>NC_139218.1:389571320-390171320 GCF_055691185.1 Crinia signifera
GTGTCTTACTGGCTGCCCTTGGTCCCCCAGGTGTGAAAACTGGCCTGCCCCTCCCCCTTATGCAGCGTCGGCGCCATAACAGCGCCTGTGCTCCCTCATCCACCCGGGGAAGCTCACATACGGCCCGTACATAGCACCCGGGGAAGCTCACATCCAGCCCGTACATAACACCAGGGGAAGCTTACATCCAGCCCATTTATAAAACATGGGGAAGCTTACATCCAGCCCGTACATAACACCCGGGGAAGCTTACATCCAGCCTGTACATAACACCCGGGGAAGCTTACATCCAGCCTGTACATAACACCAGGGGAAGCTTACATACAACCCATTCATAACACCTATGGAAGCTTACCTGCACCGAACAGGTAAAAGGCTACTCTCTCTGATATGACCGCATTCACCGCTGCTACCACTGCAGCATCTGGAGGTGTAGGCGATGCTGCTGGGAGGTGTTCTACGGTGGAGCTGCTGCTGGTGTCAAGGTCACTGCTGCTGGTGTCAAGGTCACTGCTGCTGGTGTCAAGGTCACTGCTGCTGGTTTCAGAATCCTAGCTGCCACTGTCCGAGGAATCGGTACATATTGCTAAAAAATGATAGACAGAATCAGACTGCTTGTTATGGGCAACATCCTGGGTGATCTCACATCCGGCCCGTACATAACACCCGGGGAAGCTCACATCCAGCCCATACATAACACCCGGGGAAGCTCACATCCATCCCATACATAACACCCGGGGAAGCTCACATCCATCCTGTACATAGCACCCGGGGTAGCTTACATCCGGCCCGCACATAGCACCCGGGGAAGCTCACATCGGGCCCGCACATAGCACCCGGGGGAAGCTCACATCGGGCCCGCACATAGCACCCGGGGAAGCTCGCATCCGGCCCGCACATAGCACCCGGGGAAGCTCGCATCCGGCCCGCACATAGCACCCGGGGAAGCTCGCATCCGGCCCGCACATAGCACCCGGGGAAGCTCGCATCCGGCCCGCACATAGCACCCGGGGAAGCTCGCATCCGGCCCGCACATAGCACCCGGGGAAGCTCGCATCCGGCCCGCACATAGCACCCGGGGAAGCTAGCATCCGGCCCGCACATAGCACCCGGGGAAGCTCGCATCCGGCCCGCACATAGCACCCGGGGAAGCTCGCATCCGGCCCGCACATAGCACCCGGGGAAGCTCACATCCAGCCTGTAGCTTACCCTCACTGGGCAGGTAGAACTTCACAGTTTCTGCTGCCACTTTGTCCTCCTGCGCCGGAGGTTTGGTCAGCACAGGTAGTGGAGTGTTGCCTCTTGTGGTGGTGGGCTTCACGATATTAAGGGGCTGGATCGTGATGTTCCTCACCTTTATGGACTTGCCTGGCTTTAAGGATCAGAGGAAGAGACACAATGAGCTGTGACTACATAACTCTCTGCAGTGCAGTCACTTTCTACCATAGAAGGAATAGAACAGACCAGGGCTGGGGAACCGGCTGTAACTCCGCCATTGTGGCTTACATACCTCCCAACTTTTGAGAGATGGAAAGAGGGACAAAGTAGGCGGAGCTTATAGCGCGGTGTCTCAATAAGCCACGCCTGTAACCACACCCACTCCCCGCCCAAGCACACTTAGCTTCCTCCTTCACATAACATAAGTATGAACTCACTGCAGTTAAACACCATATTAGAAAGACATTATTATTGCCAAAATACCTGTATTAATATCAAAAACATTATATATCATATTATATCACCTTTCTTTTACTTCTTTTAACTTTGGTAATGCAAACCTGAGTCAATCCACTCTTCTTCCCAGTTATTTTGATTAATAGACTTAGAATTAAAAGTGGAAAAATAAACATTTATTTCCAACAAGTAGTGTATTACAATAGAAACACAAAAAAATATATAAATAATGTATAAAAATATAACTGCAAATAATTTACTTGAAGCACGACTTTGTGCAAAACAGGAAACATTGAAATTGTTCTAAACATCAGTGGTCTAATCAAGGACCACAACATCTTCATCATCAGTATCAGAAGCAGCAGCACTACTAGGCGCAGATGTGAGTTTTTTAGCAGCTGGAGTTTTTTGGCTCTTCTTTGGGGACTTTCTCTTTGCTGTGGTACTACTAGATGTCTTTGTTGATATAGTATTAGTAGTAGAAGCCTGCGAAAACAGAGGTGCTAGTCTCTTGGCAGGAAAAGATGCTCCTTGCTTACTGATGACAGTTGCAGCAGAGGGACTTGTTTCAGATTGTTGTACATTAGTGGTTTCCCCACCAGTAGGTTCGGCTATGCCCTCATTCACACTCAGGCTTTCTTCCCTACTAGGCCCAGCTGTACTAGTAATAGTAGCACTTTCTTCTAGATCTTGTGCTCCAGAGTCTCTTCTGCTGGATAAAGCCACAGATGTAGCAGATTTAGCTTTTTTGAGCAGCTGTGCAGAGGGCTGCCACTTGTGACATGTTGTTGTGGAAAAAATGTTGATCTTGCTGGCCAGTATTGCACAGAGTGTATTTCTCACTGTAGTTACAGGTTCATATACATTTGGGCCTGGCTGTTGAGTGAGAGGATTTTTTCCTAAAGTGCTCCGCTGATCTTGCGAACAATACTAAACAATCTCTCACATGAAGCATTGCTGTGCGGAATAAGCAGAAGAAATTTTACCAGCTTGCAAAGCACACTGTACTGATAATGCCCAGTTACAGGATCTTTAATTTGTGATAACTGATGCCAAAATTCATCAATTCTGACACTTTTCATTGTTATACTATCACTGCTTTGATAGTTCCTGAATTCACTCAGCAGTCTGTCCATGTCTTTGGCACCAACTAAATTTGGAAATCTGGTGACTATTGTTTGGATATCCTCAATGCTTGATGACAACCGCAGATCCGGATTAATGAATAATAAATAGACTTTTGAGTACTGGATCTCCCAAAGGCATTGCCTTTTTCATGTAGTCCAGTGCTTTGCAATAAAAGGCAACAGTCTCCCTGGTAAATTTCTGGAACATTGAGGTATCTATCAGGTTTTCTCTCCTAGAATAGTTTCTGGTTTCAAACCCAATGAGAATATCCTCCTGGGGCAGATACACAGATGGGTCAGAATACTCTATGTCCAGGATGTTTTCAGCCTCAGCAATTATAGTTGGCTGGACAAATCTGACCAGCAGATGCAGGTTTACCATTGCTGGGTACAAGTGATGTATCATTGGGGCTTCTGTTTGCAGAAGTACGTTAAAAGAATTAAAAACTGGCACAACAGAGTGCAAAAACTAAATATACACTTTAGTCAATGGATTCTGGAAACTGGTAAGAATACGCTTTTCCCTTGCACCAAGAAAACCACTTTCTTCCTCAAATGTACTTAAAAAATATGACTTTAGCGCATCCCAATTAAACAAGGTCCTTTCCACAGACCTTTCAAGTGACAACCAACGGGTCTTAACATGCTTCACTAGTTTTTTAACACCAGTGTTGCAAAATGCCATGTACTCCTGCAAGGTATTCACCCTTTTTGAACTTTTTTGAAAATTAAAATAAATGTCAAGAATAAGGTCTTCCGCACTTATGGACAAAGTTTTTGCTGCATGTTCAGCCATTAAATGGACTAAGTGGCAGGGACAGCCCAGAGCATACATTTTTTGCTCCAAACACTGAGCACTCTTTATTCTTGACATTACACTATTGTGTTTTCCACGCATATTGGCTGCATTGTCAGTGGAATATGTTGCACACATATTCCAATCTACATGTTTTTTTTTTTAACATGCTGTCAACAGCTTCAAAAAGGTCTTGTGCTCTACCAGATGGGCATGAAACCATGTCTAAAAACTCGGTCACTATTAGCCCTGTTTCTGAATGTTCATATGTTATAAGTACAGGGAAGTACTTTTCGTACTCATCAGAACTGGCATCCAGTGAGATTCCAAAATATTTTTTCCGCTCTTGGATAACAGCTCTAACATTAGAGCACCCTGGATAATATGTGTGGTCTTGGTTGCGGCACATGCATATTTTTCGGCAATTTTAGAATCAGAAAACATCCTTTTTACTAAAGGCCGCACATGGTCACTTGTGGCTATAGAGATGTTATGTTCAAGCAAGAAACTAGTAAACAGAACTTCTGCCCTGATGGTATTTTTTGCTAATTTTGAATCAGAAGCAGGAAAGAAGGTGGACACTGTTTTCGACTGTGAAACAGCTTTGGCTGAGCTTACATGTTTATCTGTACTTATATGCCTGGTGATATCATTATAACCACCATGGGTCACCGAAATATCAGCTGCACAGAGTTCACAGAAAGCATATAAAACCCCTCGCCGTGATTTCTTTAGAAATGGGTGCTCTTTCATCCAGGTCTCTTTAAATTGGCAGAGCTTTTTTGCCTTTTTCTTAGGCGATTGGGCAGATTGTTCAGCCATGATGTTTTTGGATTTGCTGATAATATGAAAGCTATTCATTTTAAAAAGAGAAACACAAACAATAAATTAAAATAAGGTGGTTGTCACTTAACTGAAATGAGGAACTGTTGTAACAAGGCAAATATAACCCCAACATATTTACTTGATTTATATGCAGATGGTGCAGTTTTTTGTTTTCTTTTTAGGCTAGATTCATATGGTGTTTATTGATTTATATCTTGCACCTAAAGTCTTCTATTGTTTTCCATGTGAAAACAAACCATTGGGCACGTGGTGCATATTTCCTAGCATATTTTAAGCCTTGTTAATCTTGCTTTATGAAACAGAGGAGTGGATCCTAAAGAGCAGATTTATTACATAAAGCTCCTGGACTCAGTGTTCATTCTGTAAAAGGGTCCTCACCCAGGGCTGGCCTTATGCTTTGCGTTGCCCTGTGCTACTTCTACTCCTCTAAGCAAGACCAAATTGTAGGTGAGTAGAGGCAGCGTGACTGTGTGCCCCTCCCCACCTACAGTCTGGTGACTGGCGCCTTGTGCCATGTTACGTTGTAAATTGTCTTATAATGCAGCAGAAGGGCCTGAGCAAACAAAGAAATTTTGGCTACCTCAGATACTTTGTAATTACATCCCAAAATGATTTCTTTTTTAATGCCTATTTGATACATACCCACTCCAGTGTTTAGATAACAAAATCTGCACGCATGAATAAAAAATGTTTTAATAATTAAAACCTTTTTTAATAGAAGACTACACTAGAATATGCTATTACTTAGCGATCAGTGGCTTACTGAAACCCCACCGATGCTGAGATCTAAGGGGGCACACTGCTGGTTTACAGTGACGTGTGGCAACTGTGCAGGAAGAAACTGAAGGGGTAATATGGTAATATGCCATCACCTATTTATATGGGAATATTTACATATGTTTAACATAGTAAAAAATGTTAGTGTTGGGGTTATATTTACAGTCCATATTGTAAACAAAGATTCCCTCTGCAGCAATAATTCCTGCTTCTGTATAGCAAAACAGGAAAAATACTGTGTAAAGGAAAACTCTGTCTATAGAGCAACAACAACAAAGGTGTCATGTCCCTCTAGAGAACAATGCCTTATGTTGGTTTAATTTTAACTTGAACGTCGCAAAACAACACACAGACAACATGTAAACTTTTTAAAACCAACTTTATTTAACTGAGTAAAACAAACGGTCATAACAAATTTTGTTGTCACTCACCAATCTCCTTTAACGATTCAAAAACAATGGCAGACCACTTAACACCTATAAAAATGTTTAAAACTCTTTAAAATCAATATTCATCTACATTAAAGACTCCAGAGGTGTCAGAGGTTCCAATGAAAATAACCATTAAGTGCTAAACTTACCCAAAGCAGGTTTATGGCATCAAAAGGTGGTGGCTATATTATAAGAATAACATTTGGCAAAATAAACTTTTAATTTTAAGCATATTTCTTCTAAGTTTTAATTATACATAAAAGGACATCGCAACAATAACCAATAGCTATAGGAGGTGAAAAAAAAACCAGCCTTTCAATTATACCCGCACAACTGTATATTATGAGGTAGGCCTGCACACAGCAGAGCATGGAGCTCCATCTCTATATGCATGGAGATATTCTTTCCTGGTGTTTCTTATACTACTGTACATACAGAGTGTAGTATAGCACAACACAATTTTCCCCTTTTTACATAGAATATGACAGAATAAAACTCCAAATGAGAATAGAGACATATGGGGTTTCAATAGAGGCTTTATACTTCTATAGAAGCGCTATTACAGTTCAGTACAAAACATAGCAACAATCTAGCCGTGTGTATGCGCCTTAATACTAAGGCTATGCTCAGGCGACATGTTTTTTGCGGGAGAAAGAGACCAGATCGCATTGATGGTGTTTTCAGCTTGCAATAAATGTAAATTACACCTCATAGGTAGAGATATGCCCTTCTATGAGGTGTTTCACATACGTAAAACGCCTTTCAGATAGGACATGACTTATCTTGAGAAAATGCTTTTCAAACACTTTTTTTGCCCCTGCTGTCCATATCAAACTACAGTTCAATATACATAGAGCACTGTATCACATAATACCCTGATTCTAGGTCGTGCCTTACCTTAAGTGACTACTATATCATATATCACATTATAATAGATTACACTATAGTAATATTATCGACCCACAGAGAAAAAAAAACAAAATACTAAATATAACCACCCCATGATATTTACTCCCCCCACGCCCACCCCCACCACCCAGCACATGACATTTATTTTACTTCCCCAATCACCCCCCACAACCCAGCACCAGCACATCAGCGAGTGCCTGCAGAGTGAGGGCGTGACTGCAGGCACACCTACACCCGACCGTGTCTCCTGAGGTACAGACGCTTCTAAACGAGGCTGAAGTTGGCTTCTTATTCGGCCAGCTTCTTATTCACTTCTTATTCAAACTCCAGCTTCTTATTCACTTCTTATTCGGCTCCAGCTTCTTATTCGGGACAATCACCTTTACACAGAGCCAAATAAGAAGTGATTAAGAAGCTGGAGCCGAATAAGAAGTGAATAAGAAGCAGGCCGAATAAGAAGCCAACTTCAGCCTCGTCGCTTCTTAGGAGGCACTGGCAATTCCCCCCCCCCCCCCACACACACACCAACCAACCCCCCCCGCGCCCGTCTGTCCGTACTTACCGCTCGCTGGCTCTGCAGGACTTCAGGCTCCACTCAGACGCGCAGAGATGGCAGCTGCTGGATAGGAAGAGGACGTCACTGTGACCGCCCAGCAGCTTGAGCACATACGCTGGAGGCACAGTGACGTCCTACAGAGCGTGGGGGCGTGGTTTATATCTCCCAACCGTCTTGGGAAGCCGGGACTGCGGTAAGCAGTACCGGGACGGAGGGACATCGGCCGTAAATCGGGAATGTCCCGCCAAATCCGGGACGGTTGGGAGGTATGGGCTTATAATGTATTGTTCTAGCGATTAGTACCGACACTGACAGTTATAATAAGATTATAGTAATATATAATGATGGAGCAAGATCCTCCAGCTTTCTTACTGTGGAACAGTTAGAAGTTTACACCCTGCGCTTCACTTCCCAGTATCAATTCTACAGACACAATGGTTTATTTAGAATCAACAATTGACTTTATTTGTAATTGAATAAAAAACTAAATTAAAATTAAAATGAATAGAGCATTAAATTATATACATCTAATACCGGTATACATAAACATAAGGACTGGGGATCACAAGACAAAACATATAAGTCCAGTATCAGCACAATATTGCTGGATAAAAAGTTCTTTGAAAGTAAAATCCGATGGTTGACTTACCCCTCAGTGCCGTGTATGCGCAGAACGGCGTTGGCGGGATCACCACAATCATCGTCTAGTTTTGCCAGAGTGGCTTCCACAGGATGGTGTGTGTTTCTTACTGTACCTTCTATTACCTAAATGTCATATACTGTCAGTAATCTGTAATCTCTCCTCTGGGGAGACCGAGTGACCACGCCCTCTGGGCACCTGGGGGTATAGAATAGTGTATGAAGGAGTACCCAGAACTCTTTCTTCCCCTGAGAGGCAGATTTTTTTTTAAATGCGGGCCCACTATCAGTGAGTAGCGGGT
The DNA here is from genome assembly GCF_055691185.1 of Crinia signifera. Taxonomy (NCBI): domain Eukaryota; kingdom Metazoa; phylum Chordata; class Amphibia; order Anura; family Myobatrachidae; genus Crinia; species Crinia signifera. Next base: position 389,579,378 of record NC_139218.1, read on the forward strand.
CTGTGGTGAGGGAGAAGGGTTAATATGGTCCAATTCTAAGAGAATCCTATAAATTTTGCCCCTCCTCTTCACATAGACCAGAGATTTGTGGCATTATGCCAGGAATGGGTGGAGCCTAATAATGAAGACTGCCTTTGTCTGTCCTCACCTGCACCTGTGCTGCAGTAACAGTGAGTATACGAAACACTAGCCTTTGGCATTTAGCCACTTGTATCTTTATCAATACAGATTTGTTTTACCCAAGTCCGTGGACTGCCGTTTCGTCTCTTTCTACAGTACCAGGACTTACAACCTGCACTGGGAATCAGCACCAAACTATATACATACAGCAACCCTAAAGTAAAAGAAGTCCAGCGCCACCAGCTGTGCGTGCCTGAATGGAGCAACACTTCAATTGCTCCATTGGGCGCCATCTAGTGGCCATCAGTACGAAAAACACTCCCCATAGAGGTGGCATTGGCCTTTTCTGTGATATATGTAAAATTTTTTTGCACATTGTGAATAACAATACAATATACCTATGTCCCCAAATTTAGGCTACAGAACTGGAAAATCACCACCCAATCTACCTAAAAACATCCGATATTGGGGGAGTTCCCTATTGCGGCCTGTGAAAATCCTCTGTATGTGCAAAGTACAACCAATAAATATAACTGTGCACTTACCTTCCTCTGTGGGGCAGGGAATTCACACCTTGCTGCATAGACAGCCCATAGCTGATCCTGAATTATAGGCATCCTGTAACCTTCACAAGAAACACCAATATAACCAATGTCACGAATGCACAAAATCCACTTCTCCTGATCACACTAGAGAGCCAGCAGAGTCGATTCCCTGTGCAACAGAGCATTTGTGATGTCATGAATGTATGCTGAAATGTATTTAATTTTTTTTTTTTTTTTTTTAATAAGTTGGGGAAGAACAGTGATCATCCCAAATTTTCTGGTTTAAAGGCCTCAAAGGGGGAAATCTACAAAAATCATTTTTGCCTGCGGTTTTAGATCCAAACCCCTGGATTTACTATTTAGCTGTTTGGAGAGTTGAAGAGGCAAATGAATGAAGGTTCACATATACATAATCACTTTGACCAGCAGTACGGACACCCTTCCATTTGGAATCCAACCTGCATTCATTGTGACCAGACTAGCTTTCCCTTCAGCTATTTACTACCAGGACTTGATTAAGCCAGCACCAAAAGAGGGACCCTCCACCATCAGGTGTACCCTTGGCAGGAGGGTCCTCCTTGCCTTCAAAATACCGGCTATTCTATATATTGGGATGTAAGGGAAGCAACCTAGGAACGGACACTCAGCAATTGCCTATATCCTTGCAATTGACTTTTTAATGGTACCAGCCACACTGATATCTTATTATTTTTATGCAATTGTCTTATTCTGAAGATAAAAAATAAATTAACATTTGAAAATTACTGTAACACCTGTTGCATGTATATAGTTTTAGTGCAGTTAAAAAATCCTTTTCCTTAATCCTCAAATATACATTCATTAGTAAGATGCTTCAACTCCAGGGGCCTCTATACTATAACCAAATTCACATCAAAGGTTAAGGAATGGAAAAAAGAATATTTCTGCGCTCTGGTTTAGCAGCTTGAAAAAATGATGGGCAATGTTTTTTATTCTGAACAAGCGCTTGGAAGTGGAGGTTTTATGTTGGAATAAAATATATATGAAATATAGTAAAATAAAATCAAATGTGCATGCCAAAATAAAAATAAAACAAAGTATACCAATTTTACATTTTAAATGAGTAACAATTGCAATGGCAATAGATCTCCTTTTGGAGTACTTTGTGGTTTTCCGTTTGGGGTTTGCTAGTTGCTGTCGCTTTTTTTATGACGGTTGGACAGAGTCTCCAGCTCGGGGCATAGGCAGGCAGTGGGGGGGTATGGTTGTCCCTAACTGTCCCTACTCTTACCTATCCTCCGATAGCTGGTGGCCAAAAATGGGGCAGCGGCGTCTTCTCACGCTGTTCGTTCCGTTGCCAGAAGACAGAGTCCGTGTTTCAGGTTAATTTGTAGTTGGCTGGGATCTTTATTATGACATTCCAGAAAGTGGCTGGATAAGCTGTGCGTTTGAAGACCTTTCTTGACATTGTTGATGTGTTCTCCTATTCTGATTTTTAAACTTCTTTTTGTTTGGCCTACATATTGTAGGCCACACAGACATTCGAGTATGTAGACAACTCCCTTTGTTTCACACATTACGAAGTTGTTTTTGTTCTTTTTTATTCTGATTCGAAGTGAAAGACATGATGGGTTTAGTGCTCTTCTTTTTTTTGGTTCTGCAACCAATACAAGTGAGGCAGGGATAGAACCCCTTTTTCATTGTTGGTTCTTCTGGCGGTATATGACTGTGGGCATTATTCTGATCGGTGCATACTTTCCCGAATTCTTACGGAGCAGGCCGCACGCAACGCTATGCGGACATCGTCCGTAGAAACGCCCATTGAGCCTCCGCATTCGGACGGACTCACTCTTTAAGAATTGGGCGTGTGTACGGACGACATACAAACCTTGCGTGTGCGGTGGACACGTACAGATTCTGCACGGTCTTACAGCGTAAGCACAGTCTTACCGCGTCAGAACGGACGGGAAGCTGGCCGTACGCACCGATGCGGAGTATTTACGCTAAATACAACACTATTTCTCTGAGCACACACAGCGATCACATGATCCACTTATGCAATTAGGCAACCTCATTAAAAAGGGATTGTTGTCTATTTGAATTAATTAAATCCTTATATATACTGAAACACATTACTACTACATTCATTACACACATTAACCCTTACATGATGTGAACATAACATACATCTATATACAGTAAGTACATTTTGCTTATTTAAAAGATTATAAACAAGTTACACAAATACTTTTCCATTTAAAAAAAACACACAGACAACTTCGAACTGTAATAAACTATTTATTAACTTTACAAAACTTTTATAAAAAAATAAATAAATTAAATGTCGCCATCCAGCAGCTGGTCCAATTCAGCCATGACCTGGCGCATGTGTCCTCGGATTCGTAAGAGGGCCCCACGGAGACCCTCTTGTGCTTGGGCTGGCTCATCTGTGGACATATTAAAAATGGTAAAATTACTAATGATATTCATGCATACATTTAACATAGTCATACCTAAATTTAAAACATGCACCGTGACAGGTGTGTGTGTGTGTATATATATATATATATATGTATATAGACACATATATAACTATATATATGACACATACAGCTATACAGGAAAGCCTGTTTTTTCCCCTCTACCCGTTACTCTGTAGAACACCTCCTGTTTTTTCCCCTCTACCCTTTACTCTGTAGAACACCTCACAGTCATAGTGCTCCTTCTGAATCCAAACCCACCCATGACTAAGCTCTGAGAAGCATGTCACGCGCTGCACCAATCCCAACTCATCAAAAAGCGCTCAGTGTCTGTTATATGATGGAGCGTGGCATGGGACTTAGTCAACTCTCAGGAATGCACAGTACATTTGTGCAATCAAGCATGGCTTGCCTGCTGATGGTCTGCTCCATAAATCATTGTCATAATGCCAGTTAGGTGAAGCTGCAGCACTAACCCACTCCCATGCACAAAATCATTACTAAGCCCAAATCAACACACAATTATGGTGCCAAACATACATGCAGACCGCAGGGGGGGTTTAGCTAGAGAAGGGCCCAGGGGCACTGACCACTTGTTACTCCATTCTAAGCCACGCCTGTCCATACTCCATTTATGTCATACTTAATCTAGTTTAGAAAGATCAATCACCAGTAAACTGTACTCACCTATATGAGGCTACAGATTGTATGCTTGCAGCAGGGACATGTAACCCTTACATGAGCACGTCATCCCTTTCTTCCAGGATACAGATTAACTACACAGGTTCAGTGGCTCTTACAATCGACCTGAAAGCCATCCGCACAACCTGTGTCATTAATATGTGTCCAGGATGAAAGGGATGGTTTGGCCACCCTATATAAGTGTGTCTGTTGCTACCCTGTTTGTTATATGAATTTTTATTTTGAAAAAAACACAATTGAATCACCAGTGCTACATAGCAAATAGTAGATGAGAAAAGGAATAATTAATCCTTATGTATACATACCAATTTCGGCCGCCTGCACGACCTCACAGGCCTCCACCTCCTCCTCTTCTTCAGGGGACTCCTCTGGTGGCACCTCCTCCTCTGCTGGCAGCGCCTCCACAGCCCACACCTCCTCCTCCACTTCCTCTGCCACCTCCTCCGCCATCCCTTCCTCAGAAAGCACCTCCTCGCCCTTGCTTCGGCCAACCTCCTCCTGGGCCACCTCTGCCTCCTCCCGGGCCACCTCTGCCTCCTCCTGGGCCACCTTTGCCTCCTCCCGGGCCTGTCTTGCTCGATCCCGTGCTGTGTTTGAGAAAAAAATGCCAATTAGGGGTCATTTGGACATATGTATTAAGGCTTAAAAAAAATTAAAGGTACTTGTGAGTTATCCGGGCGCCCGATTTTAGATCGGGTACCATCGGATCGTATTGCGTCGCATCGCGTGTTAACCAAATGGCATGCGATGCGACGCGACGAGATCAGCACCCGATTTTAGCAGTGTACCCGATTTTAACATTGGAATCAATGTAAAATGGTCCCTGAGACCCGATTTTACATTAATTTCAATGAAAAAATGGCCAAAACCCCCAAAAAGTGACAAAACTTAAATCCCATCCCCATTGTTAACGCCACTCCACTATTGACGCCAACCCGAAGCGTGGCGAGCGCAGCGGTACGCGTCCTCCGACCTTTTCATGCCCTACTATCCACGTCGGCGTGGAGTTGAGAATAGAATAGTGTGGCGAGCCCCGCGAGGGGACGCGGATACCTTCACAGGTAAGCGCGTCCCTTCGCGGGCTTCACAGGTAACCGCGTCCCCTCGCGGGGCTCGCTGCGCTCGCCACGCTTCGGGCCTCGGTGGCTCGCTGCGCTCGCCACACTATTCTATTCTCAACTCCACGCCGACGTGGATAGTAGGGCATGAAAAGGTTGGAGGACGCGTACCGCCGCCCCTCGCGGGCTCGCTGCGCTCGCCACGCTTCGGGTTCACGTTGATAGTGGCCTGGTTGTGAACATCCAATATCATTCATCAATATCATTCATATCTAACACATTAAGGACAACAGAATTTAAGGAATAACTGTAATTAGCATATATCAGAAATAAATTATAAGAACAACAACACATAGCATACAATAATTAATCACCGTAATTATTTTGCCAACAAACTTGTGCATGTAGAATGCGGTTAAATGGGCTGTCACCCGCCAGGCACTTTCGCCACACAAACTCTTGCATATAAGAGTCCAGGTGATGGCGGGCTGTGCCCCGCTGGCGTTTGTTCCGCCACTTTGCACATCCCCATAGTCTTTCTATATTTTGGGTGTGTGCTCCAGTGTCCGGGTCCACAAAATTATATCTGTGATTGACTCTCAAGTGACTGTATCCAGCCCGCTCCAGTTCTGCGGTGTTGTACGCACGCCAGCAATCGCTGACAATTGTACTTCCATCCTCGATGTGCTCCGCAATTGCAGTCATCAGGGTCGTCGCATCTCGCTTTTCCACTGGCAACATAAAACAGTCTCCTGTTTCACGACACACTCCTCCAAAGACCCACTGCTGTGGGAGAACTCTGCCGACATTGGCTTGTCTCTTTGCGAAGAGCGACTCATCAATCTCAACAATTTTGCCTGGTCCACCAATCCGGCGTTGAGGCTGGGACATGAGGTCGCATTGACATGCCTCCCGCATCAATGCATTGTAAAAGATAGCGGTTTTATTACATATGTTCAAATGCTTGTCGCAAAAGTCTATAGATGTCAGTTCCTGACACCAGCAGAAAATAAAGCGGAGTATGGTCATAAATGGAAGTCTGCATCCGGGGTAAAATAGTGAGGCCCGCAGACTTTGCTTTTTCCCACAGCTTTTGATATAGCAGCGCCATTTCCGCTCTTTCACGGACAGGCGCATTGGGTGTCCATTTGGACAGGTAGCTGTGGATGGAAGCAGCCCATTGTCCTGCATGAATTTAACTGTATCCTCTTCAGTTTTGGGGAGGCTGAAGATACTGGCCGGCAAAGCCATACTGTGAAATAGGGTGTAAGGGGCAAAATGGGGCAATATCCAAATAAATTGAAAGCAAATTTCAGAAATTTCACCTCACAAAAACTCTCAGACACACCAACACAGCAAATCACTTGTTTTCTCCTGTCAAAACTCCCTCAGAGTGAAATTGTGCCAGATGTGGCAGAGGGCGGGATTACAATTGGGCGGGATGTGTTAAAGTCGCGTCGCATCGCGTGCCATTGTATACCATACAATAGCATCCAATGCGACGCGATTACGACGCGATTTTGGATACAAGGAAATTTCAAGGGAAATCGCGTCGCATCGCGTCGCATCGTACTCTTATTGTACTGACATTCAATTTCAACATCGGGCGCCCGGATAACTCACAAGTACCAAATTAAATCCAAAGGTTATAAGTTGAGACAACTGTACAGCCAATCAGCTCCTTAGTGTCTTTTACACAACACAGCCTGTAACATGGCAGTTATGATGTGACATTTGGGCCATTGTAAACATCACAATCTATAATCCTAAACAATCACATATTTTATGACCATTACAGGGTGTCAAACAGGAAGTAGCACACATATAGTGTATGCTATGTTTAACTCATGATCAGGCTGGTTACCTTATTGGCTTAAATAATGTCATGTAAGCAATCATGTACAAATGGCCATTTAATGTATAAACACTCACATCTCGCAATCCTGGCCCTGATTTGCTGGAGCAAATCCAGCTGGCGACGCCTCAGGTCTGACCACCGCCGCTCCAGCTGAGCGATGGTCCGCCGCACCCGTGTGTGGGCGTATATGCGCCGGCGGGCCACCGCATAGGCATTCCGCTTCTGCCTATTAGTTATAAATGGGCCCGCCCGCCCCAGCCTGGTCTCCATAACGGAGACCAGTGTCCTCAGCTCCGCAGCTGAAAAAGGTGCTGCTCTGCCATAGGCCGCCATCTTAGCAATGGCACAATTCAAGCAATCATGTCCTGTCATTGGTTGATCAGAGTGATATTTGGTATTAACTTTATTGTTCATTTTTACAGTAACAGCGTGTATGCGCCACAACAGACGGCTAACCCATTGCATCGCAAACCCACACTTGCTGTACCTTTGCATAGTTGAGCAGACCATGCCATTACTTACTATCTCCTAAACAGACAGTGTAAAATAAGATGGGAACCCATTATATATAATCTATTGCATTCACCAAACAGGTGAAATAGTCTGCATCACTAGCCACTTACACCTAACTCAACAAGGTACTAAACAGCTTTTTTATAGTGAAAGCTATCCAGCAGAAACATAGCAAATAGTGCCAGACCTTTTCCCAATATTAGGCCATGCTGCCATGTGTACACTTACCTTCTACTGGCCCACACTAGAGATGTGGAATGAAAAGTAGCTAGCATCAAGGCTGAATTTGGAGAGCTTTCACATGTGATTTGGATGCTAGCACTGATTACTTGTGCCTAAGTGGTGGACTGGATTTACATATGGAATGGGTATTGTCATTTGTACTACATACCAAACAAGTGCTCAGTACAGATGTACATTCACATATACATTTCATGTCTGACCTCAGTTTATTTGGTCATTGGTGTACAAATCTGCATTTACCTACTAAATCAGACTTACTAAGTTTGCAGGGTGTCGCTGATGTACGCCAATTACAGAAATAGGATATAAAGGTGTGTTAGACAAATGCAATGTTGTTGCAAACATGGCTGGCTCAGATACAGAGGAAGACCAGGTGTTTCAGGACCTGTTTGGCAACATGGACTCCAGCACCACCTATGTCCCCATCAACCCAGACCAGCCATTGGGAGAACAGCAGCCAGATGGGCCATCTACATCAGGCCAATCGGCAGCTGGCCCATCTTCAGCCTCAGCAGAATCATTGGGAACACAGCAGGTGGCTTCCCAACAGAGTAGCCTGCCCAGCACTTCGAGTACAGCGACAGGTGCTAGTGCCGGTGCCAGTGGCCGTGGCCGAAATAGGGCAACAGAGGAACCAACCACCAGAAACATGGCATTCGAAGCGCAGGAGCATGCCATCCTGGTGCCCCGCGCACGGGATTGGATCGAGTGTCCACAGGACAGGTTGACACACACAAGGAGATGGAAGATCTGGGAGGACATAACGGCGGAGATTAATGCGGTGGCTCCACAAGGTCGTGAGACGGAGCACGTTAAGAAGAGGCAAGTTCATGTGTGTTACATTTGAGCAGTACAAGACCAGTAATGTTTATATTAGATGTTAGATGGAGTATGTCAATGGCCGGTCACGTTGCTTGGAGACACAGACATGTTTGCCATTTAATTTAATTGATAGTTATTGTAGGGTGAGTGTGAGTGTATATTCTAAGGGTTGGTTTTCAAACTTAATATAATGTAAGTTTGGTGTCATGAGGCACATGTTGTAATCTGTTGCAGATTGCAATGGGTGCTACAGCAAACATGAGGAGTGACATGTATTAATATGTAAACTTTGATTGCAGGTGGCACGACTTCAAAACGAACCTCAAGAAGAAATTGACCCAGCGGTGGGAACACAGCCACACCTCTGGGGCTGGCCCCATACCATCAAAGCTGAAGCTCACCCCCCTGGAAGAGATGGCAGAGTGCTGCATTGCAGTCGAGGAGGTCCGGGGGGTGAGCACCATGGACAGCGAGGCCCCAGCGGAAGTCATGGCTTCTTTGCTTGAAGGTAATTATTTGCCATGCCATAAGTAGCTGGTTCTAATTTTGCATGGAATGTGTGGTAATTGTAATGTTCTCTTTCACCAGCATCCCCACCGCTTGGTCAAGAATCTCTTGAGGAGGTTGAGGAGTCTGTGCCACCAGTACCAGGCCCGTGCAGCAGCAGCAGCCACTGACCGCGGCTGAATTTAGCAGCTGGGGGCAGGTGCTTGGCCATATTCAGCAGCAGGGAGAGTCGGCATCAGAGCGGGTGCGTAGGACCGAGGAGGTCTTGCAGGGTTTGGTCAGCAGCCACCAGAGTATTGCTGCTAGCCTGCAGGTGCTGGCTGATCAAGCCCTGCGCCAAAATGACCTCCTCCTCCACCATAATGAGCTTATGGTGGAGCTAGTTGCCAGCAATAGGGTCCTATTGTCAGCCGTTTCTGGTGCATTCCCACCATCAGCACTCCCTGCTGCCAGAGGGGGAAGACCATCCCCCCCCTCCCCAGCATCTGCTCCACCTGGCCCACCATCTGGCCGTGGCCGAAGAGCTGCTGCACGTGGCAAGGAGCCTGCCAGGGGCAAACGTGCCCACAAATGAACTTGTGTCCGCATTAATCTCCACCCTTATGTCTTCCCAAATCTTTCATTGAGCTGTGTGTGTCAGCTTCCTGTGTCCAATTCCGTGCAGAGGGTACCCACATTTGCCCTCGTTTCGAATGTCATGTTTGGTTCCCCTGTTGCCCTGTTTCGGCTACCATTACTGTGTGCTGTACTTGAAGTGTTGGTGCTATACTTTGGTTGTGAAGCCACCTGATGTGTTCCTAATGATTCTGCTGTGGCTATGTATGTCAAGAATACATGTATTTATTATATATTATTTACTTTTATTCCTGCAATGGTACCTTTTCATTTGTGACGGTTTCTATTTTATTTTATAAGTTGATGTAATAAATGTTTATTTTTTCCCCCAAAATGTGTGGTTTAATTGATACATGTAGAAGTGACATGTGTATTTGTATTATTAATATTAAGTTGTGTTCATTAGTTGCAGTGTAAAAGTGTGTGAAAAGTGCAGCATATATGTGTCCATTTAAGCTGCAATGGTTCCAATTGAAGCAGTGACAAGCGTGTAATTAACAAGTAATGAGTAAAGAAGGTGATTGTATTGTGTTCAGCTGACATTGGTTGAGGTGCGGCCGTCCTGATTAGGCGTTCCGATTGCCTAGCGCATGACCGAGTGGTGTCCGCAAAGCAATACTTGCTTATGGACACCGCATATTTCTTGCCTTTTTGTTCGCGTGCATTCTGCATGCTATCCGAATGCACGCCTACCAAAATAAGTGCACTCCCCCGTGTCTGCCCATGTTTCCGCCCAGTTTAGCCCACTTTGAAACTACGCCCCTGTGTATTTCCGAATGACGCCCATAATACGCCCATATTTCCCGAGTGATTGCGGGGCACATTTCTGTACGGTATTAGTGAGAACAAGTACGTAGACCATGCGTGGCACATGCGCATAGTGTTCCCCACGCATGCGCAGACGGCTGAAAAAACGCCATCCGAAAGTATTCGGAAATGTACGCAGATTACTCTCGGTTTTTCCTCTATAATTTCTTTTAACTCTGTATCTAAGCTCATAACATGCCAGTGTTTTGCAAGGATGTCTTCTATTTCTTTATGATTTGAGTTGAATTGGGTGACAAGTGTTACTGAGGTCTCGTTGGTGGAAGTTTCTTTGCTCTTGTTTTTCAGTAGTTCTTTTCTGTCTAGTGTGTTCACTTTTTGTATCTGTGTCTCTAATTGCTGTTCTAGGTATCCGTTCTTCAGGAATTAAAAAAAAAAAAAAAAAAAAAAGCGACAGCATCTAGCAAACCCCAAACGGAAAACCTCAAAGTAATCCAAAAGAAGTTGTAAACATCTCTTGGCATTGCAATTTTTACTCATTTAACATTTTTAATTGGTATACTTTGTTTTATATTTGTTTTGGTTTTGGCATGCATATTTTATTAAATTTCATATATATATTTTATTCCAACATAAAACCTCTACTGCCAAGTGCTTGTTCAGAATCACATCAAAGGTTATACGCCCCTGATATGTTTTTTCAGGGTCTGGATAACAGGATGCATTCAGTGTTCTCCTTTGTTCTCTTTTTTTCATTGTGTCATGAAGAAAAAAATAGAAAAGAGAATAAGTGGTCTCCCCTGATAGATGGAAATAATCAGATGTACCAAACTCACACATATAATTTGTTATGGTGAACACATCAATGTTTCTTTAACCCACACATTTCCCAATGGCAATTAAGATGGATGGAATTTGTGTACCCTACTCTCACTGTAATTGTGTGGCACCAAGCACATCAAGGTTTCTTTTCTTGGAGGTTTTTCTTCAATTGTTTGTCCAAATCTTTGACCTCTTCAGGGAGTCCCTCTCAGTTTTATATAGAAGAGAGAAATGGATGTACACATGTGTAAAAACGTTTCTAGATCTTCACCATGGTTTATAGTCCCTAACTGACTCACCCTTCTTTATTCCAAAGCAGGTAACAACTCCATCTTGATCTCCAACCACCACCTTTTGAGTTGCTCTTCATCTGGAGAAATCATGTTTTTTTGAGAGGTGACCCCTACATGTAGGTAATCCACTTGGTTTAATTGTAGTGCCTGGCAGTCTCTTAGGAACAAGATCTCAGTTAAAAAGGGTCTGTTACTGTGACCGTTATACTCCAGTCAGCTTGTTTCAGTAACCTTCCTACACATTGCAAGGTTGTGCACAGCTGTAACAAATCTTCCACCTGTGCACCTCAGTATTCCATCTCCTCCTCTTGCATCTCCCTGCGCACAAGACGCAGACTCTTCCCCAATGGTTCTCCTCTTGGTAAATCAGTGAAGCTTTCAGGAACATGGCAGATTCCACCGCAGACACCACCCCTGCTCCCGCCACTACTGAGGTGCCCGTAACCATGGACCTTAAAGAGAATAAAAGTTGTAGAAGAACCAGAGAAAATACAGAATGGAAGTGGGGAAGCTCACCTCAAATGCAACTGAGGAGAATTTAGCAGATCACAATTAAGAGAACACACAGCATCCAGAGGAGGAGGAAGATAAAGACAGTGAGGGTGGCGACAAAGAGGAAGAGGGTGAAGGAGATGAAACTGAATCAGATGGTCATCCAGTAAAATTCCTAGCAGATGAATAAGTGAGCAAAAAGGATACTGTCACTAAAAAAACAAGATAGAAAATGGGGATTTCACAAAAAGGGTCTTCCTCCTCTGCTACTATCACATGACCGGATATTCCACCTCCACTTATCCCACTTCCTCCCTTACCAGCAGTCACCGCCTACCTGAGCCTGGCCAGTAGCAGAGGAGTAAGAAGAGGCGGAGGAATGGCGGCCAACAGGGAACATAAGGTGTCTGTGAGCTTTGTCCATATTGGTAGTTGCAATCTGTTAAAAAAAACTTGAAATGGGCAGATACAACTCTTGATCCCATTCTTCGAGGTCAAAGTCCTGATCTCCATTATCATGGTCATAGTCCTGATCTCCATTATCATGGTCATAGTCCTGATCTCCATTATCATGGTCATGCTTAAGGAAGAAAAGATAATGTTCCAGATCTTGGTCAAGAACATATTCAAGATCTTGCAGCATTTAACATGTTTACAATTAAGATTTCCACAGAGATTACAGGAACAATAGAGGAAGGAGAAGTCCTTATGGCTTTTGAGGAAAAGCCAGAGGTTATTACCAAAGAGGTATTATTGTAGTGGTTAACAGGCCAATGTGGAATCGTAGGTACTCCCGAAGATCTCGGCGTGGACGGTTTCTCTCTAGAAGTCCAAAGAGGAGTTGTGCATCATCTCAAAGATCTAGATACCGATCCCAGAGATCCTAGAAGTCCTCTCAATCACCACAGTTGTCTTCATCCCGTTCCTCATCATGTTACAGCAAGTCACCAGTAAAAAAATCAAGTCAAAGAGACTGTCCCAACGAGAAATGTTCTGGATCTATGAACTGAATACTCTGGGCGAAATGTAATAGGGTGCGATTTTTTAGACATGTGCGATTTTTGGTCAAAAATGGCCGAAATCGTACGTTTTCCAAAAAGCGCACATGTAATAGGGTGCGATTTGCGGTAAAAATCTTAATTTTTGACGCAAATTCGCACATTTGGAAATGGCGATTTTTACTCTCACTTAAAATCACATCCAGATGTTTTCTTATTATAAAGTATCCAAATCACATATGTAATAGGGTGCGAATTTCAAAATCGCATGTGTCACCTTACCAAAAATCGCCAAAAAGACTCTCAGCATGTGAGCAAATGGTAAAAAAAAAAAAAAAAACACAGCTGAACCTTATAAACACAGGTGAACCTTATAATTCCTCACACCACTTCTATAAATATGACACCCTCATCATTAGCACCTGTGAGTCAGTTAGCAATGGAGATGCTTCAGTGTAGCTTTGCGCTTGTGGAATGCGGATTGAGGAGCTGCGCAGGAGGAGGCAGCAGGCCCAGAAACAGGTACCTATTCCACTTCGTGCTGTACGGATTTACCGTACAAGGGTCTACCTGGCCCCTCTCTCACATCAAGAGGTTGTGCAGATGTTTAGGCTGTGCAGATGTTTAGGCTGACTCGCACAAACCTTTTGAACTTATATGAGCAGGTGAGGGATGATTTGGAACTTTGGCTGGTAGTAATTATGCAGTGACTAGACTGCATAAATTAATGTGTGCCCTGTACTTCTTTGCTAATGAGTCATTCCAGTCAGTAAGCTCCTGGTCACTGGGGATCACACAGGCCACTTTCTCCAGGCATTTGACTCAAGTGCTATCTGCCTTAACCCCTTCCCGACATTTGACGTATATATACGTCATGGCCGGGAAGTACTTCCCGACACATGACATATATATACGTCATGACTTCAAACTGTCACTGCGTCTAGAGACGCAGTGACAGAGGGACGATGTCTGCTGTCCCTGACAGCAGACATGTCCCTGCATGCCCAGGGGGGGCTGCGATGCCGCCCCCCCCGTCGGCGATCGCTGTGATTGGCTGTTCACACTTGGCTGTTCAGTGTGAACAGCCATTCACAGCGTTTTCTGTGTCACCGGCAAATAACGTTCGCCGGTGACACGGGATCGGAGGTGATTGGTGCTGTAAAGTACAGCACCAATCACCGCGGGGTGTAAGGGTGACACTGGTGTCACCCCACCTCACCCCGCCCGCCCCCAAAGGCCGTGATTGGTTCGTCGGACCGACGGACCAATCACAGCCATGGAGGGGGGTTTAAACTAACGGTGACTGCACTGCAGACGCCATTCCGGTCTGGAATTGCGTGCAGTGCGGTCACCGTGCCCAGCTGCCGCCATTTACTGACCAGAACCTTGCTAAATACTTACCTGATCACTGCCTGGATCTTGCTTCTTCTTGTGACATCCTGTGCTGTGTTGTGCTGTGTTGTGCTGCTGCGAGTTATTAGATAGAGAGAGAGAGATAGAGAGAGATAGAGAGGCCTAGTGACAGAGAGTGCTATATTTTGTGCTGCTGCAGTGTAATAGAGTTATAGATAGAGAGAGATAGAGATAGAGAGATAGTGACAGATTGTGCTATATATTTTTTATATAACTGACTGCTGCCCCCCCTTTTGTGCTGATCAGTATAAATTAACTGATCAGCAACTTTTTGGGGGCGCAGGTTTTTTTTTATATATATATATACCTGTCAGTGCTGCTGCTGCAGTGTCATAGAGTGATAGATAGTGAGAGATAGAGAGATAGAGAGAGATAGTGACAGAGAGTGATAGAGACTGCTATATTTTGTGTCTGCTGCCCCCCTTTTGTGCACCCCCAGCAACTTTTTGGGGGTGCAGGGGTTATTTTTCATATATATAACTGTCAGTGCTGCTGCTGCAGTGTCATAGAGTGATAGATAGTGAGAGATAGATAGATAGAGAGAGATAGTGACAGAGAGTGATAGAGAGTGCTAAATTTTGTGTCTGCTGCCCCCGCCTTTTGTGCTGATCACTATATCTGAGGTGATCAGCAACTTTTTGGGGGTGCAGAGGTTTTTTTTTTTTTATATATACCTGCCAGTTGCACTGTCAGTTGCACCAAAGGTTGTGCACCTGCTGCCCCTCACTGGTAATCAGTGTCGCATCACTGATCACCTTTTTTTTTTTTTGTGGGTGCTGTGGGGTCTTTTTTTAATTTTTTTTTTACACACACTGTGATTTTGTGGGTGTCCTGTGGCCACTGTGCGCTGATCAGTGACGTACATCACTGATCATCTTTTTCGGCACAGGGTTGATCTATTTTTTTTTTTTTTGATCAAATTCCTGTTGCCTTTGAGCGCTGTTCAGTGACGGACGTTACTGACCAACATCTGTGCTCAATTTTTGGCGCAGGACCTTTTTTTTTTTTTTTTTTAACCCCTTCAATTTTTTTTTTTAACCCCTTCAATTTTTTTTTTTTAACCCCTTCAATTTTTTTTTTTTTGTATAAAGTATTTTTTTTTTTCTGCACTACATACACACTACACACTACATACCCCCCGGGTTGAAATAAAGTTTGTACCCCCCTCTACACTATACACGTGTTGAAACATTTCACTACCAGTAACACAAAAATAAAAATGGCATCCCAAATGTCATCCCAAATGTCATCCCAGTCATCCAGAAGAATGTATTCAGCGGAGGAGGCATATGCCATGCTTGCCTCTGACTCTGACACAGCCAGTGATGCAAGCGGGGAATTTGAAGGATTCGTCTTAAGCTCCTCTTCCTCCTCTGGTGATGAGGGACCCCCTCAAAGACGCCCCCGTAGAGCAGCTGAGACCCACCCCCCAATAATTGATCTCGTATGGACCCCACCACCAGACAATTTTGAGCCCCAGGTTCCTGAGTTTTTGGCCATGCCAGGAATCCAATTTGATTCCACAGGTCTCAGAGAAATTGACTTTTTCAAATTATTTTTCTCTGATGATTTTATAAATTTAATGGTGGACCAAACTAATTTATATGCCCAGCAGTTTATTGCTCAAAACCCCACGTCATCATTTGCTAGGTGGACCCCTGTAGATGCAGTAGAGATGATGACGTTTTGGGGTCTGGTGTTTCATATGGGCATAGTAAAAAAGCCAGAAATTAGGCAATATTGGAGTACAGATGTTCTGTACAGCACCCCATTTTACCGTATGGCCATGCCCCGGGCTCGATTTGAGACGATCCTTAAATTTTTGCATTACAACGATAATGCACAGTGCCCACCCAGAGATGATCCCACCTTTGACCGGCTATTCAAAGTCAGGCCGGTCATTGATCATTTCAGTGCCAAATTTGCAGAGATGTACATCCCAGATAAATTCATTTGCATAGACGAGTCCCTTATACATTTTAAAGGAAGGGTTAAATTCCGCCAGTACCTTCCCAGTAAGAGGGCAAGGTATGGCATAAAAATGTATAAGCTGTGTGAAAGCACCTCAGGGTACACTCACAGGTTTAGGGTATATGAAGGGAAGGATTCAAGAATTGAACCGCCAGAATGCCCCCCCTCCCTCGTAGGTGTTAGTGGAAAAATTGTCTGGGATTTAGTGCACCCCTTCCTGGATAAAGGTTATCACCTCTATGTGGATAACTTTTACACTAGCATCCCCCTGTTTAAGGCCCTTGGTTCAAGAGGTACAGCAGCTTGCGGTACTGTGCGCAAGAACCAAAGAGGCCTCCCAAAAACGCACATTGCCCAAGTAATGAGAAGGGGTGAAAGCAGGGGAATATGCACCGAAAATATGTTGTTGGTCAAATATAAGGACAAGAGGGATGTCCTTATACTGACAACAATTCACGGAGACAGTACCACCTCCGTCCCTGTACGAGGTACCAGTACCCACACCTCAAAACCTAATTGTATCCTGGATTACAATAGGTACATGGGCGGAGTGGATCTTTCAGATCAGGTACTGAAGCCGTACAGTGCCCTGCGGAAAACAAAAATCTGGTACAAGAAGCTGGCCGTGTATATCATCCAGATGGCACTGTATAACGCTTACGTGCT
Organism: Crinia signifera; assembly: GCF_055691185.1. Taxonomy (NCBI): domain Eukaryota; kingdom Metazoa; phylum Chordata; class Amphibia; order Anura; family Myobatrachidae; genus Crinia; species Crinia signifera. Next base: position 389,596,240 of record NC_139218.1, read on the forward strand.
ATTCCGTTCTACCGGCCAGAGGGGGACATTTATGCACTTTCAAGAGGAAGTCATAAAGGGCCTAGTATTTGGGAACCAGCAGGCAGAGGGCCCCAGTACTTCTAGTACTGGCCCCCGTATTGTACCAGGGCAGCATTTTCCGAACGAAATCCCCTCCACTGCAAGAAAGGGCAGGACACAAAAAAGGTGCAAAGTTTGCTATAAAAAGGGAATAAGAAAGGAAACTATTTTCCACTGTGAAACTTGCCCCGACAAACCCGGCCTATGTATAAAGGAGTGTTTTAAAATATACCACACATCTATGGATTATTAGGTTCATCATTTCACCGTGCTTCGGGGGTCTTGCTAATGCCACATAGCACCCACCAACATTCCACCAGAATCTGAGCTGCAAAATCCAAAAATCACTCCTTCCCTTCTGAGTCCTGCCATGCACCCAACTGGTATTTTTTGGTCACATATGAGGCATTGCCATACTCGGGAGAAATTGGGGCACAGATTTTGGGGTGCTTTTTTTCCTTCATACCTTCTGAAAATGAAAAATTTTGAGCCAGAACTGCATTTTTGTGTAAAAAAATGTAATTTTTCATTTTCACTGCCCAGTTGTATCAAAATTGGTGAAACCCCTGGGGGTTTGAAATGTACACTATACCCCTAGATGAATTCCCTGAGGGGTGTAGTTTGCAAAATGGGGTCACTTGTGGGGTGGTTCCACTGTATTGGTGCTTTGGGGGTCTTGCTAATGCGACATAGCACCCACCAACATTCCACCAGAATTTGTGCTGCAAAATCCAAATATCACTCCTTCCCTTCTGAGTCCTGCCACTTTTTGGTCACACATGAGGCATTGCCGTACTCGGGAGAAATTGGGGCACAGATTTTGGGGTGCTTTTTCTCCTTCATACCTTCTGAAAATGAAAAATTTTGAGCCAGAACTGCATTTTTGTGTAAAAAAATGTAATTTTTCATTTTCACTGCCCAGTTGTATCAAAATTGGTGAAACCCCTGGGGGTTTGAAATTTACACTATACCCCTAGATTAATTCCCTGAGGGGTGTAGTTTGCAAAATGGGGTCACTTGTGGGGGGGTTCCACTGTATTGGTGCTTTGGGGGTCTTGCTAATGCGACATAGCACCCACCAACATTCCACTACCAAAAATCACTCCTTCCCTTCTGAGTCCTGCCATGCACCCAACTGGTATTTTTTGGTCACATATGAGGCATTGCCATACTCGGGAGAAATTGGGGCACAGATTTTGGGGTGCTTTTTCTCCTTCATACCTTATGAAAATGAAAAATTTTGAGCCAGAACTGCATTTTTGTGTAAAAAAATGTAATTTTTCATTTTCACTGCCCAGTTGTATCAAAATTGGTGAAACCCCTGGGGGTTTGAAATGTACACTATACCACTAGATGAATTCCCTGAGGGGTGTAGTTTGCAAAATGGGGTCACTTGTGGGGGGGTTCCACTGTATTGGTGCTTGGGGGGTCTTGCTAATGCAACATAGCACCCACCAACATTCCACCAGAATCTGAGCTGCAAAATCCAAAAATCACTCCTTCCTTTCTGAGTCCTGCCATGCACCCAAATGGTATTTTTTGGTCACATGTGAGGCATTGCCGTACTCGGGAGAAATTGGGGCACAGATTTTGGGGTGCTTTGTCTCCTTCATTCCTTGTGAAAATGAAAAATTTTGAGCCAGAACTGCATTTTTGTGTAAAAAATGTAATTTTGCATTTGCACAGCCCAGTTGTATCAAAATTGGTGAAACCCCTGGGGGTTTGAAATGTACACTATACCCCTAGATGAATTCCCTGAGGGGTGTAGTTTGCAAAATGGGGTCACTTGTGGGGGGGTTCCACTGTATTGGTGCTTGGGGGGTCTTGCTAATGCGACATAGCACCCACCAAAATTCCACCAGAATCTGAGCTGCAAAATCCAAAAATCACTCCTTCCCTTCTGAGTCCTGCCATGCACCCAAATGGTATTTTTTGGTCACATGTGAGGCATTGCCGTACTCGGGAGAAATTGGGGCACAGATTTTGGGGTGCTTTTTCTCCTTCATACCTTCTGAAAATGAAAAATTTTGAGCCAGAACTGCATTTTTGTGTAAAAAAATGTAATTTTTCATTTTCACTGCCCAGTTGTATCAAAATTGGTGAAACCCCTGGGGGTTTGAAATGTACACTATACCCCTAGATGAATTCCCTGAGGGGTGTAGTTTGCAAAATGGGGTCACTTGTGGGGGGGGGTTCCACTGTATTGGTGCTTTGGGGGTCTTGCTAATGCGACATAGCACCCACCAACATTCCACCACCAAAAATCACTCCTTCCCTTCTGAGTCCTGCCATGCACCCAACTGGTATTTTTTGGTCACATATGAGGCATTGCCATACTCGGGAGAAATTGGGGCACAGATTTTGGGGTGCTTTTTCTCCTTCATACCTTATGAAAATGAAAAATTTTGAGCCAGAACTGCATTTTTGTGTAAAAAAATGTAATTTTTCATTTTCACTGCCCAGTTGTATCAAAATTGGTGAAACCCCTGGGGGTTTGAAATGTACACTATACCCCTAGATGAATTCCCTGAGGGGTGTAGTTTGCAAAATGGGGTCACTTGTGGGGGGGTTCCACTGTATTGGTGCTTGGGGGGTCTTGCTAATGCAACATAGCACCCACCAACATTCCACCAGAATCTGAGCTGCAAAATCCAAAAATCACTCCTTCCTTTCTGAGTCCTGCCATGCACCCAAATGGTATTTTTTGGTCACATGTGAGGCATTGCCGTACTCGGGAGAAATTGGGGCACAGATTTTGGGGTGCTTTTTCTCCTTCATACCTTCTGAAAATGAAAAATTTTGAGCCAGAACTGCATTTTTGTGTAAAAAATTTAATTTTTAATTTTCACTGCCCAGTTGTACCACAATTGGTGAAACCCCTGGGGGTTTGAAATGTACACTATACCCCTAGATGAATTCCCTGAGGGGTGTAGTTTGCAAAATGGGGTCACTTGTGGGGGGGTTCCTAAATTTTAGCATCTTATGGTGCCTAGAAACCTACATGGTGCCTAAAAAATAATCTCATAAAAAGGAGGCTCCAAAATCAAGTAGGTGCTCCTTCTATTATGAAGCCTGTGGTTTGGTCAACGTGCACACTAGGGCCACATATAGGATATTTATGAAAACAAAAGAATTGGGGGAATCAATTTTTAGTCACATTTCTCTAGTAAAATGTACTGTGTTCCTTAGAAAAATGTATTAAAATTGCAAATCTGCAAAAAAAATGAAATTTTGAAATTTCACCTACACTTTGTTTTAATTCCTGTGAAACACCTAAAGGGTTAACAAACTTCCAAAATGCTGTTTTGAATACTGTGAGGGGTGCAGTTTTTGAAATGGTATCATTTATGGGGGTGTCTCACATACAAGTCCCTCAAAGTCACATCAGAACTGAACTGGTCCCTAAAAAAATCAGTGTTTGAAATTTTCTTGAAAATTTGAGAATTTGCTATTCATATTGTAAGCCTCCTAGTGTCCAAAAAAATTAAAAGGAAGTTGAAATAATGATGGAAACATAAAGTAGACATATGGTCTATGTTAGTTATTAACTATTTTGAGTGGTATGATTATTTGTCTCACAAGCAGAAAATTTAACATTTTGCAAATTGCTAAATTTTCCATTTTTTTACGACATTTTGGTATTTTTCACAAAAAAACACAGACTGTATCGACCCAAATTTACCACTAATTTGAAGTACAATGTGTCACGAAAAAACAATCTCAAAATCACTGGGATAAGTAAAAGCAAAAAAAAGTTATCCCCACTTAAGTGATACATGTCAGATTTGAAAAAAAGGGCTCTGTCAGGAACGCAAAAACTGGCTCTGTCAGGAAGGGGTTAAAAGAAGCTGTGGCGAACATGTATTTCATTTCAACGGTCAGAGTCCCAGTGGCAGGATGTGAAGGTGGGTTTCTATCGGCTCTCAGCATTTCCGAATGTGCTGGGAGCTATAGATTGCCCCCACATTGAGATACGGGCACCGCACAGGAGAGGGTATGTGTTTGTGAATAGACGTGGCCGTCACTCCCTGAATGTGCAGGTGGTGGCCGATGCGAAAATGCGTATTCTGAGTGTGGTGGCAGGGTACCCCGGCTCCTGCCATGACTCATATATACTGACACAGTCTTCCCTCTATGGCAAATTCAATTGAGGAGACATGGCAGAGGGATGGCTACTTGGTAGGTACCTTATTTATTAATCACCGTGTGAGTGTCATTATTTTACTTACTTAACTATGTAGATTACACTGCTATGTCTCCAAAATGTATAGACATAAAACAGTCACATGAACTAATTAGTTAATGACAGTACCTGCAGACATTGATATACACATGTAAACTAATGAATCTCACTTTAATTACAGTGTTCTGCTGCATTATATCAGTAAGCAGCCCATGATGGCCTGAGGACCGTGATCCAAACACGCACTGTAATGTATGGCCTACAAAACATACTGCTTATGTTGTTGTGTTGCAGGGCCAAACATTATTGTGAATACACATTGCCTGATATGATGATGAACGGCCACAGTGTTGTAGTCACCCATTTTGGGAATACCAAATTGTTTATTGTAATAGGATACTGTATGTGTTTGAAATGTACATTTACCCAAGATACAACTAATATTTTGTCAATTGTGCAGGAGATCCTTAAGCTTGTGTAAACACGGGGGCGATAGGGGCTGAAATCGCTGGGAATATGGTCGCTGAGCGACCATATTGCCAGTGATTGGAGTGTGCACCAGCGATAAATCGCCGGGTGTGCGCTCCCGTTTTCAGCCCCTGAATGGTCGCTGGTGGGAGGAGCATGCTCCTCCTCCCACCAGCGACTTCCCCGGCCTCTTCTCCCAGCAGTGTGACATTTTCATCTGCGACCATCTCTGGTCGCAGATGAAAACGGCACACTGAGCAATATGATTGCTGAGCAATATATTGCCAGCGATCATATTGCCCCGTGTGTGCGCACCTTAACATACAGTACCTCTATGCAAGTAATTGTATAAATTACATTCATTATGTGTGTTCACAAATATAGGGGAATGACATCCGGCTTTGGCAAGTCCAGATTTTCAGAAGCTGCAAGCACCCACATGTTTGATGGTATGTAAATTTACACACAAAAACCCCAAGCCATTTAATGGCCACTCCAACGTGTTAGTATAATGTTTCATTGTAAGTATTGCATATTGTATTGTATAACATATTAAGGAAACCCAGCATTGTAATTGAAACAAAACTACTGTTTACTGTTTTTGTCAAATTAACATGAGTGGAATGTAAACAAAATATATGTCACAGTAAAAACATCAACACATTATTAAAGAAAAGTCACCAACTATGACTGCGGCTGTCTGCCACGGCCACAAGATGGTGGTTTTACTGCACCACCTCTTGCTCCGCCGAGGTGGAGTGATTGGGGATGTGCTTAGTGGGGTAGTAGAAATGCTGGTGGTTGTCACACTGCTTTCACGACCTCTATCACTAATTAAATGGGTATGCAGTGCCACCAAAGCTGAGGTTTGGGCTTTCACAGCCTCAGTCAGCTCTGAAAGCCTGTTATCTATATTTGCCGCCATTCTTATAGTACCTTCAACCACACAAGTGGATTGCGCCACTTTCCGAATGTGGTGCTGAATGGAATGTAGGTGCTGACCAATTCCTTGCAGCTGCCTTGTTTGACTATCCATGAAATGGATTTGTTTCTCCCTGAAGGACTCCAGAGATTGTGCTAGCAGTTCTGCTGTGGGGGCACGTGGGGCTGGGGAGGTGGTGCACTAGTTTGGGGCCTTAGGGGAGTGGTTGGTGGTGCAATGGCTTCTGGGAATATCAACAATTGTGTCAAGGATTATGTCCACCTCATGTATATCCTCTTCCAATGATACAGCTTGTTGTGAAGTTCTTGTATAATAGATACATTTGTTACTTTTGATGTCCAGTTAGATTAATCACTTCAATATGGAGCCCACATCATAACTAAGTTTTTAATATGTTAAATTACTAGCATTGCTAAATACCTCTATCTTCAACAGAAGTACAGTGCAGTCATATCATTTGTTTTTTTGCAAATGTAGTTCATCCACACTCACCAGGGTCATCTGCTGGCTGTACTCTAAATTTTCCGAGGGGGCTGTGATGTGAACATCACCAATGATTCATTGTTCCCATTGGGCAAGGTTGACATTTGTAAGCAATCCTGCTGCTGTAGAACTACACATCCCAGCATTTCAGCAGAATTGGCCAAACTTATTATAAAGAACAGGAAACATGCTGAGATGTGTAGTGCTACAGCAGCAGATGAATGAAAAAAAAACAAGCAAGTACAATGACAATGCTTGCAAATCATTAACTAAGTGAATTAAGAGACATTTACTAAGACCGCAACCCCCCTGGCATTGTTAGAAAAGGTGGAGTGGAACATATGTCCCACCCAGGGCTTTTTAAGTGACAACGTTTTGGTACCCATCAGATGCGTCTCTGAGAGGCAGGCTATATCCACTCCATGTTTTTTGACCTCAGCTAATCCAAGTGAGCGTTTGATCCGGTCATTGAGACCCCTCACATTCCAGCCGAGTATGCAGAGTCCCGCTATAGCATTAGAGGGAGGCATAGGTCAGAGAGATGACAGGAAAGAAGGAGGGGAGTCACTTATCTCCAATGCGTAGGGTGGGTGGAGATATCCCGGGCCTATACAGGGGCATACTGGATAGTGGGCATTGACATCGAAAGGAGGGGACGTTCATCCCTGGCCTACCCAGGAAGCAGTTGATGGAGAAAAAAAGAAAAAGACCCTGGTCTCCTGCCCCCAACCACAGAGCATTACAGTCATAGAATAGGCACCTGGCTAAAATAGAGTACATTTCCCACATACACATCCTTGCATTTAGAGACAATAAAGAAAATAAAAAAAGAAAGCACAATAGAAAAAACATAAACAAGAAAGAAAACCCCAACTCCCAATCCCACCCGGTATACCTACCAAACATTAGATACACTTTGGATCCCAATAACAGCTAGAACTAAACTTTCCCAACCAGACTACTAACTGTATTAACTGAGGGGTATAGAGACCAGTGGTCACCTATAAAGAAACTATTTACTAACATGTATTGAGCTCCTGTAAATGGAGTGCATCCTGAGCTAACCAGACAAATCTATAAATCAGCAAAGTTGATCAGACAGGTTGGATGTCCCACTGTGAACATGGGCATCAGGAAAGGTAACCTGGACAAAACACTACTGCAACAGGAAACCAAGTTCATATTCCTCCTGGACAGTATGACACCCAATGGTTTGAATGAAGAGAATAGCTTTGCACCCTATTTATAAATCTGTGCAATCTACAGTGTTATAATCCTCTTTTACCATTGTCCCTCTCCTTCTTTCTCTCTGGGATCAATATGTGTCTCTCCCTCTCTTTTAATATTCCCCGCCTCATTCTAATCTTTAATAAGATCAAAAACCTCACCCACATATCTACCAGCCTTAGCATCGATAGAGAAGAACAATGAAATACTCGGATCATGAACTATATCAATATATACCATTTTTCTTGGTGATACATAGAGATCAACAACCGAGGGCTCCCCTAACCCAGGATGCCAATCCAGAATCGATATTGGCTCGACATCAGCAGTACATCGCACGTCATGAAATCATATCTCTATAATTCTATGTATTTTTATCATATCATGGTTATCATATTATTTTTCATCCTCACCAATTCACTATTAAACACAGGACCATGTCCGCTATTTCATACCCATAAGGGCACCCAGTGGGATCTCCAATCCCGCATATCACATTCATCCAATCTATTATTTTCACCCCATCCCCCTTGTAGTGTGCACAATATTTTAAGTCACTATTTTTGCATTTTGTGTTCCTTTTTACACATTCACACACTCCCTAGTTGTTACACAAATAACAGATAACACACACCGCATTTAATCATTACCCCGAGCTTTTTACCTTTTAAGACTCTTCACGTATCCGCATTCTAATCTTACACACACCTAAGTAGCACTATATTTATAGTATCACCCTCTAATTACACGAGGATACCCTATCACGAAACCATGACCCATTATATAAAAAAACTGACGACACCAATGTCGACTATGCTGTGGATTGTCATGGGTACATGCATACAAATACACACCTCAGTAGCACTATATTTATATCATCACCCCTAACTACACAAGGATACCTATCACAAAATCATGACCCAATATATTAACAACTGACGACACCAATGTCGACTATGCTGTGGAATGACACAGGAATACACATACACACTTCAGTAGCATTATATTTATATCATCATCCTCTAACTACACGAGGATACCTTATCACAAAATCTTGACCCAATATATTAACAACTGACGACACAAATGTCGACCTTGCTGTGGAATGACACAGGAATATGCATACACATAACTCCATATCAGCACTTTTCCTCGGCTCCCTACATATATGTTTCTGCAATGCAATATGAGACACCTTTGGAGCAGTTAATATATACTTATGACACTAATTGTCCACAATACAAAGATAATAGAATCTGTTCTCTATACTTCAATTCTTTTGATACATCAGTGCATAATAACATATGAAAAACAGGTAGATACGTGAGGCAGAAGGACCCATAAGCTCACATACCTGCCAATCTTATGACAAAGAGGGGTGTTGGCAAATTCCACCAATCACGACACTCACAAGGGGAGGGACTATCAGCAGGATAGATCCTATTGGCCATCCCCTGCAATAGCAGACTGATTTAAACTTCCCAGTCACATCAGAACGGCTTGCCTTGACAAAGCTGCTAAGCGAAAGCGCGTGCTTGGCAACTCTAGCCGTGCGGGTGCAATAGCTGTGTGTTCCGTACTCATACCTGAATCTCATAGTGACAGCTGCTCCGGCGCTAGCCCTTCTCAGGGCTCTGCCTGCTCTATGTTATAGTCTGGCTCCATGCCAGCACAGACGTTACTATAAGTCACATAGTATCATTTGATTAATGCAGAACTTACAAACTGTAATACTTCAAGTTCTCAGGGCTCTGCCTGCTCCGTGTTACAACCTGGCTCTCTGCCAGCACTAACGTAGACTGTCATATCTGTATGTGTTACAGGCACCCAGGGGAATCCCTGTATCGTGCACAAAGCCTACTGCCCAGTGCTCTGCTTGCTATAAGTCACAGAGTACCTGCCGTTCTGACATTGATCAGTGCAGTACTTATACATTGTAACACATTTCAGGGCTCTGCCTGCTCTGTTACAATCTGGCTCTCTGCCAGTACAAACGTAGCCTGTCTTATCTGAATGTGCTGTACTGTATATACCCAGGGGAATCCCTGTAACGTACATGCAGCCTGCTGCCTAGTACTCTGCTTGGTATAAGGCACACAGTACTAGCCGATCTGGCTCTTCACTAGTGCAGAATTACACACTGCAATATCTTACCTGTGTGTAACCTTATACAAGCTAGCTGGTCTGCCACACAATCTCTGCTTGTAAGCAAGAAATAAGAGGGAATAAAATATAATTATAAATCCCCTATACTCATTTTATATTGTGTGAGGCCGAATTCTGTACTACCAATCCTCAGGTTTGAGGACATTTTCAGTATAATAGAGCCAATGCAGTGTAACCAATCTGGGGATTGATACATTGGATACAAACTGCACTTATTGTTGCCAATCATTACCTTAATTATAGCACACAACATTGTGGAGCTTTATTAGCCGATATAACCTAATAAAACTGTGCTTGTTTAAGGGAATCCCATAAATTCCCAGATTGAGAAATAACGGAGCCTGTCTGACCAACCTGACATTGTACATGAACAGTTTGAAACACACACAACACGCCCGCACGTGTTAAGTTTTAATACACTTTATTTGTCTTGTGTCTGTCTATCTGTGTTTTTTTAAATTTTTCGCTTGCTTCTAAATGTAAACAAATAAAGGTTATATTTTATGTATACAATTTCTTTTTGGTGCACCACACCAGGACAAATCTCCGCTCTCCCTGTTTTCCTTGAATAAAATACATTTGTCAGTGGTAGCACACCCCTATAGTATATTTTCCTTGCAAAGGTCTGTACACCATAATATAAGGGGGCCTCATTAATACAAATTTTCTCACCATAACCCACAAATCTTGTGCGATTGCACCCAACCTGTACGTCCATTAACAAGTGAACCTGTTTCACATTCTGTTCTTTGGCAATCGGCACAGATCAGTGGTACATTTACTAGTATCAATATAAAAATTCTCTCTTTGAGCGTTCTGATTGACTGGAACAAATATGAATCCTAATATGGCCAATCCTGCGTCCATAACACCCATGCTAACCAACTTTAGTCTAAGTCAAGATTTGACTGACAGACAAACTAAGTTAAAAAGTTGTAGCGATACCCTTCTTGCAGGAGATATCTCACAAATCCAGATTAACCCCTTCCCGACATTGCCTTTTAAGGTAATTTTTTTTTTTTTTTTCCTCCTTGTGTTCAAATAAGCGTAACTTTTTTAATTTTCCGGCTATATAGACACATGAGGGCTTTTTTTTTGCGGGACAAGTTGTACTTTCTAATGGTACCATTTACTATACCGTATAATATTCTGGGGAATCAGGAAATAATTCAATGTGGGGTAAAAAAAAAAAAAAACGCAATTCCACAATTTTGCGCTGGTTACGGTTTTTTTGGAGTTCATAGTTCGTTTAAAATGATGGGTTATCTTTATTCTATGGGTCGTTACGATTCCGGTAATACCAAACTTATATAGTTTTCGTTACATTTTACCACTAAAAAAAAAAATAGAAAATGTTACGGTTTTTCGAATTTGCGTCGCGTCGCCATGTTCTGCGGCTTATAACTTTTTTATTTTTCCACCTACGGACCTGGGTGAGGGCTCATTTTTTGCGGGCTGAAGTGTACTTTTTAATTAATACCATTATGGGATATGGGCGACTTTCTGATCTCTTTTAGCTATTTTTTTTTGGGTAGGCGATGCGACCAAAAAGCGTAGTTTTGGCGTTGGGGATTATTTTCCGTTTACGCCTTTAACCGTGCGGGATAACTAATGTTATATTTTAATAGATCGGACTTTTAGGAACGCGGCGATACCAAATATGTTTATTTTTTTTATTATTTATTTATTTTTATTTGGGAAATGGGGAAAGGGGGGTGATTTGAACTTTTAATATTTTATTATTTTTTTTTTATTTTTAAACTTTATTTTTTTTTTTTTTTTACTTTTACTACAAGGCCCCCTAGTGTACTTGACCACTAGGGGGCGCGATCGCCTGTACTAGGTTCAGCCATAGAGCTCTATGGCTGAACGTAGTGATTTTTTGCACTTCCTATTACATCCTGCCTGAGGCAGGATGTAATAGGTATGAATACACGGACAGCACAGGGGTCTACATTAGACCCCTGGCTACCATGGCAACCGATCGGCACCCTCCGATCGCGCTGCGGGGGGCCCCGATCGGCGCCGGAGGGGGGCGCCCCCCCTCCGATCAGCTATTTAAGCACTGCGGGCGCTTTGCCCGCGGTGCTTAAAGGGTTAAACGGCCGCGATCGGCGAACTCGCCGCTCGTGGCCGTGAGAGCAGGGACATGGCTGTAATATACAGCCATTACCTGCTCTCTATCAAGCCAGCTCACTCCGTGAGCTGGCTTGATTCACCCCCAACCGACATATGACGTAAATGTACGTCATATGTCGGGAAGGGGTTAAGGATGATTGGATTAATGATCTTAACTCTTTGAAGCATAACTTGATCAAACAAACAAAATCTTTTTGGAATAAAGCTACATTTGATACCTACACTAAACAACGTGTCACTCCAAGGGGCCTGCGTCCCCGAGTTTTTCCTTCCTTTGAATTGGCCTCAGATAACCTTAAATTAGAATGGGAGCAGACACTGACCAATTGCTCCCTGAAACTAATTAACATACTCACCAAACATGAGGAGATTGTGTTGGAGCGATGCACCAAAGATATAGCTCATCTGAGCACTAAACTTAAGGATTTTGAGGGGTTGGAAAATTTTCAAAAGACCTATATGAGATATAAAGCAGAAATTGACAATATGGAAAAAGAAATAATAAGTAGAAAAAAGGGGAAGCTACAGAGAGACATTCAGGATTTCGCATCCAATAATGTATACAGATGGAGCAATGTGAGGAGGAAACCCCAGCACTCCACAAATTTGCACTACACAACATCAGATGTAGATTCCTCTGAGAATGAGTCAGGACAAGAACAGAGTCTAATACGCAGAAATCCGGTTGATTTTTTAGGGGCCACTCCCAAGGAAACACGGAACAATATAGGAAGGTTTTCCGGAAGATCAGAAGGGGGAAGAAGAAAAAGATCACAAAGAGATTGGAGAGAGGAGAACAGAGACCAGAGAAGGCTCAGATATTAACGGAACACGATCCTCTGAGGATTATAAATCTGACAGATCATGTTCTCACACCTCCACAACAATTAATCTTGAGCAAGGGCTTATCATTTAGCCCGACACAATCCTTCAACCGATTTGATATCGAAAAAGATATCAATCTCTTTGGACGCAAACTAATCCTCAAAAAGATCTTCCATCAAAAAGAAACTCCACCTAATGAACATACTCAATGTGACCTTGTGGCAGCCCCTGACATTCCTAACCAAATGAATATCACTGACTACTTCTCCAGAGAAGATTTGCAGGCCATCTCGGAGCTTGAACCTACCTAATACACCTTTCCAGGCCATTGCTAGCGAACCAACAAGCATGACACCATTAAAGAAAAAATCACAATATTACCCTGACCTTAACCTCTGCCCACAAGTGAGAATCTTCCTTGACTTAGTAAGTCATGATCTGGACCGACTTGAGAGGAATAAACATACCTTGCATCCCAATGATAACATCACTAAAGATGAAAGACAAGCATTAAATGAGATCCACAGATGGGACGATACTATCGTCAAACCATCGGACAAAGGGGGCAATATTGTACTCTGGTCAAGAACAAAATACATACATGAACTGGAGAGACAATTGAATGACCAATCATGCTATAGAAGACTGACCTTCAATCCCATGAGCAGTTATCTTGAGATTTATAATGGCATCCTTTCCGAGGCAATCCGAGATGGTACAATCACCAAATCACAGCACACTTTTTTACGGACAGAAGAACCCAGGGTACCAACCCTATACCTTCTACCTAAAGTGCACAAGAATGAATCCAACCCACCCGGAAGACCGATTGTCTCGGGAATTGGGAGCCTAACTGAGAATGCCAGTAAATTCATCGATTACCATCTAAGAAAATTTGTGTACACACTTCCATCCTTTGTACGCGATACTATGGATGTTTTAAATAAAATCCAGGATATTGTGCTAAACAAAGAATGTTGGCTAATAACGTGCGACGTAGAAAGCCTCTATGGGATTTCTGCAGTCAAGTACTTCCTAAGCATGGAACGTGACAATCCTCTCAACAACCTCATTGTGAGACTTCTACAATTTGTTCTCACGAAAAATTTCTTTGTCTGCAATGAGAAGTTCTACCTCTAGGTGCAGGGGACTGCGATGGGGAGCGCTTGTGCCCCCACGTATGCGAACCTGTACCTGGGGTGGTGGGAACGAGAGCGAGTCTTTTGCGAGTCTAATGAGAAATACACGGTCCACATACTTCTCTGGCTTAGGTATATTGATGACCTCCTGATCATCTGAGAGGCAGGCTATATCCACTCCATGTTTTTTGACCTCAGCTAATCCAAGTGAGCGTTTGATCCGGTCATTGAGACCCCTCACATTCCAGCCGAGTATGCAGAGTCCCGCTATAGCATTAGAGGGAGGCATAGGTCAGAGAGATGACAGGAAAGAAGGAGGGGAGTCACTTATCTCCAATGCGTAGGTTGGGTGGAGATATCCCGGGCCTATACAGGGGCATACTGGATAGTGGGCATTGACATCGAAAGGAGGTCCCGTTCATCCCTGGCCTACCCAGGAAGCAGTTGATGGAGAAAAAAAGAAAAAGACCCTGGTCTCCCGCCCCCAACCACAGAGCATTACAGTCATAGAATAGGCACCTGGCTAAAATAGAGTACATTTCCCACATACACATCCTTGCATTTAGAGACAATAAAGAAAATAAAAAAAGAAAGCACAATAGAAAAAACATAAACAAGAAAGAAAACCCCAACTCCCAATCCCACCCGGTATACCTACCAAACATTAGATACACTTTGGATCCCAATAACAGCTAGAACTAAACTTTCCCAACCAGACTACTAACTGTATTAACTGAGGGGTATAGAGACCAGTGGTCACCTATAAAGAAACTATTTCCTAACATGTATTGAGCTCCTGTAAATGGAGTGCATCCTGAGCTAACCAGACAAATCTATAAATCAGCAAAGTTGATCAGACAGGTTGGATGTCCCACTTATGGGATATTAGAACCATTTTGCTCATGGTAAGGATGTCAGTTCGGGTGCCGTGGCCTGCGGTCCAGCCACTGCTCGGCCTCTTGGGGAGTGTTGAAGAAATGGGTGGTGCCATCCGCCACCGCCCGGAGACGTGCCGGAAACAACATGGAGTACTGCACTTGTCTGTCACGTAGCTTGTGCTTGACCTGTAGGAATTGGGCTCGGGTCTTCTGGACGTCTGCTGCAAAGTCTGGATATGCTGCCACCACCTGGTTGTCGACTTTAAGCGGGCCGCGTTCTCGGGCAAGCCTGAGGACAGCAACCCTGTCTTTGTAGTGTAGAAAGCGGGCAATAAAGGTGCGTGGGGGAGCTCCCGGTGGTGGGGCTCCAGTGGGTAGTCGGTGGGCCCTCTCCACAGTGAATTGACGGCTGAAGTCGTCAGGGGAGAATGTCTCCAGAAGCCACCTCTCCAGAAATTTCTCGGGGGGAGGAGCCCTCCGCCCTCTCCGGGAGACCAACAAAGTGCACGTTATTACGGCGTAAACGTCCTTCCATATCGGACATTTTGGATTTGACAGATGCCATTTGGGTGGTAAGGTCTGCCACCGCTGCTTTTAGGGGGTTAGTTACATCTTCCAGATCGGATATCCGGTGTTTGGCCTCTCCTACCCGCTCACAGACCATTTGCATGTCGTGGCGGATTAGAGAGATGTCAGATTGCACCTGGCCTATTTTGTCCATAACTCTCTGTTCGGTGGCTGCGATGGCCATGAGAATCTGCTGGGTGGACTGGGCTGGGTTTTCAGCAGGAGAGGAGTCCTCCCCACATTTGGGGATGGTGGGGAGCTGGATGGTTGTGCAGGCTGCGCTAGAGGAGGGGGTTGGGAGCCGCAGGCATATTTCTCAAGCCTGGACGCAGCGGATGCGCCTCCAGATTTCACCATGGTGAGGGGTACTGGGGACCTGAGGATGACCGGCTTATGCTGGGGAGAGCGAGTACCCGGGTGCCCACAGTAAAAGTTTGTCACTGTGGTGGGTCTGGGGTCAGTGACACAGATCACAGAAGCACTGTATCCCACGGTATCCCAGCAGGTGGCAGTTGTGAGGTGAGAAAGGGACCCAGCAGCAATATCAGAGAGCACTCAAGTCACGGGGGCAGAGGTTTAACCCCTCCGGTGATGGCAAGAGTGAATAGGGATGACACTTATGCAATATCCGAGAGAAGCAAAGTCACTGAATAAGAGGTTAACCATGCAGGTGTGGGTCAGAGCGACTGGCAAGCTCACCCATGCAATATCAGAGAACACCCAAAGTCACTGAGCCAGAGATTAACCCTTCAGAGGGCAGCTGCAGCAGGTGGCAGAATTACAGCAGCGGTATCTAAAAAACAGGGCTCCTGTATTTAAAGGCAAATATTAAGCTTGTTGGCTTTAAGTAGCAGAGTCACAGAGAGAGCGGGGGTACAGTGTCACTGTGGTAGGGGGGAGCCCACAATACAGGCTTATGGAGCCTGCTTCGCTTTTCTTCACCTACCAACAGGGCTGGTGTATTGAGAAGTGGCTGTGCAGCACTGTTGAGGACAGAGTGTGCAGCACTGTTGAGGACAGAGTGTGCTCCCCGTGTCCAGCTAGGTCTCAGGGGCAGGCAGCGTGTGCGACCTAAGATGGCGCCGTCCTCCTCCTCCATGCGACCACTCCACTATAGCCGCGCTGCTGGTCACACCGGCCTGACTCACCCGTATCCTAGCCTCAGTGGGGGGGACCGCCACCTCCCGATGGATGTACAGTTGGGAGGCGCCGAGTCCGCGCGTCCAGCCGACCGCCTCCAGGTACCGGGCGGGGGGACGAGGCTGCGGGCTCGCGTCAGAGCCGGGCGCCGGAGCTTCTGCGCGGACAGGTAACAGGGCGGACGGCGGCAGGGAGATGTAGCTGGTCACCACACCATGGATTGTCCACAGGGGAGAGGGAACAGCAGGCACGATCCCCGGCACCTCGTCCTCCAAGATGGCGGAGGCCGGGGCAGGCAGCGTGCAGGGCACCAAGCCAGACCCCCCACAAGTAGGTATCTGCGTCTTGAAAGAGTCCCAAACCGCGGCTGCTGGCTCCAGGGGGGTATATGAAGAGGTGAGGGAGCACCCAGATCACGAGGAAGGCTCAGGATGCAGGATTAATGGAGGAGCTCAGTGAGAACGCTTCTCACATGTCCGGCCAAGCCACGCCCCCAATTAAGAGACATTTACAAATAAAACATTGAGGAAACTCACCTAGCCTTTCAGGAGTTGCTGGCTAGTCTGTGTCATGGACGTGGGTCCCTGGCAGCAGCTCGGGTGGGGACCAGTGCGTCCGAAACGCGTTAAGTGGGGGTACTTACCAGCTCTTCTCCAGACTTCCCTGCCTTTTTTTGGTGTTCGATGAGGAGGATCCCTATACCGGTTTTGTGAATCCCTTCATCTCTTTGATGCCATCAAAGCGACCCGGATCCAGAAAAAATCATCTTGTTGCAGTTTGCCAGCGTCTGATACATGTGATTTTAAACGTCAAATTATTGTGAGTTTTATGTGTAAATTAAAACTTATATTTTACCATAATTACTACACTTTGACCTTTTTTTTGAGTCTCACCCCTGATGTGATACCCTTGACTGGGTAAGGGGTGTTGCTTTTCTTGTCATTTCAGACCATCTCTGCCTTCCCAATTTGTGGATCTATAAACGTAACAACTAAGTTATGTATTATCCTACCTTTTTTCACGTAAAGGTGTTGTTTATCTCAGAAAGCACTATATCCGTCACAAAATTATTTTTGCACAAAACATCATACTTGACAAATTATACATATGGTGCAACTACTAAATTTAAAATGCAGTGTTACATTTATTTATTAAGTTTCTTATATAGCGCATACATATTACGCATCGCTTTAAAGAGAATATTTTGAACATTCACATCAGTCCCTGCCCCAGTGGAGCTTACAATCTATATTCCCTACCACATGTACACACGCACACACAGACATTCTAGGGTTAATTTTGTTGGGAGCCAATTAACCTACCAGTATATTTTTGGATTGTGGGAGGAAACCGGAGTACGCGGAGTAAACCCAAGCAAGCACGGGGAGAATATACAAACCCCACACAGTTAGGGCCATGGTGGGAATGGAACCCATGTCCTCAGCGCTGTGAGGCAGTAATGCTAACCATTACACCATCCGTGCTGCCCCGTATATATAACACATGGTGGGAATGGAACCCATGTCCTCAGCGCTGTGAGGCAGTAATGCTAACCATTACACCATCCGTACTGCCCCGTATATATAACACATGGTGGGGATAGAACCCATGACCTCAGTGCTGTGAGGCAGTAATGCTAACCATTACACCATCCGTACTGCCCCGTATATATAACACATGGTGGGGATAGAACCCATGACCTCAGCGCTGTGAGGCAGTAATGCTAACCATTACACCATCCGTACTGCCCCGTATATATAACACATGGTGGGGATAGAACCCATGACCTCAGCGCTGTGAGGCAGTAATGCTAACCATTACACCATCCGTACTGCCCCGTATATATAACACATGGTGGGGATAGAACCCATGACCTCAGCGCTGTGAGGCAGTAATGCTAACCATTACACCATCCGTACTGCCCCGTATATATAACACATGGTGGGGATAGAACCCATGACCTCAGTGCTGTGAGGCAGTAATGCTAACCATTACACCATCCGTACTGCCCCGTATATATAACACATGGTGGGGATAGAACCCATGACCTCAGCGCTGTGAGGCAGTAATGCTAACCATTACACCATCCGTACTGCCCCGTATATATAACACATGGTGGGGATAGAACCCATGACCTCAGCGCTGTGAGGCAGTAATGCTAACCATTACACCGTCCGTACTGCTAACTCAAATCAACAAATGTGTACAACAATAGCACCAATATTATGCACCTAAGTGTAACGACTTACCAATATTAGTAAGGGTAGTTTTAATAAAACGTAATGTCATGTTGGAAAAATATTTATCAAACTCTTATGTATAATAGACCTTTTTGAAATTATGAAAGTGAAACTGCAGGATTAAAGATGTGAATCCTAATGACAGAAACATTTTCTATAAACAATAATATATAAAAAAAAATTGGGTGTCAAAATTAATGTTTTGTAAAAAAAAATAGAATTCAAAACAGTCAAAAAATGTTTTTAAGAATACCCCTCTCAACACCTTCAAAAATGATAGATGAAAGATCAAGTTCTGCCAAAAGTTCTTGTTTGAAAAAAATTTAATACATTTTTGTTTTATAGTTAACAGAGACACTTCGTTATATAAAGAATTGGAACTTACAATTAAAAAACCTTCCAAAGACCCCTGCTAATATAACAATTTCCCTTTGGGTGTTGCAAGAACGTTTTATGATTGAAAAAAATTAGATATTGTAAAATGAATGTCAAACATAGGGCCTTATTTTGATTCATTCTTTCTGACATAATCCTTCTTAGATGGACAAAACCATGTGCACTACAGGGGGGCAGATGTAAAATGTGCAGAGAGAATTAGATTTGGGTGAGTAATTTTGTTTCTGTGCAGGGAAAATACTGACTGCTTTATTTTTACACTGCAATATAGATCTCACTTTGAAGTAAAACCCCACCCAAATCTAATTCTCTCTGCACATGTTACATCTGCCCCACCTGCAGTGCACATGGTTTTGCCCATCTAAGAAGGATTTTGTCAGAAAGAATGAACCAAAATAAGGCCCATAGAGAGATAGTTGGTCATCAAAAAACAGCTTCTTGACAAAGACTGATAAAGATAGATGTGCAAGGCAGAGAGGTTCTAATAGAGAAATGTGGGATTATTATTATTATCATTTTACTTAAGGGGCCAAAAGTGTTTTGCAGGGCCGTACAAAGGAACAGTGCAGGGAAACAAACTTAGCATTACAGTAAATGAGTAACAAAATAGAGTACAGGTAAAATGAATGCCACAATTCAATACACATTACAGCTTACATGTAAGTAGTGGGGACTTGACCAATGTGCTACTAGGGGCTGGTGGGCAAAGATGGAGATGAGTATGCGGACGAAGATGGTCGCTGAGTGTTTGAGTATGGGAGAGCTGTGAGTGAAAT
Organism: Crinia signifera; assembly: GCF_055691185.1. Lineage (NCBI taxonomy): Eukaryota > Metazoa > Chordata > Amphibia > Anura > Myobatrachidae > Crinia > Crinia signifera. The sequence goes on from NC_139218.1 coordinate 389,615,870, forward strand.
GAGAAGAGGGCTTAGACGACAGGAGGGCAGAGGGCCCTGCTCTGAAGAGTTTACAATCTAGTAGGAAGAGGAGACAGACAGTTTACGTGAGGTGCAAGCAAGTGGGAGGTGACCTGATGGCAGGATGTAAGCAGGCAGAGATGGTTAAGGCATGTGGCAGGGGTCGGAGGTCAAGCTTCAGAACTAAGTTATGCAGTGGAAGGGTATGCTATGATGAAAAGTGAGTTTTCAGTGCCCATTTGAAGCTTTGCAGGGTTGGGGAGAGTCTAATGCAGCGAGTGAGTGCGTTCCACTGAAGGGGTGCAGCACGGGCAAAGTCCTGAACTCTGGTGTGGTAAGCAGTGATCAGCCGACCGTAGAGGGAGGGTGTATGAATGGAGATGAGGTTGGAGATATATGGAGCAAAGTTGTGAAAGAGTTTCCCTGTCTGTAGGACAGCTTTTACAAAGGTAAAATAACATACATCTGAAGAAGCTGTCCTACAGACAGGGAAACGCGTCCGTAGCTGCAGGCCAGCCATTCTGCCACTGCCTCATTTGCACAGTACTTTGCACTTTATCATCAGGACCAGTCGCCTTGTGGGATTCAGTCACAGCCACCTTTCTCCATCAAGTGGTACTCTGTTCTTTCACAACTTTGCCCAGGAGGATACAGCTGCTATGCTTTCCTAAAAGTGGATCAATTCCCCTGGAGGACATTGTCTGGTAATTATACCTTTATCGGAGAAATCCACAAAGACTGTGACATACTAGGAACTTTCCTTAATAGGCGATACCACTAGGAACGGATGATTTAGTGAATCACTTGCAGATGTCAGTGGCCCCCCATTGTTTTTAACATTTTCTGCAATATGCACATTTCGTTTGTTTTATTTTATAAAGTGTACAATAAATGTTTTTTTATTGAAGGCTCATTGGTATAGTAGCGCTACCTTTTTCTTATAACCCCATATAAGCCTAGGGGATTTAACCAGTAAAGAAATATAAATATTTAAAAAACAATTCCGTGTATCACAGAATGGCCTAACGTTCTCAATCACATTTGCTTTGAAATGACTGCTGGGTATTTGCAGTGCATTGTGGACCATTTTGACCACCGCTTCCCTCCTTATACTTAGTGGAGATTGGGCCTCCGCGCAGAGCTTGCAGCCTAATGCATACAGCCCCTGACCAGCACGTGGTACATTTACTACACTGAAAAGAGGTGATGTTGAGTATAGATAGCGACAGATCAGGATATAATGAGATGACTTGTACATGACAAATGTTTTTTTTTTTTTCGAATAACGTTCACTGATCAAAGTTTGTTTTCATAGGAAGAAGATTGTGAAGGTATTTGCCACTGCTAGCTTGTTCTGCAGTGCACAGGAAGTCCACATATAATATAAACCAGGACATCAGACACGCAAGTGTATCTTTGAGTGTATTTTTTTTTAACTATGTACCTCTTGAGTGTATCTTTTGTACCTTTTGAACATATCTTTTAAACTATATATCTTTTGAATATATCTTTGCCCCCCCCCCACCATTGTACAGCCCCCACCATCGTGCAGCTCCCCATGCCCAGCGCCAGTGCGCCTGATGCACCTCTACCTGTGCTGGACACTCACCTGGTGCCAGAGGACATGGTGGCAGCAGAGATTGTGGACTTTTACCTGCCCAATGAAGGTAAGCTTCCCCCGGTGTTATGTATGGGCTGTATGTCTATTCCTGATTACTTAACCTATAATACTGATATAATGGCCTAATGTTCTCAATCACATTTGTTTTGAAATGCCTGCTGGGTATTTGCTGAGCATTGTGGACCCTTTTGACCACCGTCTCCGCTCCTTATACTTAATGGAGATTGGGCCTCCGTGCAGAACTTGCAGCCTAATGCATACAGCACGTGGCACATTTACTACAATGAAAAGAGGTGATGTTGCCTATACCAACCAATCGAATTCTGTCTGATCATTTTCTAGTATGCCAAAGTGATGTGCAGAGGTGTGATGAGCACCCCCAGCCCAGCATGATGGTGGAAGTTCCCCTCACCTTATAGCATGGACGGAGACAGGCCTCTCCACAGACAACAGCAGCACTGAGCCTTCTGAGAATAGGAACCCACTGCCGTCATCTAAGTCAGTCTGTCATTTCATCATTGTATCAGACTCTGGGGACAAACATACCATCAGCATAGAGGCCTCTCTCAGGTAAGTTGCTGGCAGGACACACGCGTCTTCCCTGCTCTGGTCAATGGGGTAGATTTCAGGTCTCTTGACTTACAAACATGGCGTGATGTAGGAATGGTATCTCCATATCTGCCTGCAGCAGGGGCTGGTATAGAAACTCTGCCTATATATCCATTTCCTATTGGACGGGATCATTTCCCACAGCAGCATTGTGCTCTAGTCCCATAAGCTGGGAAGTTTCTGTGGTGACCGGGGATTAACAGATCAGTAATTCTTTATTATCATGTCTCCTAGATTCAGGAGTCCTCTTCTTCATCTTCAAGTCAGGAGTGACCGACTGTGGCTATACGGTAAGTATCAGGCAGGATGGTCTTTTCAACAATGAAACTCATGCAGCAAATGTCACAATGGTACTTGTTTCCTAGCACGGCGCCACCGATATTCATTGTATGGGGTCTGAGAAAACTCATCGCATCTGGTGTAATTGTGCGGCATAAGATGCATGCGATGTGATGCGTTTATTTTTATCGGGCTTGGAAATGGCATTGCATCGGGTTACAGTACATTTTTACATGTACTGCGATGCGATGAGTTTTTAAATAACTCCTGTTCCCGCTTTCTGTTTCCCACATGCTGGGCCAATCGCATTGCATTGCATCGGTTGCCACCAAACTTTGATATACAATGCATGCGATGCAACGCGATTTCACTCCCGCTCTGTGTTTCCCGCTTGCTGGCCCATCTGTAATAGGTCATCAGTGTAAATATTGACATCCCTCACTGTAAATCCGGCCCCTTGTCACAGCTTCTCTGAAAGCTCTTTGTGGGTTGTATTGTGTGAGGAGAGGACGTGTTTTTGAGAGCTAGTGTGATTTTGCTGATATTTGCTCATTCCGACTACTGATCGTGCTGATTATTTGCTGCAGATTATTTCCTGATTCCGACTGCTGATCTGCTGATAATTTGCTGATTTCGAGGGCTGATCTGTGTTATTTCGGCTGAAATGGCATCTGAGATGAGTCTGTTTTCACTGCCCCTGACAGAGGTTGAGGCAGTCGAATTCTTCCAGTGCCATCACCTGCTGCCGGTGGAGGCCACTTGTGGTAATGGACATCCAAAGCAGCTGAGCCAGAAGGAAGGGATGTGGCGCTGCCACATCACGTGAGGGTCTGTCGGCAGCAAGTCTGCATGCGGCACTATTCTTCCCCGGCTGCCGCTTACCCTTCCTCACTTTGGTGAGATTTATATTTTCCTGGGCTCAGGAGATGACGTCCGTGGAGTACTGCCAGCAGCAGCTGGGTATATCCAAGAAGACCACTGTGCTGTATAACAAGTGGATGCGGGAGGCCTGCCTGTTGGATTTGATGGCGCAGCCGCAGCGTCGTATTGGTGGTCCTCACAGGATTGTCGAAGATGCTGTTCGTCAGGAGACAGTCCAATGTTGGCCGCATGTTACCCCAGTAGTGGGTATTTGGGGGTATCTGCCAGGAAACAGGGCAGTGTTTTGCGACCAAAGTGGACACCCGTGAGGCCCGCACTTTAATGTTGGCCATCATTGAAAATGTGGAGCCGGGGTCGACTATCTTCACTGACTGCTGGAGGACTTGCAGCACAGACCACAGGCTACAATATCGTGGACCCCACAACGGGGGTCCACACTCAGAATATCAAGAGAATGTGGGGTGTCTGTAAATGGAGGAACAAGCGGCACCGGGGAACCGCCAGGCACATGCTGCAGAGCTACCTGGAGGAGTTCATGTGGCGAAAGACTCTCCAGTATGGATGACCCTTTTGCCTGCATCCTCCATGCATTGACATTGTTGGCCAAAGACTCTTAATTATTGACTTTTGGACTTTATTGACTATGGACACTTTAAAAATTAATTGATGGCTATTTTAATCTATTTTTCCTGTCTTTCAGGGTATTTGCTGAGCATTGTGGACCCTTTTGACCACCGCTTCCGCTGCTTATACTTAATGGAGATTGGGCCTCCGCGCAGAACTTGCAGCCTAATGCATACAGCACGTGGCACATTTACTACAATGAAAAGAGGTGATGTTGCCTATACCAACCAATCGGATTCTGTCTGATCATTTTCTAGTATGCCAAAGTGATGTGCAGAGGTGTGATGAGCACCCCCAGCCCAGCATGATGGTGGAAGTTCCCCTCACCTTATAGCATGGATGGAGACAGGCCTCTCCACAGACAACAGCAGCATTGAGCCGTCTGAGAATAGGAACCCACTGCCGTCATCTAAGTCAGTCTGTCATTTCATCATTGTATCAGACTCTGGGGACAAACATACCATCAGCATAGAGGCCTCTCTCAGGTAAGTTGCTGGCAGGACACACGCGTCTTCCCTGCTCTGGTCAATGGGGTAGATTTCAGGTCTCTTGACTTACAAACATGGCGTGATGTAGGAATGGTATCTCCATATCTGCCTGCAGCAGGGGCTGGTATAGAAACTCTGCCTATATATCCATTTCCTATTGGACGGGATCATTTCCCACAGCAGCATTGTGCTCTAGTCCCATAAACTGGGAAGTTTCTGTGGTGACCGGGGATTAACAGATCAGTAATTCTTTATTATCATGTCTCCTAGATTCAGGAGTCCTCTTCTTCATCTTCAAGTCAGGAGTGACCGACTGTGGCTATACGGTAAGTATCAGGCAGGATGGTCTTTTCAACAATGAAACTCATGCAGCAAATGTCACAATGGTACTTGTTTCCTAGCACGGCGCCACCGATATTCATTGTATGGGGTCTGAGAAAACTCATCGCATCTGGTGTAATTGTGCGGCATAAGATGCATGCGATGTGATGCGTTTATTTTTATCGGGCTTGGAAATGGCATTGCATCGGGTTACAGTATATTTTTACATGTACTGCGATGCGATGAGTTTTTAAATAACTCCTGTTCCCGCTTTCTGTTTCCCACATGCTGGGCCAATCGCATTGCATTGCATCGGTTGCCACCAAACTTTGATATACAATGCATGCGATGCAACGCGATTTCACTCCCGCTCTGTGTTTCCCGCTTGCTGGCCCATCTGTAATAGGTCATCAGTGTAAATATTGACATCCCTCACTGTAAATCCGGCCCCTTGTCACAGCTTCTCTGAAAGCTCTTTGTGGGTTGTATTGTGTGAGGAGAGGACGTGTTTTTGAGAGCTAGTGTGATTTTGCTGATATTTGCTCATTCCGACTACTGATCGTGCTGATTATTTGCTGCAGATTATTTCCTGATTCCGACTGCTGATCTGCTGATAATTTGCTGATTTCGACGGCTGATCTGTGTTATTTCGGCTGAAATGGCATCTGAGATGAGTCTGTTTTCACTGCCCCTGACAGAGGTTAAGGCAGTCGAATTCTTCCAGTGCCATCACCTGCTGCCGGTGGAGGCCACTTGTGGTAATGGACATCCAAAGCAGCTGAGCCAGAAGGAAGGGATGTGGCGCTGCCACATCACGTGAGGGTCTGTCGGCAGCAAGTCTGCATGCGGCACTATTCTTCCCCGGCTGCCGCTTACCCTTCCTCACTTTGGTGAGATTTATATTTTCCTGGGCTCAGGAGATGACGTCCGTGGAGTACTGCCAGCAGCAGCTGGGTATATCCAAGAAGACCACTGTGCTGTATAACAAGTGGATGCGGGAGGCCTGCCTGTTGGATTTGATGGCGCAGCCGCAGCGTCGTATTGGTGGTCCTCACAGGATTGTCGAAGATGCTGTTCGTCAGGAGACAGTCCAATGTTGGCCGCATGTTACCCCAGTAGTGGGTATTTGGGGGTATCTGCCAGGAAACAGGGCAGTGTTTTGCGACCAAAGTGGACACCCGTGAGGCCCGCACTTTAATGTTGGCCATCATTGAAAATGTGGAGCCGGGGTCGACTATCTTCACTGACTGCTGGAGGACTTGCAGCACAGACCACAGGCTACAATATCGTGGACCCCACAACGGGGGTCCACACTCAGAATATCAAGAGAATGTGGGGTGTCTGTAAATGGAGGAACAAGCGGCACCGGGGAACCGCCAGGCACATGCTGCAGAGCTACCTGGAGGAGTTCATGTGGCGAAAGACTCTCCAGTATGGATGACCCTTTTGCCTGCATCCTCCATGCATTGACATTGTTGGCCAAAGACTCTTAATTATTGACTTTTGGACTTTATTGACTATGGACACTTTAAAAATTAATTGATGGCTATTTTAATCTATTTTTCCTGTCTTTCAGGGTATTTGCTGAGCATTGTGGACCCTTTTGACCACCGCTTCCGCTGCTTATACTTAATGGAGATTGGGCCTCCGCGCAGAACTTGCAGCCTAATGCATACAGCACGTGGCACATTTACTACAATGAAAAGAGGTGATGTTGCCTATACCAACCAATCGGATTCTGTCTGATCATTTTCTAGTATGCCAAAGTGATGTGCAGAGGAGTGATGAGCACCCCCAGCCCAGCATGATGGTGGAAGTTCCCCTCACCTTATAGCATGGGTGGAGACAGGCCTCTCCACAGACAACAGCAGCACTGAGCCTTCTGAGAATAGGAACCCACTGCCGTCATCTAAGTCAGTCTGTCATTTCATCATTGTATCAGACTCTGGGGACAAACATACCATCAGCATAGAGGCCTCTCTCAGGTAAGTTGCTGGCAGGACACACGCGTCTTCCCTGCTCTGGTCAATGGGGTAGATTTCAGGTCTCTTGACTTACAAACATGGCGTGATGTAGGAATGGTATCTCCATATCTGCCTGCAGCAGGGGCTGGTATAGAAACTCTGCCTATATATCCATTTCCTATTGGACGGGATCATTTCCCACAGCAGCATTGTGCTCTAGTCCCATAAACAGGGAAGTTTCTGTGGTGACCGGGGATTAACAGATCAGTAATTCTTTATTATCATGTCTCCTAGATTCAGGAGTCCTCTTCTTCATCTTCAAGTCAGGAGTGACCGACTGTGGCCATACGGTAAGTATCAGGCAGGATGGTCTTTTCAACAATGAAACTCATGCAGCAAATGTCACGATGGTACTTGTTTCCTAGCATGGCACCACCGATATTCATTGTATGGGGTCTGAGAAAACTCATCGCATCTGGTGTAATAAGATGCATGCGATGTGATGATGCGTGTTTTTTTATCGGGCTTGGAAATGGCATTGCATCGGGTTACAGTACATTTTTACATGTACTGCGATGCGATGAGTTTTTAAATAACTCCTGTTCCCGCTTTCTGTTTCCCACATGCTGGGCCAATCGCATTGCATTGCATCGGTTGCCACCAAACTTTGGTATACAATGCATGCGATGCAACGCGATTTCACTCCCGTTCCCGCTCTGTGTTTCCCGCTTGCTGGCCCATCTGTAATACTGTAGGTCATCAGTGTAAATATTGACATCCCTCACTGTAAATCCGGCCCCTTGTCACAGCTTCTCTTAAAGCTCTTTGTGGGTTGTATTGTGTGAGGAGAGGACGTGTTTTTGAGAGCTAGTGTGATTTTGCTGATATTTGCTCATTCCGACTGCTGATCGTGCTGATTATTTGCTGCAGATTATTTCCTGATTCCGACTGCTGATCTGCTGATAATTTGCTGATTTCGAGGGCTGATCTGTGTTATTTCGGCTGAAATGGCATCTGAGATGAGTCTGTTTTCACTGCCCCTGACAGAGGTTGAGGCAGTCGAATTCTTCCAGTGCCATCACCTGCTGCCGGTGGATGCCACTTGTGGTAATGGACATCCAAAGCAGCTGAGCCAGAAGGAAGGGATGTGGCGCTGCCACGTCACGTGAGGGTCTGTCGGCAGCAAGTCTGCATGCGGCACTATTCCCCGGCTGCCGCTTACCCTTCCTCACTTTGGTGAGATTTATATTTTCCTGGGCTCAGGAGATGACGTCCGTGGAGTACTGCCAGCAGCAGCTGGGTATATCCAAGAAGACCACTGTGCTGTATAACAAGTGGATGCGGGAGGCCTGCCTGTTGGATTTGATGGCGCAGCCGCAGCGTCGTATTGGTGGTCCTCACAGGATTGTCGAAGATGCTGTTCGTCAGGAGACAGTCCAATGTTGGCCGCATGTTACCCCAGTAGTGGGTATTTGGGGGTATCTGCCAGGAAACAGGGCAGTGTTTTGCGACCAAAGTGGACACCCGTGAGGCCCGCACTTTAATGTTGGCCATCATTGAAAATGTGGAGCCGGGGTCGACTATCTTCACTGACTGCTGGAGGACTTGCAGCACAGACCAGCTCCAAGCGGCCGGATACCAGCATGTGCAGGTGAATCATCGCTACAATATCGTGGACGCCACAACGGGGGTCCACACTCAGAATATCGAGAGAATGTGGGGTGTCTGTAAATGGAGAAACAAGCGGCACCGGGGAACCGCCAGGCACATGCTGCAGAGCTACCTGGAGGAGTTCATGTGGCGAAAGACTCTCGGTATGGATGACCCTTTTGCCTGCATCCTCTATGCATTGACATTGTTGGCCAAAGACTCTTAATTATTGACTTTTGGACTTTATTGACTATGGACACTTTAAAAATTAATTGATGGCTATTTTAATCTATTTTTCCTGTTTTTCAGGGTATTTGCTGAGCATTGTGGACCCTTTTGACCACCGCTTCTTATACTTATACTTAATGGAGATTGGGCCTCCGCGCAGAACTTGCAGCCTAATGCATACTTGGCACATTTACTACAATGAAAAGAGGTGATGTTGCCTATACCAACCAATCGGATTCTGTCTGATCATTTTCTAGTATGCCAAAGTGATGTGCAGAGGAGTGATGAGCACCCCCAGCCCAGCATGATGGTGGAAGTTCCCCTCACCTTATAGCATGGACGGAGACAGGCCTCTCCACAGACAACAGCAGCCCTGAGTCTTCTGAGAATAGGAACCCACTGCCGTCATCTAAGTCAGTCTGTCATTTCATGATTGTATCAGACTCTGGGGACAATATACGTACATACCATCAGCATAGAGAGGGGACTTTCTTTTCGGGCTGCCGGCTCCCTTTTCTCACGGTTGTGAGATTTGTGTACTTTTGGGCACAGGAGCTCACCTCAATTAGCTTTTGTGAGTGGGAGCTGCACCTGTAGAATAAAACAGTAGTGCAGTACAACAGCTGGATGAGGGATGCCTATACTGCAGACCTGTTGGCCCAGCCGCAGCGGCATATTGGTGGGCCTGGACAAACAGTGGAGGTCGACAAGACCCTGTATGTAAAAAGGAAATACAATGTCGGCCGTGTATTGCCCCAACAATGGGTATTTGGAGGGATATGTCAGGAAAGTGGCCTGTGCTTCCTTGCCCAAGTACCAACTCGGGATGCAGCAACTCTGATGGGTGTCATTACAGAGAATATCGAGCCGGACACGATTATACACATGCTTTGTTGACCCGGATACCGTCGCACACACCCAGAAAATTGAATGCCTTTGGGGCACCTGCAAATGGCGAAACAAGCGACAACGGGGGACTGCACAGCACCATCTCCAGTCCTACTTGGAGGAATTTCTCTGGAGGAAGTGCTTGGCAGGAGAGAAGCCATTTGAAAGGATCCTTCACGCACTGACATTCATTTAATGTGCATTTTCTTTGTATTATCTAGGTTTTAATGTTTTTTAATCATACATTTGTTCTTATTCTTGTTCTTGTAAATTAATTTGTCATCACTTTAATCATTATGCTTATTCTGAATTTGATTATTACTAAATTTTTACAGTTAATCGTTAAAACGTGTTGTCGTTACTGTGTCAGAAGAATTATATTGAAGGTGTGAATGTGTCCTAAAAAACAGCATCACTATCCACGTCAGGCCGAAGCGTGGCGAGCGGTGGCGGTGGTACGCTTCCTCCGACCTTTTCATACCCCCACTATCCACGTCGGCGTGGAGTTAATTTCATATAGTGTGGCGAGCGCAGCGGATTACTTTACATGTATTCTGCGTCCCCTCGCGGGGCTTGCTGCGCTCACCATGCTCGCCATGCTTCGGGTTCGGTGGCTCGCTGCGCACGCCACACTATATAAAATTAACTCCACGCCGACGTGGATAGTGGGGGTATGAAAAGGTCGGAGGATGCGTACCGCCACCCCTCGCGGGGCTCGCTGCACTCGCCACGCTTCGGGATGACGTGGATAGTGAGGGGGTGACGTGGATAGTGGGGGGAGGGGGGCCACACTAAATTACATTGTTTGTAAAAAGATAGGATATGCCTTCTCATCCCACCATCATAATTTATCCTACAGCCTAAAAGACCCCTACTACTGCGCTCTCCTTGCCAAGCTCACCCCTCTATCGTTGCACGCACCACTCCTCTATCGTTACACGCACCACTCCTCTGTGGCTAGTTTTGCAGCGTAATGGCTTTTGACAAAACGTGGACTTCAACCGTCTGGAGTCTTGAATATCTAGTGTGCCCGTGAGCAACTGCCCGTGTACCTGTGCTTGTCTACTAAGCTATTTTTTAAATTTTATAGTTCAGCTTTGTCAAAATTATCCGCCGTAAAGCGCATGTGCTTAGTGCTTTATCACCTGATTACGGGGTAGATTTATGAAGTTCCCTGATGTGATAAAGTGTCTCTTTTTTCTCAGTGGACAATCATCTCTTATCTTCCATTTTTTAAACCAAGCCTGTAACATCAAAGATGGGAGATGTGCGGCCGGTGGTACAAACCAGACCGTTTAACAATTCACCAAGCTTAATAAATCTGACCCCCAGTTATGAAGTGAGATAGACCAGTATAACCATTTGAACCATTTGGCCCATCTAGTCTGCCCCTTTAAATATATATATATCGATTCGAGGCAGGTAAAGTGTCATCTTCTTTGATATTAGATAAATAATGAATGCAAAATGGCGTGGGATTCCCCCACCACAAGCATGAGCAGCCCCGACCTCATTGAGTGGTCCTGGTTGCCAAAATCAGTGCGGGTTCCCCGTATTTTGGGGACCAGCACCAGGCTCTTGAGGTGCCCCTGGTTTCCAAAATACGGTGGACAAATTGAATAGGGTGTCCCCCGTATTTTGGGGACCAGCACCAGGCTCCACTAGCAGGGAGTGTAATGCCATAGCCAGGGGACACACTTGATGGGGTCCCGTGGCAAAAGCATTACCAACCCTAACTAGTCAGCCCAGGCCGGGAGATTTTGGGGAGGTGGGGACCCCCGAATAAATGCCCCCCCCCCACTCAAGGGCACCCCAGGCCTGGGCTATCCCCTGCACCCCTGGGCAGTGGGTGCAGGGTTGATAGCTTGTTTAAACAGGAATATTGTCTTTTACAGTAAGACTATAGGTCCCAGCAAGCCTGCCCCACATGCTGGTAATTGGGTGAACCACAGGTACCAGCATGTGGAGCGTTAAAGTCCCGCCAGTACCTATAGCCCCCCTGTAAAAGAAATATTAAAATAAATACTCAAACACAGGTTTTCAAAATTTTATTAAACTCAACCTTGCTTTCACCCAGGGGGGCCCATGCCCACCCCAACCAGGGCTTCTGTGGAGTATTCACATGGGGCAGCAGCCTTTTAAGCTCTTTTGCAAGGTCGCTGCTTCCCAGGGCTTCTGCCTCTTCATCTGTGTTCTTCACCTGGGGCAGCGGCCTTTTAAGCTCTTTTGCAAGGCCGCTGCTTCCCAGGGCTTCTGCCTCTTCATCTGTGTACTTCACCTGGGGCTGCCACCTCCCAGGGCTTGTTCTTCTGGAGCTCTTTGGTGCTCCTCCACCGCCGTCGGACTGGCTGCTCCCTGTCTGGAGCTGGCTAAAATAGCCAGCTGTAGGGGGCGTGGGCAATGACACGGCAAGCCGTTATTGGCTGGCTCCGTCCATTTTGCGAAAAAAATACTCTGCACCATTGCTGCTGCTCAAATGGATGAGGGTGGATCCGGACCACCACCATGGAGACAATGACCCCATGCAGACACCACCCCTACCAGGGTGAGTTTGAGTTCTGCAAGGGTGGGGTGTTCCGTGACTGGCAGAGGGGGGCGGGTGCCTCATGTGGGCGGGGCAGGGCAAGTGGCACGGTCATTTCACATTCACCTGTATGCAGTGGCGCCCTAGCACCCCTACCAACCAAAACCCTTCAATTTTTTTTATATGCCTGCAGCCAGCGGCGATCGATTGCAGTAGGTAGGCAGCACCTCCCGGGAATCAGGGAAAATGGAAACTGCCAGGTGTGATTACAGGGTAGCCGGCGGAGGTGAGCGCTCTATGACTTCGCACTCTTCCCTACCCCCCTGGCCGCCTCCCCTTCTCCACCTCCTGCGTGAGTAGCGGCAGCGCTGCCCACTTTCCCTTCTCCCTCACTAACCTGCGCAAGTGCTGCCCGACTCCCCTTTTCCCCCTGAAGGAGCAGCGTAATACACAGCAGTTTCGGGCAGCGACGTGGCATCTGTGTGTTGACTTGTCCACACCTCCTCTGTCATTGCACCAAGCTGTCATATTGTGCAATAGAACGGAGAGTGCTCTCTGGCTGTCTGTGTGTGCGGATGCATTGACAGGCTGACAGGGTCAAAGCGTCCTCACATTGGGCAGTATTCAATGGTAATATTCTCCGTGCACGGCGAGCATTTTTTTTTGCTCGCCGTGCACTCTCCGTGTTCCGGAGGGCTCGTTGCCTCTCCTGCTGCCACTATTCAATGTTTATAAGACTCGCCGCCACTCGCGGCGAGTCTTAACCCCTGCAGCGGACGAGCGTCCGCAGCAGGGAGCTGACAGGGACGTGGCATCCAGGGAGATTAAAGTCTCCCTGGATGCCACAGAACATATGTGAGGGTAGGGGGCCCCCCTGGGACCCAGGCAGCACAGGCTGCCCCCCTCTATAGCCAGCGGGGGACCCAGTATTCACTGTACCCGAACGTGCTTCGGGTGCAGTGAATATATGAATATCTAATGAGCGGCTCGAGCGCTCCGGCCCCCTGCTGGCTGCACTGTGTAAAAAAAAGAAAAAAAAAATGTAAAAAAATATTTTTTTAAAAATTAAATATATATTCATGTGCTATAGGCACATGAATAAAAATAACATGGCCCTCCACAGAAAAAAAAACCTGATTTTTTGACACCAAAATTAAAAAAAAAAACCCTTTTAGTTTAAAAGTTCACATTCCTGCTCTCCATCAAAAGATGGAGAATTTCTTCACGGAGAGAGACGGCGAGAATCACTAAGAAAGACGGAGAATATTTCACATTGAATAGGGTGGCTCGCCTTTGGAGAAAAAAAACCTCTCTCCACGGCGAAAAAAGCACAAATTCTCCACAAAACACGGAGAACTTTTCTCATTGAATACTGCCCATAGACAGCCAGAGTGCGCTCTCCCTTTGACCATGCCTGTCGCTGCGGAGGCTGCACATATACTGTGCTCACTCATGTTAAAGAACCATATGAAAAATATGACCTGTGGATACAATGGCACTTCAGTCCTGCTGCTGTTTGCAGTGTCAATGGAGAAGACCGTATTGTTTTTTTGCTGGTAAACAAACTAGTTTGGTTAGAGAGATGAGTCCTTGTGTTGCACGCTGGCGCTGTCTGATTGTCGTCACTCTGACGTCACTTGGAAGTTGGAGCGAACCGGAACGAGCCGCACCCAGGCTGCATCTCATCCATGATGCCCAGCTCCTTGTTTATTTATTTATTGCGCCACACTTTAACGACTTCTGCCGCGTTTCCATCAAAAGTAACCATCATGTCCGCCGTTTCCCTGCTCCCTTAAGAGTCTAGCCGCAAGCGTCACTTCCCTTATTCTACTGCAAAGACTTCTTACGGTTTGATTGCAACATGTAATTTTATTTGATCTTGGACCAGATGAAAAGACATGATAATACTTCAATAGTCGTCACACCTTTATAAGATGCCTTTAAAATTTTTGGCACAAGATAATTATTTATTGTTAAAATCAGTTGTGTGACGCCAACTGATTTCTACAGGGACCCTGACCGATAAATATTAAGTTAGATAGATAATGGTTTATCTATATATAGATTTAAATATTACTATATGCAGCAATATTGCAATCTTACATGTAGTTTACCTTTAAAATATTGGCTTGAACTCTCCTTACCTTGTTCCATTCTAAAGTGCTTTTGAATTTTTTTCTCCCAATCCTTTTGGAGTTTTCCTCGTCATTATCTTACAATAGTCTCTTTTTGCAACTATCCAGACTACGGTGAACACCTAGGGTGAGATTTAATAAGATGAGAGATTCAGATAATGAGAGATTTTGTGAGAAATCTCCAGGTTTTTTAAAGCGGCAATTATTTACACTTCAAAATCAAACTGATTTTGTAGTGTAAATGATTGCCGCTTTAAAAAAACTGGAGATTTCTCACAAAATCTCTCACTTTCTGAATCTCTCATCCTATTAAATCTCACCCCTACTGTTTAATAGACTGTTTTTGCAATTTCTGCCCAAGTTGATTTTTTAAATTTCTGATGGACATTATAAAGCAACCAAACCAAACAGCTGACATGTATGAAAAATCACTTGATCAATGAGGGTCTCCCTCCGTTCCATCGTCAGTGAACTTTGGGGCCCTTTGCCTTTTTCCTTCATATAAAGAAGCATATTTTCCCTGTAAAGCCTCTGTGTTACTCTTGTGAGTTTTACATTTGTGCACTTGCTCTTGAGTAAGAGAGTGTCTGTTCCAAGTCTCAACTTCTGTCATATTTATAAACTGCGAAAAAAATATATATATAAAGAAACACTGCTAAAGTAATGTTTTATATATCTAGCATCAATTTGAGCCTTTTATACATTTTGTAAATGGCAACCTGGTCTTGAAACATAGAAAGTCACAAGGATGTAGGGACACAGAGTGAAGAAGGATAAGGAAAAGAGGTATGGTGTAGGGATATAAGGTTCAGATTTATGAAGCTTGCTTCCGTCAAAATGTGTACGGTAATTTCTCTATGGTAAATCAGGTCTCCAAAGATAAGTTGCAGGCTACTTTTTAGAATTTTTAGAATTTACAGGTACAAGCAGATTTTACGCAGAAAAATAACCGTACACTTTTCCACTCAACCAAGCCGAATAAATCTTAACGATTGAGAGATGCACCATCGATTAGGGACAGAGGTGACAGGTATTAGGGACATAGCTAGCAGGGAGTGCAGACCGAGGTAGAATGGAATAGGGACCGAGCTAGCGGCAAATAAGGAGTATGGATAATGCATATATACAATAAGTGGAAGTCATACAGCTGCTATGGGGAACAGAGGTGAAGGGGACCATCTTCAATGTCTATGTTATGTGTTTAGCACACATTGATCCTCGGCACTCACTAAAGATGGGACACTTTAAAAATTTTGATATGGTGCCTAGAAATATCTATTTTTGACCATGATTAGGGAACGAGGTAGTAGTGAGAGTTTTTAAAAATAAAAATATAAAATAACACCCTTTTTTAACCCCTTACCGCCGCAGCCTGTTTTTGCCTTCCTGACAGCCCTTTTTTTCAAATCTGACATGTATCACTTTATGTGGGGATAACTTTTTATTGCTTTTACTTATCCCAGTGATTTTGAGATTGTTTTCTCGTGACACATTGTACTTTAAGTTAGTGGTAAATTTTGGTCGATAGTCTTTTTTTTTTTGTGAAAAATACCAAAATGTCGTAAAAAAATTGAACATTTTGCAATTTGCAAAATGTTAAATTTTCTGCTTGTGAGACAAATAATCATACCACTCAAAATAGTTAATAACTAACATAGACCATATGTATACTTTATGTTTTAATCATTATTTCAACCTCCTTTTATTTTTTTTGGACACTAGGGGGCAACAGAGTCAAAATTATACACATAACTCATAAAACGCTGCAATTGGCTGTTCACATTTGAACAGCCAATCGCAACGATCGCCGATGGGGGGGGGGGGCATCGCTGCCCCCCCTGGGCAATGAGGGAAAATGTCTGCTGTCAGGGACAGCAGACATCGTCCCTCTGTCACCGCGTCTATAGACGCGGTGACAGTTTAATGGCATGACGTACATTTATGCCATGTGTCGGGAAGTACATCCCGACCATGACGTAAATGTACGTCAAATGTCGGGAAGGGGTTAATGACACAATTATGAAAGCATAAAAATAAACGCAGTCTTCTAAGTAAAATGCAATACAGGGTATATGTTACGTGTATCCCAACAACAAATTAAAATAGAAGTTAAAAATAAGACGTTTTGGATTGTGGTGTTTAGTAAAACAAATATTATTTTCTTATCATTCAATCTATCGGTCTGAAAATTAACCACAGGCATAGAGTAGTTTCAAGATTAAAGAAATGGCACATATGATCCCACCATTATGTATACACCACAACCCTGCAAGAACTGCTACAGGACTAGATCGAAGAAAGAAAAAAAACACACGCAGCAAAATAGTAGTAGTAGTAGTACGTTTATTTATAAGGCGCCACAAAGTGTCCGCAGCGCCGTACATAGCAAACAAAAAACAAATTACAAGGTAACGTACAGGGTGTGTTGATAAAATACAGCATAAATAGGGGTATAGCTGGTAGAACTAAAATCAGCATCAGTTCTGAAGTAGGTGTCAAAATTGTCGAGGAGACTGAAGATGAAGTAGAGGAAGGGAAGAACAGGACAGGAGCACAGGTGAGGTAAAGAGGTAGGGTGAGTACGTGAGGAAGGAGGGCCCTACTCATAAGAGTTAACATACTAAAAGGAGGTGGGTGGACGAACGAAAAACAATAGAATAAGTAGGAACGGATGGGAATGGAGGCAGGATAGGGGGATCAAAAGAGGTTAGGAGGAGGGATAGGCTAGTCGAAAGAAGTGGGTTTTGAGGGAGCGCTTGAAGGAGGTAAGGGAATCAGAAAGCCTGATGGGTGGCGGGAGGATGTTCCAGTGGGAGGTTGCAAAATATACAATCAAAACACATAGCAAGAAACACCCAGTGACAGGAACACACATTACCACCTAGTGTTAGTTACCTTACAGGACCTTACATCGTGTGTGATATAAATTAATGTACATACAGCATGTAGGGAAGGCGCCATTACCTGGCGAACAGTGATTCTTTCATGACGGGCATCTAATCCACTTCTCTGTTGATTTGAAACCCATAACATCACTGCATCAACGCATCTTCTATGCATCTCATAGCAGTCTATAGTAATATGAAGGGCATTGCACCCTATAAATTTTGATATGATTGCAAGCGATTTTGACGTGCAATGTTATAGTCCTGCAATGGCCGCTACAAGAGAACAGTAAGTAAATGATTTATGTATATCGAATATAATCTAATCACTTCGCACATAAAAATCCCATTTCATTTGATTGTTTTTTGAAAAAATTGTAAACTAAGCAAATCAATTATTAGACACCATGTTTATACATAAGTAACATAAACAAGTGTATAGATTTGTCAGTGTGTGTGTTTGATATAAAATGGTTTATTTACTTTAATCTTTGATTTGTTTAATGTTTAAAGCACTAAAGACTAGTAAAGGAAACTTGAAAAAGAAAAAACACAAGAAACAACGTAAGATGGTTGAACAACCAGAGTATGGTAATTACTATTTAAAAATTTCACTGCTAAATTTAGAATTTTAAGAATGTTTACTTTATGGTACATAGGGTGGTAATAAAGTTTCAAGCCAATGATCCATATGGTGTTCAGAGCAGTTACTCCCTATACAATGTTGTATTTCCTGCCAACATTGACCACGGTTCTCTGAGGAATGGTCCAGACTTAAAAACAAGACTGTGCAGTCCTGACGAAAAATGCAGACAATAGTGCAGATACCAGATTAAGCACAATTTATCCATATAAACATTATCTGTCCATGTCCACTTGTGATTGCTCACCGACTGTGTTGTATAATCCCACCATCTAAAATTATTTATAGACGGACAAGAACAAGACAGGGTCATGGGTCATGGTTGTCGGGGTAGCCCGACATTCATGTCCGTTGATCGAATACACCTCTAATCTTTATTTATGGTATTCACTCAGTGTTTTAACAACTTACTAATAGGGGAGAGATGGTTTGTTAATAAAGAAAAAATAGTATCCACTAACACAGGGGTATTCGAAATGGCTACCTCTAGTTGTTGATGATCTCCACTGCCCTGCATGCCCTTTCTCAGGTTTAGAATGTCCAAATTGGAGAAATAATGCACTGTGTTCTGGTATACCACACCTGACCTGAACAGTATGTAAAATAAATATTGGTGTGACCACTTGCAACTAAACCCTCACCAATTTTTTTTATAGGGGTAATACATTCCAATATTAACTGTAAACCAGTGAAATATCGAGGGACCACTGTCGATAATTTCACATTAATGATGTAATCAAATCAATGACCTTGATGGACGCATCCAACATAGTATTATGTGGATGATGATTTGCTTAGTTGTGTCTCACCATTGTACAAACCACCTTTGCATCACATGGATATAGCCATCTCAACATGTCTATTTTCCATTCTAGTCTCTTTGTTCTTCATTGCAATTTTAGGTAGGTGATCAAGTCAACCCTAGTTGGTTTAATATGAGCAATTATTGCGCATGCGCACATATCCTCCCCTCTTGTTCAGCAGATTACATGGATCGTCTACTTTTTGATCCCTCTACTT
This sequence comes from Crinia signifera, assembly GCF_055691185.1. NCBI lineage: Eukaryota > Metazoa > Chordata > Amphibia > Anura > Myobatrachidae > Crinia > Crinia signifera. The sequence goes on from NC_139218.1 coordinate 389,634,631, forward strand.
CACGGGTGTCAAACATAAGGCCCGCGCGAGGAGATAGCACGCAGGGGCAGTGTGTCTAAAACAGTCGACAGTCCACGTCCGCGGCCGCCTTACTTGTTCCTCCACTGTCGGCGGCCGCCTTACCTGTTCCTCCACTTGTTGGCGGCCATGTTCCTGTAGGCACATATGTATGCGGCTACAGAAACATGGCCGCTGGCCTCCACGGCTACGTGGAGGAGGGCCCGGCCGCCTGTTCCCTCTGATGCCTGGCAGTGACAGACACTGGGTGGAGACGTCATGACGATGACGCCGCCCGCCCATGCGTCTGTAAAAAAGTAGGAGCAGGCAGGGAAGCTGGACCGGGAGTCGGGGGCAGTGTGGTGGGCCGGGAGTCGGGGACAGCAAGCAGCGAAGAAAAGCTGGAAGCCGCAGCAGCTGCAGGACAGACGGAGAAACAGTAAGTGAGGATGAGGATCACACTCACAATAAAAAAAAAATATATATCTGTTGTTTCCTTAAGGTGTCCCTGTGTATAATAATAATGCCATGACACCACAGGCTGCTCCTCCTGTATAATCATTTATGTGTCATGGCATTACTTTTTATTATATTATACAGGGGGAGCAGTCTGTGGTGTCATGGCATTATTATTATACAGGGGGAGCAGCCTGTGGTGTCATGGCATTCATTTTATATTATACAGGGGGAGCAGCCTGTGGTGTCATGGCATTATAATTACACAGGGGGACCTACAGATACAACCGGCCCTTTGAGGGTGACCCAACTGCTGATGCGGCCCCCGATGAATTTGAGTTTGACACCTCTGCTCTACTTGATCTACACCAAGAATGTTAATTGTTGTTTAAAATATATTTTACTGGGCCCTTAAAAGTAATCACAGATAGCATAGTAAATGCTAAAATTGGTAAATGTGCCATTTACTGGTAGGTAAATCAAAATCGATAATGTATTTTTTTTTGTTTGCCCAACAACAAGCGACATGGTGACTGACACACAGACACAGGTACACACAAATGTGGAAGATGTCTTTCATAGTCATGGGATAGAGATTCTAAGTGAAGTTCAAAAACAGACGGAATTGAATGCAGAGACTGAACAATCTATTATGCTGGACCCAGGCCTTCCTGAAGAAATCATTCAATCTCCAATTCAAGGTATTTTATCCCAAATAGTGTAAACCTTAATTTCAAAACAAAAAAAGTGTTATGCTAAGCCTTACTACGGTGTAGGAACACCCTCACTCAGTAGGTCCGTCAGCAATGGAAAATGCATTTGGACAAGCATTCCTTCTGTTTTATGCACACACCACAAATGTATCCTTTTTGGATTTTTTAATTGTTGAGTACAGACAGGGGATCCTATTGATTTGTTTTCACAATTTTCGTCCTGTGAATAGAGTTGGGTTTTGTACATACATATCAAAAATTAACTAATTCACATTACTTTATAGGGTATCCTGTTGTACTTCATTATGATAATATACGATACCATACTGTTTATACAGTTTAATGTGAGGTTTGTGTTGGGACCATTGGCATTGTGACTTTAAAAATTCATGTAGTCTTGGCACGTAGAGTTTGTATCAATTATTCGTTTTTTAAGATGACATGTTATGGTTCAACTACTGTTATAACTTTATATTTTAACAGAATGTGAATTTTCTTCATCTTATGACACCACTAAAAAAAGATTCTATAAAGGAAGCCTTTCAGCTTTTTGAGAGAAATTTGAATGAAGATATCCTGAGAATACATCAAGAAATAAATAAAATAAATCAGAATATCGAGATTATACAAGAGACACAGAGAAAACAACATGAAACACTCATAAATATGTCTAGTTTGATGGCTAATATCGCATCCTCACAGAATGTGACATCAATTAACTGTCAACAGATTCAACACAGCATAAATCAGATAGTATTGACGCAATATGAGGCTTTCACCATCACACGCATGATTTCAACTTACATGCAAATATTGGCTGAAGAAAAAAAAATAATTCTGTGTTTAAAAATACTTCATCTGTTTCCATAGCTCAACCGGAATCCGCAAATTTAACTACTTCAGTACGAGCATCAGAATCCAGCATAGAAAATAGTAATTCAACATCCAGTGCTGTAGCATCAGATGTACAATCTAGACTTGATAGGGCTTATCGACCTCGGTCTTGATTTGATGAGATTATGGAGCTACAAATCCGATTACAACATGCCAATCAACAGATTCATAATTTACAAAGTCAGAATGAGAAGTCTAATGATGATGTTTAAGTAATTATGGTATTAATAAATAAAGCATATTGAATTTCACTGAAACATTTACCTAAAATGTGACGTTTATAATATTTTTTTTGTTCATTTTTTGCAGGTTACCCATCATGTTCCTACTTCAGTTTTTTAACACAACACGTTTCCAATTTTTTAAACTTTGAAAAGTAGACAGTGGAACTTTTTTCTGCAGAGTTGAAAACTGTTGCAAATAATGGTAAGTATTTTTACTTGAAACAAATTAAAAATGGCTTCTTTGTAGCTTGATCATTCAAATTTGTAAGGCTGTGAAGCAGATGGGGTTATAGAAGCTGATGGGGTTCCAACATTGAATCCGACAATGCCCTGGTAGAACAATAATGTATCCCAGTGATTGGTCAGCTATTGTGTAATCTGTGGACATGGGCATCCAGAAAATTGATGTTTCCTGGACGTGTGAAGTGTTTTAAGTCTGGCCGAGTTAAAAACAGTTTTTAACAATAAATCTGCACTGACATAGGTTTATGTTTTCGCACAAATTTATACATATATTATTCTTTCATTTCGGTCTGCAACTATGTTTTTTGAAAATGTAATTACATTAATTTATACAAATAGATTTAAATAATCGCAAGACTCAATATTTATGATTGTAAAAGGTAGCACTAACAAGGCAATTTGTCGGCATCAAAATTTTTATCATCTAGGATGTTTTCAAAAGAATATACATGAAAAGCAAACAACCAAAAACTTTAAAAGAGTATCAACATGTAATTGACCTTTTTACGTGTGGGAATGGCCATCCCATGCGGCTGAATCTTAAGGAGACCATGTGGCGCTGCAATGTGAGGGACTGCCGCCTGAAGAGGAGTCTCCGAGCGGCGATGTTCTTCCCTGGCTGCCGCTTGCCGTTCCTGACGCTGGTCCGGTTCATCTTCTCCTGGGTCGAGGAAATGACCAGTGTGGAGTATTGTGACAAGCACCTGGGCATCTCCAAGAAAACGGCCGTACTGTACAACAAGTGGGAGGCCTGCCTGCTCGACCTCATGGCGCAGCCGCAGCGCCGGATTGGAGGTCCCGACAAGATAGTCGATGGTCGATGAGACTCTCTTCGTCAAGAAGCAGGCGAATGTGGGCCGCATGTTACCCCAGCAATGGGTGTTTGGCGGAATATGCCGCGAAAACGGACAGTGCTTTGCCACTAAAGTGGACACTCGGGACGCCAACACCCTCATGGGGGCTATTTTGCAGTTTGTGGAGCCTGGGTCTACAGTTTATACAGACTGTTGGAGGGCCTTCAGTACGGACCAGCTCCGAGCGGCAGGATATGACCATGCCCAGGTCAACCCTATAGATTGTAAGCTTGCGAGCAGGGCCCTCCTACATTTTGACTGTCTGTAAATACCCTGTTTTGTTGTATCACTGTCTGCTATTGTAAAGCGCAACGGAATATGCTGCGCTATATAAAAGAAACTGTTAATAAATAAATAAACCACAGATATAATTTCGTGGACCCTACAACAGGGGTTCACACCCAGAATATCGAACGCATGTGGAGGGCGTGCAAATGGAGGAACAAACTTCACCGGGGCACCGCCAGACATATGCTGCAAAGTTATCTCGAAGAGTTCATGTGGCGGAAGAGCCTCGCACGTGATGACCCCTTTGGACGCATATTACATGCACTAACTTTGTTGCCCAAAGACTGAACTCAGAGCACTTCCCCCCTAATGTTCAAAATTGACCCATTATTGTTGTTATATGTTTATTTTGCAATGAAATGCCTTTATTCTTGCCTTTTTCATTTTTTAGTAAAATTTAAAAACTGCTTTAAAAAACTTGTCTTTCCTGTCTCAGCTGAATGATTTTGGAAGGATGAATGGATTGTAGTCACACACCGCCACTATTCACGCCATTCTTGAAGCGTGGCGAGGGGCGGTGTTATGTGTCCTCCGACCTTTTCCTACCCCCACTATCCACGTCGGCATGAAGTTGAGAATAGAAAGTGTGGCGCGGGGCTCGTGGCCCTCACCGTGCTTTGGGCTCAGTGTGTTGCTGTGATCAGCACACTAAATATTATCAACGCCATGCTGACATGCATAGTCGACATGGTACACATGTCGACATGTGGAAAAGTATGTCGCGTCGGACGCAATGTACTGTAAGCTTTACAGTGCAATGCGTCCGACCGAAGCGATATTTCAATGTATAGGCAGTCAACGAACGCATTGTGCTGTAAGCCTTACAGCTCAATGCGTCTGACCGACGCGATATTTCATTGTATAAGCACTATACATTGCTTATCATGTCAGTCGCGTCAGGCCCATTGTACAAGGGCTGCGACCGACGCGATGTTTCATTTTAGAAGTACTCCGCCGCACTTATCAGGTAAATAGCGTCGGTCGGGTTTTACTGTGCGGTGTACAGTTTAACGCGACCGACGCGACGTACATGATAAGTGACGTACATGATAAGTGCTGCAGAGTACTTCTACAATGAAATCGGTCTTAGGCATTGAACTGTACGGAATGCCTCCGACCGACGCGATTTTGCTGCCAGGCAAAGGCGCCAAAAGGACCCTGGGGAAGGACAACAGCAGCCATTTTAAAGCTAATTAATCTTGTGGCTGCAGCACCTGAGTCTGGCTCCCTGCCCCTGCTCAAAAAAGTAAGTGGAATTTAAGGATTACTCTGCATAGGTGGGGTCTGGGGTTTGGGAGGGGCATATACAGGGGGGTGGCGGGGTGATGATATGTATATATGCCTAGTTTTTATTATGTGCAGGGGCCCTGTTATGCAGGGTGGGGTTCATATATTAATGTTCAGGGGGTGGGGGGGGGCGCTTTGGGGGCAATGATATGTACATATGGCTAGTTTGTATTATGTGCAGGGGCCCTGTTATGCAGGGTGGAGTACAATTATTAATGTTCGGGGGGGGGGGAGTGGGGAGATATGTGGGGATTTTTGATTATGTACAGAAGTGATGAGATGCAGGGTGGGGTACAGATACTATTGTGCGTGGATCATGTTTATGAAAAGTTGTATTGTTCCTCAGTGAGAAAAACAAAATAGCAATCTAGCAAGGGTACTGGTCATGTATAGGGCCAGAAAGTGATCATGTGAAGGGGGTGATGAGGTGCAGGATTTAGGGTGATGTGAATAATGCACATGTGTGTAATAAGTGTTTATGTGCAGAGGGGATCATGTGCACGGAAATTATGTACTGTGTGGTGTAATACATGCAGAATAGCCTGTCGTTTGTGATAGTAATGCAGGGTGACTAGACTGTATTATTATCTTGGTACAGATATATAGGTATAGCTGTTTGAGGTGTCATGTGGTTGTTATTGGAATGGTGCAGCAGGCAGCATGATGTGTCCTGTTAGTATTAATGTGCAAGTTGGTGTCTTTTTTTTTGGATAAACTGTTGGAGTAGACTTTGTGTTACTTGTGTCCTATTACAGCGCCCATGACATCTGAACCCGAAGCGTGGCGAGCGGCGGCGGTACGAGCCCTACAACCTTTTCATACCCCCACTATCCACGTCGGCATGGAGTTGAGAATAGAAAGTGTGGCGAGCGCAGCGAGGGGACGCGGAGACCTTCACAGGTATCCGTGTCTCCTCGCGGGCTTCACAGATATCCGCGTCCCCTCGCGGGGCTCGCTGCGCTCGCCACGCTTCGGGCTCGGTGGCTCGCTACGCTCGCCACACTTTCTATTCTCAACTCCACGCCAACGTGGATAGTGGGGGTATGAAAAGGTCGTAGGACGCGTACCGCCGCCCCTCGCGGGGCTCGCTGCGCTTGCCACGCTTCGGGATGGCGTGGATAGTGGGTGACACATTTTAAAAAAATTTTTGTAGCACATGTTACACTGTGTTCTTGTAGAATGAAATATTGGATTGCATTTGGTGGTACATAACCGTGGCCCTTATTCTGATCGGTGCGGATATTCCCGCATTCTTACGGAGCGGTCCGCACGCCACGGTGTTTTGCCGTGTGCGGCCATCGTCCGTAGAAACGCCCACGTGTCCTCCGCATTCGGACGGACTCACTCTTTAAGAACAGGGCGTGTTTACGGACGACATACAAACCATGCGTGTGCGGGAGAAACACTCCGATTCTGCACGGTATTACAGAGTATTACAGAGTATGCTCGGGAATACCGCATCCGAACGGGAGCCAAGCGGTGCTACCGCCCGTAAGCGGAGTATTTACGCCAAACAACCCACTATTATGTATCTTCTGCAATACATCACATGACCCACTTATTCAATTACCTATCCTCATAAAAAAATGCTTATTTTGAATTGGAATCAATTAGATGCCAATATATCCTTACAAGCATGCCTAACACATGCATTGCACACATTAACCCTTACAGCAATTTAAGTGCAATGGTTTGTATTAGACCCTGTGTAAAAGATTATAAACAATCTACACATATACTGTTTAATGTGCAAATAAAACCAACAACTGTGAACTTGCATAAAACATTTATTAGAATCAAAAATTAACATTTAACTAAAAAAATATACAATAATAAATTAAATTAGGAGATCTCGCAGGTCCTGCAGATCGGCTACTAATAGCCTCAAATGGTGCTCCGCCCGCAGGAGGGCCCCACGAACCCCCTCATCTGCCGGTGTGGTGTCATCTGTGGGCATGTCAAAGGGGCAAAAATTAGTCATGATATTCATGCATACATTTCACATACTGCTACATAAATTGCACAAATGCTAGGTGACATGTGTGTGTGTGTGTGTATATATATATATATATATATATATCTATGTAGAGAGATAGAGACACACATAGATAAATAGATATGACACATACATATATACATACATGCAAACTTATTTACTACATACTGTGTTTTTTTCCCTCTACCCTTTACTCTGCAGAAGACATAACAGTCATAGTGTTTCTTCTCAGTCACAACCCACCCATGACTAACCAATGACAAGCATGTAATTGGCTCCGTCAAAAAGAACTTGTCACAATCTCCTCAGTCTAAGTTCAGTGATGGTTCGTGGCATGGGAGTTATGCAAATGTCAGGAATGCACAGTACACATCCTCAAAATCATAATTCAGTCTAAACCAACATACAATTCTGTGCGGGGCAAAAAAAAATCTGAACTACAGGGGGTGTTTAGGTAGAGGAGCCTCCTGGGACACTGGCAACTTGTGACTCCATTCCAAGGTAGGCTGGGCCATACTCCATTTATAGCATACATCCTATAGTTTATAAATAACATTCCCCACAAATATAGATTCCACTATTTGATTGGGTCATAATCAACGCTTGCAGCAGGTGAATTTAATCCACAAATGATCCACTCATCCCTTTACTCCAGGATCCTGTTTAACTACAACGGTGATGTGGCAGTCAAAATGGAGCTCCAACCCATCCCACAAACCTGTGTCATTCAGAGGTGTCCTGGATGAAAGGGATGCCTTGGACACCCCATCTAACCGGTACCTGTATCTGTAGCTACCCACTTTGGGGTCTATATGAATAGTATTGGAACAACATTTTTAATCACCAGTGCTACATAACAAATACCAGTACAACTACTTCATGAATGATGCATTATGTAAACATACCGATCTGATGGGACTCTGGGGCCTGGCACGCCTCCTCCCCCTCTGATTCTGAATCCTCTGGGGCAACCGTGGCCTCCTCAGCCCCCTCCTCCGCCAGCTCCTCCGCCACCATGACCTCGTCCACCTCCTCCGCCACAACCACCTCCTCCACCACCACCACCTCCTCCACCTCCTCCTCCTCCTCCACCACCTCCTCCACCTCCTCCTCCGCCACCAACACCTCCTCCTCTGCCACCAACTCCTCTTCAACCTCCTCCACCACCACCGCCTCAGGCACCTCCTCCTCCTCCACCACCTCCTCCACCATCTCCTCCACCTCCTCCACCATCTCCTCCACCATCTCCTCCACCATTTCCTCCTCCTCCACTTCCTCCTCCTCCACCCTTGCCGCCACCTCCTCTTCAGGGTCTTGGGCCTCCTCCTCGGCCAGGGCTGCCTCGGCCTCTTCACGTGCCTGTCGGGCTCGGGCTCGTGCTGTGTGGTAGAATAAAAAATCATGGTCAATGTCGGGTCATTGGGGCACATGTATTAATCCATAACAAGACATACATGGAAGGGTGATAATGATGGCAAACGATGCTGGAAAGTAGCTCCTTACTGTTAATGGACTCCAAAATGTGACATTTAAATTATTATGTGATTGTTAGTAATTTGTTCAAACATTACAACCCTGGCATTTATCAATGTGTAACACATATTACATCTGGCACATTGTATGCATCAGAATCCTCAATGCTATGTCATTACATATAAAAGCCACATGACTGCATGTTAACCAGGAAGAAGCACACATAACAGTCTATGGACTTTTAAACCCATGGACACCCACTTATCATGAGACACATTATATTGTTTATATATGCTATGTTGTAAGTGCGAAATTTCATAGCTAAAATACTCACAATCAGCTATTTCGCCCCTGATTTGCTGTAACAGCTGGGGCTGGCGCCTGCGGAGGTCCGACCACCACCTCTCGAGCTGCCCGATGGACCTCCGCACCCGAGTGCGGGCGTAAATACGGCGCCCTGCCGCAGCATAGGCTCTCCGCTTATGGCGGTTACTGATAAAGGGCCCCGCACGGCCCAGCCTTGTCTCCATGACGGAGACCAGAACCCTCAGCTCCGCAGGTGAAAAGGGGTCTGCCCTTCGTGTCTCCGCCATGTTAACAATGGCATCAATCAACCAATCAGGTGGTGGCATTGGTTTATCACAGTTATTTGTGTTAATAACTTTATTGTTCATCTTTACATGAACAGCGTCTCTGCGCCAACACAAATGGTGACAAATTCGCATGCCTTCAAAACAGTAGTGCTGATGTATGGCAATTAACAAATCTGATATATATAAAACACAGTGTGTATGCACTTAGCAAATCCAATGACGCCTCGCTCCGCCAAGCAACGCGTGCTATAGCTTAGCAACGCATAGCTGTAGTTAGCATTACTTACTCTATGCATCTATGTGTATGCGTCCAGGATGCTCCGTATAAAAAGTATTTTACGCGTTGGTGAGGAGAAGGGGGCACATTTGACGGTGAGACTTTTTTGCTTTAATCCAACCAGCAGCTCATCTCACCCTGTTCCGGATGCAGGGGGAGTTGTAGTGTGGTCTCACACGTCAATGTGTGTACTTGTTTTTTAATTTATTTTTTATCGTCTGTTTTACCTGTATATCGTGTGGAATAAAATACTTTTTATACGGAGCATCCTGGATGTGAGAAATTTCCTTATCGGGACCGTATTAAAGAAACTGCTCTATGCATATAGGGCCTCATATAGAGGTGAGTGTTATTCCACCAGACGAAGGATGTTTTATGATTGAATACGGGGTGTCTTTTTATGGTTGAAGATTGTGATCCTGGTTTAAAGATACCGTTACACGCACATAGGGCCTGTAACACAGGTCAGTAATTCTTATATTTTGCTTGTGAGTGACGGGCGGTCACAGAAATATAGAGGAGACCACAGTGAAGTGTGAACATAAAAGATACCTTTACGGGCACATAGGGACCCCTACGGAGGTCAGTAGAAGACCCCAATTAGTCTACAGCACTATATTCTGACACAAGCAGATCCAGAAATTCTGCAAGCAAGTCCTTTCGTTGTGCTTAGAAGCTATATTTTTTTGATTGGGATAGCGCTGAAGTGTGTTTTCAGATCTGTAACATTACTTAAAGATTGAACTTCAAAAAATACTTTTAAGTTAGCATAATATAATTACCTCCGTAGCAAAAAGAGCTGTTTGTCAATGCTATATTACATTGCATCCGATTGTTGAATAAAGGTTTGCAGATTCACTAGGCAGTATAACTTAGTTATGGAGCGGAATAGGCCTATTCGCACTCATTTAAAAAATCGACCAAGGGTAAATTTCACTGTGAGGGGGCTGTGTTAATTAGTCACAGGGTCTGTGGTGACATCGAGAAGGAAGCTCTGCTCGCTGTCAGCGTTCGACCATAGTATTTAATACCCTATATTGTAAACAGTAAATCATATCTGAAGGATCAGTCACACAACAAATCACAATGAACTGAATATTCTATGTGAAGTGGCATGTACGATTTTGTTTGAGATTCAGTTTCACATTTTACAACATTTTATTCAACACTACTACCTCCGGCCTGTTATATAAATGGCCATGATCGTTTATCAAAATTAAATTAAATAAAATTAAATTATGTCTGTGGGACTCAACGTTATTAAGGGCACATGAGCGTATTCAAAAGTATCTATTTGATGACAAACGCTATCCTGTGTGCAAAAGTATCAAATTTTCGTGCAGAGAATGAAAATGGAAAGATCAGGGTCTTTCAAATATTTTACCTTTGTCGAATCATTAAGCATCTTCACATCACACATTTCAAACAATGTTGGATGGTTGAAACGTCAGAGCAGGGGTCAGCACAAAAATGTTCAGAGATTCGTCCATTGGTATACTCGCACTCCTAAAAATGTATGGCATACCTACATTTGAAAAAAAAATTATGGTGTAACTGTTAATGATTACATATCAAAATAATTTTACATTCATGTATTAAAAAAATATATATTTTCAAAACTGACTGCAAGTACACAATAAAGAAAAAAAAGAAAAGATGTTTGTGCTTGTTTCCTAGCTCTCCAACCACTATTTTACTTACCTTCACAAATAAGTAAATATCTGTCTCCTGTTCTCATCACCATCATAACCAAAATCTGTAACCTTTCCATCTCTACTGGTGTCTTTCCTTCATTGTTCAAACAAGCAGTTATTACCCTGATTCTGAAAAAACTGAATTCTGATCCAAGCTCTGTCTCAAACTAACGTCCCTTTTCGCAACTTCCATGCACCTCCAAACTACTTGAAAGACTTGACTACACTCGCCTCACAAGCTTTCTCAACTCACACAACTTACTGGACCCACTTCAGTCAGGATTTCCTGCCCAACACTCCACAGACACAGCACTGAATAAAGTTGTGAATGATCTGGTCACTGCTAAATATAAAGGCCACTATTCACTATTAATTCTTCTAGATCTCTGTGCTGCTTTTTACACAGTTGACCACACACTTCTCATACAAACACTACAATCCATAGGTCTTAAAGACACAGCCCTCTCTTGGTTCTCATCCTACCTATCTAACCGCTCCTTTAGTGTTCGTTTCTCTGATTCTATCTCCTCTTCACTACCTCTTTCAGTTGGAGTACCTCAGGGTTCAGTTTTAGGTCCTCTACTTTTCTCAATCTATACCTCATCTCTTGGGAAACTAATCAGCTCCTTTGGAATTTCAGTATCATCTGTATGCGGATGATACTCAGCTCTACCTATCCTCCCCGGACCTGTCCCCATCTGCATGGAGCCGTGTCTCTGAATGCCTCTCTGCTGTTTCATCATGGATGTCATTTCGCCACCTCAAACTTCATATCTCAAAAACAGAATTAATTATATTTCCACCAATAAATAAAAGATTCCAACCTGATATCTCTATTGCTGTTGACAATGTGACTATCACTTCTACCTCTCAAGCTCCCTGCCTTGGTGTTATCCTTGACTCTGATCTTTCCTTTGTACCCCACATTCAATCTGTTTCAAAATCATGATACTTGCACATAAAAAACATATTTACAAAAAACATATTTAAAAAAAAACCTGAATGAATTCATTTGGTGTGCCTTTCCCTTTCAACGAATGTCATACCGAGAAGACAACCATTCTAATGCCAATGACTACAAATGTGAATAACTATTAAATTTGTGTTCTGTTTTTCATAACTTGGTTTTCTAAAGTAACCCCTATGACGGCAATTAAATTATAATTTCATATGGAATGTACTGCCTAATTACCCTTCACCCATTAGTAAATGTCACATAATCTGTCCTTAATATCTACCAACGTTACATGTTCTAAAGGGAACATGTACCGTCTAAAGAGGTAAAAAAGTATAGCTGTCTGCAAATATGATAGGAAATAATCATTGCAGACGTGCACCAGTTTGTTACATGGTGTTACGTGTCCAGTTGGTATATATCGAGTACAGTCTACTGCAAGATTTGTACTTTACTCAAAGTACACGTGTCAATATTGGCAAACTATACACTATTTAAATTTAAAATGGATATAGCCGTAGTTACAGATGGGGCCGGGCTCATCTTTCCAGGGGATGGCGATGGCGACGGCATTCGCCATTCCCTGCTCCGGCGCCATCTGTGTGTCGGAAGGGGACGCGCGCGCACGAGGTGCGCGCGCGTCCCCTTCCGACGGTGCTGCCGTCCCCTTCCGACGGGCGCCCGGTGCCCACACCGGGCGCCCGCACCCCCCCACAGCCTCCTCGGGTCCCCCCAGCCCCCCTCGAGCGGGAGGCGGACAGTATTGCGTCCGCCTCGCCCGCCGGCCGCCCGGATACTGAGACGCACGTGCGTGGGGGACGCACGCGCGTCTCAGTCAGATGGCGCGCCGTGCTGCTGGCGGATCGCCAGCGGCATGCTGCTGGCGATTCGCCAGCAAGCATAAGGCCTGCCCCATCTGTATATGACAATGTTAAGTGTTATACAAATACTTGAATTGTTCTTTTTTGTTAAATGAAAAAAAAGGGTAAACTTACCAATGTAATGTATGATAGTGAAAATCGAAATCCTTAATCAAAGCTTTAAATTTTAAGTGTGAAAAATTCGAACTAACGTGAAAACTGGAAAATTTAACAAATGAAAACATTCTCCAAAAAAAGCTGAAAAACAAACATTTTGAGCAAACTGGTTGAACATGAATCCATCCAAAAAGGTGTGATTTAATCCATCTTCATATGAAAAGCAATTGCACGCAGGAATTCCTTTACATCCAACACACCTAGTTGTGCGAAACATCGCTGTAATGCATCTTCTCTTGTCACAATTTCTCTTTTCTGCGGAGTACGCAAGACATTATATCTGACTTTTTCTAAATTTGCCATAGTGATCTGTTGTTCTTTGTGGAGATATTTGATCAGCTTGTACACCCCAAATTTTTTTTGGCCAAGAAGAATGCTCCAACGCCGATGCCACCCTTCCAATTTATTTTGTGTCCTTGGCATTCCATGGACCATATTCTCGTGCACTGACCACAAGCAGGGTGGGAAAAGGGGTGGAGAACGGCTTTGACTCCGGCTTCGCGGTCTTATACGTCCCAAAACGTAATTCTCTTCAAAATACTCCACAATTGGTGCTGCATTTGTAGGCATATCAGTTTTCAATAGCTCGAAAGCAGACAGAATATCTTCTGGAGGAAGAAATGAAAGTGCTTTCAGTTGTCTTAGTTGCAAAGCAAAATCGTTGTCTTGCCCATATTGCACCGCTAAGCCAGATGATTGGATCTTACGCCACAAATTCTGTCCGAGGTGGAACAAGAAGCATTTATGGGTACTTGCAGGAAATGCTTGCTTTGCAGCTTGGATCGCAGACATCTCAAAATCAGTCAAAATATAAAGTGGACAAAATTCTATGCCATATTCATGGGCATAATCTTGCAAGTCGTCAAAAAAACGAGAGTAACAAATCTCTGTCTTGCTACTCAGTAAACCGTAAACTAAGGGCACAAATCTTTGGGAACTACCATCAGTGCCCACCATAGCATGAATTGTATATATTTGGCGGAAAAGGTTAGGACAGGTTTTGAATGTTCCGTCCATCAGCCAGTAGGGGGCCTCCTGAAGTTTGCACAGGTTGGACTCTGTGGCAAACAGCATTACTCTTTCATTAGGAAAACTGCTGTCTCTGCCAAGGAATTTTAACTGATCTATAAATTGCAAGTTATGTGGAACAATGATTTCATCTAAACTCCTCGGCTCTGGAGGACCATCCTCCTGACACGTTTCACTATTTTGCGTAGCGAATCACTATTGGGTAAGCATGCCGCGCTAGAAGCGGGCATTTCAGCAGTTACATTCTGTATAATAACAGAAGGGGCATCATTCGTTTCTCTTGCCTGTTGTTTAATTTTTAACTTGGCTAAAGCGACATCTGTTTTCTCAGCTTTTGGCGTGTGAGTGTGCTCACCATGTGTATTCACATGATGTTGGCCGTCAATGATGGTGGTTTTGGCATAGCTTCCGCAAGGTCCAGTAACTTTCTCAGTGCAGTGCCAGTAAACCACATCACCCCGCTGTTTATTTTTAGCCATGAGATATCCGTCGATATTTAAGAGCATACCTTTTTTTGCAGGAATCAACCGACAAGACCTACCGGCAGACATTGTTCTAATAATACCACCAGAGCGCTGACAATCAGAATGCTTGATCAGTGCCTGTGCAGGAACCGTTACTTTAAAATGCCCATTTATATGCTTGTTTGACTATGGAGGAGGAGTTCGTAATACATGTATGGATTAACAAATAGAATTGTAGAATATTGAAATGTGGCATTCCACGTTGATTAAATAAGATTTTGTTTCTAATATACGGTGCAAGGTGTACGCACGCTATTGGTAGATTTTACATTGAGGGAGGAGTAGGCTTAAATAATATTTGGCGGGCATCACAGGGGACGAGTGGAGCACGGGCAGCTGGACTTGCCTAATACAGTTTAATACAGTATGTGTGCGTTTTAGTCATGTGAGTGTTGGAATTCACAAGCTCCATTTGTGGTTTCTATGCAGCATATTAGGTGCAAGATACACAAGGCTCTACATGGGTGTGTATGGGAGACATTGGGCATGGAACGGTCTGTGCTGATGGATAATCGGGTGTTCAAATACAAGGTGCCCTAATGGAATATGTTTGTGATGCAGGAGGAGTCAAGGCAGGCAATGATAGTATGGTGCACTGGCCTGGGGGATGAGGAGGACGGGTTCTGGAAGTGGTTTCCAAACCCCTAGCTGGTGGTGGTGGAAGGGGGAGCATGCGGGCAGGGAGCGTGCGGCGCCGAGCTGTAGGCGGAGCGGGATGAAATGAAGGCGTCTAGGAGGGAGCTGCTGGCGGTGCTGGCAGAGTGGGGGCATGCGGGTGGAGGCATCAGCGCCGGGCTGGGGGATGAGGAGGACGGGGTCTGGAAGTGGTTTCCAAACCCCTAGCTGGTGGTGGTGGAAGGGGGAGCATGCGGGCAGGGAGCGTGCGGCACCTAGCTGTAGGCGGAGCGGGATGAAATGAAGGCGCCTAGGAGGGAGCTGCTGGCGGTGCTGGCAGAGTGGGGGCATGCGGGAGGAGGCAGCAGCGCCGGGCTGGTGGATGAGGAGGATGGGATGAAATGAAGGCGCCTAGGAGGGTGCTGAAGGTGTTTTTGTGAACAATAATAGAGGGGTACACTGGCCAGGGATAACGCAGTAGAAGTGGTCAAGTTAGGTGTAGGATTATTTGTTACTGAGAGAAGAGGAGGAAAGCTTCGGCCATGGAGCAGACGGCGCAGGGGATAAAACTTAAAATAAGAAAAATAAGGAAGACAACTGTAAACTCGCGGTGGCAAGGTTGGGAGTGTTTAATATTGATTGCCTGCAACATTAGGGTGCTCAAAATTATAATTAGTGACTACATGCAAAAAATGAGTAAACTGGATTTTAAAAAATTGACGGGAGGTTTTACTGTCCAATTAAATAATGCCGAGAAATGGAAACCGATATATAATATCCTCGACTTAAAATTGTGCCATCTAACTTATGTGTCGTTATAAATACTTGTCGATTTTGAATATTTCTAAATTTTAACTTCGATGTAAAAATGTATCTAGTTGTAGAATGTCGATGATACAGTGTTCGAAGTTAATAATGCCTTTAATATATTAAGTCTATGTAAGGTATCGTCGATATTGTAAATGCCGACAATGTATAGTTCCTCCGTTACAATTCGATCTTTAACATGTCTGAGTAACAGCATTGTCTATCTAAGAAACCTGTCTGCGTATCAAGATTCTCATTAAAAAAAGACGTTTGAACATGACTGCCTATGGAACGCTGTCTACACAATGTCTGTCGGACAACCAAGCATCGCAGCCGCGTCCCTGATCCCTGATATGTGATATGCAAATCAGCTGTAAATGCAAAGAACTAAATTTGCATAAATCTTTACAGAATATACAGATATCATTCAAATAACTTTTAAACTTTACAAAGAACGTATATACTTAGCAAAAGTGTTTCATATCATTAAAGATAAATCTGAGGGTTAAAGTATTCAGCACTGATCTTACAGCTTACATTTCACAGTTAAAGTTCTAGCAACATATATTATTTTGCTAAGACAGAAGCCAACCCCCCCCCCCCCCCCTTTTTTAACTCATCCTCGGAATTCCTTTGGTTAGCATCATAAGGCGTCTACTGCATTATTGCGATTAACCTTTTCTTCTAACTTAAACCTTGATTACCCTTAGAAGTAAATCACACGGACACATGACCTGAAATAACTCACACGGACACGTGACCTGAAATAACGACACGGACAACCACTGCATAAGTTTAAAAGGTCAAGGGTATTTATTGTGGTATGACCTTATTGAAAAGGGATGGCCTGGAGAGCGCTTGGAGACCAGCTAAGTCATAAAACGTTAACAATAGCGGCGACTACAACGCCCCAACTTGTAACCAGGGCGATGAACCGCCCCCATTGGATTCAAAGCCAGCCTGCGCTGTGACTGTCTTGCCGCCCCTCCTAGTGCATGGTGAGGACAGTTCTAGTAAGTGTCCTACGTCCCCCCTCAGGGGCAGGACTCACCAGCATTTCTGGCAGAGGGTGGCAATACCTCACAGTGACCTCCTGTACTTCAAACTTGACTGCTGATCGAGAGCGCCCTCCCGCCACAGCTAGGTTCAAAAATTGCCACCTAAAGACAATTACTGTAGAACCCTAGCGCGCCAACCCTATCAATAAACTAAAGCAACCAGAGTAAAACAAACCTAATCCCCTATCTGAAACAAATAAACAAGTCCTGAAGGAGAACGGCCATGCCTGATTCTGACAAGTGGACACCATCGCTTCTGTAGAAGGATGGGGACTCAAGTGCTAAAGAGGGGTGCCTGACAGCTATACCTCCCATGGACGTGACCATCTTGGAGACCGCAAAGTTTACCTTGCGTCTGATCATTTCTAAAAACTTGGGGTTCCAGCAGCCTCTCCAGTTAAAATGAGGCACTCTGTCGGACCAAACTATCCGCAATCCGGGCCAACGGCCAACCAGAGTCTTAAGATCAGCTTCGATCCTTAAAATAAGGCCTATGCTGGTTCCCTGACCCAAGTCGTTACCCCCTAAGTGGACAACCAACACATCCGGGCGACCCTGACACCAAACCACCAAACCGACTCTTTGTCGGACAACAATGGTAAAAGACCATTCCACCGGAGACCCCTGACACCAAACCAATGGACTGCCCTTGCCCCTAGCTCTACCCGGGCCCTGACAGCTAACTGATGCTTGGATGCCCAGAAAACGAAGGAATGCCCGACGAACTAGACAGTGGCATGAGTCGTTGAAGGGGGGGGAGGGCTGAAAAAAGAAAACCCTAACCTGTTAGCATTCAAACTTAAACTGTACAATGCACAACGTAGGGTTAGACATATAATGCACAACATAAATTAGTACACTAGAATCCAAGTGAAGGGGAAAACCTTAAAAAACCTCCGATGGACTTGAGGGGGGGAAGCCAATTGTAATCAGCCCACTATCGGAGGAAAAGATAAAAAATTCCCTTCACACCCTCGATTCCGTAACGCTGCAGTTACAAAACCGAGTGTAAACATCATTTTTGGATCCAGCGCCACAGGCGCGTGCTAAACCTTATCTAAACGAATATAAGATTTATAAGCGGAGGACTTCCAGCGGCCGAGTTCTTGTATGGCATTCACTGGAAGACCTTCCGCTGCTGCGTTGGTGGCCACACCAATACGGAACGAATGCGTCCCGTAGTCGGCGACCTCTATACCCAAAGCAGCCACACAGCGCTTAAACACCACAGTGAATTGGAAGAGCGCCAAAGGTGATGCGTCTGCATGCGCAAAGAACTGCGCCGGGGGGGGTCGGCCTCGGAGGCAAGTATGCCGCGGCCAGGCGCACGGGTCATATGTCCCCTTCCGGCTGGGACTTCAGGGTGACCCAGCGGCCTTTGCCCAACTGATCGGTCTTGGACCGGCGGATTTTGCAAAGGACTAAACCTTCCTGGAAGACCATGTCTTCATACCGCAAACCGGAATCAGTGGCACTCTTATTGGCCGCTACAAGCTCGCTCACCCTAAAAGCCCCAAAAAACGCAAACGAGAATGCCACTCGAAAGAGCGACGCCTCCTCTGCGCTGTTCGCCACGCCCTGCACACAGTTAATTAACTTACGGAGCATCAGCAGATCAATCGGCTTGCGCGAATCCGCTGCTACCGGGCGTTCTTTGGCCCACCCACGCAAGGCCTTTGTTAATACAAAGGACTTGGTGGGCTCACGCACCCCTTGTAACCTGGCGTGGAAGGATATCCCCGCTAGCGCTGCTGACATGGCGGATTTTGACCGGCCCGAGTTGTTGTGGCCCCACACGAACGCCAGCAAACGGTCATCGACCAACTTACCGGGACTCCTGAAAGGCCTCCCAGTCCTGTTGTGCCGCAGCGTAAGCCCTACGGGTGGAAGGGGCCAGGGATCGCAATGCTAGCCCCATCATGTCTGCTCTACAATCTGCCACACAGAACATGGACAAGTAAGCCCCAGGAGTGATGCGTCATTGGCCAATTCACGAAATTTCGCGAAGTTGAACCGTGACAGCGCATCAGCTATGCCGTTTTCTACCCCCGGAACGTGTCGCGCCATGAAATGTATGTTATGTTGCAGGCAGTGCAAAACTAAATGCCGCAACAGATGCAGGGCCTGGGGTGAAAAGGTGCGTTGGTTGTTAATGGCGTGCACCACGCCTAGGTTATCGCACCAGAACACGATTGTCTGGTTCGCTAACCTCTGAGCCCATAGCCCCACTGCCACTATTATGGGAAAGAGTTCCAATAACAGTAAGTTGGCAGTGAAACCTCTGTCGATCCATGACTGAAGCCATGGCGCCACGCACCACTCCCCTTGGAAAAACGCCCCGAAGCCAGTGGAACCAGCAGCGTCAGTGAATAGCTGAAGCCTCGCATTAGGTGCCGGTTCAGAGGGCCAGAGCAGCTCCCGGTTAAAGTTTACCAGGAATGATGTTCAGACGACCATGTCATCTCTGATTTCCCTAGAAAACCTTGTGATGGGGATCCCGTGTCCCTGCTGTAGCCCTCTATAACTTGCGGCAAAACACCCTGCCCATAGGGATCACCCTGCAAGCGAAGTTCAGCGAACCCAGTAAGGACTGGACCTGCCGAAGTTGTGCCTTCTTTCGCGGCAAACATTACCTTATGAGCCCCAGCAACTTGCTGACTTTGTCCGCCAGGAGGCGACAGCAGCCGGCAGCAGTGTCGATCTCGATGCCGAGATAGGAAATTACGCATGTTGGCCCCTCGGTCTTGTCCCACAAAGAGAAAGTCGTCCAGGTAATGTGCCACTCCAGGGCACCCTGAGGCTTCCTCGACGCACCAATGAAGGAAAGTGCTGAACTTCTCAAAGTAGGAGCAAGAGACGGAGCAACCCATGGGCAAACACTTGTCAAGGAAAATCCCCCCGTCCAAGCGGAAACCCATAATTCTGAAGGATTTAGGGTGTAATGGGAGCAGTCGGAAAGCGGACTCAATGTCCAGCTTTGCCATTAGGGCGCCCCTGCCAAATCCCCGCACCAATGTAAGTACCTCATCAAAAAGCTGGTACCTAACGCTGCATACCTCATCAAGAATAGCATCGTTAATGGATGCCCCATGAGGGTGAGACAGATGCTGGATGAGCCTGTATTTACCTGGAGCTTTCTTGGGCACCACGCCTAACGGCGATAAGCACAAGTTGCTCAATGGCTCAGAGGCGAATGGGCCAACCATTCTGCCCAACGCCACTTCGGCCTGTACCTTCTGTCTCACCACCTCGGGGAACTCCACTGCCGATTTAAGATTCCTGTGGGACACCACCCTAACATCATCAGAAATTGGCAAACTAAAGCCATAACGAAAACCGTGTAATAAAAACAAAGCGTCCTCCCTGTTTGTGTAGGATCGCAACCGCAGCTCCAACTCATCTAAGACTATGGGGGAGGGGGCCTTACTTAGCGCCAGCGTTGTGCTCGCCACCCGTGCCTGACTTACAGGACTTGGCCGGGTGGTTGGCTCCACAGTTGCGGCACTCGTGGCGAAAACGGCATTTCGCGCGCCCCTGTCGCACTTGGAGTCATTAAACGCGTAGCACCTGCCTTTGGTGTCGAGGTAGCAGGACCCAAATATGAGGAAACCCTTAAGCCAGTGGTGAAAACTTCTGTAAGGGTTTTCACCGGCACCAGCAGCTTTCTTGGCCTTTTCGTGTTTCTCTTTCATTTCGGTCGTCAATGTGAAAACGTCCACAAATTTCCCGTTGACTATCTTCCCTTTGATGCCCACCTTTTTTGCTACCGCACGCGCCACTAACCAGGCTAGTTTACGGGGGCGTCTACCGGTACCTGACCCATCACTGCTTTCAGAGGAGTGGCCAGATGTGGAACAAGAAGAATCAACATCGTCTTCATCGTGCTCACCATCACCCGGTATGACCCCAGTGCCCGGCGGCACGGCCTCCTGTGATGTTCCTGCAACGACCAAAGGGGCGCCGGAAGCTGCGTCAGCTGCTGAAGCCCTCGTCGCTGATGCTGGCCTGCCCTCCGGCCTTGGGTCGTTGTCGCTGTCTCTGGAGGGACGTTCCACCTCTGTAACCGCTTGCTGCCATGCTGCCGATACCTCGGGAGAAGCAGAAAAGGTTAACGAGGTACTGTTAGCCACAGGTAATCCTACCTCCCTGCGGGGTTGGGTGGCCGTGGCTGACGTGATGGTGGCGCTGCTAGCAGCCGGGGCCTGGTAATACCCTGAACTGGATGGGGGCGGGGGGTTACGCTGAAAACCCCAGTGTGAACCCGGTGGGAACTGCGGGGGAAAATGCTGCTGGGTAGGCCAGCCTTGCCCGAAGTAGTTGGGGTAGGGCCCCCCCATGCCAGATCCTTGGAACCCCTGGTAGCTTTGACCCGCTGCGTGGGGGTACCCCCAGTGCGGCTGGTAGGCCTGCTGCATGTCGGGGCCCTGTACCTGCTGAGTTGGGTACGGCCATGGAGGGGTGAACTGCTGCCCGTGTACTGGTGGGAACACTGTAGGGAAACGGGGAAATGGCCCAGAGTAGTGTACCTGCAGTGGATCCCCGCTGCGGTTGGCCCCGTGTGACGGGGTCCAATGCCCTCCCACCCCGGTGGGTGGAAGTGTGGGGAGCTTGTGGAAGGGACCCACTAGGGGAGCCGAGCGGACGGGGTGTCCTGGCCAGGCAGGAAACCCCCTATGTGTACCCTAATGGGACCTTGGGAGAGCATGGCTGCAAAATGTCCAGCAGGTGGTGCTAGAGCACCATGGCCTGCTGCAAGGACATCTTGCATGGGATCATGCCCAGTCCCTTGTGCGGGTGTCCTGGCGCCCCCTTGTATAATTGGCCAGTCAAAACTAGTGTCTGGAGTGGAGGGGGCCTGTGAGGGGTGCCGGATGGGTTCCCGACAGTCATTTACCCGACGTCGGGATCCCGACTGTCAAAAAGCCGACAGCCGGGTGCCCAACGGACACCCGCTATTTTCCCCTGGAGGGGGTCCACGACCCCCATAGAGGGAGAATAGAATAGGTGGCTCGCTACGCGAGCCACCGTGCCCGCAGCGTGGCGAGCGCAGCGAGCCCCTAAGGGGCTTTTTTGCGCTCGCCATGCTGTCTGACTCCGGGCAGTCGGGATCCCGACTGTCGGAGTCCCATACCACACCCCCTGTGAGACCGCCGGAGTGGAGCTCCTGCGCGGTGTCTGTGACCCCCCAGCCACCGCTCGGGGCTCATTCCCCGCCACGAGGGGGCTGGGGAGATATGAAGCACAAGCTATGCTGGCGCTGGAGGGGTGTGGTGAGCCAGGCGGCGGCGCGGGGAGGGTGCAACCGTGTGCACGCCCCGCTCGGCGCGTGCATAGGCCGCACGCCTGAGAGATCCAGCGGCGACGCCGGCGGGGACCCGCATACAACGCTCGCCGCTGGAGGGGGACGCAGATGAGGCAGCCCGCCCGGAGTATAGCAGCGGGCTGGCTGGTGCACTGACAGTAGGCCGCGGCTCCCGAGCGGTGACCCCACGCGCTGCTGCAGCAGACTGGGGAGGCGCCGCGTCGGAGAGCCAGCGGGGAGGGGGGCATGCCTTTGAGAGCGGCGCATAGTGCTGGGGGCAGAAGGGTCTGCAGTGGGGAAGCAATAGGTAACCGTTTGGCAGTACTTAGCTCTGATTATTGCCCTTGCAGCACGATGTGTCCCCTGATCCTGAAGAATCCAGACTCAAGAGGAAGATGGATCACCTGACTACCCCTTATATACCTTTACACCTCTACCTAAGCTACCACCCCTTCTACACCTGATTGGCTACCCAAATACACTGCACCTCTATGGGTAAGTGAACTCTGTTTCTAGCTTTGTCATACCATCACAAAATGCACAGACTCTTATATTCCCTCATGCCTATACAGCCCTCGCTTTCTCTAATTATTGCTATTATTGCTTTGTGGGGAAAATTTTGTGTTTGACGTGTATGAACCTGTAGCTGGTGGCCCAGAATATGAAAATCTGTGAGGCTCTGCTGGAGTTCTGTGATTTAATTGAGAACATAAAATGGTATGTTTATCAATTTGGCCAATCTGGGCTTTGTAAAGGGCCTCATGTATTATTCGTTCAGTTTCGATCCTTGTGGTTCGATCTAATTCTCTAAGCTTCCCTGAAATGTTTAGAGCTTCACCATCGAAAAAGTCCCAATTTCTATCAAAAACATTCTTGGCACATGACAGCACCTCTGGTCATGGCCTCTGCACTGTGTTCCGATTCCCTTGATTCTCTTTTCAATCTTCTTTCACGAAAGGCTTGACTTTTGTCCGTCTGTGGAATTTGATTATCTTGCGATATGGGACCGTTTGTTTCCGTCAAAGTGGATGTATCTTCTACAATAGATGACTGTCGGTTAAATAAGATTTAAAGAAACATAATGGAAAAATTAAATTTAGGACTTTAATTATGATTTTCCATAGAAACCATAGAATAGATTTATCAAGATTAAAATTTGTAATAAGCCTAGTTCTTAGAGGGGTATTCTCTCTACCACAGCTGTCTCCTGACAGGGGAAATAGCGTTGGGGCCCTATTGAATGATGTCTTCCTCGACAACATTGGACCTTGCAGA
This sequence comes from Crinia signifera, assembly GCF_055691185.1. Lineage (NCBI taxonomy): Eukaryota > Metazoa > Chordata > Amphibia > Anura > Myobatrachidae > Crinia > Crinia signifera. Next base: position 389,658,222 of record NC_139218.1, read on the forward strand.
ACAACCCCGACTTTACAAACAGTCGGCCTCGTTCTGCAGTCTGGCTCGTTTATTCCTGACCATAGCGCACCCATTCCTAGCCCCTTCTCACAGCCATGTCCCCTTCTCGTCCAGCGGCAGACAGGACATTAGATGCTGCTTGCAAATTGTCAGCCAAGCAGACCAAGAATAGGACAGGGTCACGGCTGTTGGCACAGCGCAACAGCTGTGACCCAACATTAAATTCCCCTTTTACATAGTGGGCGGGATGCTCCAAACAAAAAATGCTGTAAAAAAAACATGTTTTAGGGGGTTTTACCGCATTTTTGTATGTACTGTAGCAAAGCCCCACCACCGGGGCTTCGCTGCAGGGGGTTGTTATGCCAGTTGTAGATGGCCTAACCCCATGGAAGCCTATGGGCTTCCCTTCGCGTCCCACACCACCCCGTGCGCCGCATCCCCCTCACCTGTGTCCGGGCAGCCTCCTGCTGTGCTGCCCGGATCAGTGACCTCCTCCCTGTACAGCTTCCGGGTGCAGGGAGGAGGAAATGGAGCCCTCACAGCCGGGTAAGGGTGCAGGGAAGGAGGGGGGGACCCGCTGCACACCACCGGCCATCGCCTTTGAGTTAATAACCGCATATGTTACTGTATATGCGAATAATAACAATGCAAATGCCGGCGATGTATGGCGGGGATTATTAGAGAATCCCGCCCTATGACTTTATGATGTTGAAAAGAAATTTCTTTTTTTTTAAATAAAAGTAATCAAGAAATATGGCCTATGCCATCCAACTTGCATAACTTTCTAAAAATGGGCATTACATTGCTGATATTAGACCCTAAAAATAGTAGAAAAAGACAACTATTATTTTATTATTAGTCATGACCTGAAAAAAAAAATAATATTTACTTACCATTCCTGAACAGACTTCAAGATCGAGATTTGTCTCAGATGCAGAAGATTGACAAGAAATGTCTTCATCAATCTGTGAACTCTTTCAATGTCTGTCTATGTCATTGTCACGTGTGATCTCCATTAGGTTATAATACCAAAGTTTTGGGGTGTAAATTTGATCAGTCCCAATTCCAAATTTCTTAGATTCCTCAACTTTATTTCATTCTTTTTTGTACACAGTTCTTATGTTCGAAAACATTTTGGTAACAAATTCAATGTTTGCTTGAGGGAATTTTTTTTTTGTAAATTCAAGTAAAGCTTGCATACGTTTTTTTCGATTCCCATATTCGGAAGACTTGCAGTTCCATAGGCATGGAAACTGACGAAACTCGTCAATAAAATTTATAGTAAAGTTTTTATTCATTTCTCTGGACATCATGCTGTTGATAAAAAAAATATATATTTTTAAGCATTTCATAACATTTAAAAAAAATATGCAAACATTCTTGCCGAAAAATGGAAAAAACAATTGCCTAGCTCTCACAACAAAACATGTTCTTACATGTAGTTTAGAAGAGATGAGTGGCAGCTGGGGTAATGAGGTGATCACATATGGAAACTGAGAGCACAGTAGCGTAGGTTACATAGGCAGTCCAAGGGGGGGTAGCCCTGTGTCACCCGCTGGATCCACCAGGGTAGAGTTGTATGGGATATGGTGATTGGGTATGCACAGCTCTGCTGTGCACAGGACAGCTGTATGTCACCTCCCCGGTCATCAGCACCAAGAGGGCCACAGCTAGGGTGGTGAGCTAGGGTTCTGCACCCTCACGCTGCGGTCAACAGAGAAAGGTATTATATCAGGGAGAGTCAGGTGGCCTGCAGTATTTTATGGGTGTAGCTGCAGCCAGTGTTCACTAGATGGAGCCAGTTCCTCACATATAACAGGTTGCTGCCATATACATTTACAGTTTAAATGGCACTTACAGTATGTAAGCAGGGAGCTTGGTTGTCAGGGAACTGTACAGTTTATTATAAAGTGAAAGCAGCGGTTTGCTTCAACAGAAGCCTGTGGGTCAGGGAGGTGGCAGGGGTCAGGGAGGTGGCAGACACAGCTTAGGGCAGAGCAGAGGGCTGTAAAGCTGCAGGGGATCAGGGGAATATGGCCGCCTGGTGGAAGCAGGATCCAGGGAGATGTACCACAGGTGATTGTGGCCAGTGCCTCAAACTCACCCAGGGAGGTTCAGCGCTGCTCCGCCAGCGTCTCCAGCAGGATGAGGTCCCCGGGATCCAAGATGGCCGCCGACAGCCTGTGGAGGGAGCTGCGTCCTGCCCGTGCACTGCATACACCGAACGGTCAGGCTCCGGCGGCAGTGGGGGGGGAGAGGTCGGGATGTTGGCAGGAGGGAGGTCCAGATTCCCAGCGAGCAGCGTCACAGGAGCCCGCGCGTCTCCGGAGGCCAGCCGCGGTAATCCATGCTCCGGCAGGGAAGGTAGGCCGCAACCCGCGGGGAGAAGCGCCAGTCTCCCCCGGCTCCGCAGCGCATACCTCACACCACAGGGGGATCCGGGCTAGTAGGTGGTAGGTGACCGGCGCCGGATGGCTGGCGGAGGGTTCAAAACTATGGGGATCAGGCAGGAGCTCCGATCCAGCACGTCCACCTCGTTCGCCAGTTAGGTCACGCCCCCCCTCCTTTCCAAGTGCAAAGGCAGGAGAAATAATTCAATGGTCATCACCTGCAACCGGAAACATGAAAAGGAGATTGTGTTCTTGTACACATCCCCTTGTTTTGTACCGAGGGGATTCATTGTCAGGGAGGCAGGCATCTCATGGGAATTTTTGTTTTTAAAGATTAGAAAATTCCAAAATTTCTTGATCCCCAAATTGTGTGAAAAGCGAGGCTGTAATGGAATTGGTGGATCGATTGATGTAATTATTGCTATTATTACTTTGTGTGAAAAATTTTGTGTTTGACGTGTATGGACCTGTAGCTGGTGGCCCAGAATATGAAAATCTGTGAGGCTCTGCTGGAGTTCTGTGATTTAATTGAGAACATAAAATGGTATGTTTATCAATTCGGCCGATCTAATTCTCTAAGCTTCCCTGAAATTTTTAGAGCTTCACCATCGAAAAAGTCCCAATTTCTATCAAAAACATTCTTGACACATGACAGCACCTCTCTGGTCATGGCCTCTGCACTGTGTTCCGATTCCCTTGATTTTCTTTTCAATCATCTTTCACGAAAGGCTTGACTTTTGTCCGTTTGTGGAATTTGATTATCTTGCGATCTGGGACCGTTTGTTTCCGTCAAAGTGGATGTATCTTCTACAATAGATGACTGCCGGTTAAATAAGATTTAAAGAAACATAATGGAAAAATTAAATTTAGGACTTTAATTATGATTTTCCATAGAAACCATAGAATAGATTTATCAAGATTAAAATTTGTAATAAGCCTAGTTCTTAGAGGGGTATTCTATCTACCACAGCTGTCTCCTGACAGGGGAAATAGCGTTGGGGCCCTATTGAATGCTGCTTGCAAATTGTCGGCCAAGCAGACCAAGAATAGGACAGGGTCACGGCTGTTGGCACAGCGCAACAGCTGTGACCCAACATTAAATTCCCTTTTTACATAGTGGGCGGGAAAACAAAAAATGCTGTAAAAAAACATGTTTTCGGGGGTTTTACTGCATTTTTGTATGTACTGTAGCAAAGCCCCGCCACCGGGGCTTCACTGCAGGGGGTTGTTATGCCAGTTGTAGATGGCCTAACCCCATGGAAGCCTATGGGCTTCCCTTCGCGTCCCACACCACCCCGTGCGCCGCATCCCCCTCACCTGTGTCCGGGCAGCCTCCTGCTGTGCTGCCCGGATCAGTGGCCTCCTCCTCCCTGTACAGCTTCCGGGTGCAGGGAGGAGGAAACGGAGCTCTCACAGCCGGGTAAGGGTGCAGGGAAGGAGGGGGGGACCCGCTGCACACCACCGGCCATCGCCTTTGAGTTAATAACTGCCGGCGATGTATGGTGGGGGTTATTAGAGAATCCCGCCCTATGACTTTATGATGTTGAAAATAAATTTCTTTTTTTTTAAATAAAGTAATCAAGTAATATGGCCTATGCCATCCAACTTGCATAACTTTCTAAAAATGGGCATTACATTGCTGATATTAGACCCTAAAAATAGTAGAAAAAGACAACTGTATTATTTTATTATTAGTCATGACCTGAAAAAAAAAAAATATTTACTTACCATTCCTGAACAGACTTCAAGATAGAGATTTGTTTAAGATGCAGAAGATTGACAAGAAATGTGAACTCTTTCATTGTCTGTCTATTTCATTGTCACGTGTGATCTCCATTAGGTTATAATACCAAAGTTTTGGCGTGTAAATTTGATCAGTCCCAATTCCAAATTTCTTAGATGCCTCAACTTTATTTCTTTTTTGTACACAGTTCTTATGTTCGAAAAAATTTTGGTAACAAATTCAATGTTTGCTTGAGGGAATTTTTTTTTTGTAAATTCAAGTAAAGCTTGCATACGTTTTTTTCGATTCCCATATTCGGAAGACTTGCAGTTCCATAGGCATGGAAACTGACGAAACTCGTCAATAAAATTTATAGTAAAGTTTTTATTCATTTCTCTGGACATCATGCTGTTGATAAAAAAAATATATTTTTTAAGCATTTCATAACATTTAAAAAAAATACGCAAACATTCTTGCCGAAAAATGGAAAAAACAATTGCCTAGCTCTCACAACAAAAACATCTGTTAAAAATGTAAGCTTTAAATAAATTCAAATAAAGAAATATGCCAAAAAAAAACCCTAAAATAACAGGGTATAGTAAAGAATATATAATAAACAAACACGCTGGATGACTAGGCTAAACCTCAATATATTTTTTTATATTGATGGTACCATATGACATACATGATTGCAGTTTAGTTCGCTCGCATACACTGTCCACGGAGAACATGAGTATTATGTGAAAATTGACCTTCTACTTCTGTTGGGTGTGGATCATATGGTCTACAGCAGTGGTTCTCAACCGGGGTCCTCATGGACCCCCAACGTTACACGTTTTCAAAATTTTAAAAGTCACAAGTGGACCTAATTATTTCACCTGAGATTCTGTGTGGAGACCTGGAAAACGTGCACTGTTGGGGGGTCCATGAGGACCGAGGTTGAGAACCACTGGTCTACAGCATCTAGGTCAACAATCATTACGTCAGCACCACTTGGTCGACATGGTTCAAGATCGACAGGTCATTACGTCGACACAAACAATAGGTCAACAGTCTACAGGTCAACATGTTTTTTTTTACTGTACACTGATATACTCTGTGCTGCTGGGGACCCTGCTCCTCCCACTATATAACTCTCAGTCTGTGGCTTCCTGCTGCCTCCATTCCCCTCCTCACATCATGTCACTGCCCCTGTCACATGCAGCCCTGTCCTCACTGACATCCCTCATCTCCTGATATACTCTGTGCTGCTGGGGACCCTGCTCCTCCCACTATATAACTCTCAGTCTGTGGCTTCCTGCTGCCTCCATTCCCCTCCTCACATCATGTCACTGCTCCTGTCACATGCAGCCTTGTCCTCACTGACACATCACTCCTCTCCTGATATACTCTGTGCTGCTGGGGACCCTGTTCCTCCCACTATATAACTTTCAGTCTGTGGCTTCCTGCTGCCTCCATTGCTTTCCTCGGTGTTGCTCGTGTTTGTATCTTGCTTACCTGACCCACTTTGTGTATTGGCCGTACCCCTTTTGTGTCGGGATTGGGGTTTTAGTGGCCGTGAACCTAATCTGGTACCAATCAAGCCACCTTGTGATGGTTTCATCCAAATCAGTCCAATGGTGTTGAATGCAGGGGCGGGCTGGGCCGGGGGGCAGGGTGCCATGTGCCCCCCGGGCCGCTCAATCTAATGTGTGTGGGCCGCCCGTTTGTTTCTGAGGCTGCTGCTGCAGCCACGGCTAACCAGTTTCCGAATGGTCTTCGGAAACATGGCCGCCGGCCTCCTGCACTGAGGACGTCTAGTGCAGGAGGCCACTACAGAGAGTGGCTGTGGACTCTCTGAGGAGATCAGTCCTCTGTGGCTGCCAGCAGCTGCTGCGCCTGTATCACACTGCATTACAGGCAGCAGCGTGGACAGCACAGAGGATCCCTCCCTGCTCCTGCTCAGCGTCCCTGTAGGGATCGAAAAGGGGGCGGGGCTAACGGCCGGAGGGGGCGGAGCTACACGACTGTGAAGGAGATGATGAGCTGCCAGCCTGAAGTGCCCTGAACCAGGTATGTAAAATGTGAGTGTACTTTAACTGGTGTGGGCATGTGTACAAGCAGCGCAACTTGTGTCGGCAAGTGGTGTGGGCATGTGTACAAGCAGCGCTACTAGTGTCGGCAATTGGTGTGGACATATGTACAGGCAGCATTACTAGTGTCGGCAACTGGTGTGGACATATGTACAGGCAGCGTTACTAGTGTCGGCAACTGGTGTGGGCATGTGTACAAGCAGCGCTACTAGTGTCGGCAACTGGTGTGGACATATGTACAGGCAGCGTTACTAGTGTCGGCAACTGGTGTGGGCATGTGTACAAGCAGCACTACTAGTGTCGGCAACTGGTGTGGGCATGTGTACAAGCAGCGCTACTAGTGTCGGCAACTGGTGTGGGCATTTGTACAAGCAGCTTTACTAGTGTCGGCAACTGGTGTGGACATATGTACAGGCAGCGTTACTAGTGTCGGCAACTGGTGCAGACATATGTACAAGCAGCGCTACTAGTGTCAGCAACTGGTGTGGGCATATGTACAAGCAGCGCTACTAGTGTCGGCAACTGCTGTGGGCATATGTATAATCAGCGCTACTAGTGTCGGCAACTGGTGTGGGCATATGTACAGGCAGCGCTAGTAGTGGCAATTGGTGTGGACATATGTATAATCAGCGCTACTAGTGTCGGCAACTGGTGTGGACATATGTACAAGCAGCGCTACTAGCGTCGGCAACTGGTGTGGGCATATGTATAATCAGCGCTACTAGTGTTGTCAACTGGTGTGGGCATATGTACAGGCAGCTTTACTAGTGTCGGCAACTGGTGTGGGCATATGTATAATCAGTGCTACTAGTGTCAGCAACTGGTGTGGACATATGTACAGGCAGCGTTACTAGTGTCGGCAACTGGTGGGGGCATATGTATAGGCAGCACTACTGTTGTTGTGTCTGGTGTCGGTGTGGGTGTTACGTATAAGTAGCACTACTACTGTCAGAAACTGGTGCGGTTGTTATGTATAGGCAACGCTACTATTGTCGGCAACTGGTGTGGGTGTTACGTTTAAGCAGTGCTACTACTGTCAGCAACTGATGTGGACATTATGTACAGTATAAGTTGCGCTGCTGCTGTCGGTAACTGTGTGCGATATATATATATATATATAGAAATCCAGGGTGTCCGGCACAGCCTCCTTCAGCTCAATTGCATGGGTGCCCGCAAAAAGGAAGTAGATAGGCTTGTGTAAAGGATGCGGCACACCATTCACGAAAACAAGTACTATTTAATGGCACAAAGGGCAACGTTTCAATGCCTATGTCGGCATTTTCATCAGGCTTATCAATAAGCCTGATGAAAATGCCGACATAGGCATTGAAACGTTGCCCTTTGTGCCATTAAATAGTACTTGTTTTCGTGAATGGTGTGCCGCATCCTTTACACAAGCCTATATATATATATATATACACAGTGCTACTACTGTCGGTAACCCTGGGCCATTATGTAGTCATATGCAGGTGTACTCGGAGCATTGCGTGGAGCATAATGTGTGTCGTAATATCATATGGGCATTATGGTGTGCGGCATATTGTGTAAGGGGCATTACGCTGTGTGGCATAATACATAATGGGCATTACTGTGTGTGGTATAATGTGTTATGGGCATTACGATGTTATTAGTACTTTTATAGGGCCACGCCTCTTCCCCATGAAGTATCGCTCCTACATTTTGCCGCGCGCCTTCGGCGCGCACTCTCCTATTTTAGGTGTGGTTGTGGGGCAAGCACCAATTTCCTTTCTGGCACAGGGTACCAAAGTGGCTAGCAATGCCACTGGTTCTGGCATAACTAGCCAGGGTGAGCAGCCTGTGGTGTCCTATAATTGTTTTTTTTTTTATTAATACATATACGAAAAACCTCCATTTAACGATACGCTGTTACTTATGGGCCGGTGCTCCGGACTTGCCCCCCAGGCTAAAAGTTGCCAGCCAGCCCCTGGTTGAATGCATACCGGACAAACTAACAAATGGACGACAGATGTCAGATATATATATTTTTCACCCCTTAAACCCCCCCCCACATGCTGATGGGAGATGAAATTGGACTTAAACAGCATCGGGACTGTCACTTTTCATCTCCGCGACCCCAAGAACTATGGATTCAACACTAATATTGGTCGCTTTTGATTATTTTTCCATGTCACCCCCTTCCCACCCCCACTGCTAGGGCTGCCTTACCCCACAGTATTTTCTGTCAGATAGAAGTCATATGTGTACAAAGTTTGGTGTAAATTGCTGCAGGCATTCGCTTGAGTCAGGCCCAACAGTCAGGACACTACTGTACCTTCACTGAAAATCCTGACCTCCAGGAAGACATGTGACCGCCATCTTCACACCAGGCCTACAGCCGGTCCAGACGGTCTGTGTTAGCGGAGGCTTGCCCGGGCACATCCATTCTGAGTTTGGTAACTGATGTCTTTGTTTTACTGTAGCTGAGAAAACGCTACGGTCAGCAGATTCCGTTGCAGCGATGTAAGGACAGGGGAGGTCGTTGAATGAGGATGTCACTGTGGTGCATCCGGCTCCTGTGGAAGAGCATTTTGGTGTCAACCCTGGAAGGGCTGCAATGGGTGCTGCCTGCACCCTTCGCAACACCCTTGAGAAGGGGCACAGACAGGTTAGCTGAGCCCCAGTAAAATGGATGGGTGTGACCTCTGGGAGGGTGTGGTCTCCAGAGGGGGCGTGGCCACACCCCTGTGAAACAAAAATCATGTAATTTGTATGGGGTGCTGGCCGGAAACTTTACCGCACACTGAAGGGAGAGAGAACAGGCTACTGCTGCAGCTGCCTCTCTCCCAAGCTCAGCACTGAGCAGCATGTGCTAAGCTGGGGAGAGAGGATGTGCTTCGTCGGTAGCCTATCCTCCCTGCACCCACTGCCCGGCGGGGGAGCCGGACCTGAGCCCCTCAGCAGTCCTGGGTAAAAAGTAACCGCTCTCCCCCCTCACCGCCACGGCCCTTGAGACACCTGAACAAACCACAAAATAAGACAACGGTAAAGGTTTTCGCGGGGACGCCCTTAAAATGCTGGGAGTCCACCGCTAATTCCACCCACAGCCCTTCCTCCCCGCAACGAATAGCCGGGGTTTGCAGATGGGTATGCGCAAAACCCCCACCATGGGGCTGGGGCCGAAATTGGATCACACCAATTGATTCTGAATCGGCCCCAAATTTAGAAAACTGTAGTAGAGAGATAAAACACCAACCAATCAGCCCCTAGCTGCCATTTTGCAGGCTGTGTTTGAGAAATGACAGGAGCTGGTGTAGTACTCAGTGAATTTAACAGCACTTTCTCTGGATATACGAAATGGATAGTCTCCGAGATAGGTAAGTATTCTTTATTTGCAGGATATTTGGTCGTCTTCAATTTCAGATAACTCAGATACTTTTCTTAACGATTACACTTTAACGTTTACATGCATGCGTTTATATAGTTATATCTATCTTTGCCTTAGGCAACATATAACAATTACTATTTATGATAATAATCTATTCGGTAAAAACAGCCATTTAACTAAGACTGAAATAAGTGTGCTTGAAACTGTACTGTTTACATGTGAACAATCAGACTTGGCAACATCAATATAATATACATTTACACTTCACAGCGACCCTATACTCTACAATGTTAACAGGTTTATCACATATATTTACAGACAAGGAGCCCTCTGTCACAAACTTGGGGTGCACTACCACTCGGGGATTGGCTAGACCTGACACAAGGGCGCGGAGTTTAACCGTGCCGGGGGTTTTCTGCCAGTGACCCCTCCAAGCGGGATATGGGCTTCTGCGGCACCCGATACGTCGGTCGCGGCCCCCTGGTCAGGTTCCCCGTATGAGTGGTGGTAGCTTGTGGAATATGGAGCGTGGTCGTCGAGCCGGGTCAGTAACAGGTGGACAGAAAAGATACCAATAGATGCAGCAATGATTAGTCAGAGTCAGGCCGGGTCATACACAGGAAGGCACAGGATGCAGTACACAGGGAGCAGGCAGGAGGATGGTCACAGAACAAGCCAAGGTCATACACAGGAATCACTGGACACGGTACCGGAGGATCAGGCAAGAGAATGGTCAGGAACAAGCCGAGGTCAGATGCAATAATCAGAAGTCTGGAATAGTACAAGGCACTGGAACTCTGGAGCTGGTGTGAACCTATACTCTGGCAGCTTCTGTCTCCCAGAGACTGCCTTTTATAGGAAGCACAGGGAACTCACAGGTGAACTAATCAACGGGCTGAGCATGTTCAGTTTACACTGAACTCTCCTGCAGGAGAGAGTTACCAGGTGTTACTAATTAGCTGAGCTCAGATCTCACAGCACAGTTCAACTATACAGAGCTTGTCAGCAGCAAGGACTACTCCAGGTGCTGTAATTAGCAAAGCTCAGGCCACACAGAACTTCCTTGCAGCATGGAGCAGGCTGAACAGACAGGAGAAGCCACAAACCAGGTAAGAAACAAACAATAACTGAATGTTGTGACACCCTCAGGTGCGTAAATCCTACTGAACCCCTCTGGGTCACCACTTGAAGGGACTAAGTCTTAGGATTCAGACAATGTTCCTGTACAAGCTATAGTTCTCAATATGACTGCACGGATACTATTAATCTGGTATAGTTGACAAATACTGAGCTGTCCTGCTCTTTTGCTTGCAGGGGATTCGTTCCTGTGCTGGAGGGACTGAGGCTACTCTCACTAACCAGGTATGCTATCCTATGCTGTAGTTCAAGGGGTTAAGGTCAGATGCACACAGATAATCTAGTTGTCCAAGTATTGCGAATCCTGTCTCTACTGGGGGTTAGTGTGATGTATGATCGGAAGCTGGTTGGTTTAGCAGTGATAGTAACTATAACAATTCCCTATGAACGCTGCTCAATCCTGCCTGTCCATACAGCTGCTGGTCCCTGTGTCTAAATGAGCTGGAGAGTAGTGGTATCTCCTATATATTTGGCTACATCTGTCACTCAAAGTGGGTGTCTGTGTCTATAACGCTCTGTTCCTGGACTTTCCTCTTAATGTGTGATTGCCTTCATCTGTGCTGAACACCTTTCTGAGAAATTAACCTGTTTAAAACAGGTGATGGCAATCATACATTAAGGGGAAGTCTAGAAACAGAGCATTGTGTCCTTCCTGGAGAGGGTCATGTTGGGAGGTATGTGACAGAGAACCTTACCAGTGAGCCCACAGACAGTGCCAGACACCCACTGCCTTCCCATGTTGCCCAGCACTGCTACTCCACAGCCACCAGGTGAGCGCCCCCCTCCCGCGATTTGCAGCAAAACCTCCCCTCCCCGCGCGCCCCCCCTCCCGCGATTCGCGGCAAAAACACCCGCTCCCCCGCGACCCCCCCTACCGCGATTCGCAGCAAAAACACCCCCGCGACCCCCCCTCCCGCGATTCGCTGCAAAAAGAACCCCCCCACGACCCCTCCCGCGAATCACGGCAAACCCTCCCCCGTGACCCCCCCCCCCCGATTCGCGGAAAAAACACCCCCCCCGCGACCTCCCTCCCGCGATTCGCGGCAAACCCTCCCCCGTGACCCCCCCCCCCCCCCGATTCGCGGAAAAAACACCCCCCCGCGACCTCCCTCCCGCGATTCGCGGCAAAAAGAACCCCCCCGCGACCCCCCCTTGCACGATTGGCGGCACCCCCCCTGCGACCCCCCCTCCCGCGATTCGCGGCACCCCCCCCCCCCCCCCCGCAATTCGCAGCAGCCCCAGGATTAAATGGCACACTGACATGGCTATGGTCGACAATGAAAAAGGTTGACATGAGTTTTTGAAGATTTATTTTTAATTTTTTCATATTCATTGTCATGTGTCGACATGGACACCAATGAAGTGGCACACTTATGTCAACATTTACATGTGTTGACCTTTCTGTGTTGATTTTTTCTTGTGGCGATTCGCGTCACACCCCCCCGCAACCCCCCTCCCGCGATTCGCGGCACCCCCCGTGACCCCCCACCTCCCGCAATTCGCGGCAACCCCCCACCGGAACCCCTGTGAACCCCGCCCTCCTGCGATTCGCGGCACCCACCCCCGCGACCCCCCTCCTCCCGCAAATCGCGGCACCCCCCGCGATTCGCGGCAGCCCCAGGATTAAATGGCACATGCAAAACACTGGCACGGCTATGGTCGACAATGAAAAAGGTTGACATGAGTTTTTGAAGATTTATTTCATTTTTTGAATGTTTTCATATTCATTGTCATGTGTCAACATGGACACCAATGAAGTGGCACACTTATGTCAACATTTACATGTGTTGACCTTTCTGTGTTGATTTTTTCTTGTGGCGATTCGCGTCACACCCCCCCGCAACCCCCCCTCCCGCGATTCGCGGCACCCCCCGTGACCCCCCACCTCCCGCAACTCGCGGCAACCCCCCACCGGAACCCCTGTGAACCCCGCCCTCCCGCGATTCGTGGCACCCAACCCCGCGACCCCCCCCCTCCCGCAATTCGCGGCACCCCCCGTGATTCGTGGCAGCTCCAGAATTAAATTGCACATGGAAAACACTGACATGGCTATGGTCGACAATGAAAAAGGTTGACATGAGTTTTTGAAGTTTTTTTTTTCATTTTTTGAATATTTTCATATTCATTCTCATGTGTCGACATGGACACCAATGAAGTGCCACACTTATGTCAACATTTACATGTGTTGACCTTTCTGTGTTGATTTTTTCTTGTGGCGATTTGCGTCACACCCCCCCACCCCCCCCCCACAACCCCCACTCCCGCGATTCACGGCACACACACACACACCTCCCCCGCGATTCTCGGCACCCCACCCCGTGACCCCCCCTCCCGTGATTCGCCGCAACCCCCGCCCCGTAACCCCCCCTCCCGCGATTCGCGGCACCCACCCCCGCGACCCCCCCTCCCGCAATTCGCGGCACCCCCCCGCGATTTGCGGCAGCTCCAGAATTAAATTGCACATGGAAAACACTGACATGGCTATGGTCGACAATGAAAAAGGTTGACATGAGTTTTTGAAGTTTTTTTTTTCATTTTTTGAATGTTTTCATATTCATTCTCATGTGTCGACATGGACACCAATGAAGTGCCACACTTATGTCAACATTTACATGTGTTGACCTTTCTGTGTTGATTTTTTCTTGTGGCGATTCGCGTCACACCCCCCCACCCCCCCCCCGCAACCCCCACTCCCACGATTCACGGCACACACACACCCCCCCGCGATTCTCGGCACCCCATCCCGTGACCCCCCCTCCCGTGATTCACGGCACACCCCCGCGACACCCCCTACCATGATTCGCCGCAACCCCCGCCCCCGTAACCCCCCTCCCGCGATTTGCGGCAACCCACCCCGCGACCCCCCTCCCGCGATTCTCTGCAATCCCTCCCCTCCCGCGATTCGCAGCATCCACCCCCCCACAACCCCCCCTCCTGCAATTCGCGGCACCCCCCGCGACCCCCCCTCCTGCAATTCGCGGCACCCTCCGCGACCCCCCCTCCCGCGATTCGCGGACACCTAAGTTGCAATACAGGGCATCTTTCATACAATTCTAACCATATTTCTCATATACAAACGTTCACAAATTAAGGGGGCGCAGCCCCTTACGACGGTGTGAAGAGCGCCCGTAGGGCGCGATGAATCACCTAGTCAGTGTAGAAGTGGCTTGCTGGAGCTAATAGCCGGCGGTGACAGTTCCTGTCTTGGGGTGCCCGCCCAATAGCTGTCTTGGGGTGCCCGCCCACTGTAACTGCGTCACCGCCTTGTTTTCCTAGGCCGCGCCTCCGCTCCGCCTCTTGGGTGTCACTCACTGTTTGTTAATGGACAGTCCTCACCGCTGCCCCTCCGTCATGGAAGGCCTAGCCGCGCCTTCACTCCGCTTCTGGGTGTCACGTTATTTCCAGCAGGCGGGGCTGCTCACTGGTTTTCAGTAGGCCGAGCCTCTAACTCCGCCTACGCCATCTCGACCGCACCTCCGGGACCGCCCGCAATGGCGCCACACCTCCTGATGGACCAGCGCTACCGGCGCCGATCACCGGAGTTTCTGTGCAGGAGATAGACCAGGAGCCCCGCTAGCAGGTATTTCTCCCTGCGTCACCGTCTTCGCCCCGGGAACCATCTCTCTCTCCTCCCTTCTCTCTCTCTCCCTCCAGGAACCGTCTCCTTAACGTTTTTCCCCCTGTCCTTATATCCCTTCCTGTCCATCCTCGCGCAGCCCAGCTTTATTGTTTTGTCTGGTGCACTGGGTACAAGTCGGTCCTCGAGCTAATGCTCCCAGTCCCTGCAGAAGGTGGAAGTTATTTGTGGCTGACTATTCCCGGTGCCATCCAGTGTCCTGTCTATGGGATGGCATCAGGCATACCCCAGTTTCTCTGTGTCTGTTTTGACTAACATGTCCCCCACAATCATAGTTAAATGACAATGCACATTTCTAGGACATTACAACTTTTCCCGGCTAAAACAATGCCTGTCCTCAGGTATTCTAATACTCTACACATTTTCCAAGAAATGTACATAGTTGCATTCATCTATACACGATAACGTAGGGGCAATACACACCTAGTGCTTCGTAATGGTCTTTCCATCGGAAGGATTGGGGTCTCACTCTCGTCCTGTTCTAGTGCTTCCAGTTGGCCCACCCCCGAACTCGGGGTAGATTCCAGTTCCGGGGGAGTATATATACTTTGCCTCTTTATTCTGATACTTGGACCACAGATAAGCATGAGGATCTCCATAGGATCAGGCATAGCTGTATTTGTGGGGGTTTCGTCCCCTTCCGACTCTCGTAAATCTTCGGCCGACTCTGGTGAGACTGTAGCCAGGTATGGCTTCAAATGTTCCCGTGCTATATAGTGATACTTGGGCCTGCTTGGCCCCTTTGAATCCGATAGAAGTGGCAATCGTCCGTCGGCACTCCAATCGAAAGTCTAATTTGCTGTTCCTTCGATTTTTCTTTCGCCACACTTGTTCGCCAATGCTGAGCGGGATCTCACTCCTACCAGCGTCATAGCTAGTTACATAGTAGGTAAGGCTGAAAAAAGACTTGCGTCCATCTAGTTCAACCTGGTATAGATATCCATTGCTGATTTGGTAGGTTCTGGTATTTTACAGACAAATTATATTTCTTATTTGTACCCATGGATGTTTTTCTCCAGTAAATGTTTGTCCAACTTTGCCTTGAACGCATTTAATGAGCCAGCCGTTACCACCTCTCTGGGAAGAGAGTTCCAGAGTTTGACTGTTCTGACCGTAAAGAAATTCTTTCTACTAGCTGAATGAAATCTTTTTTCTTCTAATCTATACTCATGCCCTCGTGTCCTAGATTCCTTTCTAGTAGAAAATAGGGTGTGTGACAGTTCCTTATATTGGCCCTTGATATACTTGTACATGTTGAGCATGTTCCCCCTTAAACGTCTCTTTTCTAATGTAAATAGTCCCAAATTGCTTAATCTCTCCCCGTAGCTTAAATTCTCCATTCCCCTAATAAGCTTTGTTGCTCGCCTTTGGACTTTTTCTAATTCTAATTCTGGGATTCTATGATGTCCTTTTTATAGTGTGGGGGTTATAGCTCCTTTTTTGCCGTTGTTGGACGCTGTCCATCCGTTTGGCTACAACTCCTCTGATCGCGTCCATTTGCCGCTGATGTTGACCGACCCAATCACTGGAGGGTCGTTCGCTCTCTATGAATTCTGGGTATAGTTCCAAGTCTTTTGGTAATTGGCCATGTCGGCCAAACATGAGGTAAAAGGGAGTGTAGCCGGTGGAGCAATAGCTCGTGTTGTTATATATATATGCGAGGTTTGACACTAAGCTAGGCCACCGACTCCGTTGTTCCGTCGGCAAGGCCCGGAGCATCCCAATGACAGTCTGGTTGGCCCGTTCACATAAGCTGTTCGCTTGTGGGTGATAAGCGGTAGTGCGTATCTTTTTGCAGCCGTATAAAGTACACAATTCGTGAAATAGAACAGCTTCGAAGGCGGACCCGCGGTCCGTAAGTATTCGATCTGGAGTCCCGTACGGTTGGAGGAAGTGTTTGAGGAATGCTCGAGCCGTTGTCTTGGCAGTAGTGTCTCGAACTGGCTCCACCACTAAGAATTTTGTGAAGTAATCCGTGATGGTCAGTGCATACTCGATTCCGTTAGTACTGGTCTCCAACTTAACGTGGTCCAGGGCCACCAATTCCAATGGTCGATGTGTCTCGATCGGGCATAGCGGATCTCTTTGTCCTGGGTCTGGGCGCCTTTTCAAAGCGCAGGCTGTACAGTTCTGGCACCATTTGTCAATGTCTTTCTTCATGCCAACGCAAAAGAACCGGGTGCGTAAGGTTGCCTCTGTTTTACCGGTCCCGAAATGCCCTGACTGGTCGTGGTACGCTTGCAAGACTGGATCGCTTTGATGTCGGGGTATAACAATTTGCGTGATCTTCTCATGCGTACCGGGGTCACAGCGGACTCGGACCAGTAAACCTTCTTTCAGTTGCAATCTAGCCCGTTGTCTCAGGAGTCTGAGCAGTTCAGGGGGCGCCTGTAAACGTTGAGGTTTGGACAATTTTCGTCCTGCCTTAAGAACTTCGATCAACTCCTGTATGACTGGGTCTTCCCGTTGCACCCTCTGCCAATTGAATACAGGTCCTGAGTCTACCATTTCGTTTCTGGCCACCATGAGAGGATTGGAATGTCCCACCTTCTCGCGACCGCTCGGCGGCCTAGGAGCAAATGCCGGTAGTTCAATTCTTTCCTCTTCGGCTTCCGGGATTGTCGCGTTTGGCAGACGGGATAATGCATCCGCATTGGTATTCAGTTTTCCGCTGCGGTAGGTAATAGTGTACCGGAAATTCGCCAACCGAGCCATCCAGCGTTGTTCTAAAGCGCCCAGGTGTGCCGTATCCAGATGGGCCAGGGGGTTGTTATCTGTCACAATGGTAAAGGAGGCGGCCGTCAAATAACTTCGGAATTTCTCCGTTACAGCCCAGATCAACGCCAACAGTTCCAGTTTGAACGTGCTGTAGTTTTCTGGATTTCTTTCGGTCTTTTTTAGGCCCCTGCTAGCATAGGCTATAACCTTTTCCTGTCCATTCTGCACTTGCGCTAGCACAGCACCTAATCCGGCGTTGCTAGCATCCGTGTACACGCGGAAGGGCTGTTCATAGTCGGGATACGCAAGGAGAGGGGCGCTAACTAGAGCTGTTTTTAACTCTTCAAACGCCCGCCGGTGTGCTTCGGACCACTCAACTGGTGCGTTCCCTCTTCTCTCCGATCCGGACCGGCCTCGGAGTAACGCATGTAAGGGGGCAGCAATTTTAGCGAAGTGGTGGATGAACCTTCTGTAGTAGCCTACGAAGCCTAAGAAGCTCCTGACGTCTCTTACGGTCTTTGGCGTGGGCCACGCGGTGACTGCCCTGATTTTTTCCGGGTCGGGGTGGATCCCCTTTGCGCTTACGATGTGTCCTAAGTACTGCACTTCAGGTTTCAGCAGGTGGCACTTGGCGGGATTCAGTTTCAGGCCGCTCTTGATCAACTGCGCAAACACTTCCCCGAGATGTTCCAAGTGTTTTTCATAGGTGCCAGAGAAGATGATAATATCGTCTAAGTACAGAAGGATCATCTCAAAGTTTCTGTGGCACAAGCAGTGTTCCATCAATCGTTGAAACGTCGCTGGGGCATTACATAGTCCGAAGGGCATACGGGTAAACTCGAACAGTCCCATGGGAGTGGTGAAGGCGGTCTTTTCCTGATGTTCTGGCGCTACCGGGATCTGCCAATACCCGCTTGTAAGGTCTAATGTGGAGAAATATTGGGCGGTCTTAAGGGCGGTTAGCGATTCCTCAATTCTGGGTAATGGATATGCATCCTTGTGGGTTACATTATTTAACTTGCGATAATCCACACAGAATCGCAGACTCCCGTTCTTCTTCTTGACCAACACAATGGGGGCCGCCCATGGACAATGACTTTCGGTGATTACCCCGGATTCCCTCATATCGGCCAGCATTTCCCGTACTGGCTGATACAGTGCAGGGGCCAAAGGACGATGTCTTTCCTTAATGGGTGGATGACCTCCTGTTGGTATATAATGAACCACATTTTCTGCTTTGCCGAAATCGGAGGGGTGCTGTCTGAAGGCTTGGGAGAATTCTTTCACGACCTGTATCACTCCATCTCTCTGTTCGGTTGAAGTACTCTGGTCCCCAATCTGAATGGGATCCCACGTCGGCAGGTACGCATCCGTTAGTTGTTGTGGGGCCGTGAAGGCCTCTCCGTCAAAGACGTCCTCGAAGTTGACCTCGGTTAATCTGGCGACCGGGCAATTTTTATGCAATTTAATGGGAAAGCTATGAGGATTGAGTATCCGCACAAACACTTGGCCCTGGTGGACTCTGGTTACTGCCCTGGCTACTGCAAACGGATATTGTCCACTCGGGTCGTGGGGTTCCACCATAGCTTCATAGTCTGTTCCGCCTACTCCGAAGCGGGCCTTGCATTGTAGCATTACCTCTGAGTTCGGCTGTATGAGGAGGGCGGTCCGATCACTGATCCGAGCTTTCCCAATTTCTCCACAATCGTTAGTGAAGTTCCCCATTCCTTTTAACCATCTGACCATCTGGAGCAGAGCTTTCCGTTCTTCTCTATCCACCCGACTCAGTTCCTTTTGTAGGGATTCTACTGATTCCCCTGGGCAATTCTTTAGAACGTTCATCCCCAAGATCATAGGTGGGAGGTGTTCATTATATTCCCTGGTGATCAGACACCCTTGGTGTGTCAACCGTGCTTTCCCGATTGTCAGTTCCGCTAACCAGTACCCGCAGTATTCAATGGTCTGTCCATTGCTGGCTAACAGTTGCAGCCAGTTATCTGGTGGTGTCATAATCTCTTCCCTTGGCCAATACTTGTCAAACTCGGTGAGACAGATGGTGGTGACCTGGGATCCCGTGTCCAAGAGTGCCGAAATCTCCACACCATTTATGGAGATGGTCATGTGTGGGCAGGCTCCTACATAGCGGGAATGCCAGGTTGACGGGGTCGGACCTACTGGGGGGGATCCTCCCGAGGGTGGGTCCGTGGCCTCGGGGCGTCTCCATTTAAATCCTCTTCCATGCAGAATCGGTCGATGTGCCCACTCTTGTGACAGCGTCTGCAAATCGGGCTCCCTTGGGCGTCGAATCGGTCCGTGGTCGTCCAGGGTGCTCGGTTTCTGCCCGAGGCTCCGGCATTGTTTCCTTTACTTTTGAGTAATAACTGCTCTTGTCGGAGATCTTTCAATTCTCTCCCCATCTCTGCCAAGCTTTTGGTAATCATATCCAGTTTCTCTGCCAGAGGCCCGGACATCTCTCGTCCTGACTGTACTTGCTGGGTAACGGCTCCTTTCCCTGCGCGGGTGGAGGTCTTAGGCGCAGGTTCTTCATCCGCCTCATCCTCCTCGTCTTCCGTATCTGTTGTCGCCCGGCTTTCTTCGTCGTCACACTGGTTCAGCCCTAATATTTGGAAGATTGCCTCTTTGAATTTTGAGAAGGTGCCACCCGGGTTTTGCTTTCTCCACATTCTGAGCTGTGCTCGTATTGTTTTTTCCCGAGCTCCCTCTACGAAAAGGTTAATCAGGGTTTCATTCTCCTGATCCTTATCTCCTGGCTCGATCGCCTAGATAGCATGTGAGGCTTCTTGCAACGCCAGGGCGAAGTCCCTCAAGGATTCCTGTGGTTTTTGTTTCCTCGAGTATAGATGTCCCTTTAAATCCGCAGGGGTACGCGCGTCAAATACGCTGGCCAATTTTTTGAAAATGTCTTGTACCGTGACTTTCCTTTCTCCCATCCATGCCTTCACCTCTCTCCTCGCCGGTCCTTTCAACTGTCCTAGCAACATTTGTACTTGCTGTTCATTGCTTACGTGACCCAGGTCGAACATGGACCGCATCCTGTCTTTAAAATCTCTGAATGTCGTTGTCCCCGCCGTGCGTTTATTCCCCGAGTATACGGGTAGCCATGGGGCCCCGAAGTAATAAGGCATGGTAATGGGCGAGTTTTCTGCCATGTCTCCCCTCCTTCTTATAAAATGTCGTTCGGGGACGGGAGGACTCTTCTTTTTGTCGATTTGGGGGTTTGGGGTTCTGACTCCGCCATTTTTCGTTATCCTGTTCGTGGATGCCAACTTTGTAGTACTCTGTGAATTTAACAGCACTTTCTCTGGATATACGAAATGGATAGTCTCCGAGATAGGTAAGTATTCTTTATTTGCAGGATATTTGGTCGTCTTCAATTTCAGATAACTCAGATACTTTTCTTAACGATTACGCTTTAACGTTTACATGCATGCGTTTATATAGTTATATCTATCTTTGCCTTAGGCAACATATAACAATTACTATTTATGATAATAATCTATTTGGTAAAAACAGCCATTTAACTAAGACTGAAATAAGTGTGCTTGAAACTGTACTTTTACATGTGAACAATCAGACTTGGCAACATCAATATAATATACATTTACACTTCACAGCGACCCTATACTCTACAATGTTAACAGGTTTATCACACATATTTACAGACAAGGAGCCCTCAGGTGCGTAAATCCTACTGAACCCCTCTGGGTCACCACTTGAAGGGACTAAGGCCCTTATTCTGGTCGGTGCGGTAATATCCGCGTGCGTTCGTACCGCCGATGTTTTGTGTCTGCGCATGTGCAGAGGCGTCTCTGCGCATGTGCGAGCGGGGCGTACGGCCAAATCCCGCATGAAATGTGAACACTCCGAACAGGGGGTGGAGAGGGGCGTGAAGGGCTATTTGGGCTCATTACCATATGCATACGCCCCGCGTTTCATGGGCGTTCCCATGCAAACGCTGGGCATTCGTATGGTAATGCGGCCGTGACGCACGTGTAGGGGGCGGACATATGACATCACCGGATGTCAGCTGCCCGCCCAGATCCCTGATTTTGCACGGAAAAATGTCCGTGTGGTCTGAGGTTGCGGGAGCTGGTGGAGCACTCGGTCCTGCATTCGATGGTCTGCGACCATCGAATGATGGGGGAGGTTCCCTGAGATGGAGGAGGCGTATTCCGTGAAAAATACACGTGCGGTCCGTTCGGCCGGCTTCTTACCGCGTACGGACGGAGTTGGCGATCCGTATGGAAGGCGGGGTTTCGCACGCACAGTCCTGGCCGCATAATCGGATCCGGCCGCACCGATCAGAATAAGGGCCTAAGTCTTAGGATTCAGACAATGTTCCTGTACAAGCTATAGTTCTCAATATGACTGCACGGATACTATTAATCTGGTATTGTTGACAAATACTGAGCTGTCCTGCTCTTTTGCTTGCAGGGGATTCGTTCCTGTGCTGGAGGGACTGAGGCTACTCTCACTAACCAGGTATGCTATCCTATGCTGTAGTTCAAGGGGTTAAGGTCAGATGCACACAGCTAATCTAGTTGTCCAAGTATTGCGAATCCTGTCTCTACTGGGGGTTAGTGTGATGTATGATCGGAAGCTGGTTGGTTTAGCAGTGATAGTAACTATAACAATTCCCTATGATTGCTGCTCAATCCTGCCTGTCCATACAGCTGCTGGTCCCTGTGTCTAAATGAGCTGGAGAGTAGTGGTATCAGTGTAGAAGTGGCTTGCTGGAGCTAATAGCCGGCGGTGACAGTTCCAATAGCTGTCTTGGGGTGCCCGCCCACTGTAACTGCGTCACCGCCTTGTTTTCCTAGGCCGCGCCTCCGCTCCGCCTCTTGGGTGTCACTCACTGTTTGTTAATGGACAGTCCTCACCGCTGCCCCTCCGTCATGGAAGGCCTAGCCGCGCCTTCACTCCGCTTCTGGGTGTCACTCACGTTATTTCCAGCGGGCGGGGCTGCTCACTGGTTTTCAGTAGGCCGAGCCTCTAACTCCGCCTACGCCATCTCGACCGCACCTCCGGGACCGCCCGCAATGGCGCCACACCTCCTGATGGACCAGCGCTACCGTCCCCGGCGCCGATCACCGGAGTTTCTGTGCAGGAGATAGACCAGGAGCCCCGCTAGCAGGTATTTCTCCCTGCGTCACCGTCTTCGCCCCGGGAACCGTCTCTCTCTCCTCCCTTCTCTCTCTCTCTCCCTCCAGGAACCGTCTCCTTAACGTTTTTCCCCCTGTCCTTATATCCCTTCCTGTCCATCCTCGCGCAGCCCAGCTTTATTGTTTTGTCTGGTGCACTGGGTACAAGTCGGTCCTCGAGCTAATGCTCCCAGTCCCTGCAGAAGGTGGAAGTTATTTGTGGCTGACTATTCCCGGTGCCATCCAGTGTCCTGTCTATGGGATGGCATCAGGCATACCCCAGTTTCTCCGTGTCTGTTTTGACTAACATGTCCCCCACAATCATAGTTAAATGACAATGCACATTTCTAGGACATTACACTGGTTGATTGGTATTTTTAGGCCAATTCAAACCTTCTCGGCCAGGTCCGAATTCAGACACTGGGCAATGGTCTGGCCACTGCCCATGTCCTTTAATGCACATTTGCAGGACCCAGCTGCGAACACCTTCGCCTGCCAATCAAATCGCTCACATCCTGAGTGACAGGCGGGGGGCGTGTCTGTGTGGACCCCCGATATTTCATGGGTGGGCCTACCATAAAAATGCTGGTAGTGCCTGGCCGAACGCAGGTGTTCCTCTGCTTGGCCGGTGCAGGCGTTCCTCTGCTTGGCCGGTGCAGGCGCATGACGGGCGCGGTGCGGGCACATCCTGAAATCACTCAAATCCTTGCAGCCACCGAGTGACTCCGTGATCATGCTGTAGCTGGAAGATCATTTGATGGTATCGGTACCCGCAGGGGCGTAACTATAGCACCGCAGCCCCCGCCACCGCGGGGGGGGGGCGCTGTGCATGTGGGGGCGACGGGGGCTGCGGTGCTATAGTTAAACCCCCCTCAATCCCCCGCAAACTTACCTATCGCGCTGGTCCCGGCGGCTCTGTTCTTCTGCTGAGGACCCCCACAAAATGGCCGCCCCCATATAGCACACAGTTCTCTGAAACTGTCTGCTGTATGGGGGCGGCCATTTTCTGGTGGTCCTCAGCAGAAGAACGAAGCCGCCGGGACCAGCGCGATAGGTAAGGCTGTGGGAGATTGAGGGGGGTTTACATGGGCGGCGGGGTAGGGGTGCTCGGCGGGGCGGCGACGCCCCCCCCTAACTGCGTTATATCCATTCGCAGCCCTGCACATGAGGGGCGCTTTAACCTGCTAGCTGTGCTCCAAACACATGTAGCCCAGTGAGAAGGTCTGAATTGGACCCTTTATCTCTCCCCACTTTATCTCTCTCCCAGGCAGAGAGACAGAGACGTATGTTTTCCAGCGCCGCAGTGGTTGCACAGATGAGTAATGGGGGAGCTGGTGTCTCTTCTCTCCACAACACAATTATCTCTCCCCTGGGAGACCCCTGTCCTTTGTGTGGTGCTGAGCTGACAGATCTGGTGGCAGCCGGCAGACTCCTCACAGCTGGGACTAGACTACATCTTCCCCACACACAGGAGGAAGCTGGAGAGATTATTCCCTCTCAGCCCCTCCTCTGCCAGATCCCCAGCACCACATCACAGCCGCTGCTCATCCACAACTGAGGGAGCAACACACCGGAGCATGCAAGATCCAGAACCTCTGCAGCCTGCTGTCTCCAGGTATGGGGCAAAGGCCTGATGTATCTTTGTGAGCAAAGCAAAAAAGGACACAAATGTTCAAAACCATGCTGCGCTGCAGGTGGGGGCAGATGTAACACATGCAGAGAGATAGATTTGGGTGGGGTGTGTTTAATCTGAAATATAAATTGCAGTGTAAATATAAAGCTGTCTGGTCTTCATGCAAAAGCAGCCAGTATTTACCGTGCACAGAAAGAGTATAACTGTATATTCTTCCCTTGCACTGCAGCATGGTGGCCCAACGTCCTCGCTGGGTGTGCTGGGGGTGTGAACCCTATACAGCTGCAGGGAGGACAGTGGGGGATGGAGCAGCTCCAGGCAGTTCTATAACATACTGTACACTGAGTTATTGTATGTTCATACTCTGTAATACCCAGGTGTTATATTAATGGGAAATCATTGCGCACGCTCAATCAGGACGGGGACAACGTCAGACCCAAACTAAATGTACTGAATCGGCCCCATTCATTCATTGCTAATTGGTGTTAAAAAAAGAAAGGTTTATTAGAGAGCAGAATTTATCGTTGACTGATGCGGGCTCCATCATAATATATAAGTATAAATACAGAAGGATCCGCTCTCGTTCCGTCCGCCAGCTCGCCATATCGAAATAGATGGCAGATGGTGGAGAAGGGGACGCTTGTGCATCCCATTGCCTGGAATGGGGTTGCGCGTGTGTGTGTCTCGTGCACGCGCGACATATTCTTGGCGGACCTGGCGCATGGTGGTAGTCACGCCAAGTTCTACAATCTGATTGGCTGCTAAGGTTTGATACATATGTATCGTGGGTAGCGGCGGCTGCTCCATCTGTAGATCTCCCTTTGAATATCGCCCCCTGACGGTCATCTGAGAGCCTCCCTGACCTTGAGGCGCCTGTGAAATAAATTGAATGTTAACTGAAAATTCATTAAAAGGAATAAAGCACCTGGCCCACAGAGCTGGCAATCTAGTTATGTGATGGGGAAGATTCAGAGGTATAGAGAAAGGAGGCATTGTACAGATACAGTATATAAGGGAAGATATATGGGAATAAACACCTGAGTAGAATAAAGTTAGTAATGGAGGAACCTTATTTATTTATTAGCAGGATCTTATATGGCGCAGCGCCCGTTTCCCAGCAGATTCGCACCACAGTTCGCCCAGACGGGCTCTCGTTATGGAGAAAGATCCTGTTGCTATAAAGCTGGGCGACATTGCATGTTCGGCTAACTGGAAGTGGCGTGGGGTCATTGGGTCGAACAATTAGGTCAACATGCATTGGGTCGATCACTGAAGGTCAAAATGGCTTAGTTAGACACATGAAATAGGTCAACATGCCTACGGTCGACATGGTTGGAAGGCCGACACAAACATTAGGTCAACAGTGGCTAGATCAACAGTCAAAAGGTCGACATGGGTTTTACACTTTTGGTGTCCATGTTTTTGGTAGACATGACCACACCATATCGGAGCACCACGGTGCCTCGCTGAGCTCGGCACACTATTCTATTCTCACTCCACACCCTAGTGGATGGTAGGGCATGAAATACCGCCTGTCGGCACATGTTGGCTAAAAAAAAAAAGGGCAAAAAACCCAATGTTGACCTTTGACTGTCAACCTATATGTGTCGACCCAATGACCACATATCCTTAGAAGCCGGTGACAAAATTCCGACCAATTATCATAAACTACGAACCATATCCTTGCGCTTAAACAGCTCTCATCCCATTCAAAATCTCATTGTCTTAAAAATGAAATAGTAGTACATTATCTATGCAAACGTCTGAGCAATGCGTCATTTATGTTATTTTTATGTTTTACTGACTAGAATGAAAGTGAGATAATTTACGAAACCAGGTGCCTTCAAATCCCCTCCAGCAAAAACATGGCACAAGAGATAATCCCGCAGCCCTGTGGTGGGACGTGTCACGCTAATGAGGTCCTTCAGAGCCTAAACTCCTCCAGGCAAAGTGGTGTATTTACAGATGTCGCTCTTCTAGTAGACGGTAAGAGGTTCTCCTGCCATAAAGTCATCTTGTCCTCCAAGAGCTCCTATTTCAGGGCCATGTTCAGTAACACCCTTAAGGAGACCAATCTCAGTGTTGTGGACCTTCATGAGATATCTGCCTCAACAATAAGTCTCATTTTGGACTTCATGTATGAAGGTAAACTTCCGCTACAAGAGGACAATGTGCAGGACATCCTACAGGCCTCTGATTTGCTGAACATTTCCAGTTTGCGAAATGCATGTGTGAATTTTATTGACGGCCAGCTAGACCCTTCCAACTGCGTTGGCATCATGAAGTTTGCAGACATGTTCTCCATTCCGTCACTGTCGGAGAAAAGCAAGAAGCTGATGCTGGAAGGTTTCACGGAGGTCTCCTGCCATGAGGAGTTCCTGGAGCTGAGTAAAGAGGAACTGATTGAGTGCTTGAGGAACGATGATCTGGTGGTGGACAAGGAAGAGGTTGTCTTTGAAGCCGTCATGAGGTGGGTGAAGGGGAACAAAAGCATGGAAAGGAAAGACCTGAGGGATATTCTGGAGCATGTGAGGTTGCCCTTGCTGGACCCTCTTTATTTCTTGGAGAAGGTGGAAATGGACAACAGCATCCAGGACTGCCCTGAGTGCTTCCCTCTGCTGCACGAAGCTAGGATGTGCCATATCCTTGGAAATCATCTCAATTCGCGAAGGGGGAGACCAAGAAGGTGGGCATGCAATGTTTTATATTATGTTGGGCAGGGCTGTTACTGTTTGGCACCAGAGTATAATTCACATGAAACCTTTGTTATCCTTGGCATCCAGGATCTAGCATTGGAACCTCTAATGCTTAGTTATACCACCAGAACGAGCAGGATCATCTATTTTTTTAGCCAAGAATGTCAACATGGTTGTTGTGTCAACAATGAACATGTCAACATGTTCATCAAGACGGCACTGACATAATGGAAATGTACACATAATGACGGTGACAACATTTCCTATGTCGACATTCTGTCAATGACGACATTTTGCAGGTGTCAACATTAATAATGGTCAAAATCATGATGCCTCCTTTTGAATGTTGACAGTGAGAATGCCGACATTTTGTTTGCAGACTTCGCGGCTATATATCACACAGGGAGCTTTCCAATCAGCAAATTGCTGAGAGTCTAGGCCATGTTAGACAATGAAAGCCAACGTCTCATTGGTTAGTTAATAACTGCAGTGTTTGCCGACTTTAGTGTACTAATGCATTGCTCTCTCCTTCCAGATTCATGGACCTGTCAGAGGTGATCGTTATTATTGGGGGCTATGATGAAAAGGGGGTCTTAAAGTTACCATACATTGACAGCTTTGACCCCAAAGGAGGACAGTGGACGGCGGTATCTGCGGTTCCGGGATACACCAAATCAGAGCCTGCCGTCTGCACGTTAAAGGATAATATTTATATGTCAGGTAACTAATCTCTTACTGTTTCCTCACATGTAATACATGGAGTTCCCAGGAGATTGGTATATAAGTATATTGTCTTACTGATAGACTTGTACCCAGGTATTCGCTGCATTACTACTTCCCATTTATCAGCAATCACACCGGCATTGCGATCTGGGCGCAATATTACCCCCTGAAATCACAATGCATTATGCCATTATAGAGGTGGCATTATAGAGCATCCTCGGCACAGGGTCGCTGATAGGAGTCTCTCCCTGCCATGTGCGTGCGTTCCCACAGACTGCGGAAGTCATTGCAGAGGAGGTTTCTATGGGTACTCCGCTGGCACATTGTGAGAAGTGTAGCGCAGAGGCTAAAATTGAATAACAATATTTTTAGACGACATTGGCTGCGGGGACCAGCTCTGGATTTCCCTGGTGTTTTGAATAAGCCATAAGTACATATGGAGCGCCCTTCATTCAGCACTGGGGCTCACCATAACGCCTTCCACTGGCGAACCGGCGCGCATCCCTTTCTGTGAGCTGGCGAATCTACCGCCAGCCCCTACAAGGAAGAGGGACTCTCCATCTGTATTTAATGATTAAGGGGCCCTTAATAGATACAGTGGTTTCTAAACACAGTGCCGTGGCACCCTGGGAGGACTTGCAGGGGTGCCCTGGATGGGTGGTCCATGACCAATTCAAATTATTTATGACCAATGTAATAGGCAAGTTGCAGAAATGAATCTGGCGCATTAACACACACACAGTAGGACTTCCGCTTCCGGCTCTGATGAGGACGGAGCTCCCGCTCTGAGCTCCGCTCACGCTGCCCCAACAAGCATCGTTAAAAGGCTCCTGGAGCTTCTTCATTCCCGTGTACTACTACACATCCCCTCCCCTGACACCCGCTGATCCCCGCAAATGGAGCGGCAACAACCACCGCAGCCGTCACAGACGCCGCCGCAGCAGCAGCGCTCAGACAAGCGGCGAGGGGCTACCAACATGGCGCCGGACAACGCTGCAGACTCCCCATACCCTGCGCACAAGAAACAGGCAGCAGAAGGTAACACCCTAGGGGGACACTTATCACACGGTTTGGAGACACCCGTTACATACCGGGAAGTAGTAGAAGCAATTAATGCCACGATGTCACCTCTTCTCACCAGAGCTGTAGATGATATTACCTCACAGCTGCAGAAACTATCGCAGAGAGTCACAGTCACAGAAAACCAGATAGGAGCTGTCTCACACGATATATCAAAAGCACAAGTGGACATAATAAAGCTGACAAAAGAAAACTTCCAACTCTGGAACAGAGTTGAGGAACTAGAAAACAGGTCACGCAGGTCCAACATTAGACTGGTGGGTTTACCCGAATCACTAAAAGGCCCCGCTCTGGCTAATTTTGTCCGCAACACCCTACCCTCGCTTCTAGGCATCTCAGAAGTTTGCTCAGACCTAGTTATAGAGAGGGTGCACCGAGTCGGCCCACCACCAACCCCAAACAGACCGCGACCGCGAGTGACACTCTTTAAATGCCTCAACTATTTACATAAAGTTGAAATCTGGTCTGCTTCACGCAAAATTAAAAATCTCATGTGGGAAGGCCACAAACTGTACATTTTCCAAGACTTCTCCGCAGAATTATCAAAAACCAGGAAAGCTTTCTCTTCGCTCTGCTCAGCTCTGGCCGCAGAAGGCCGAAAATTTGGGCTCTTATACCCAGCCAAGCTAAGAATATATGACGGCAACACATTCAAAGATTTTTCAGACCCCGCAGATGCCTCCGATTATCTCAAAGAACTCTCCCGCCAAATGGCAGAAGACATCTCTGACACCCCAGCCTTACCGTCCAAACCGACTACTCGCTGATAATGTATATCAAACTCCGTCAAATTCCAGCTGAATCCACTTTATCAACGTCACATTGCTTCCCCCCCCCCCTCCCTCTTATATGCTATTCAGCCTCTTTTCGCAGTCTAATAAGATCCTCATCTACATGAGAATGACCCGAATAGACACGGCAACAAATTGAATACCATAACTCCAAATGCTGACGACAATCTATGGTCAAGCTCCACTCTACTTTGACATTATAACCACAGTTTCCTATCCCAACCACTGCTCTAATGTCTGTTGTCAAGCATATATGGTAACAACCAAGATGGGACACTCGAAGATACTGGGTGTTATACCCAATCATCTGCATTCTGTCCTGTCTATCCCACATCCCATCCCTCCCCCCCCCCTTTTTTCCCCCTGATGGCTCTAGACAAGCAGGGCTTAAATAAGTTTAATTGTTAGAAATGTTGGGGCACACGTGGCCCTTGTTAGTTACCGGTTATCTTATTTTGATAAAACTCTCTGTTAGAGTTAGTTCTTATGTATACTCTAGGAGGTCACCCCACGGTTATATCAATCTGTGGGACACTAACACTCCTGTATTTTCCTCTTTTCTTTTCTCTTTCCTTCACTCCTAACACTTTCCTTCCTCCCACCTCACCCTTCCCCCGCCACCTGAACCTAGGTGTATATAACAAATCCAAAAATGTCATAATTCTATGCCTGATAGTTTCAGATAGATTTTACTCCAAACGCGTTGATAACAAAAATTATGCCCCATTCCAACACTTTCATTGGTACACACCATGATTTCTGAAGTAAAAATTAGTACTTGGAATGTGGGAGGAGTAAATTCTCCCATGAAACGTAGGAAACTGTTAGTATACCTGAACAAGTCTAAAGTAGACATTGTATTTCTCCAGGAAACGCACTTGGTAGCCTCAGAAATTCCAAAACTGCAAATGTTGGGATGGGTGGTATTGGCTCATTCATGTTTTTCTTCTAGAGCTCGCGGAGTAGTTATAATGGCCAGAAGATCTCTCGCGCTGGAGGTTACCCGCACCGACGCTGACTCAGATGGAAGATATGCTATAGCTGAAGTTGAACACGAAGGTAAACACTACACTTTAGCCAACATATACGCACCCCCACCTTACTCCAAACAATTCTTCCGCACATTGATAGCAATACTCACTCCACACATAGATTCTAACCTTATAATTGGGGGCGACTTCAACATGATTTCCTCACAGACATTGGATAGATCGACAGTCAGAACCTCTACACCTTCTCTTCCAAAAATTGGAGTTAACCACTTAATAAAAACCTTAGGTCTGATAGATGTATGGAGATCCCAACACCCCACGGATAAAGAATACACGTGCTTATCCGCTGCGCATGGCTCTCTCTCTCGAATAGACTTCCTTCTAGTCTCCCACTCCCTCTTCCCACAGATCACTACATCCTCAATCGCCCCCATAATCATTTCAGATCACGCCCTAGTATCCATGGAAATACAAATTACAAATCAATCTAATACTCCACGCTCCTGGCGATTCCCCTCCAGATTCCTGAAATCAACCAAATTTAAGGAACTTTTGAAAACAGAAGTGGAGAAATTTCATCTTCATAACGAAGAATATAGACACGCTAACCCCCCTCTATATTGGATGGCTTTAAAAGCCGTTTTGAGGGGATCCATCCTTTCCTTCACCGCCGCCTCTAACAAAGGCTACACCAAACAATATTTGTCATTGCAATCTACATTAACAGACTCTTTTGAAGCCTATAAAAAATCCCCTACCCCACTCCATAAGACCAGATATCAACTGGCAAGAACACATCTAGAAAACTATATAGCGGAGGTAGGTAACAAATCCCTATTTACAGTAAACTACAAATACCATAAATTCGGCAACAAAGCAGGCAAGCTCTTATCAAACCTTTTAAAAGGTACAAACAAACCCTCAATAGTACACCCCTTAAAAACTCCCCAAGGTACTCTAACCAACTCCAACGAAGAGATAGCATCCGTTATGCAACTATTCTACAAAGAACTTTATGCCGCTACCCTCTCCAACCCCATACAAACTGACAGCAACACCCCAAGCACACCAGCCCACACATCTCTCCCTTCACCTATTTGGGAGCAGATTGACTTCCCTACCATATCAGCAGACATGTCTGCTCTTCTTAACAAACCAGTCACCGCAGAGGAAGTTACATCTGCTATCAAACACTTACAACTCAATAAAGCCCCCGGCCCCGACGGATACTGCAGCTCCTTCTATAAATTAATGGTAAATGAAATTTCCCCAATATTAACAGACCTTTTTAATTCAATAATGACCTCAGGCACAATACCCCTACATTTCAACACAGCAGTGATTAAGATTCTCCCCAAACCAGGAAGAGATCTTTCACTACCAGGGTCCTACCGCCCCATTTCACTTTTAAATCTAGACTATAAATTATTAACTAAGATAATCGCAGATAGACTAAAGCTAATTGTCCCCTCCATAATTCACACTGACCAAACCGGATTCATTGCAGGCCGACACTCCTCAATAAATGTTCGTAAAGTCATAGCAGCACTGACCCAAAAAAACCCACCTTCCAATCCTGACAATGCCTTCATCCTTTCCCTAGATGCCGAAAAGGCATTTGACCTGATAGAGTGGCCACATTTATACCATACCCTTCATCGCTTTGGTTTCCCTGATCAATTTATCAGAACACTTAATACCCTTTATACAAACTCTAACTCCCAGATATCCTGCAATGGACTTCTATCAGACCCCTTCCCTATAGGCAGGGGCACAAGACAGGGATGCCCCCTATCTCCCTTACTATTTGCTATTGCTTTAGAGCCACTGGCCATGGCACTCCGCCTTTCACCTTTATACAAAGGAATACCTATTGGAAAAAAGGAAATTAAAGTCTCATTATTTGCAGACGATATGCTCCTGTTTATCTCCGACCCCCTCCCATCCATCCAAGAGATCCTCAGACTTATCAATGAATTTGGCCAAACAGCAGGATACAAAATAAACACTTCAAAATCGGAACTTCTCCCTATCCACTCGTCCACACCCCTGAGTCCGGCAGTGTCAGCTCTCCCCTTCAAAATTAATACTTCCCACTTCAAATACTTAGGAATTCAAATCCCTGCTGATATAACCAAGATATATGCCCTAAACTTCAAAGAGACTATTTCAAAACTCATACTCAAAATCCAAGGCTGGCACGATCTTCCTCTCTCCACATTGGGCAGGATAGCTGTAATAAAGTCTATAATCTTCCCCAAAATCCTATACATTATGCAATTATTACCTTTTGCATTATCCCCTGAAGACGAAAAACGCCTCAAGAAAGTCATTGCCCACTTTATTTGGCATGGCAAAAAACCCAAAATTGCTCACTCCAAATTGGTAATGGACAAATACAATGGAGGTGCGGGAGCTCCTGACTTTACGTCCTACTCAATTTCTATTCTAGCAAGATGTGCAGCGGACTGGATACTGGGTAAAAGCTCATATACAGATAACCTATTAGATCAGGAAATCTTCCATCCTTACTCACCTAACGCCCTCCTACACTCAAAAAGGTCCCTCATTCCTCCTCATATACTAAAACACCCCCTATTCCATGATACATACAACGCCTGGATTAAACTTCACAAATGTGTAGCAAGCGACCATTCCTCCTCGCGTTATGTCACTCTATGGGGCAACCCTTCATTTCCTCCATCCCTTTCAAATTCTCTTTTCCTGCAGTGGAGAGAGAGAGGGCTGTGCGCGGCGAATCAGATATTTGATCCGGGGGGCAGCATACATACTTACTCAACACTGAAATCCAATTTTGATCTACCAAACACACATTTTTTTATGTTCCTCCAAGCACGACACTATGTGACCTCGCTTCATATAGATTTTCAGACTTCTAAGCCCACTTCCCCTGTGACAAGTCTTCTCCAAAAATGGCACACAAAACCATGCAAACTGAAACACATCTATAATCTCATAGTCAACATCCCTTCCAAACCACACCTCAAAAAGCTTACTCAAACATGGAATACAGATATCTCATCGATCACCTCTACTGATATGATAATACATAACTTCGCTACATCCATGAAAACACTAGGCTCAGCATATCTACAAGAAGTCCACTTAAAGACGATACATAGAGCATACATGTCTCCATCTATAAGATCTCACTTCGACTCAACAGTCGGTGCGGCGTGCCAAAGGTGCGGGAGGTCTCGGGCAGATTTCTATCACTGTATGTGGGATTGCCCAAAAATTCGACGCTTCTGGAACAAGGTATATCTATTTATCAATTCCAATTTCAATCTGTCTTTAAAGCCCTCTCCGCTGGCAAGTCTGTGTCTGAATTTCTGTGAATGGGCCGGTATCCCTACCTCTAAGGTTCTATACCCAATGTTTACTATGCTATTCACTATAGCTAAAAAACTCATACTAAAACACTGGACAGTGAAGACGGCACCATCAACTCTCCAACTCCACAAGATGATGCTACAACATTTATATTTCGATAGGAAACATATGTTACAACGACTACCCACTCCCACCCAATTCTTTGACAAAAAATGGAACCCATATATATCTACTCTAGATATTGATATGAAAAATAGACTTTTGAATTCCTTCGATGTATCGGATTGGTACACTTTGACTTATACATAGATCCAAATTACCAGACAACCACGCTAGAAGAGGCGTATGATAACTAACCCCCTCTTTATAACCAAATATCGTACCCCATGCCAGCCTGATGCATCGGCACAAGACTGTAAGACGAACAGTCTCCTACTACTTTACTTTTCTACTGTTAAAGTGTTACGCTTATGATATTAAAAAGTTGAAATATGGACCTACCAACGGTCTAGACTAAAAAGGTTAAACTCCCAACACGGAATGGAATCTCAGTCTTAACCCTAAGATGTTATTTCGATTCCCTATCAACGGGTTTGAGATTGAGTTACACTAACAGATAGCAGGAAAACTCTGAGACGCAGCAGAGTTGCTATGTACTTTATGCCTAGACATCCCTCCCCCCCCCCTCCCCACCTCTCTCTCCCATTCTTCCCCCTCTATCCTCTCTTTATCTTCTCTATCATAACTATAATAGAGTTAGTATTTCTGACGGTGTTAGTTTAGTATGCTATAGGACAACAAAATTTATCTGTATGAGACTTCTAAACACCCATGCAATAAGAATTGATGTTGATCCCGCATAATATGAGATATAGGTCTAATATTCTGACCAATTTTCTAACCAAACTGATGTCTCTCTAAGATCCTGACGCAATTGTACCACTTACGATTTGTCTTATGTAATACTCTCATACTTGAACATTTATATTTTACCATGCTGAACTTTGTTGTATTATCTTAGATATGCTGATTGTGTTATACGCAAACGCGTGGAAACTTTAAAACTCAATAAAAATGTTTATACAAAAAAAACAAAAAAAACACACATACAGTAACTGAACCTAAGAATAATGTAGAAACACAATTTACTTAATATATATATTTTCAGACTCTCTCAATGAGAAACGTCTGGCCTAGGGGTGCCATGAAAACAATTATGATACGGGGTGCCGTGATTCAAAAAAAGTTGGGAACCTCTACGGTAGAACATTCCTCATCTGTTATGAGAAAAGTCTCCTGCAGGCATCCTGCTATTTGACCACTAGATGGCACCGATTTGTATAGTCCTTATGCAGAGTTATTGAGATTCTTATCTTATTCCTAAGTATTAGGCATTCTGATATGTAACCACTAGATGGCACTGTTATGTATAATCCTTGTGTATAGTTATTGATGGGTAGATTTATTAAGCTCCTGAAGTGATATAGTGTCTGGTTTTTATCACCGGCCAATCAGCCCATACTGTACCTGTCATTTTTCAAACCAAGCCTGTAACTTCACAGATAGGAGCTTATTGGCCGGTGATAAAAACCAGACACTTTATCACTTCACCGAGCTTAATAAATCTGCCCCTGAGATTCTTATCTTATTCCTAGGTATTAGGCTCCCTGCCAGGGGCGTAACTATAGCACCGCAGCCCCCGCCACCGCGGGGGGGCGCTGTGCATGTGGGGGCACCGGGGGCTGCTGTGCTATAGTTAACCCCCCCAATCCCCCGCAGACTTACCTATTGCGCTGGTCCCGGCGGCTCCGTTCTTCTGCTGAGGACCACCAGAAAATGGCCGCCCCCATATTGCACACAGTTCTCTGAAACTGTCTGCTGTATGGGGGCGGCCATTTTCTGGTGGTCCTCAGAAGAACGGAGCTGCCGCGACCAGTGCGATAGGTAAGGGGATTGAGGGGGGTTTGCATGGGCGGCAGGGGGGGGGGGGGGTAGGGGTGCTGGGCGGGGGGGGGGTGCCCAAAACGTAGCTACGCCACTGCTCCCTGCTATTGTACTGATATAAATATGTTGGACGTTTTATCAGTAAACTCTTGCATCGCCCAGCTGCCAGGACATTGCCAGCCTGAAGCTGTAAGGGTTATCTTGCCAGTCACTGCCCTCAAAACTCAGACTTTTCTATATTGAGGGGTTCCTGGAGGGGCATCCCCTATATAGAACATCTTCCTGCTCCCAGTGACCCCTCCCTGGTGCTTGTAATCATGTTGCCAGGTTCTCTTGGGGTAAGAGTGCCGGCCTACGCAGTTACACGGCACCTGGAGGCTCACTCGTATGGAGTCTAGAGGCTAGATATAAAGGCCGGATGTATCAAGCTTCAAAAAGTAATAGAGTGGAGAGTGATAAACAGCCGTCCAATCAGCTCCTAAGGACATGTTGCAGGCTGGGTTTGAAGAATGATAGGTAGGATCTGATTGGCTGATTGTTTATCACTCCAATTTATCACTTTTTGAAGCATAATACGTCTGGGCCATAATGTCATTCTTTGTGTAAAGACTCACAGTGCATTTTATACCCTTTCCAGGTGGGCACATCCACAGCCACCACGTCTGGGTGCTTAATGTCCATGTCAATAACTGGGTGAAGATCGCCTTGCTGAACACCGGCAGGTGGAGACATGGCATGGTGACTCTAAAGGGTCAGGTGAGGGCACTGCGGGTAATACCCATCACATTTACTGCCCACGTCACATGGAGCTCTAACTGTACAGTACAGAGATAGGAGTATGGCAGATCTGTACAGTACAGAGATAGGAGTATGGCAGAACTGTACAGTACAGAGATAGGAGTATGGCAGAACTGTACAGTACAGAGATAGGAGTATGGCAGATCTGTACAGTACAGAGATATGAGTACGGCAGATCTGTACAGTAGAGAGATAGGAGTATGGCAGATCTGTACAGTAGAGAGATAGGAGTATGGCAGATCTGTACAGTACAGAGATAGGAGTACGGCAGATCTGTACAGTACAGAGATAGGAGTATGGCAGAACTGTACAGTACAGAGATAGGAGTATGGCAGATCTGTACAGTACAGAGATAGGAGTATGGCGGATCTGTACAGTACAGAGATAGGAGTATGGTAGATTTGTACAGTACAGAGATAGGAGTATGGCGGATCTGTACAGTACAGAGATAGGAGTATGGCAGATCTGTACAGTACAGAGAAAGGAGTATGGCAGATCTGTACAGTACAGAGAAAGGAGTATGGCAGATCTGTACAGTACAGAGATAGGAGTATGGCAGATCTGTACAGGACAGAGAAAGGAGTATGGCAGATCTGTACAGTACAGAGAAAGGAGTATGGCAGATCTGTACAGTACAGAGATAGGAGTATGGTAGATCTGTACAGTACAGAGATAGGAGTATGGCAGATTTGTACAGTACAGAGATAGGAGTATGGCGGATCTGTACAGTACAGAGATAGGAGTATGGCAGATCTGTACAGGACAGAGAAAGGAGTATGGCAGATCTGTACAGTACAGAGAAAGGAGTATGGCAGATCTGTACAGTACAGAGATAGGAGTATGGTAGATCTGTACAGTACAGAGATAGGAGTATGGTAGATTTGTACAGTACAGAGATAGGAGTATGGCAGATCTGTACAGTACAGAGATAGGAGTATGGCAGATCTGTACAGTACAGAGATAGGAGTATGGCAGATCTGTACAGTACAGAGATAGGAGTATGGCAGATCTGTACAGTACAGAGATAGGAGTATGGCGGATCTGTACAGTACAGAGATAGGAGTATGGTAGATTTGTACAGTACAGAGATAGGAGTATGGCGGATCTGATCTGTACAGTACAGAGATAGGAGTATGGCAGATCTGTACAGTACAGAGAAAGGAGTATGGCAGATCTGTACAGTACAGAGAAAGGAGTATGGCAGATCTGTACAGGACAGAGAAAGGAGTATGGCAGATCTGTACAGTACAGAGAAAGGAGTATGGCGGATCTGTACAGTACAGAGATAGGAGTATGGTGGATCTGTACAGTACAGAGATAGGAGTATGGTAGATTTGTACAGTACAGAGATAGGAGTATGGCGGATCTGTACAGTACAGAGATAGGAGTATGGCAGATCTGTACAGGACAGAGAAAGGAGTATGGCAGATCTGTACAGTACAGAGAAATGAGTATGGCAGATCTGTACAGTACAGAGATAGGAGTATGGTAGATCTGTACAGTACAGAGATAGGAGTATGGTAGATTTGTACAGTACAGAGATAGGAGTATGGCAGATCTGTACAGTACAGAGATAGGAGTATGGCAGATCTGTACAGTACAGAGATAGGAGTATGGCAGATCTGTACAGTACAGAGATAGGAGTATGGCGGATCTGTACAGTACAGAGATAGGAGTATGGCAGATCTGTACAATACAGAGATAGGAGTATGGCAGAACTGTACAGTACAGAGGATGGAGTATGGTGGAACTGTATAGAACAGAGGTAGGAGGATGGTGGAACTATACAGAACAGAGGAAGGAGTATGGTGGAATTGTACAGTACAGAGATAGGAGAATGGCTGATCTGTACAGTACAGAGATAGGAGTATGGCAGATCTGTACAGTACAGAGATAGGAGTATGGCAGATCTGTACAGTACAGAGATAGGAGTATGGTAGATCTGTACAGTACAGAGAGAGGAGTATGGCAGAACTGTACAGTACAGAGGATGGAGTATGGTGGAACTGTATAGAACAGAGGTAGGAGGATGGTGGAACTATACAGAACAGAGGAAGGAGTATGGCGGAATTGTACAGTACAGTGGAAGGAGTATGGCAGAACTGTACAGTACAGAGGTAGGATTATGGCAGAACTCTGCAGTACAAAGGTAGGAGTATGGTGGAACTATACAGAACAGAGGAAGGAGTATGGCGGAATTAGTACAGTGGTAGTATGGCAGAACTCTACAGTACAGAGGATGCAGTATGGTGGAATTGTACGGTACAGAGGTAGAAGTATGGCTGAACTGTACAGTACAGTGGTAGAAGTATGGTGGAATAGTACAGTAGAGAGGTGGGAGTATGGTGGAATAGTACAGTAGAGAGGTTGGCGTATGGAGGAACTGTACAGTACAGTGGTAGGAGTATGGTGGAATAGTACAGTAGAGAGGAATGAGTATGGAGGAATTGTACAGTACAGTGGTAGGAGTATGGTGGAACTGTACAGTAGAGAGGTTGCAGTATGGAGGAATTGTATAGTACAGTGGTAGGAGTATGGTGGAATAGTACAGTATGCAATAGTACAGTATGGTGGAATAGTACAGAATGAATATGGAGGAATTGTACAGTACAGTGGTAGGAGTATGGTGGAATAGTACAGTACATAGGATGGAGTATGGCGGAATTGTACAGTACAGTGGTAGGAGTATGGTGGAACTGTACAGTACATATTGCTGCAAACCTTCCAATAATGGATAGCAGTATCCTATGGCTGAGCGGGGATTGTGTAATATCAGGATATTCCTTTGCACCGATGTGTGCCTATGTAAGGCGTACGCGTCATGTAAGTGTGGTTACATCACCATTGGGCCTGATCATGTCACCTGGGGCAGAGATGTCGGCAGAGGGGGTATCACTGCTGCATGCACTGACCCTGTAATCTGCCCCATGCCACTTCCGCAGATAACCCCGGCGTGGGCTTCTTCATGGGGATAATTTGCTGACGCCTCCACATTACATGCCCACTTTGCCGTATATTTATTAGATGTGACCTTTCCCACTGAATCCACGGTGCCACGAGAATGTCAGCTCGGGGTTAGCTTTCTGGTAATCCCATTGCTGTATGTGCTCTGACATGAGTTGGCTGCAGTGTAATCTTCATCCTGCCGTCCCCCAGATCTACTGTGTTGGTGGCTTCGATGGTCTGAAGAGGCTGTCTATGGTGGAACGGTACAACACATTCACCAACACCTGGTCTCCTGTTGCCCCCATGTTGGAAGCTGTCAGCTCTGCTGCTGCTGTGTCCTGTATGAATAAGCTCTACGTCATTGGGGGAGCGCTGGACGATTACAGGAACACGGACAAGGTAAAGTCTTAATGGATCAGTTTAGGTGAGTGCTTGCCCCCCACTCTGCCCCCTCCTTATCCCACAGGCTCTTGTGACATTATGCCCCCTTTGTGCCTTACTGCGCCCCTTCCCCCATATTTACCTGATGCCCCCACTCTCCCAATATCCCCAATATCGTATCCCACCAGCCCTGCCGTAGGTACACTATTTTTGCGTTACATTTTGTTTAATGTTATATAAAATATTTATATTGAGTTTGTTTCTCCGCCCTGTAGGTCCAATGTTACGACCCTGAGGAGAACTCCTGGACGTACGTGTCGCCAGCCCCTTTCTGCAGGGACAGGATCAGCGCCGTAGAGTTAGATGGGACCATATACGTTTCTGGGGGATTAATGAGCACGGTGTTCAGCTACTGCCCAATAACAGACACGTGGTGCGAGGCAGCGACGCTACCGGGACCTCTGGTGAGAATGGTGCTTGTTCTATTGGGTGTGATAGACCCACCAATAGGCAGCCAGGTAACACTCCTGCTGTGTGATGTCACTGATACCTGGGGACAGCAATAGATGCAGAGAGAGAGTGTTCCTTGTTCTATTGGGTGTGATAGACCCACCAATAGGCAGCCAGGTAACGCTCCTCCTGTGTGATGTCACTGATAATTGGGGACACGCAATAGATGCAGAGAGAGAGTGTTCCTTGTTCTATTGGGTGTGATAGACCCACCAATAGGCAGCCAGGTAGCGCTCCTCCTGTGTGATGTCACTGATACCTGGGGACAGCAATAGATGCAGAGAGAGTGTTCCTTGTTCTATTGGGTGTGATAGACCCACCAATAGGCAGCCAGGTAACGCTCCTCCTGTGTGATGTCACTGATACCTGGGGACAGCAATAGATGCAGAGAGAGAGAGTTCCTCAGTAGTAATTAATACGCCTAGTACCACTATCGGAGGCAGGAAAGCACCAGCTTGTGGTATTACTAGTTATTTCTTCTGTTTTCAGTTTGTGACTGTAAGTTACGGTGAGAAATACAGATGTGTTGTCACTTACCAGACGCCATAAGGAACAATTGTGCACATTATATGTTGCGCAGGTGCAGTGACAAGCCACCCACGGTGTACCAGATATGCTGGACTGCGACTGTACCGCGCGGGAGTTGACTTTAGACCCATACAACGCCGCCGATGAAGCACAATGGAACTTGGTGTGAGAAAATGCCACTGCCGCTGCAGCAAAGCCCGTGTTATACACAGATTTAGTCTGATTCTCACACGGATGTACAAAAGACACACACAAAATTAATAAATATACACTAGCACAGTAGTTTTATCACTTCCAAGGCTGGCAACAAAAATCTTGTTGTCCCAGTACACGCCTTTGGTGTACCTACCCCTTCCCAGTAGGTACATGTGTGGCACCCTGCAGCGGGTCCCACTAAGAAAGGCAGACAGGACCCCTGGCATAGAAGAGGTTAACTATCTTCTGCAGCGCTGACGTGGAAGGGGAGAAGGCGGGATGTACCTGGAATGATTGACAGGTCGGAGGGAGCCCAGCAGGGATGCCAAAGTCCCGGTGGCGCAAAGAAGAAGGAAGAGGAAGTGCCCGTGGGAAGAGGAGGCAGAGCGGTGTGTGCAGGACGGAGGTCCAGGGAGCATCCGAGCCAGGCGGAACACAGCGGAGGGAGACGGATCGGTGAGTGACAGCTCCAGTCCCGTCATCCAGCACCGCCAACGGCGTCTCCTGACGGCACTGTGCAGAGAGGCAGCACGTTTCCCCCGCACTGCAGGGAGAAACAGCAGCCAGCACGTGTCCCTGGCACCGCAGAGAGAGACAGCAGCCAGCATGTTTCCCCCCGCACCGCAGGGAGAGACAGCAGCCAGCACGTGTCCCTGGCACCACAGGGAGAGACAGCAGCCAGCATGTTTCCCCCGCACTGCAGAGAGAGACAGCAGCCAGCACGTGTCCCTGGCACCGCAGAGAGAGACAGCAGCCAGCATGTTTCCCCCGCACTGCAGAGAGAGACAGCAGCCAGCACGTGTCCCTGGCACCACAGAGAGAGACAGCAGCCAGCACGGGGTATGGGTAAAAACCGGACCAGGACAAAACCCCCGGACCGCCGGACCAGACATCAAACTCTGCATTTTGGAGCTTGTAGCGTCCGGTCCAGGGGGTGTCCTGTCCGGGGGTGTCCTGTCCTGGGGGGCTGCCTGTGACACCTGTCACCAGGTAGAGGAGGAGGGGTAGAATAAAGTCTCCCTGTATGGTCCGGGCATGTAGCAAAAACCGGATGGTCCGGACCACAGGGGGAGGCTGTAATCTCCCCTTCCCCATGTCCCTGATGATAGGTATCACAGGGACCCCCTGGACAAGACACCCCCCAACAGGATACCCCCCCGGACCGGACCCTATAAGCTCCGGACTGCAGATTTTGATGGCCTGTCCGGCGGTCCGGAGTCTAGTCCGGTTTTTACATAGTCCCGCCAGCACGTTTCCCCCGCACCGCAGAGAGAGACGGCAGCCAGCACGTGTCCCTGGCACCGCAGGGAGAGACAGCAGCCAGCACGTGTCCCTGGCACCACAGGGAGAGACGGCAGGCATCACGGGCAACCAGTCGCCCCTTCACAGAGCGGCAGGCTGACTTGGGGAAGAAGCAGCAGCTTGGAGCAGCGGCACAGAG
Organism: Crinia signifera; assembly: GCF_055691185.1. NCBI lineage: Eukaryota > Metazoa > Chordata > Amphibia > Anura > Myobatrachidae > Crinia > Crinia signifera. Next base: position 389,700,419 of record NC_139218.1, read on the forward strand.
GTGGTCGGAAGACCCCGGCTGGAGCCTACCTTGACAGGAAGCCTCCTCTACCTGGCATCTCCCGCAGAACCGTGAGTCTGGCCCTGGTGGCCACCATTGGGCACCATATAACATGCCTCCAGCAAGTGGGATCTAGGGGAGCCTGACAGTTGCTGGGCAGGATAGAAAGGGGCACACCTAAATTAGCCCAACGGGTTGTGGAGGGTTATTTCCCCCTTATCAATCAATAGAAGACCAGTGTGCAGAAACGGCCGTCCCTACACTGAGGAAACCCTTCAGCGTCACCGGGTTAAGGACAGACCAGGATCAGCCCCACCCCCCTGATAAAAGTGTTACCCCAGGTTATTGATCCGTAGGAAGGCCGGGTTCCCTGTTAGAGACACCTTCCCCAGGGAGTTGTACGTTTATTCCTGTGCACAGGCCGAGTCCTAGACTCGGGTTCAGGACAATACTTTGGTACCGGTACCTTTGGTTACATGTTGTTAGACACTGCATACACTGGGGTCATTAGGATAAGTTGTTGATTGCCGTGATACGATAGAACAAAAATAGAGAAAGTAGTGAATTTGAAAGGTCAGCGGTCAGAGGTCCCTATGTTACAAGGTGAATAAACCTTATATACTGATACAATACAGATTGACTGGATTCACAGGTTGATGTAATACAGGTTTTCAGATCCTTCTTTTCTCCCCTATTAAATATGCAGGGGAGACAGAATACAACACAGCATAGTGCAGATCAATTGAGGTTAAAAGAATTTAATACATAAAGCGCACATATTCTGATTTATGTTCCCATGTTCTAGCAAGGGTCCGCTATTGAACATTGCCGGATGCAGGATTTCGGAATAGAACATTGCCGGGAACGCAGCACTGTTGGCAGCACTTGCTGATTATCTGTTTCAATCATTTCACTTATAGCTTCCCTCCTCTTCGGGCCCCATCGTCTCTCTGGGTACTTTTTCTACCCCTTCTATTGTAACAAAGAAAAAAGAGCTCTGAAGTTAAATGCTTGACTGTGGTATAAAGAGATTTTGAGTGTGTATATATATATATATTAGTTAAAATGTTATTTTGCAATGTACTTTTAGTTTAAGCTGTGACAGTTTTTACTTACTCAATACCTGGGACTCCAGCCTTCTCCTCCATACTGTGTCTCTGCAGCCTCACTTCCCCTTTGTCTCTCCAGCTTCCTCCCACATGTCTCTCAACCTTCCTCCCCCATGTCTCTCAACCTTATTCCCCCTCTGTGCCTCTCAGTATCACCCCCCCCCCCCTGTGTGTCTCAGTGTAATTCCCCTCCCCTGTGTCTCTCAGTATCGCCCCCATCCCGTGTCTCCCAACCTACCCCCCAGTGCCTTTCAGTATCATTCTGACCACTTTGTCACCAACCCCTCCTTGACCCATGTCTTCCAGAGCAGACCGGCCCACACTTAGATGTACCCTCATACACTATTGCTGCAGCCCACCTCTACACGCCAGGCCTATCCACTGAGTATCTTTCTCCATGCCAAGTTTTGTTGTGCTTGCAGTCAATTTACCGACGGACAATTATGCTGACACCCATTGACCTACTTGGTCAGTGGGCTTCGGCATAATAACCGTTGGTGAAACGTCCGTCGGGGAAATCATACTGAACCCTTGTTATACAGACTCAGTGGTACACAGATATACAGGTGTCACATTGCCGATGAATCACCACAGTCTCCTGGTGCATTGCCTATACGAGGCGTTTTCTGGTGATAAAGTGGCGATAAAGACATTTGACATTGACAAGAGGTCGACAACAGCACTATGTAAACATAGCATTAGTTGACACCTGAAAAGGTCGACATACTGTATGATAATCCCTGAAACAATATTTATTTCCCCAGGAAAGCTGCGGTGTGACGGTTTGCGGAGGGAAGATCTACATCATGGGCGGCAGAGACGGAACCGGGCGAGGGACAGACAAGTCCTTAGTGTTTGACCCAATGACAAAGACAGTTTGCGAAGAACGACCGTTGCTGCGCGCCACCAGTCGCCACGGCTGTGTCACCGTCCTGCAGAGATTGAGAAGATGACCCCCACCACACCCCAAACCCACAGATAACATCACAACTTTTATTTAATGTCCTAATAATTTTCTATGCTGTAATAAAGAACAGCCCGGAGTCTGGAAGCTCTGTCGTTCACTTGAATTGTTTGTGTTGCCCTCCCCACAGGCTTGAGCAGGGGCCCTGGCACCTCCCTGTCTGACCTGGTGACAGTGGAACTACGACTCTTGTATTGACAGCAGGAGGCGTGCCAACATTAGTGCCCCCACTAGGGCCCAAGCTCATCAGGGAACACATCGGTGCTGAAGTAGGGGCCCAGGGAGAACGGCCACCCCAATCTTGGAAGGAAGGAGGTTTGGGTGGCTTTTAAATAAATTGGCTCCAAAAATGTACTTTGGTTCCATCTTCATTATATTTTCATATCAAGGAATCCTGCTTTAGTTATTGGGGTGCGTCGACACGGTTGACATTAATCATGTCTACACGGATGATATGTCAGGGCAGGTGCTCTCTGAATGAGTCCAGGGCTGGTTATTGCCGGGCGGAGGACCGCAATTTATTTATTTTTGCTATCTTTTCTCTGACTGATCTGTGCAGGCTTCTGCCAAATACGCCTGAAAATTGAGGTGTATTTTCTAGTTAAATTTACTGCTAAGGGGGAAACTACTATGGTGGACAACTACTAAGGGGAAAACTACTATGGGGATCAGCTACTAAGGGGGAAACTACTATGGGGGACAACTACTAAGTGGGAAACTACTATGGGGGACAGCTACTAAGGGGGAAACTACTATGGGGATCAGCTACTAAGGGGGAAACTACTATGGGGGACAGCTACTATGGGGGAAACTACTATGGGGGACAACTACTATGGGGGACAACTACTATGGGGGAAACTACTATGGGGATCAGCTACTAAGGGGGAAACTACTATGGGGGACAGCTACTATGGGGGAAACTACTATGGGGGACAACTACTATGGGGGAAACTACTATGGGGGACAGCTACTAAGGGGGAAACTACTATGGGGGACAGCTACTATGGGGGAAACTACTATGGGGGACAACTACTAAGGGGGACAACTACTATGGGGGACAACTACTATGGGGGACAACTACTATGGGGGACAACTACTAAGGGGGACAACTACTATGGGGGACAACTACTATGGGGGACAGCTACTATGGGGGACAACTACTATGGGGGAAACTACTATGGGGGACAGCTACTATGGGGGAAACTACTATGGGGGAAACTACTATGGGGATCAGCTACTAAGGGGGACAACTACTATGGGGGACAACTACTATGGGGGACAGCTACTATGGGGGGACAGCTACTATGGGGGACAGCTACTATGGGGGACAGCTACTATGGGGGGACAGCTACTATGGGGGACCAGCTACTAAGGGGGACAACTACTATGGGGGACAACTACTATGGGGGACAGCTACTATGGGGGACAGCTACTATGGGGGGACAGCTACTATGGGGGACCAGCTACTATGGGGATCAGCTACTATGGGGATCAGCTACTATGGGGGGAACTACTATGGTGATCAGCTACTAAGGGGGACAGCTACTATGGGGGACAGCTACTATGGGGGACCAGCTACTATGGGGATCAGCTACTATGGGGGGAACTACTATGGTGATCAGCTACTAAGGGGGACAGCTACTGTACTATGGGGGACAGCTACTATGGGGGACAGCTACTATGAGGGGCAGCTACTACGGGGAAAACTACTATGGGGGACAGCTACTACGGGGGAAACTACTATGGGGGACAGCTACTACGGGGGAAACTACTATGGGGGACAGCTACTACGGGGGAAACTACTATGGGGGACAGCTACTATGGGGGAAACTACTATGGGGGACAGCTACTAAGGGGGAAACTACTATGGGGGACAGCTACTACGGGGGAAACTACTATGGGGGACAGCTACTAAGGGGGAAACTACTATGGTGGACAACTACTAAGGGGGAAACTACTATGGGGGACAGGTACTAAGGGGGAAACTACTATGGGGAACAGCTACTATGGGGGACAGCTACTATGGGGGACAGCTACTAAGGGGGAAACTACTATGGGGGACAGCTACTATGGGGGACAGCTACTATGGGGGACAGCTACTATGGGGGACAGCTACTAAGGGGACAGCTACTAAGGGGGAAACTACTATGGGGGACAGCTACTAAGGGGGAAACCACTATGGGGGACAGCTACTATGGGGGACAGCTACTAAGGGGGAAACCACTATGGGGGACAGCTACTAAGGGGGAAACTACTATGGGTGACAACTACTATGGGGGACAGCTACTAAGGGGGAAACTACTATGGGGGACAGCTACTAAGGGGGAAACTACTATGGGGGACAGCTACTACGGGGGAAACTACTATGGGGGACAGCTACTACGGGGGAAACTACTATGGGGGACAGCTACTACGGGGGAAACTACTATGGGGGACAGCTACTACGGGGGAAACTACTATGGGGGACAGCTACTAAGGGGGAAACTACTATGGGGGACAGCTACTATGGGGGACAGCTACTAAGGGGGAAACTACTATGGGGACAGCTTCTAAGGGGGAAACTACTATGGGGGACAGCTACTAAGGGGGAAACTACTATGGGGGACAACTACTATGGGGGACAGCTACTAAGGGGTAAACTACTATGGGGGACAGCTACTAAGGGGGAAACTACTATGGGGACAGCTACTAAGGGGGAAACTACTATGGGGGACAGCTACTAAGGGGGAAACTACTATGGGGGACAGCTACTAAGGGGGAAACTACTATGGGGGACAGCTACTACGGGGGAAACTACTATGGGGGACAGATACTATGGGGAAACTACTATGGGGGACAGCTACTACGGGGGAAACTACTATGGGGGACAGCTACTAAGGGGGAAACTACTATGGGGATCAGCTACTAAGGGGGAAACTACTATGGGGACAGCTACTATGGGGGACAGCTACTAAGGGGGAAACTACTATGGGGACAGCTACTAAGGGGGAAACTACTATGGGGGACAGCTACTAAGGGGGAAACTACTATGGGGGACAACTACTATGGGGGACAGCTACTAAGGGGTAAACTACTATGGGGGACAGCTACTAAGGGGGAAACTACTATGGGGACAGCTACTAAGGGGGAAACTACTATGGGGGACAGCTACTAAGGGGTAAACTACTATGGGGGACAGCTACTAAGGGGGAAACTACTATGGGGGACAGCTACTAAGGGGGAAACTACTATGGGGGACAGCTACTACGGGGGAAACTACTATGGGGGACAGCTACTACGGGGAAACTACTATGGGGGACAGCTACTACGGGGGAAACTACTATGGGGGACAGCTACTAAGGGGGAAACTACTATGGGGATCAGCTACTAAGGGGGAAACTACTAAGGGGAAAACTACTATGGTGATCAGCTACTAAGGGAGAACTACTATGGGGGACAGCTACTAAGGGGGAAACTCCTATGGGGGACAGCTACTAAGGGGGAAACTACTATGTATGAAGGACAACTGCTAAGGGGAAACTACTATGGGTGAAACTACTATGGCAGGGGTGTCCAAACTTTTTGCGATGAGGGCCAGATTTGGTGAGGTGAAAATGTGTGGGGGCCGACCATTCAGCCTGACATTCTTTGAACCATTTATAACTTCAGAATGGTCTCCCACTCTGCCCCCATTCACTCTAGGACACGAGGACATGAGTAAAGATTAGAAGAAAAAAGATTTCATTCAGCTAGTAGAAATAATTTCTTTACGGTCAGAACAGTCAAACTCTGGAACTCTCTTCCCAGAGAGGTGGTAACGGCTGGCTCATTAAATGCGTTCAAGGCAAAGTTGGACCAGCATTTACTGGATAAAAACATCCCTGGGTACAAATAAGAAATATAATCTGTCTGTAAAATATCAGAACCTACCAAATCAGCAATGGATATCTATACCAGGTTGAACTAGATGGACGCAAGTCTTTTTTCAGCCTTACCTACTATGTAACTAACGGAATCTGCTGCGCTATATAAGACACTGTAACAGAATCTGCTGCGCTATATAAGACACTGTAACGGAATCTGCTGCACTATATAAGACACTGTAACGGAATCTGCTGTGCTATATAAGACGCTGTAACGTAATCTGCTGCGCTATATAAGACACTGTAACAGAATCTGCTGCGCTATATAAGACACTGTAACGGAATCTGCTGTGCTATATAAGACGCTGTAACGTAATCTGCTGCGCTATATAGGACACTGTAACAGAATCTGCTGCGCTATATAAGACACTGTAACGGAATCTGCTGCGCTATATAAGACACTGTAACGGAATCTGCTGCGCTATATAAGACACCGTAACAGAATCTGCTGCGCTATATAAGACACTGTAACGGAATCTGCTGCGCTATATAAGACACTGTAACGGAATCTGCTGCGCTATATAAGACTGTAACGGAATCTGCTGCGCTATATAAGACACTAACGGAATCTGCTGCGCTATATAAGACACTGTAACGGAATCTGCTGCGCTATATAACACGCTGTAACGGAATCTGCTGCGCTATATAAGATACTGTAACGGAATCTGCTGCGCTAAATAAGACGCTGTAACGGAATCTGCTGCGCTAAATAAGACGCTGTAACGGAATCTGTTGCGCTATATAAGACACTGTAACGGAATCTGCTGTGATATATAAGACACTGTAACGGAATCTGCTGCGCTATATAAGACACTGTAACGGAATCTGCTGCGCTATATAAGACACTGTAATGGAATCTGCTGTGCTATATAAGACACTGTAACGGAATCTGCTGCGCTATATAAGACGCTGTAACGGAATCTCCTGCGCTATATAAGATACTGTAACGGAATCTGCTGCGCTAAATAAGACGCTGTAACGGAATCTGCTGCGCTAAATAAGACGCTGTAACGGAATCTGTTGCGCTATATAAGACACTGTAACGGAATCTGCTGTGATATATAAGACACTAACGGAATCTGCTGCGCTATATAAGACACTGTAACGGAATCTGCTGCGCTATATAACACGCTGTAACGGAATCTGCTGCGCTATATAAGATACTGTAACGGAATCTGCTGCGCTAAATAAGACGCTGTAACGGAATCTGCTGCGCTAAATAAGACGCTGTAACGGAATCTGTTGCGCTATATAAGACGCTGTAACGGAATCTGCTGTGATATATAAGACACTGTAACGGAATCTGCTGCGCTATATAAGACGCTGTAACGGAATCTGCTGCGCTATATAAGACACTGTAACGGAATCTGCTGCGCTATATAAGACACTGTAACGGAATCTGCTGCGCTATATAAGACGCTGTAACGGAATCTCCTGCGCTATATAAGATACTGTAACGGAATCTGCTGCGCTAAATAAGACGCTGTAACGGAATCTGCTGCGCTAAATAAGACGCTGTAACGGAATCTGTTGCGCTATATAAGACACTGTAACGGAATCTGCTGTGATATATAAGACACTGTAACGGAATCTGCTGCGCTATATAAGACACTGTAACGGAATCTGCTGCGCTATATAAGACACTGTAATGGAATCTGCTGCGCTATATAAGACACTAACAGAATCTGCTGCGCTATATAAGACACTGTAACGGAATCTGCTGCGCTATATAAGACGCTGTAACGGAATCTGCTGCGCTATATAAGACACTGTAATGGAATCTGCTGTGCTATATAAGACACTGTAACGGAATCTGCTGCGCTATATAAGACACTGTAACGGAATCTGCTGCGCTATATAAGACGCTGTAACGGAATCTGCTGCGCTATATAAGAACCTGTAACGGAATCTGCTGCACTATATAAGCCGCTGTAACGGAATCTGCTGCGCTATATAAGACGCTGTAATGGAATCTGCTGCGCTATATAAGACACTGTAACGGAATCTGCTGCGCTATATAAGACGCTGTAACGGAATCTGCTGCGCTATATAAGACACTGTAACGGAATCTGCTGCGCTATATAAGACACTGTAACGGAATCTGCTGCGCTTTATAAGATACTGTAACGGAATCTGCTGCACTATGTAAGACATTGTAATGGAATCTGCTGCGCTATATAAGACACTGTAACGCAATATGCTGCGCTATATAAGACACTGTAACGGAATCTGCTGCACTATATAAGACACTGTAACGGAATCTGCTGCGCTATATAAGACACTGTAACGGAATCTGCTGCGCTATATAAGATGCTGTAACGGAATCTGCTGCGCTATATAAGACACTGAAATGGAATCTGCAGCGCTATATAAGACGCTGTAACGGAATCTGCTGCGCTATATAAGACGCTGTAACGGAATCTGCTGCGCTAGATAAGACACTGTAACGGAATCTGCTGCGCTATATAAGACACGGTAACGGAATCTGCTGCGCTATATAAGACACTGTAACGGAATCTGCTGCGCTATATAAGACACTGTAACAGAATCTGCTGCGCTATATAAGCCGCTGTAACGGAATCTGCTGCGCTATATAAGACGCTGTAATGGAATCTGCTGCGCTATATAAGACGCTGTAACGGAATCTGCTGTGCTATATAAGACACTGTAACGGAATCTGCTGCACTATATAAGACACTGTAACGGAATCTGCTGCGCTATATAAGAAACTGTAACGGAATCTGCTGCACTATATAAGACGCTGTAACGGAATCTGCTGCGCTATATAAGACGCTGTAACGGAATCTGCTGCGCTATATAAGACGCTGTAACAGAATCTGCTGCGCTATATAAGACGCTGTAACGGAATCTGCTGTGCTATATAAGACGCTGTAACGGAATCTGCTGCGCTATATAAGACACTGTAACGGAATCTGCTGCGCTATATAAGACGCTGTAAATAAATAATAATAGTTTGATATTCAGAAAAGGTCGACACCTTTTTTCTTTTTTTACGTTTTCATACTTTAATATCTACAGATGGAGCCACTGTTATCTCTGCGGCTGGCGCGAACAGTGTGCGGAGATGAACACGCCATGTCCCCGGTGCCCCTGGGCTGTGGGCACTGGGCTGATGGTTCGCGCCCTAATCGTTTTTACACTGGACAGCATTGCAAGGATCGTCACACTGATCCGTGCCATGCTGCCACTCCGTACGTATTTGGTGGCCGTTTATACGGCTGGCAAATACATATACAGGGGGAAATTTACTAAAGGAAATTTGTAAAAAATAGGTGTATTTGTATCCAGAAATATACTTATTTTTGACATTTACTATCCCAAAAATACGGCCATTCGCATTCGTATTGATAGCACATCAATACGACTACGAATTGCCATATTTTCGGCATAGTGAATGTCAAAAATAAGTGTATTTCTGGATACAAATACACCTATTTTTTTACAAATTTCCTTTAGTAAATTTCCCCCACAACCTTTTAAGAAATACAAATGGATATGACATCAGAAAATATGAATGAGAAAAATACGACCGCTTCATAAATTTGACGCAGTTTTCATTCGTATTTTCAGGTCGTATACAGCTGATCCCGTTCCTGCAGGGATCGGCCATATTCGTCCGGCTTAGTAAATTTCTGCCTTAAGTAGGTGTTATGATCCGCCTCCAGCGGATCGGTGTAATGTGCTATTCACATTTTCTGTGTGTAGTTTGTCTGTTTTCCCTGGATTCTGCTCCCTGGGTTTATTCCAGCCTGTGTGTCTGTGTTTACTCGCTGGTGGCCTCCAGTGGTCAGCCTGGGCCATTGCAGCTCACTCTCAGTGGTGTGTCATTAGGACTCAGGTGTGTCTTAATTAGGCTGCTAGCTTGCAGAGCTCACCTGCAGGCAATGTGTGATTATCACTTCCTTGTGCTCACTATATAAACCCTCTGGTCACTCACTCCCTTGCCAGTTATACTGTTCAGTTCCATACTGTCTTGTTAGCCTCATGTTTCAGTCTGGACTCCAGGCTTGCTGTGTTCCTGCCAGTCTGTCATAGCCTCTTGTATCCAGAGTGTTCCCGGTGGTTAAACCCTCGCCTGTCCAGCCTGTTTGGCGTGCCGTGTACCCAGAGTGTCATCCCTGCGAGCCAGTGTACCCGTTCTGGGTTTTCCTGCCAGTCTATGCTGTGGTGTCCCTACTTCCCTGCTGTGTACATCTTACAGATAAGTTGGGGATTACCCACCAGATCTTTGTTTGGCATTGTTTCAGTTGCTTATTATACCTCAGTGTATTGTTACACCAACACCCTGTATTGGCACTATAGGTACCGGTGCATTCATTTTTATACTGTGTCATCTCCTGAGCATTGTTGCTCCCCTGGGGTTTCTGGGAGTTCCCCGTTTCTTGTAGGAATTAGTTAGCTTGTCCCCTTGCTCTCTCCTGGCCTTGGCGGACGTGTTGTTTGTACATAAGACCTGCCTGTAACGGAGTCTGGGCGGACCTAATTCGCCCTTACGGCCGGACGCGTACAGGCGAAGCCTAGCCCTGCACACGTCCGTCGACTCCAGTGAGAGGCAACGGAGTTAGGTTTGGCGGGGACACTCCCAGAACCCTTACATTAGGATACACACCGGAACATCCATGATCGTGAAATAACTTCCTTGAAATGGGACGATGGTCGCACGATTGGATTGAAGTACACGATCTTCACATGATCGGTACCCAATTCAATGTAGATGACGAATCTTTAGTGCAGCAGGTAATATCACCACAATCGTCCTGGTGTGTACCCAGCATTTGTGCCAGACGAGCTCACTATTTACAGGGAAAGAGGGACAAGTCAGAATATTACAGCGCCAGGAGTTAAATCTCCGCCTACACCTACAGTTTGTGCCATAAATGCTTGAGAATGGTACAGTATACAGTATAACCTGTTCAGTCTGTTAAATAATATGCACTCTAAAGAACAGACCACAGAATGGGAGACAAAAGAGTCTTCTGGTGACAATTGGCAACACACACAGTGACCCTTATTTTGACCAATACAGAGAGCGTTCTAGCAATAAATATACAATAAAGTGACCCTTATAATGACCAATATACAATGCAGATAGCATCCTAACAACCATTATACAATACAGTGATCCATCTAGTGATAATTATACAATACAGAGAGCATTCTTCCAAACAATTTACAATAAAGTCACCCCTATAGTGACAAATATACAATACAGAGAGCATTCTTCCAAACAATTTACAATAAAGTCACCCCTATAGTGACAAATATACAATACAGAGAGCATTTTAACAACCAGTATACAGCACAATGACCCTTATAGAGATCCGTTATACAATACAGCAAGCATTCTAGCACGCAATATACAATACAGTGATACACAAAAAATTGGGGATTTCCAACCACGGGCGCGAGCTGGAATCTTATGGATCCTCCTAGATTCTCCTTAGCGGTGTCTCGACCATGTAAGGGAAATTCAGAAGGAAAGGTCGTGGTTACTACTACCCAGAATATAGTTTCACTGTAGTAAAAAGTGACTTGTTTCTTGTAAATCAAGGAAAAGAAGCGTACCCTACTTACAGTGAGCAGGGCAGCGTAAATACACGTAGCGGTTTCTTTTTTTCTTTTTTTCTTCTTCTTCTTCTATTCTTTTTTTTCTCTTGTCTTATTTCTTAAATTATTCTTCCTTTTTCCTGTTTTCTCTCTTTCTGCGGACCACTTCTCACGGTATATACCTCGGTATTGTGGGAAAAGTACACAATATGTGTGGTTAGTGATTTGTTCTCAGTGTGATGAAAGATTAGAGAGAGACACCCAGTGGTCGAATGAAGTGCAGAGGTGGTGATTGGATCGTACCTTACTCACCGAAGGTAAAGGTAAGGTACATATATATAGGTTTCTTTATCCTGGAGAGGTTCTAACAGACTTTTTTTAAAAAAAGATGGCGTACCCCTACTCACGTCAGTAGAGATTTCTTTACACCTGTAGCGTGTTCTTTAGAGAGGCTTCTGACCTTGGCCGGAAAACAGCAATTGTTCTCTCCCGGATGTATAGTGGTGTGTATATAAATATAATAAAAATATATTAGATCTTAGTGGGTCTCTGAATTCTATGTAAAAACACCCAGTGATCACATGAGGTGAAGTGGTGATAATCAGATCGTACCTTACTCACCAAAACAGAGGGTAAGGTACATATATAAAGGTTTCTTTCAAACGGGGAGATTCTATTTCCTCTATAAACCCAAGAGGTGATTGCGTACCCCAACTCACGTCAAGGGAGATTTCTTTATACCCGTAGCGTGTTCTTTATGGGGGGAGGGGGGCTTGACCTTGGCCCGAAGATGATAATTTTTCTCTCCGGATGATATAATACAAAAAACAATATAATGTGGAAAAATTATTAACAATATTCAGTGGGTCTCTATATTATAGATATATAGAAGTTGCTCCTATTAGAGGGTGTATAGTATAGCCGAAGGGTACTAGTATCGTACCATAACTCACACGTGATAGTGCAATTCAACACCTGTAAAGGTATCTTTATCTGGAAGTGAAGGTTTTCCACAGTGAAGGTGCTTCTATTTTAAATGGTGCAAGATAGGGGGATCCCAACAAAGGATTATTTTGGCGTACCCGGACTCACAGTTATACAGCGTTACCACCACATATAGCGGTTTCTTTGATCCCGGGTCTGGGGAAACTTGGTAATTGATAAAGGTGAATCCAAACCGGTGATTTCAAAAAAAGGGGGAGATGGTCTCTTCAGAAAGATTATTTATTTATAAAAACAATGGCAAGAGGTATCCTTCATCCCAACGATGAAAGGATGACAAAAAATAATCCCAAAAACTTTCCGTAAACAGTCCCAGAATTTACAAAAAGCATATAAAAATACAAAACATGATAAAAAATCCTAAAAAATTTTCTTTAAAAATACATACAAAGTCCAGAAAAACGAGGTATCCAGGGGGAATGATGGCTGCTCACCTTCCACAGAAATTTGTCAACGCGTCATGTCTTGAAAAAGGTGTGTAGACACCGAAACGCGTTGACAAATTTCTGTGGAAGGTGAGCAGCCATCATTCCCCCTGGATACCTCGTTTTTCTGGACTTTGTATGTATTTTTAAAGAAAATTTTTTAGGATTTTTTATCATGTTTTGTATTTTTATATGCTTTTTGTAAATTCTGGGACTGTTTACGGAAAGTTTTTGGGATTATTTTTTGTCATCCTTTCATCGTTGGGATGAAGGATACCTCTTGCCATTGTTTTTATAAATAAATAATCTTTCTGAAGAGACCATCTCCCCCTTTTTTTGAAATCACCGGTTTGGATTCACCTTTATCAATTACCAAGTTTCCCCAGACCCGGGATCAAAGAAACCGCTATATGTGGTGGTAACGCTGTATAACTGTGAGTCCGGGTACGCCAAAATAATCCTTTGTTGGGATCCCCCTATCTTGCACCATTTAAAATAGAAGCACCTTCACTGTGGAAAACCTTCACTTCCAGATAAAGATACCTTTACAGGTGTTGAATTGCACTATCACGTGTGAGTTATGGTACGATACTAGTACCCTTCGGCTATACTATACACCCTCTAATAGGAGCAACTTCTATATATCTATAATATAGAGACCCACTGAATATTGTTAATAATTTTTCCACATTATATTGTTTTTTGTATTATATCATCCGGAGAGAAAAATTATCATCTTCGGGCCAAGGTCAAGCCCCCCTCCCCCCATAAAGAACACGCTACGGGTATAAAGAAATCTCCCTTGACGTGAGTTGGGGTACGCAATCACCTCTTGGGTTTATAGAGGAAATAGAATCTCCCCGTTTGAAAGAAACCTTTATATATGTACCTTACCCTCTGTTTTGGTGAGTAAGGTACGATCTGATTATCACCACTTCACCTCATGTGATCACTGGGTGTTTTTACATAGAATTCAGAGACCCACTAAGATCTAATATATTTTTATTATATTTATATACACACCACTATACATCCGGGAGAGAACAATTGCTGTTTTCCGGCCAAGGTCAGAAGCCTCTCTAAAGAACACGCTACAGGTGTAAAGAAATCTCTACTGACGTGAGTAGGGGTACGCCATCTTTTTTTAAAAAAAGTCTGTTAGAACCTCTCCAGGATAAAGAAACCTATATATATGTACCTTACCTTTACCTTCGGTGAGTAAGGTACGATCCAATCACCACCTCTGCACTTCATTCGACCACTGGGTGTCTCTCTCTAATCTTTCATCACACTGAGAACAAATCACTAACCACACATATTGTGTACTTTTCCCACAATACCGAGGTATATACCGTGAGAAGTGGTCCGCAGAAAGAGAGAAAACAGGAAAAAGGAAGAATAATTTAAGAAATAAGACAAGAGAAAAAAAAAGAATAGAAGAAGAAGAAGAAAAAAAGAAAAAAAGAAACCGCTACGTGTATTTACGCTGCCCTGCTCACTGTAAGTAGGGTACGCTTCTTTTCCTTGATTTACAAGAAACAAGTCACTTTTTACTACAGTGAAACTATATTCTGGGTAGTAGTAACCACGACCTTTCCTTCTGAATTTCCCTTACATGGTCGAGACACCGCTAAGGAGAATCTAGGAGGATCCATAAGATTCCAGCTCGCGCCCGTGGTTGGAAATCCCCAATTTTTTGTGTATTGTATTGTTTTTTCAGTTATTGGGTGATAACTGGGGGTCTGTACAGTCCATAGGCAGCATAGCGCCATCACAGGTCATTTTCTATACTTTTCGAGATTTATACAATACAGTGAGCCTTTTAAAAACAATATAAAATGCATGTAACAGTGTAACAGAAATGACACAGTGATCCTGATACTGATCAATATACAATACAGAGAGCATTCTAGTGGCCATTTTACATGACAGAGGGGCTTCTACCGAGACTTCTACATCGGCTTTTTGACTGTCAACCTTCCCATTGTTGACCTAATGCTTGTGTCGACCTTCCAACCTTGTCATGCACATGTCATGCACATGTCAACCTATTTCAAGGGACAGCCTAAGCCCTGTCGACCTTCAGCTCCTACCTGCCATGTCACAGACTGTGTTTCAAAAATGTCAGGTAGGAGCTGATTGGCTGGTTGTTTATCACTCTCCATTTTATCACTTTAAAAGCTTAGTGCACCCGGCCCTGAGTGCTTGCTATGGGTTGCAGCACATCTCCTGGTACATACTGTAGGTGTGTGTGCGTGCGTGCGTGCGTGTGTGTGTGTGTGTGTGTGTGTGTGTGCGTGTGTGTGACGGAGGGGGGCTATTCTTACAGTTTGAACGCTATATTACTATACATACATGTTTTGCAGGACAGTCACAATTCCCAGTGTGCATTGCAATATGTATTAGCCATTAATACAGAATATGTGATAACGATTAGTACAGACATCCTGGAAGCGGACAAGACTCGCTGAAGCGGATTGTTTCCATCTCCTGGTGCAATGACCGTTACAGCTGTGTTCCCGAGATCCACTTTCCAAAATATAGTTTTGAAAACCCACCATCCCATAATAAGACAGATGTCCGCTTCTGTAGGATATGCACTCTAGATCTCACAATGGTACATCCCGCCGCCCAGCACACCCTAGATCTCACAATGGTACATCCCGCCGCCCAGCACACCCTAGATCTCACAATGGTACATCCCGCCGCCCAGCACACCTTAGATCTCACAATGGTACATCCTGCCGCCCAGCACGCCCTAGATCTCACAATGGTACATCCCGCCGCCCAGCGCGTCCTAGATCTCACAATGGTACATCCCGCCGCCCAGCACGCCCTAGATCTCACTGGTACATCCCGCCGCCCAGCGCGCCCTAGATCTCACAATGGTACATCCCGCCGCCCAGCACGCCCTAGATCTCACAATGGTACATCCCGCCGCCCAGCGCACCCTAGATCTCACAATGGTACATCCCGCCGCCCAGCGCGCCCTAGATCTCACAATGGTACATCCCGCCACCCGGCGTGCCGATACTATTGGCATACAGTATGTACTAACAATCAGTTCCACATAGAGAAGCACTCACGTGAGGCCTGTATGGTGGTCTCAGGATAGAAGTCTGCTTGGACAACCAGTGAAGACCCCTAAGCGGTGGCTGAGGGGTATGGATCGTAAGGCTGACAAGTTTTAGGTCGACAGTCATTGGTGGGAAAAATGAAAAAGGTCAACGTGTATTAGGTCGATGGTCAAAGGGTCGACAAAAGCAACATGCCGACATGAAAAAGGCTGCAGCAGTTACTAAGGGTAACCGTCTCTCCAATCCTTCCATATCTATGTGTGTAGCGCCCAGCCATAGGCCTTTGCAGCGGGGTCACATGTTACTCTATGGAGGTTTTACCAGATAACCTCTGCATTGTGTCCTTATGGGCGTCCCCATAAAAAACGCTGGGCATTCCCTGGGGGGTGCAGGCGGGACAATGCCTGCTCAGGGTGGGCCGCTGACGTCAAATGACATCAGCGCCCCCCTTTTTGGCGAACAGCGGCGGGAATCAAGGTCAGTTCAGACTGACTTTTATTACCAAAGTCAGGTCGGCCGCATGTGTTAAAGAGGGGATTCGGCAATGGAGGGGGCATTGGGAAGGTAGCAGACAGTTCTTACCTGATCGCTAGGCTGTGAGAACATGCAGCCTAGCAATCAGGTCTGAATCAGGCCCTTTGTCAGAAAGAAAATGATATCATTTTATTGCAATTCACCACGTAGCAATGGGTGATATATATATATATATATATATATATATATATGCTGCAGATGACATACGCAGCCTCCGGCCACAGTCACACCGCCGTGGTTGGGGAAGTACCATCATGTGTGCAGCAGGCTCCCCGGGGAGGGCTGCTGTCTGATGCAGCCTGTCCTTTGTATGGAGCAGACCAGACTCCTCCCTCCCGGCACACACACGTCTCACACACACATTTATCCCACAACACAGGACGAGCACAAGACGTTTCATTCATTTCTCTGGAAGCCTTACCCGACCCACATCCTCCTCACAGACCAGGGAATCAGCACAGATATAACACATGGACCAAACCTGACAGCGGAGATACAGGTGCACAGCACTCACCTGACAGCGGAGATACAGGTGCACAGCACTCACCTGACAGCGGGGTTCCAGGTGCACAGCACTCACCTGACAGCGGAGATACAGGTACGCAGCACTCACCTGACAGCGGAGATACAGGTGCACAGCACTCACCTGACAGCGGAGATACAGGTGCACAGCACTCACCTGACAGCGGAGATACAGGTGCACGGCACTCACCTGACAGCGGAGATACAGGTGTGCAGCACTCACCTGACAGCGGAGATACAGGTGCACAGCATTCACCTGACAGCGGAGATACAGGTGCACAGCATTCACCTGACAGCGGAGATACGGGTGCACGGCACTCACCTGACAGCGGAGATACGGGTGCACGGCACTCACCTGACAGCGGAGATACAGGTGCACAGCATTCACCTGACAGCGGAGATACAGGTGCACAGCACTCACCTGACAGCGGAGATACGGGTGCACGGCACTCACCTGACAGCGGAGATACGGGTGCACGGCACTCACCTGACAGCGGAGATACAGGTGCGCAGCACTCACCTGACAGCGGAGATACAGGTGCGCAGCATTCACCTGACAGCGGAGATACAGGTGCACAGCACTCACCTGACAGCGGAGATACGGGTGCACGGCACTCACCTGACAGCGGAGATACGGGTGCACGGCACTCACCTGACAGCGGAGATACAGGTGCACAGCACTCACCTGACAGCGGAGATACGGGTGCACGGCACTCACCTGACAGCGGAGATACAGGTGTGCAGCACTCACCTGACAGCGGAGATACAGGTGCGCAGCACTCACCTGACAGCGGAGATACAGGTGCACAGCACTCACCTGACAGCGGAGATACGGGTGCACGGCACTCACCTGACAGCGGAGATACGGGTGCACGGCACTCACCTGACAGCGGAGATACGGGTGCACGGCATTCACCTGACAGCGGAGATACAGGTGCACGGCACTCACCTGACAGCGGAGATACAGGTGCACGGCACTCACCTGACAGCGGAGATACAGGTGCACAGCACTCACCTGACAGCGGAGATACAGGTGCACGGCACTCACCTGACAGCAGAGATACTGGTGCACGGCACTCACCTGACAGCGGAGATACAGGTGCACAGCACTCACCTGACAGCGGAGATACAGGTGCACAGCACTCACCTGACAGCGGAGATACAGGTGCACAGCACTCACCTGACAGCAGAGATACTGGTGCACAGCACTCACCTGACAGCGGAGATACAGGTGCACAGCCCTCACCTGACAGCGGAGATACAGGTGCACAGCCCTCACCTGACAGCGGAGATACAGGTGCACAGCATTCACCTGACAGTGGAGATACTGGTGCACAGCACTCACCTGATAGCGGAGATACAGGTGCACAGCATTCACCTGACAGTGGAGATACAGGTGCACAGCACTCACCTGACAGCGGAGATACAGGTGCACAGCACTCACCTGACAGCGGAGATACAGGTGAACACTCACCTGGCGGCGGAGGTACAGGTACAAAGCTGTTACAACACTGGAATATGCAAGAATCAGCACCTGTCCTGTCCACTGGTACCAGGTAATAATGATACATCTTTATGTTGTCTGTCTGTCTATCTATCTATCTACCTAGTAGTGACAGTCACGTTGTGCTGCGAGAATGAGTTATAGGAATGTTGCTGGATGTTGCATTGTACTGTACATGTACTGATAGCTCCTATGGGACTGACTGGGAGAATTATCTACATACTGTATACAGAGGAAAGAAAGGTAATAAGAGCGATATGGAGCAGATCATTATTGCAATGGAGTGGAATTAGTGTGAGACAATGTGGAACCTGTTGTGAAATATTGTAATATATGTGTGTGGAGTCCCCACAGCCCTCTCCTGCTACTCTATCTCTCTCCACTTTATCAACCTCCAAAGTTTAGTACATCTCTCTGTAAAGAGATGGACTGGCAGGATGGATACTTGTACTATCTACCTCTATGGAGACTCTGAGGGAAGAGGACAAAAATAAACTCATGTAAAGGGGGAGATGTATCGAGCCATAGAGAGAGATAAAGCATACCTCCCAACTGTCCTGTTCACTTCGGGAACGTCCCGGTTTTCGGGGCCAGCAGTGTCCCGGGGGGGGGGGGGGGGGTCGGGGAATGAGCAGTTGGGAGTCCCCACTGACCAGTGTCTATTCCCTGCAGGCAGACGGGCAGCAGCGGCAAAACAGGGGCGTGGCCTCGCACGAGTGACTACATTTAAAGGCCACGCCCCCATCATTTCCCGCTGGACCACCAATGAAAGTTGGGAGGTATGAATAAAGTACTAACTCGTCAGCTTCTAACTGCCGTGCTACAGTTTGTGTTTGAAAGATGAGTTATTGTAGGAGCTGATTGGCTGGTACTTTATCTCTCTCCGATGTTACTCTATACAAGCTTTGATAAATCTCCCTCCCAAAACAATGTCCCCAGTTCATCAGGGTTCATCAGGCTACAAGCTGCGTTGTTTTATACTCTGCGTCTGCACTATGGTCAGACCACATCTGTCTAACATGCAAACCAAGCGTCTGACAGAAGCTGCGGCCGCCTGCATGTGTCTGGGGCAGAAGAGGAACATGCCCTAGACATGACCTAGACATGCGGAAGGCTATAACACGTGTGCTAGGATAATGCTGACTGTACTGAGCACTGACAGAACTGCTGCAGATTCAGGATAATGAGTCTACAGATAATAACTGTACACTGTTCTAAAATAGAAAATATGTGCTGTTGCCCATAGCAACCAATCAGAGCATTTCTCTATTGCATCCTGGAAAATGATAGACTGATTCTGATTCGTTACTACGGGCAACGTCACCTCTTAAATTTTTTAGAAGCTTTAGGGGGGTATTCAGTCTGGGATTCCGACAGTTAAAACGTTCCGACAGCCGGAATACAGGATGTTTTCTTCGGATCCAACACTAACTCTTCAGTCGGAAATCTATGTTCCGACTGTCAAGTGTCGGAAAGTCCGTAAATCGTCGGAAATGGCCATGGATTATCGAAAACCGTCCGTGAATTTGACAATCTACAGCCGTTTCCGACAAAATAGATCAGAGGTCGAAAGCCCCCTATTCTTAATAACAATGAGGGCAGGGCCAGCACTGTAAGCTACTGGCCATGCCCTCATCTGCTCTGCTTCACTGAATAGACATACAGCATCTATTCCCCATTGAGCAGAGAAGCAACAGCTCCCCCCACCACCACGGGACACTGCCAGCCCCGGGGCGGGGCGTGGAACAGTCCCCCCACACGAAAAAAACCAACTGTTCCACGAAAATCTGGATAGTTGGGAAGGGTACTTGTGTATTATCACAGCGCCCATCGCATCGCATACCACTAATTAAGGTATGCGATGGGACCCGATTTCAGCCTTTCTCCGGGCTGAGTGTACAATTTTAATATTGCGTTGCATCCCATTATAATGGCATGCGATGCGATGCGATTTGGGATACTTCCCATATTAAATGCCCACCCAGACCCGATTTTTAATTGTATCCCCACCCTGATGGGTAATGACTATGTTAAATGCCCCCCCATTGTTAACGCCACCCCACTATCAACGCCAACCCGAAGCATGGCGAGCGGCGGTGGTACGCGTCCTCCGACCTTTTCATACCCCCACTATCCACGTCAGCGTGGAGTTGATTTTATATAGTGTGGCGAGCCCCTGAGCCCGAAGCGCGGCCAGGGGACGCGCATTACTTCACAACTATTACACGGCCCCTCGCGGGGCTCGCTGCGATCGCCACGCTTCGGGCTCACTGTATAAGATCAACTCCACGCTGACATGGATAATGGGGTTATGTAAAGGTCGGAGGACGCGTACCGCCGCCCCTCGCGGGCTCGCTACGCTTCGGGTTGGCGTTGATAGTGGGGTGGCGTTAACAATGGGGGGCATTTAACATAGTCATTACCCATCAGGGTGGGTGTACAATCTAAAATCGGGTCGGGGGGGCATTTAACATAGGAATCAGGCATCTGGGTGCCTGTACAATTAAAAATCGGGTAGCATCGCATCGCATGAAATCATATCGCATGCGATGCAACGCAATTTTTTTGTTGTATAATGCCCTGCGATGGAAATCGGGGGCGCCATGATAATACACAAGTACCTTGGGAAGTATACAGTCATGCCTGTCATCCTGGTGTGAGGCACTATAAGTGTCAGCAAGGCAGCACCTCTCATTAAATAGCAGGTGCAGTCTTGCGCCCCTCTCTATACATGCACTCTAAAGAACTAAAACATTAATATGCTCAATACTCGTATTCCAGACCAGCAGCAGTCAGATAGGTACAGTAGGCGAATAAGCATCTATATTACAGACCGGCAGCAGCCAGAAAGGTACAGTAGGTGAATACAGAGCTATATTACAGACCAACAGCAGCCAGAAAGGTACAATAAGAGAATAATGATCTTTATTACAGTCCAGCAGCAGTCAGAAAGGTACAATAGGAGAATAATGATCTATATTACAGACCAGCAGCAGTCAGAAAGGTACAGTACAGTAGACGAATAATCATCTATATTACAGGCCAGCAGCAGTCGGAAAGGTACAGTAGGCGAATATTCATCTATATTACAGACCAGCAGCAGTCGGAAAGGTACAGTAGGAGAATAATCATCTATATTACAGACCAGCAGCAGTCAGAAAGGTACAGTAGGAGAATACAGAGCTATATTACAGACCAGCAGCAGTCAGAAAGGTACAGTAGGCGAATAATCATCTACTGTATATAACAGACCAGCAGCAGTCAGATAGGTACAGTAGGGGAATACAACGCTATATTACAGACCAGCAGCAGTCAAAAAGGTACAGTAGGAGAATACAGAGCTATATTACAGATCAGCAGCAGTCAGAAAGGTACAGTAGGAGAATAATCATCTATATTACAGACCAGCAGCAGTCAGAAAAATACAGTAGGAGAATAATCATTTATATTACAGACTAGCAGCAGTCAGAAAGGAACAATAGGAGAATAATGATCTTTATTACAGACCAGCAGCAGTCAGAAAGGTACAATAGGCGAATAATCATCTATATTACAGACCAGCAGCAGTCAGATAGGTACAGTAGGAGAATAATCATCTATATTACAGGCCAGCAGTAGCCAGATAGGTACAGTAGGTGAATACAGAGCTACTGTATATTACAGACCAGCAAAACTCAGATAGGTACAATAGGAGAATAATGATCTTTATTACAGACCAGCAGCAGTCAGAAAGGTACAATAGGAGAATAATGATCTTTATTACAGACCAGCAGCAGTCAGAAAGGTACAATAGGAGAATAATGATCTTTATTACAGACCAGAAGCAGTCAGAAAGGTACAATAGGAGAATAATGATCTATATTACAGGCCAGCAGTAGCCAGATAGGTACAGTAGGTGAATACAGAGCTACTGTATATTACAGACCAGCAAAACTCAGATAGGTACAATAGGAGAATAATGATCTTTATTACAGACCAGCAGCAGTCAGAAAGGTACAATAGGAGAATAATGATCTTTATTACAGACCAGCAGCAGTCAGAAAGGTACAGTAGGCGAATATACATCTATATTACAGACCAGCAGCAGTCAGAAAGGTACAGTAGGAGAATAATCATCTATATGCCAGACCAGCAGCAGTCAGATAGGTACAGTAGGAGAATGATCATCTATATTACAGACCAGCAGCAGTAAGATAGGTACAGTAGGAGAATAATCATCTATATTACAGACCAGCAGCAG
This sequence comes from Crinia signifera, assembly GCF_055691185.1. Classification (NCBI taxonomy): domain Eukaryota; kingdom Metazoa; phylum Chordata; class Amphibia; order Anura; family Myobatrachidae; genus Crinia; species Crinia signifera. The sequence goes on from NC_139218.1 coordinate 389,723,266, forward strand.
TCAGATAGGTACAGTAGGATAATACAGAGCTATATTACAGACCAGCAGCAGTCAGAAAGGTACAGAAGGAGAATACAGAGCTATATTACAGACCAGCAGCAGTCAGAAAGATACAGTAGGCAAATAATCATCTATATAACAGACCAGCAGCAGTCAGATACTGTAGGTACAATAGGAGAATACAGAGCTATATTACAGACCAGCAGCAGTCATATGGGTACAGTAGGAGAATACAGAGCTATATTACAGACCAGCAGCAGTCAGATAGGTACAGTAGGAGAATACAGAGCTATATTACAGACCAGCAGCAGTCAGAAAGGTACAGTAGGAGAACACAGATCTATATAACAGACCAGCAGCAGTCAGATAGGTAGAGTAGGAGAATACAGAACTATAGTACAGACCAGCAGCAGTCAGATAGGTAGAGTAGGAGAATACAGAGCTATAGTACAGACCAGCAGCAGTCAGATAGGTACAGTAGGAGAATACAGATCTATATAACAGACCAGCAGCAGCCAGATAGGTAGAGTAGGAGAATACAGAGCTATATTACAGACCAGTAGCAGTCAGATAGGTAGAGTAGGAGAATACAGAGCTATAGTACAGACCAGCAGCAGTCAGATAGGTACAGTAGGAGAATACAGATCTATATTACAGACTAGTATGGCAGAGACGGGGGATGGAAAAAACACAGACAGAAACAGCCTTGAGATAAAGTAAGAAACCAGCTGGACGTTATGAGGTAAATTTACTATGGGGTGTCCTATTGAAGATGGGATGTTGCCATAGCAACCAATCAGATTCTATCTATTATCGTCTAGAAGGCGCTAAATAGGAAGTCATCTCTGATTGGTTGCTATAGGCAACATCCCACATAGACAACATCTCAATAGAATGCCCATCTTAGTAAATTCCCTCATAATGTGTTATGCTGACTGACTGTTAGTGTTTTCAGTGAAGACATACAATACGTATGTACTAACATAACGCTTCTACATACAGAAGGTGTGCATTTGCATATTTCTAGTCATTAAGATTTATTTGATAAAGCCAGAGACCGTGTCCCAATAACAAGGCTTGCATTTTGCCTGCAGCTGTATTTTCTTATAGGCTGGCCAATGAATTAGAAATGAGCAGCATTGCTTCCCCTCTGTGAACATGGCAGCCCCAGACGGTGCTGCTGTCCTAATTACCACTTACAGGACCCTTTGTCAGGATAATCTGTCAGAGCAGGGGATTGTGGGTACACGGAGCAGGGCCTGAAAGGACACCGCCGCTGTGTTACCTCCACGGGTCATTTCTAAATATCAATGTGTAATCATAGAGAAATCAGTGATAGAAACTGCCATTCTGGTGCTCCAGTACCTGAGACTGGCGCAGTGACTCTCACGCCATAAAACAGCAAAGGCCTAACCGGGATTTAATCGGCGTTCTCATGATGCTAGGAAATGTCAATGTATTGACATTAAAAAAAAAGGTCTCTCTCACTAAGGGGTAGATTTACTAAGATGGGATGTTGCCCGTAGTAACCAATCTGAGTCTATTTATTTATTTAGCTTTTTCTAGCAGGTAATAGACAGAATATGAGTTTCTATGGGCAACTCCCTAGAACTCCCTTCTTATAATTCCCCTAGGTATTATAGACATGAATGAGGTATGAGGCACAAAGCCTCCTGCCTCATTTTCATTGATGCAAGCTGCTTGAGCATTGATATCCTCAATATTAGTTTGGCAGAACGGACGGTGTAATGGTTCACATTACTGCCTCACAGCACTGAGGACATGGGTTCGATTCCCACCACTGCCCTAACTTTATGGAGTTTGTATATTCTCCTTGTGCTTGCGTGAGTTTCCTCCAGGTACTCCTGGTTTTCCTCCGGGCACTCCAAAAATATACTGGTAGGCTAATTGGCTTCCAAAAAAAATTAACCCTAGAATGTCTGTGTGTGCGTGTACATGTGGTAGGGAATATAGATTGTAAGCTCCACTGGGGCAGGGAATGATGTGAATGTTCAAATATTCTCTGTACAGCGCTTCGGAATATTTGTGCGCTTTATAAGAAACTGGTAATAAATAAATATTATTTCTGGTTACTTCTAGGTTATTATACCATAGAGCAGGGGTTTCCATCCATGAGGCTCAAGGCACACCAGCAGCCCAGGTTTTAGTACCTCACCTATTTTGATTTAACCATCTGTGCTCAAGGGTGGAGATAGGTAAAACCTCGACTGGTGGTGGGACTTGAGGGCAGAGGCTGGGAAACACTGCCAGGGTGTCGACATTTTCATGTATGGACAGTTGTGATGTCAACATTATGCTTGTATCGACCTTCAGTCAATGTCAACCAAGTCAATGTCAACTTTTTGTGTACGTCGACCTTTTGGTGCCATCCTATTGATTGTCTATCTAGACCTCGTTGACCTGTCATACGGATACAAAATCTTCTATAACCTTAATCTTGTTTTCTTATCTAGAGTGCAAAAATCCCCTGGAGAGCAAATGGTACATGATGAATTTTTTTGCCTGGAGAATTCCACTCAACAGCCAAGATCAGAAAAACACCAGACTGGGCTCTGTAGTGGGACATGCCACGCAAAGAATATCCTACAGAACTTAAACATCTACAGACAAAGTGGAATGTTTACAGATGTTGTCCTTCAAATAGAAGGCCAAAGCTTCCCTTGCCATCGCGGGGTCTTGTCTGCAACCAGCTCCTACTTCAGAGCTATGTTTGGGGGCAATCTCAAGGAGAGCTACCTCAGCATTGTGAACATTCAAAAAGTATCAGCCCAAACTATGAGCTTTCTGCTGGACTTCATGTATGGGGGAAGTCCTAAGATACAAGAAGACAATGTAGAGGACATCTTGCAGGCCTCAGATCTTCTCCACATCTGCCACTTGCGAGATGACTGTGTGAAGTTTCTCGATGCCCAGCTAGACTCTTCCAACTGCGTCGGCATCATGAAGTTTGCAGACATGCTCTCCATTCCGTCACTGTCGGAGAAAAGCAAGAAGCTGATGCTGGAAGGTTTCGTGGAGGTCTCCTGCCATGAGGAGTTCCTGGAGCTGAGCAAAGAGGAACTTATTGAGTGCTTGAGGAACGATGATCTGGTGGTGGACAAGGAAGAGGTTGTCTTTGAAGCAGTCATGAGGTGGGTGAAGGGGAACAAAAGCATGTAAAGGAAAGACCTGAGGGATGTCCTGGAGCATGTGAGGTTGCCCTTGCTGGACCCTGTTTATTTCCTAGAGAAGGTGGAAATGGACAACAGCATCCAAGACTGCCCTGAGTGCTTCCCTCTGCTGCACGAAGCTCGGATGTACCACATACTTGGGAAATCTCCCAACTCCCAAAGAGTGAGACCAAGAAGGTAATACTGTATGAGCATTTCCTCTACCTCCCCCATGGCAGCCATTACAAATGGGTTCCTCCCCACTGGGTAGTGCTTCAGAAAGGGAAAAAAAGACACCAGCCCCTATAAGAAGGCCCCTCCTCCTGGCCTCAGTGTCTTTTTTTCCCTTTCGGGTAGTGTGTGAGAGGTGGCTTACCCTGGAGGCTGTAGAGGAAAAATTGTGTCCCCCTGCGGCAGCTCCGGCGATCCAGCAGTGAGGGAGGGCAGGCCGAGCCCTTTGTGGAGGTATGTGATCTCCCTGGCCGCATGCGGACCCCTCCGGGGGCAGCTACAGGCGGCGGCGTCTGCAGGCGTGTTGCTAATGGCGGCGCGGGATAGCGTTGCCGCAGCACGCTTGGCCTGCATTAATCCACAGTGAAAGCAGGCAGACGTCAGCGGCGGTGCGCGGCGCCGGCTTGTGAAGCGATCTCCGTCCTATTAAGGGCGGAAGTAAGCCGGCGTCTGGGTCCCTGTGTGTATAGCAGCATGCTTAATGGCGTGGTAGCTGTGCTGAGGAGTAAAACTTATTTTCTACAGTTGGTGAGCCTGATTTTCTTCTTGTTTAAAGTATTACTCTTGTGCTAATTTCAGTTAAAGTGTGGCATGGTTCCAGCCCTGAGTTCCATGCCACACAGAGTTAAATTCCTTGTTTTTATTAAGTTGTTCTTTGTGCAGGGAGTTGGTTTGTAACAAGGAGGCATTCAGGTGTTACTATTATTGCATGCAGGTGTGGTCATTATTGGAGCAGGTATGTGCTGCAATCAATGCTTGTGTGTTGCTGGCTTTTTCTGACTGTGCAGGGGACTTAATTGTTATTTCAATTTAGTGTCAGGGCGCACCGCTGGCTTTAATATGGAAGAAAAAAATCGGCAGGCAGCTAAGAAATCAGGGTAAGCCACAAACTGTGTGATTTTTGGGTGATTTTTATTTTTTTGGTCTTTTGGTTTTGGTTTTTGTTATTGGTCCCTTTGGTTTTGGTTTTTGGTCGTTTTGGTTATGGAATTGTTTTCTTTTGTGGTGTTCAGGTGATGGTGCATTGATTTGGAAAATTTATGAAACATGGTGTTTGGGCTGTTGCAGGTCTGAGACCAGCAAGGAAAAGGAGAGTAAAGCCAAACACAGGAGAATGCACTCACCTAAATGTTTTTCATGCGATAAAACTTTACCTGAAAAGCATGTGGGCAGCCTCTGTGAGGAGTGTAAGGCCCCTCAGCCTCTACCCATGGCTCAAATGACGAACCTAGTGGATATGCTGAAAACAGCATTAGCAGGGACTTTTTGTTACAAAAGAAGACCTGAGTAAAATGTCTGGAAAAAGGAAGCATGTGGTCCTAAGTGACGAGTCGGTTGACTCTGTGGAGGACATATAACCTGTGCGCAGATGCTGGGTCAGGATCCGGATGAGGATCAAGACATACCTCAGGATAAGTCAGAGGACTTTGATCCTGATATGATCAATAATCTGTTAGAGCTTATCCATAAGGCCCTCAATATTGAGGATCAACAAGAGGACCTTAATTTACAAGAACTGTTGTTCGAGGATAAGAAAAGGAAGGGGAAATGTTTTCCCTTGTCTCAGACTTTGAAAGCTATCATTGCTGAGGAGTGGAAACACCCGGATAAGAGGGTGGCTGTTTCCGCCAGAGTAACAAAAATGTACCCATTCGACAAGGATCAGGTGTCGACATGGGAAGAGGCGCCAAAGGTTGACGCAGCTATCTCTAGACTGTCAAAGAAGACTACACTTCCCTTGGAAGAGGTCGATATCTTCAAAGACCCTATGGAGCGTAGGATTGAGCTGGGTCTGAAAAAGCAGTACATTACGGCAGGGGCATCCCTGAAGCCAGCGGCTGCTATGGCTGTTACCTCTCGTGTAATGCGAGGCCGGTGCCAGCAATTAGAGGCGGACATTTTGGACGGAATTAAGAGGTCCGAACTTATTAAAACAGTCCAAGATGTTCAATTGGCTGTAGAGTTTATGTGTGAGGCAACTATGGACTCCATATGCCTATCAGCTAGAGCAGGAGCCACTGCAGCGGCGACACATCGGACCCTTTGGTTGAAACCATGGGCGGCTGACGTGCAGTCGAAAAATAAATTGCTATCCCTACCATTCCAAGGGGAGTATCTGTTTGGAAAACAGCTTGATGAACTAATTACTAAAATCTCGGGGGGCAAATCAGTCTGGTTGCCCCAGGATAAAGCTGTCATAAAGAATGTTCCAGCAAAATTTAATAGATTTCAGCATCAGGAATACAGATATTCCAGGGCTTATAGGCCAGGAAGGGCCTATAGGAGAGGAACATGGATGTCTCGGGCGTCCTTTCATGCCCAAAGAGGGAGAGAAGGGAAGGCTCCTTTCCAAAAGGAGCAACAATGACGCCATCATACAGAGAGTTGGCGCCAGGCTCAAACAGTTTTACCAAGCTTGGCGAGAATCCACCACGGACAGGTGGGTTCTGGAAATAATTCAGTCCGGATATCGAATAGAATTTATGAGACTTCCAGGAAATCTCTTTGTGTAGTCTCCAGTACCCAGCGACATGGGGGAGACAGGCGCTATTTTCAAGTCTGGAAGAAATGCTAAGACAAGGAGTTGTTGAAGTAGTTCCGAAGAAGCAAGTGAAGCAGGGATGGTTTTCTCGCTTCTTCGTGGTAAAAAAGGGCGTCAGGAGGTTTTCGAACCATCCTAGACTTAAGGCGCTTGAACAAGTTTGTGTTAAGCCGAACGTTCAAGATGGAGTCAGTGAGATCGATAATCCCAGATTTAAAACGCGGGGATTACATGACGTCCATAGATCTAAAAGACGCCTATCTACATATACCCATCTACGCAAACCATCACAAGTTTCTCAGGTTCCGTCTGCAAGGGGTCACTTATCAATTCGCGACTCTTCCCTTCGGCCTGTCGACTTCCCCGCAAACTTTCTCAAAGGTGCTGATTGTGATCATAGCAAAGCTGAGACAGGAGGGAGTAAAACTCTGGCCCTATCTCGACGATATTTTAATTGTTGCAGATTCAGAAGATCTGGTAAGGGAACACACAGAGTTAGTGCTCAAATGTCTGGAACATCATGGATGGCTGATCAACGTAAAGAAGAGTCAACTGATGCCAGTTCAAAAGATTACATACTTGGGGGTATCAATAGATACTCAAAACATGAGAGTGTCTCTCACGGAGACCAGAAGAGAGAAATTGGTACACCAAGTAAGATTAATTATGAGGAGATCAGTCGTGTCATCCCAAGACTGCATGGAGATACTGGGATTGATGGCGGCTGCATTAGAGACAGTACCATGGGCAAGGTTCCACACAAGGAAATTCCAAAGTTGCTTCCTGTCACAATGGAACAAGAACAGCAAAGATCTTACTCAGAAGATAATATTAACAAGAGCCGCAAAGTCAGATTTGGCCTGGTGGTCAGACGTGGAACGACTAGAAGCAGGAAAATCATTTGCAGTAGTCAACCAGGTTACGGTAACAACAGATGCCAGCCAAGGAGGCTGGGGATCGACATGCGGTCAGTCCATTGCACAGGGACGGTGGTCTCCAAGGTGGCAAGCCGCACATTCCAATCTCAGGGAAATGAAGGCGGTGGTCATGGCGTGTCAGGAGTTCCAGGATCTGCTGATAGCCAGAGACCTAAAAATAAGGTCAGACAATTGGGCGGTAGTCTCGTACATAAACCGTCAAGGCGGGACGAGAAGTCGACGTCTCATGGAGATAACATCCCAGTTGTTGGAATGGGCAGAGTGTCATGTACACAGCATTTCGGCAGTCTTCCTGGCAGGGAAAGACAATCTGGTTGCGGACTCATTAAGCAGAACAGAGTGCCTACCGGGCGAGTGGGCGCTCAACGACAGCCTGTTCAACATGATCGTAGAGAAATGGGGGTGGCCACAGGTGGATCTTATGGCCACACGTCGCAAAAAAAAAAGTCCCAAGGTACTTCTCAAGGTTCAGAGATCCACAAGCGGAGCAGGTAGATGCCCTGACAGCAGAGTGGAACATGTCCAGAGCGTATGTCTTCCCGCCGATTCCAGTTATTCCGCGCCTACTGAGAAAGATACAGAGAGTGGAGACGGAAGTGATAGCGATACTTCCGTATTGGCCAAGGAGGGCGTGGTTTGCTACAGTGATGCAAATGGCAGTGGACGGACCATGGTTCCTGCCCGAATGGCCCGATCTCCTAGTCCAAGGCCAAGTACGTCAACCGCAGCCACCAGCATGGAAACTGACGGCCTGGCTTCTGAAACCGCTACATTAAAATCTAAAGGTTTCTGTGATTCAGTGATCAACACTTTGCTTAAAGCAAGAAAACAATCGACATCCAAAATATATTATCGAGTGTGGAAGAGATACTTGTCCTGGTGTAGTTCAAACCAACAAATACCGAGTAAAGTTGCTTCAGTACTTGGATTTCTTCAGGCAGGTTTACAACTGGACTTAGCAGTAAGTACTTTGAAGGTACAAATATCAGCATTGGGAGCAATGTTAGATTGGGATCTGGCAGAGAACAGATACATACGCAAGTTTGTCCAGGCTGCGAAAAGGATCAAACCAAGATTTAGGTCGCCAGTGGCACCGTGGGACTTAAATTTAGTTGTAGGAGTTTTGACGGAAGCACCGTTCGAGCCGCTACAAGAGGCTACACTTAAGTTACTTTCCTGGAAAGTCAGTTTTTTTTTAGTGGCAATAACCTCCGCAAGGAGGGTGTCAGAATTGCAGGCACTCTGGGCGGAGGAGCCCTTTTTGAATTTTTTTGAAGACCGGGTAGTGCTGCGAACTAACCCTGAATTTTTACCTAAAGTTGTATCAGACTTTCACATCAACCAGGATATAATCCTACCTTCTTTTTGTGCCAATCCGTCAAATGTGAAAGAAGAGCGATTACACAGATTAGATGTTGTGAGAGCGCTGAAGATTTACGTACAGAATACGAAAAGCATCCGGAAGTCGAAGAATTTATTCGTTTTAACGGAAGGAGTAAACAAGGGTCAAGCTGCATCAAAAGCCACATTGGCTAGATAGATCAAGGCCTGTATCTGCAGAGCATATCAGATTAGGCAAAGAGAGCCTCCAGTGGGTCTGAAGGCCCATTCCACAAGGGCGGTTGCATCTTCCTGGGCAGAGAAAGGATCTGCCTCAGTATTGGAGTTGTGCAAAGCAGCCGGGTGGTCATCCATTCATACTATCGTGTGGATGTGATGTCGTCATCAGATGCTAAGGTCGGGAGAAGCGTCCTTAGCGTGGTGATATAAGGAAGGAGGCTGAAGCAGTACCTTATTATTTAATTTGAAGTCTGGAGTGAAGTATCTCTGGTTTCGTGAGTATGCCCTCCCATATATCAACTGCTAGGGTATTACCCATTTGTAATGGCTGCCATGGGGGAGGTAGAGGAAATATCAGATTATTACCTGGTAATATGTTTTCCTCTACTCCACCATGGCAGCATATATTCCCGTCCCGATGTGTTATGACTTAACGTGTTATGCGGATTAATGATGTTTTTTGTTTAAAGCTGGAGAATGCAAAGACACTGAGGCCAGGAGGAGGGGCCTTCTTATAGGGGCTGGTGTCTTTTTTTCCCTTTCTGAAGCACTACCCAGTGGGGAGGAACCCATTTGTAATGGCTGCCATGGTGGAGTAGAGGAAAACATATTACCAGGTAATAATCTGATATTTTTCCTAATATAAATGTATGGTGTGAATGAAGTTGACCTAAAGCACATTTATGATATGAAATGAATAAGGAACATACAGTACAGATGTCCAGAGGTCAAAACACAGTAAAGTGTGCAATCTAATCTCATGTTGGGGCTGGTCTTCAGAGTCCCTATCCCGTCCATGTCTACGCGTAGACTGAGTGAGTGTGAGTTTTCTTCTTCAGTATGTGACGCGTTTATCTGCAGTGAAGGATACAATCAAATCACTTTATTTTCTAACGGACTTATAATATGTACTTAGTCCATTGGACTTTACATGAATATTATTTAGGAATGTTTTTTAGAGTGTAAATGTGTTTTGTTTTTTTAAATCATCATCTCTGTTTCTGGCAGGTTTACGGACTTATCGGAAGTGATAGTTATCATCGGGGAACATGATAAAAAAGGTAACTCAAAACTACCCTACACAGAATGTTACCATCCGAAGAGTGGGAGATGGGTGACGCTTACCGGTATGCCGGGGTGCATCAAATCCGAGTTCGCTGCTTGCACACTCAAGAATAATATTTACATCTCGGGTAAGTGCATCCTTTAGTTAGTTCATCCCTTAGATTATTAAGGCAACATCCTATAAAATAAAAGGATAATTCTGTTCCTCACCTCAATGGGGGGGAAGTGTTTTGTGCGCCGGTTACTGCTAGAGGGTGGCCAATGGAAAATTTCAAGTGTTCGGGGCAAGCATGGTTACCATGAAAAGGAAATAGGTTGGTGGAGGGAATTAAATATCGCTGTACCAGAGGTTACGATGCCCATCGTTGTCCTCCCCAGGTGGCCACATAAATAAAAGTGATGTGTGGATGTTTAACACCCAGCTGGATACCTGGGTCAGAATCGCATCATTGAACAGAGGTCGTTGGCGGCACAAAATGGCCGCCCTGAATGGAGAGGTAAACAATTTGTAGACATGCAATTTATTTTACATTTACAGATGTAAAATATAGATAATACAATAAATCACAACAATATTGATGTAAAGAAATTATGTTCCTTAGATCTACTGTGTTGGTGGATTTGATGGTCTGAAGAGGCTGGATACGGTGGAACGGTACAACATATTCACCAACGTCTGGTCTCCCGTCGCCCCCATGTTGGAAGCTGTCAGTTCTGCTGCTGCTGTGACCTGTATGAACAAACTCTACGTCATTGGCGGTGCTACAGAGGATTGTGGGAACTCGGACAAGGTATTCTTCGTGTGCCAAAATCAAGCAGTCTCTAACGCAGGGCCGAACTCGTCCTCAAGATCTACCAACAGTTTATATTTTCCAGACCACCTGTGGATCTGTAGAATGTGTTCGTTAGGAATGTTTAAAGCACATGTTTAAAAATGTGACAGTTAGTAATGATTGCACCTGTGCCCCAGCTAGGTGCTCTGGAAAATGTGACAGTTAGTAATGACTGCACCTGTGCACCAGCTAGGTGGTCTAGAAAATGAGATAGTTATTAATAACTGCGCCTGTGCACCAGCTATGTGCTCTGAAAAATGTTACAGTTAGTAATGACTGCACCTGTGCACCAGCTAGGTGGTCTGGAAAATGTGACAGTTACTAATGACTGCACCTGTGCCCCAGCTCAGTGGTCTGAGATATATCATACTTGCCTACCTGACCCTCTCCTTCAGGGAGAAAATGCTCTGTTCCTGGGCTCCCCTGGTAATGTATGATTGTCATCACCTGTGGTGAGCTAGGTAATTGATAAGAAAGATGTCACCACCGGTAGTGGTGCACACAGGGGTTTCATCTTAAAGCTGAGAATCCCCTCTTTCCATGGGTACAAGAATTTAAAAAATCGGCCCCTGGGAACCGGAGATATCTGACTTCAAAGTAGTGGTCCCCATCCAAGCCTGTTAATTGCTCTTCCCAGTCAGATATTACAGGTTCTGTCTGACTTATGTGGGGTACACACCGAGACGACCCGCTCACGATGCATATTGTGAGCGGGTCATCAGTGTTTCTTCAGACCCGCTCACGATGATGCGGGGGGCACGACCCGCTCACGATGTGCACCGTGAGCGGGTCCGATCCAATGGCGACCTGCACCCGGCAGTATGGTCGTTATTCAGATCCTACCTGCAGCAGGTAGGATCTGAATAACGACCGTCCGACCCGCGGGACCGCGCATCGGATCGATATCGGTCCACACCAGGACAGAAAAGGGCCCAATCACCACGCAATCTACATCCAATTGGTCGGAATTGGATATAGATTGAGGGGATCGGCCCTAGTCGTCCTGGTGTGTACCAGGCATTAGAGTTTTTTGAGGGTATATTCCAAAAGTTGGGACTCTCCCCCTTTGATGGACACTAGTAGCTTGTCTCTACTGTTCCCAGAACCAGAGATATCAGCCTTCCAGCAGCTGGTTACTGCTCCAGCTCCACATACCTGGTATGCAGTTTTATATACTTGTTGGCAGATTGCTCTGCCTCCTGAACTCTGATCCCCTAGTCCCAGTAGCATTTGGTAGGTGGGATTCTCTAGTTTTTAATTCCAAAATTGATAAGAAATCTTTTTCCGGGAACTGGATATATCTGCAGTCAAGCAAGCTGTCCTCCCACCAGAAAATTATGAATAATAAGCCCACTGCACGATACACCCCTCCTCTGCATATTAAACATCCTGTATAACCGTGGAAGTAATGTATCAGGGCCCCTTCATTCAGCCCAATGCCCCTTCTCCCACCCCATCTCCCACCATCTGTGCAGTAAAGGGGTAATTAGTGGAAATTACTGGTCCAGGCCCTACATGCTGAGCGGTTGATATAATACCCCCTACCACCCGTGGGATATTAAAGCTTCCCCCACCCCTACTGCTGGAGGATCGGTAGGGGACCCAATACATTGCTATGCCCAGGGGTCTACACCGCTGTTATATTTATATGTGTGTGTGTGAGTGTGTGTGTGTGTGTATATATATATATATATATATATATATATATATATATATATATATATATATATATATATATATATATATATATATATATATATATATATATAGGGTTGTGGGGGATGGCGGCACTCGCAGAATGAAAACACAGGAGACCACTTTCTCACTAACGTTTCGGGGCTGTGTTGCCCCTTTATCAAAGTGCAAAATAAACCAGACTGGTTTATTTTGCACTTTGATAAAGGGGCAACACAGCCCCGAAACGTTAGTGAGAAAGTGGTCTCCTGTGTTTTCATTCTGCGAGTGCCGCCGTCCCCCACAACCCTATACTGGTGACAGTACACTCTGCCACGTATTGGAGGGCACCACATCATTGCTGCACATTTCTACCATCCACCACAAGCTTGGATACTGGGTCACCTAAGTGTCCATCTCTGTGCTTTGCTCCGCCCCTCTGGAAACCCCCTTCTGAAAATCCTGCATTTGCCCCTGACCATAGGTGATGGCAATCATACATTACCAGTAACAGAGCATTTTCTCCATCATGGAGAGGGTCAGGTAGGCAACCCTGGGATATACGACAGTAAGGCTGGGTACACACCTAAAGATTTATCTGACCAATGGACTGTTGGTAGATCTCAAGGACTGGGTTGGCCAGCCCTGCTCTAATGGCACACAGGTAAAGGCTGCAGAAGATGCTCATTATACTGGCTGGACATATATTATATGCCTTGGTGGTTTAGGTGATCTTCAGCCAATCTATATACTGGTTTCCATTCAGGGTATTTATGATTACCATCACTTGTGATGAAGCATTTTTCTTATCAATGAACCTGTTTTAAACAGGTGACGGCAATCATACATTAAGAGAGGAGTCCAGAAACAGAGCATTGTGTCCCTCCTGGAGAGGGTCATAGCAGCAATTATAAAAACATTCTCATTGTGTTCTAGGTTCAGTGCTACAATCCAGAAAATGACACCTGGACATTTAAGACTTCAGCCCCCTTCTCCAAGAGGTGCATCAACGCTGTTGAGTTGGACGGAATGATCTACGTTGTTGGAGGTCTTCTGAGTGCAATCTACAGATACAATCCAGAGACGGATGCATGGAGTGAAGCGGCCCCTTTACCTGAGCTGGTCAGTATCACATCGCATGCACAATACAAGATGTGCACAGATGACCACATAGCCGTAGACCAGGGGTGGGGAACCTCAGGCTCGGGGGCCGTATGCGCCCCCGTAGTCGGTCTGAGTGGCCCTCCCACCCGCCTGGCAGCTTTGCTGGGAGTCAAGTACATTCTCGCCAGAGGTCGGCGGTAGTTCTCACGAGATTCCTCTTAATAAACAGCAGCCGGAGACTGTCAGTCCTTGTCAGCGGCAAGGAGCCGGAGCATCGGCTGAAGCAGGACAATTTGTAAGATCATTTTTTACATATGACCCCGAAGGATTTTTTCCCCATACAAACAAAAGGTTCCCCACCCCTGCCGTAGACTATGGTAGAGGAACCTGGCAGATATCATTGTGAGCCCCTGTAATGTTAGTGGCCGCAATCTATCAGCGTACAGTAGGTGGTGCATTCTCTCCACTCTCCTGGTGCTACTAGAGTACAGTAGGCAGTGCAAGCTCTACTTCTACACTCTCCCGGTGTTATTAGAGTACAGTAGGTGGTGCATTCTCTCCTCTCTCCTAGTGCTACTAGGGTACAGTAGGTGGTGCATTCTCTCCACTCTCCTGGTGCTACTAGAGTACAGTAGGCATTGCATTCTCTCCACTCTCCCAGTGCTACTAGAGTACAGTAGGTGGTGCATTCTCTCCACTCTCCTGGTGCTACTAGAGTACAGTAGGCAGTGCAAGCTCTACTTCTACACTCTCCCGGTGTTATTAGAGTACAGTAGGTGGTGCATTCTCTCCACTCTCCTGGTGCTACTAGGGTACAGTAGGCGGTGCATTCTCCCCACTCCCAGTGCTACTAGAGTACATTAGGCATTGCATTCTCTCCACTCTCCCAGTGCTACTAGAGTACAGTAGGCAGTGCATTCTCCCCACTCTCCCAGTGCTACTAGAGTACAGTAGGAGGTGCATCCTCCCCACTCTCCCAGTGCTACTAGAGTACAGTAGGTGGTGCATTCTCTCCACTCTCCCAGTGCTACTAGAGTACAGTAGGTGGTGCATTCTCCCCACTCTCCTGGTGCTACTAGAGTACAGTAGGCGGTGCATCCTCCCCACTCTCCCATTGCTACTAGAGTACAGTAGGCGGTGCATCCTCCCCACTCTTCCAGTGCTACTAGAGTACAGTAGGCAGTGCATTCTCCCCACTCTGCCAGTGCTACTAGAGTACAGTAGGTGGTGCATCCTCTCCACTCTCCTGATGCTACTAAAGTACAGTAGGCAGTGCATTCTCCCTACTATCCCAGTGCTACTAGAGTATAGTAGGCGGTGCATCCTCCCCACTCTCCCAGTGCTACTAGAGTACAGTAGGCGGTGCATTCTCCCCACTCTCCCAGTGCTACTATAGTACAGTAGGCGGTGCATTCTCCCTACTATCCCAGTGCTACTAGAGTACAGTAGACGGTGCATCCTCTCCACTCTCCCAGTGCTACTAGAGTACAGTAGGTGGTGCATTCTCCCCTCTCCCAGTCCTACTAGAGCATAGTAGGTGTTGCATTCTCTCCCAGTGCCACTAGAGTACAGTAGACAGTGCATCCTCTCCACTCTCCTGCTGCTACTACAGTACAGTAGGCCGTGCATTCTCCCTACTATCCCAGTGCTACTAGAGTACAGTAGGCGGTGCATTCTCCCCACTCTCCCAGTGCTACTATAGTTCAGTAGGCGGTGCATTCTCCCTACTATCCCAGTGCTAATAGAGTACAGTAGACGGTGCATCCTCTCCACTCTCCCAGTGCTACTAGAGCATAGTAGGTGTTGCATTCTCTCCCAGTGCTACTAGAGTACAGTAGACGGTGCATCCTCTCCACTCTCTTGCTGCTACTACAGTACAGTAGGCAGTGCATTCTCCCTACTATCCTAGTGCTACTAGAGTAGAGTAGGAGGTGCATCTTCCCCACTCTCCCAGTGCTACGAGAGTACAGTAGGCGGTGCATCCTCCCCACTCTCCCAGTGCTACTAGAGTACAGTAGGCGGTGCATTCTCCCCACTCTCCCAGTGCTAATATAGTTCAGTAGGCGGTGCATTCTCCCTACTATCCCAGTGCTACTAGAGTACAGTAGACGGTGCATCCTCTCCACTCTCCCAGTGCTACTAGAGCATAGTAGGTGTTGCATTCTCTCCCAGTGCTACTAGAGTACAGTAGACGGTGCATCCTCTCCACTCTCCTGCTGCTACTACAGTACAGTAGGCAGTGCATTCTCCCTACTATCCCAGTGCTACTAGAGTACTCCCATTCTCCCTACTATCCCAGTGCTACTAGAGTACAGTAGACGGTGCATCCTCTCCACTCTCCCAGTGCTACTAGAGTACAGTAGGTGGTGCATTCTCCCCTCTCCCAGTCCTACTAGAGCATAGTAGGTGTTGCATTCTCTCCCAGTGCCACTAGAGTACAGTAGACAGTGCATCCTCTCCACTCTCCTGCTGCTACTACAGTACAGTAGGCCGTGCATTCTCCCTACTATCCCAGTGCTACTAGAGTACAGTAGGCGGTGCATTCTCCCCACTCTCCCAGTGCTACTATAGTTCAGTAGGCGGTGCATTCTCCCTACTATCCCAGTGCTAATAGAGTACAGTAGACGGTGCATCCTCTCCACTCTCCCAGTGCTACTAGAGCATAGTAGGTGTTGCATTCTCTCCCAGTGCTACTAGAGTACAGTAGACGGTGCATCCTCTCCACTCTCCTGCTGCTACTACAGTACAGTAGGCAGTGCATTCTCCCTACTATCCTAGTGCTACTAGAGTAGAGTAGGAGGTGCATCTTCCCCACTCTCCCAGTGCTACTAGAGTACAGTAGGTGGTGCATCCTCTCCACTCTCCTGCTGCTACTACAGTACAGTAGGCCGTGCATTCTCCCTACTATCCCAGTGCTACTAGAGTACAGTAGGCGGTGCATTCTCCCCACTCTCCCAGTGCTACTATAGTTCAGTAGGCGGTGCATTCTCCCTACTATCCCAGTGCTAATAGAGTACAGTAGACGGTGCATCCTCTCCACTCTCCCAGTGCTACTAGAGCATAGTAGGTGTTGCATTCTCTCCCAGTGCTACTAGAGTACAGTAGACGGTGCATCCTCTCCACTCTCTTGCTGCTACTACAGTACAGTAGGCAGTGCATTCTCCCTACTATCCTAGTGCTACTAGAGTAGAGTAGGAGGTGCATCTTCCCCACTCTCCCAGTGCTACGAGAGTACAGTAGGCGGTGCATCCTCCCCACTCTCCCAGTGCTACTAGAGTACAGTAGGCGGTGCATTCTCCCCACTCTCCCAGTGCTAATATAGTTCAGTAGGCGGTGCATTCTCCCTACTATCCCAGTGCTACTAGAGTACAGTAGACGGTGCATCCTCTCCACTCTCCCAGTGCTACTAGAGCATAGTAGGTGTTGCATTCTCTCCCAGTGCTACTAGAGTACAGTAGACGGTGCATCCTCTCCACTCTCCTGCTGCTACTACAGTACAGTAGGCAGTGCATTCTCCCTACTATCCCAGTGCTACTAGAGTAGAGTAGGAGGTGCATCTTCCCCACTCTCCCAGTGCTACGAGAGTACAGTAGGCGGTGCATCCTCCCCACTCTCCCAGTGCTACTAGAGTACAGTAGGTGTTGCATTCTCTTCACTCTCCCAGTGCTACTAGAGTACTGTAGACGGTGCATCCTCTCCACTCTCCTGCTGTTACTACAGTACAGTAGGCAGTGCATTCTCCCTACTATCCCAGTGCTACTAGAGTACAGTAGGCGGTGCATCTTCCCCACTCTCCCGGTGCTACTAGAGTACAGTAGGCGGTGCATCCTCCCCACTTTCCCAGTGATACTAGAGTACCGTAGGCGGTGCATTCTCCCCACTCTCCCAGTGCTACTAGAGTACAGTAGGCGGTGCATTCTCCCTAGTATCCCAGTGCTACTAGAGTACAGTAGACAGTGTATCCTCTCCACTCTCCCAGTGCTACTAGAGTACAGTAGGTGGTGCATTCTCCCCACTCTCCTGGTGCCACTAGAGTACAGTAGGTGGTGCATTCTCCCTACTATTCCAGTGCTACTAGAGTACAGTAGGTGGTGCATCCTCCCCACTCTCCCAGTGCTACTAGAGTACAGTAGGTGGTGCATCCTCTCCACTCTCCCAGTGCTACTAGAGTATAGTAGGTGGTGTTGCTGGGTTGAAAAGCTTTAACCCCGTAATTTGTGGGTGGTGTGAACTGGGGCTAGGCTGCACCCGGCAAAATGACCCAGCAGTCAAAAATGCCGGGTGGCCGGTGTGAAAGGGGTATTAGTGAAGTATTCCTGATTGCTGGGTTGTCTGCAGCCTGCTCTAACAATATCCATGTTTATACGTACACAGGAAAGTTGCGGTGTAACTATTTGTGGCGGGAAGATCTACATCCTGGGCGGTAGGGATGAAAATGGCGAGGAGACGGAAAGAGCCTCCGTGTTTGACCCCAAAAGTGGGCGAGTTGATGCGGAGCCCCCCCTACAACGCTGTGCCAGCTATCACGGCTGTGTCACCATCTTGCGAAGAGCAGCATCATAGTCCAATGTAGCCTCAAAATCTCTGGTGTCCTGCAGCCTAGAGAATAACGCCGGCAAAGACTGACTGCAGGAATTACCGATACTGTGAATATTACGTCTAGTGAAAGCCAGATGTTTATAAAACAAAAACCTGAGTGGATATATTTTGGTATGTATGTAAGAGTAAAGTATACTGATGGGGCCGGGCGTGTGCGTGTCCCGTGTGCGCGCACACCTTTCTGGCAGACGGCGCATGGCGTGTCAGGAGCCGCTCTAATAAGATCCATCCATCTTTAGACTGTCGTTTTTGATGTGAACCTTTTTATGTCGTGCGCTGATATTATATAGAGTTTTTATTGTTGTTTGATAGTATTGTAAAAAAAATAATAATTGTGCTGTGAATTAGTGCAATGTACAAGAACATTCCTTATTAGCAGAAGAAAAGACGGACCGACTGCTAGTTGCTCAGATCCTCATACTGATGTGCTGAATCAGAAATGAGCTGTTCAGTGCAACTCTGGACAAAGACGGGGTGATTGAGGGGTAGATTTATCAATTGTGCCCTAACGTTCCTTATGGGCGCAGGTTCGCTTCACCACTTTATCGTGGTGAAGCTCCCCTGCAATTCGCCCAAATTTATCATTAGAGTGAACTTCGTTATGGGAGTGCGTTATCCCCTGCTGCCGGGGATACGCTGCCTCCCATAACGTTTCCTGCGCTGCCGTCCGCCTGTTATCTGCGCATGCACAGGATACTTTTTCTCACAAAACGTACCCGGCGCATGCGCAATTTTCCATGTAAGGTGCCGCTTGATGGTCTCCGGCGGCTTCAAATTAAAACTGCTCATGCGCCGGGTAATGTTCCCAGGCGATGCTGGGATGCTGTGTATACCCGGCGCATGCGCAGTTTTAATTTGAAGCCGCCGGAGACCAACAAGCGGCACCTAACTTCTTACAGGAGACCCACAGCGCCAGAAAATTCTGTCGATGTAAACAGAGCACAAAGAAGAAGCGCGCGGCCAGCTTCATAAATAAGGTATGAGTCTGGAGCTCAATGCACAGACGTTAGCCCTCCACCCCCATACCGCCACACGATAATCACCCGCTTTGTGGGTTTCATACATCAGGGGAAGCGCTATCCCCTGCTTTAGCGCAGGCGGATAGCGCAGATGCCCCGCTTCACCACATCATAAATCTACCCCTCAGGTACAAATCCAGCCTCGGCCCTGATGGTGAATATGCAGCTTGACACTCACCGGGGTGTTTAATCAATGGTGGCCGCAGGGGACAGCCCAGCATTTTATGGGAGTGCCCTCAAAAACGGTGGGCACGCCCATGGAAGCGCTGGATGAACCCATGCATTCTCGGGCGGGTGGCTGATGTCACATGACCTCAATTGGGAAGATAGCGGGCATCATAGACTTTTTCAGACCAAAGGCTGGAGAAATCATATGATGGTGAGAGACCGTTTGCGAGCGGGTGTGTTAGCGTACCCATCCCCTTCCATGTAATGCCGGGATTCGTTCGGTCAAGGGGGGTGTACGTGCAGCTTGGCGGTGTTTACTCACTCGGCACGAATATAAGCAGCCTAGGGAACAGGACTGAATCAGGCCCTGAGCTCCTCTCATCAAGATTCAGGGACCAATTCAGCCCTAATCACAGGGCTGCAAGTTCGGAGCCCTGGCTGTCCTCAGAGCACCGCCCATGCGCCGGCCCTCTGTGCGATCACAGGATTCGGAGGTGAATGGATATCTTTCTGTGTGCAGCCGCTCACAGTGTGTGGGGTGGCAGGGGGCGGCGTTTTGGTCTGAATCACTGCTGTGTGATCAGTAAAGGCCCCCATTCACTATGCAATTTTTGGGCCGATTTCATCCGATGTCAGCATTTTGGGCCGATAACCGGGTGAAATCATCCCAAAATCGCAGGTATGTGACATCTGAGCTAATCTGATGCGCGGTCCCGTGCGCATCGGACTGGATCAGGGAGGTCGGACGGTCTGCACATAAGATCACGTCTGACCTCCCTCCATATAGGCCTGACCGGGAGAGCAATGTTGCGGGGGAGCAGTGGGGCGGGCGTGCAGTCATAATCATCTGCAGGACACCAGGGCGTGCAGCGGGCCGCGAGTCCTGACCTGGCTGGGCGGTGAGCGCAGATATAATCAGCAGGATGGGCAGTGCAGTGGCGGTCATTAGATTTTTAAAACAACCTGTCAAATGACTGACCGTTCTCTGATTGGCTGAGAATGGCCAGTCATTTGACAGTCAGATGATGATGATGACCGCCCTCCCCCTGCTCCTCACCGCCCGCTGCAGCTCCCCGTTACATGTGATAAATCACAAGCAAGTGCCAAATTGTATGTGAGCCTCCCGGGGAGCCCCCGGGCGGCTCACAGGAGGACTGGGTCCGACTTGTCCTAAGGACAAGTCGGCCTAATGTAGGGGGGCCTTTAGTCACCACCCAGACAGAGTGAAATCCCGCCATGGGGTGATTTTTCCTGTCAGTGCATGTGTGCGTAACTCTGACCCACAACAGAAGGGTGCAACAGAATCAGGCTGATTGAGGCCGGAGCCGACGTCAAACACCCTCCCGTAAAACACCTGGGCACGCCTTAGTTTTTCTGGACACTCCCAGAAAACGTCCAGGTACCACCCCCAAACACCGGCTTCCCGTCAGTCAAGTTGCGAGGGAATTGTGAAGAAAGACATTGCTTATTTTTATTCCAGTTTAGCCACGTGCATGCACTCTACACGTGCGCAGTTGTTCGATAATTGATCCACTTTTCGCATAACAGCAATCAGGCCTGGATAACCACTTCATTTCTATGTCCTCCTGGTAAAGTTTTAAGAACCTGTAGAGTAACGCGTTATAGGGTTTTTAATACCTTCAACAATTTGTATTACTTACTGTACTGTGATAGATAAATGTATTTTTTGCATGTTTTTGCACCATTTTGCTTTAATAACTGTTATTTATACTTCAATCTTCCCAAATCTTTACCTTGATAGAACAGTGTAGGGCAGATACTGTATTATTTCTGTCGTTCTGTTACATTAAAACCCTATAAGTATTTATGTGATTTACAAATGCCCCCAAAAGAGTTGTTTTGGGGGGTGAATGTGCCAATTTTTCTACCCATGTGCACTACCAAAGCTGGCCTCTGGGGTGCAGCATTGTCTTCTGTACTTGTGTTTCATGTTTCATACTTGTGACTTAATAAAACCATTTATATCACATCGATGATTTTGTTTAACTTATATAAACGATATGATGTGTGCATGACAGTTAGGGACCGATTCAGGTTGGCGCGATATGCTGCGGACATCTCTTTCGAACACCCCCGCCCCCGATTCCCCTCGGTAACGAAAACACATGCCTCCAGTGCAGGAAAAATCTGCTGCAGGGATTTCTCCTGCCTTTGCGAATAGAAGTCAGTGAAAACTGACTTTTATTTGCGTGTGCGAATGAAGATGGCAGGCATCGGTCTGCCCACGCACCCATGGAAACACCCAGCGTTTTTATGGGGATTCCCATAAAACGCTGGGCTTTCCCATGCGCTAGCCCCATTCCTTCCCCCGGCATGCCCTGATGCTTGCGATCAGCTTGGCAACTATGCTAATCCCCAAAGCCATTTGCAAAGGGGCGCTGTGCATGCGCAGTCCCCAAAACATCGGGACCAGAATAACCCCTAATTAGCATAAAGTGCTAATATTTCCCGCTGCTTATCCATAACTGTTGGCCAGTTAGTA
Organism: Crinia signifera; assembly: GCF_055691185.1. Lineage (NCBI taxonomy): Eukaryota > Metazoa > Chordata > Amphibia > Anura > Myobatrachidae > Crinia > Crinia signifera. The sequence continues at coordinate 389,744,672 of NC_139218.1, forward strand.
GCGGAGAAACGCGCCGAGGACTGAGGCTTTTCTGTACCCCATGGGGTTTAAACTCCTTCAGACATACTGATAAAACCCGCTGTGCTGGGCTGAGGTCGCACTGACGGCCTACATTGTCTGCTGCACGCTTGTATCGAATACCTGCATCAGCCACCTGTGACAGACAGCTTCATCGTGTCCGTCTTCCCATCGCCGACGGCTTGGAACAAGTCTGCGCAGATTGTTAACACCACTGACGGCTTGTGGCGGACGGCTCACTCATTGCCCATTCTGACTTCGGTGGTTCGTCAACAGGCAGCGACCGCTGCAGGTACAGATTCTTGCAGAAAGACACAATTCTTCACAAACATCAGGTTTACTGTACTTCCACCTATTTCATTCTACCACTGAAGTTCGCCTGAAGAAGAGGTAAACTTTTTGCGGTACTTCTTTACTTTCACGGCGCCAGCATGGCGCCGCGCTACTTCCGGGTTACGCTCGCCACAAACTAAGTAAAATAAACGAAGTTAACGCCATGCCAACATGGATAGTTCATACCTCCACTATCCATGTTGGCATGCGTGGGCAGCGTGGGCGAGCGAAGCGAGCCCCGCAAGGGGACTGCTGGCGCCGTGAAAGTAAAGAAGAACCCTTTTTGCACAGCTGGGGCTCTCAGCACCGAATTAACATCATACGAATTCTGCCCAGGACTCCAGGTTATAACCAGAATTTCTATACCATGGGGCATGTACGAATTTGCATGTTTATATTTGAATTTATTTTAATATATGTGTATTATTTTTATGTAATTGACATTGCTTATACAAGCTAATTAATACATTTTATACTAATTATCCATCCAATTGTGTGGAGGTCTCTGAGGTATACTGTATGCATAGAGATAAAATCTCTGTATTGTTATCTAACTTGTCCTTTTGGTGTTGGCCAGCAATGCTGTTACTTTTATAGGTTTGTACCAAATTTCTTTTATACTAGTTTTATTATTATGAGTGGAAATTTGGGGTATCCTTTCTGACTGTCGGCAACAGGAAAGGGAACCCTTAGGGGCGTGGTGGGCTGAACTGCTTTGCTCAGTAGTATCTGCAATAGTATCAGGTGTGTCAGACCTGAAGAGAATAAAAAAGAAACAGAATATGCAGCGCTGAATAAAAAATCTCTGACTGTTTGATTGACTTTACAGATTTTTTAGGGTAGTGGATCCTGATGGAATAAGGAATTTCCCTTTGTGGTCCAAAGTCCCTTATTTGTATATCCAATGGCAGCGTGGGAAATACCACTTGGTGTCGGCTGGTGTGGATGGTTTTTCCGGTCCGTCCAGGCTGGTTCGGGCAGATTGAGGGTTGTGAAGTTTGCTGGAGCTATTGGTCCGCTTCTGCTGGAAGGTAGGTAACCAACTAACACGTTTCGCTGTAAAGCTTTTTCAAAGGTAGCATTGGATCGCTACCTTTGAAAAAGCTTTACAGCGAAACGCGTTAGATGGACACCTACCATCCAGCAGAAGTGGACTAATTGCTCCAGCAAACTTCACAAAGCTGATCGCAGGACAAGTTTGTTCTCAAAATAGGGAAAACCATGCAGCTCTGCAGGTGGTGCAGATGTAACAGGTGTAGAAAGAGTTAGATTTGGGGGTCGGGAGTGTTCAAACTGAAATCTAAATTGCAGTGTAAGAATAAAGCAGCCAGTATTTACCCTGCACAGAAACAACTCAGCCAAATCAAACTCTTTCTGCACCTGTTACATCTACCCCACCTGCAGTGCAGCATGGTTTTGCCCATTTTGAGAACAAATTTGTTCTGCAATTAGGTCTGCATTAGGGTATGTGGTCCCTGGGTCCACAATGTCTAGGTCAACAGTCACTAAGTCGACCACTATTGGTCGACAGTGACTAGGTTGACACCTAAGAATGGACAACATGCCCTAGGTCGACAATGACAGAAGGTGAACACAAGCTCAAGATATACAAGGAGATGGTCAACAGGAATATAGTCGACATGAGTTTTTCACGTTTCCAATTGGTCATAGAGTGAGAATATATTAGCGTGCCAAGTGCAGGGAGGCACACTTACACAGTGTCCATGTCGACATAGTCACAACACTGGGAAAAACTCATGTCGACCTTATTCATGTCAACAATGTCAATGTAGACCTTAAGCTTGTGTCGAATAAATTGGGTTGAACTATTGACTACGACCTCTAAATTGGAACCAGTAAAATTGAGTATTCCATTCTGGAAGTGGGATCTGGTCTTAGGCAAACGCAGGGGTTTCTGGCTGCCTGGAAACCCCCCTCCTCTCGGCAAGTGCATTAAATGATGACAACAATAGCACTGGTATATAATATGATCAATAGAGCCGCCACCACATCATGCAGTGTATCAACTTCTTATACCGGATTTACTGTATGTGTGGATCTGAGCCCTCAAACATTGCAATGGACCAGAGAGCAGCTGTCAGGTTAGAAGAGACAGGAGCCTAACCATGAAGTGGGAGATTGTGAGCTTAGAAAGTGCAGTACTGGATCTATTATGTTAGAGTATTTATTTATTATGATATGTTTAACCTTTTCCTGTCCACTTACCTTATTTAAGTGTTTGAAGCAGCATGTAATATAGACCATATGTACTGTTACATATCAATACTGTAGTCCATGCAGTATCCAGTGTATAAAAGGATCCATTTTCAGGGCTGTTACCGCTCCCCCAGATCCTGTACAAATACTCCAATGAGCTGCAGAGTGGGAGATTTTTGATTATATTTGGAAACCCCCATCTGCGTTTGCCACTGTTCGTATAGTATAATGCTGTACTCTGTTACCTTTCAATAGAGCTCTACCAGGGCCATCTCATCTCTATGCATACTTGCCTACTTTTTAAGTCTCCTTGGAGGACCCCGGAGAGGAGACTGTCAGCAACCCTTCTGGAGTCGGGGATTGATGTAGACGTCATCAAGCCCTGTCCCAGCACGGCAAATCCCAGGTCTTCATGGAGGGGGCGGGGCTAAATTATACGATTTCCATATTTAGCCAACCCCCACTGAAAACCCGAGAATCGCAGTGATTTAATGATGCAAGGGGGTGCGACGGTATCTGGGAGGGTTGCCCTCCTTTCCAGGGGGGCCTGGGTGGGGGAACTGAATTTCCGGAGCCTTCCAGCCATTCCGGGAGGGTAGGCAACCGTGTCTCTATGGGAGCCGTAATTTTAAGTTATACATCTCTTAGGAGCAGTAACATGAATGTTAGAGGAGTGATAAGCAGGGAAGCAGATGTACAGCACAGATATTATTCAGGCCTAACGAAACGCTGCCAGGGCCCAGATATTATCCAGGCCTAACAAAGCGCTGCCAGAGCCCAGCACAGATATTATCCAGGCCTATCAAAGCGCTGCCAGAGCCCAGCGAGTCATCACACTAATTAGCTTAGGATGGGAAATTGAGATAAATGTAATGTTGTTTGAAGCAGAACACTTTGCCTTTACCAGGAACTGATGGCATATTAATGTGCACAGTACTGTATCATTCCCACACAGAAGTATTTATACATATCTCCCAACTGCCCCGCTTTCCGTGGGAATATCCCATTTTTTGAAGGGGAGGACAGTTGGAAGTCCCCCTGCACTTCGCACAGCATCTATTCCCGCAGGCGGGGGGGGAGGGGGGCATGGCCAGAAGCTCACAGAGCCGCTGGCCATGCCACCACAGCAGCACAATGGGGGCATGGCCTCACGGGAATGACATGATTTGTAGGCTACGGACAAAATTTTCACATGTGCGTCTTCACCACGCACAAACGTCCTGCCTGAGGAATTGCTAAATTGGGAGGTATGTTATATAGGGGGAAATTTACTAAACTAAAATCATAAAAAAAAAAACAACCTATTTTCACAGTAACATACAATTTTTTGGGGGCATATTCGTATTTTTGGCATTTACTATGCCAAAACTAAGATTTTTCGTATTCGTATTGATGGATCATTCCTATTGTATTTACAAATACGAATGAATACACCATCGATAGAATACGAATAGGAATCACCATTCAAAAGAATGGTGATTCCTAATTTACTAAGCGGCCGTATTTTCAATACTAATTCAATGCTAATTAGCGTAAAACGGCCGCGAAATGCCGGCCAAATACGCCAGGAAAATACACTTTATTTTCCTGTCGTATTTGGCAGAAGCCTGCATCAGTCAGATCCGTGCAGGCTTCAGTGTAAAAAAATAGAAAAAATAAATAAAAAAAAAAAAAACGGCTTGGGGTCCCCCCCCCACGGCCGTAACCAGCACCAGGCTGAAAGAGCCGGGGCTGTTAATAAAAAAAAACAGGAAACCATTCAAATAGGGGTTCCCCGATTTTTTAAAACCAGCTCCAGGGCCGGGGCTGGTTCCCAAAATAGGGGGGACAAAATGACTAGGGGTCCCCCCTATTTTAAGAACCAGGCCCAACCAGCCAACAGGGTAATGCCACAGCCGGGGGACACTTATTGTATAAGGTCCTGCGGCCAAAGCATTAACCCTACTGACCAGTCAGCCTGGCATGGGGGAGTGGGGACCCCCCCAATAAAGGTGTCCCCCCCTCCAGGACTTACCTGACCAGGCTGAAGCCTGGTGCTGTCCCCGGTGACCCTGTGCGGTGGTCACCGGGCTGATTAAAGTGTAAATTTTTTTTATAAACTATTGTCTAATACTGTGGAACTATGAGTCCCGGCAAGCCACCCCTGCATGCTGGGACTTGGAGAACCACAAGTCCCAGCATGCGGGGCATTAAAGGGTTGCTGGCACTTGTAGTTCCACAGTATTAAAAATAGTCAAATAAACACACTGACACATTAAAAATTAAACTTTATTTCATCCAAAGCCCACATATACTGATACTTACCTATGCTGATCCCGTAGGTAGGTGTCCGGTGACCTTGGGGGTCCGGTGTCCCGGTCCGGGTGTCCGGTATCCGACAAAATCCATAGGGGAACCTGTATAAGGAAATAGATCACGTCCTCTTCAATCCTGCAGTAGTCCAGGGGTCTTGGCAAAAAAATAATCCTGCACGGATCAGTCAGATTTCCCCCCCCCCCACCACAGTATCTCAGTGGCCCAGGATACACCTAGAGCATCATCATCATCAAAGCAGGTGAAAGAAAGTAATGAGGAGGCGTCTATGTCCTTCAATTGTTTGTAAACGAGCATGCAGCCTCTGTGTTTCATTATCGGTTATTATTTTATTATAGGGGCTGATTCTGGTTTGGATGCTGTTGTTCCATCTTTGTACACAGTCACACACACTTCAGTGACACACATAACGCTGACCATTTTCATGGGCGAGAACAGCCCCCCCCCACTCACCACTCAGTCACCCTGCTGTAGAAGATGTAAGTAATGGTATCCTCAATTGAGGATCCGCTGTATTAAATTGAAAGATTCCCAGCATAATGCGACATCTGTTGGTGGAAAAAGGTACTGCACCTGGAAAACGTTGCAATTCGACAGCTTGTAAAATACATTACAGTTTCCTTACAGTGTTGCAGTGTTTTCCATCAATAGCAGTGAGATGCACCAGGGGCGAGATTTAGTGTGTTTACCGTTTTTTTAGAAAATGCGATTTTTTTTCTCATCGCCCTATATCGCCGTTTTTTTATATCGCATTTTTTAACAGAAATCGCGTATTTAATGGCTGGCGTAATGCCGCATAAAAAGTGCGATACAGTATATGGCGATATACGGCGATATGGTTCGAATTGAGCTGATGTAATACGCCATAAAAGTGCGATTTCGGTTGCGGTTAGGTCATGTGCGTATTTGCGGCCAACCGGAATGCGATTTACACCAATACACCTGATCAGCCCATACAACATGCTAACCTATTGGCCCACCTTAGTCCCTTGCAATGCGCATCACACCCCCTATATAAAGGGGCGCAGGCGCCATTTTACCCTTTGAAAGGGAGTAAGGCGTTTGAGATGGAGAGGAGAGTAGCAGTCATAAGGTGCAGAGGAGGCAGAGGGACAGCCAGCTTGGGCCCAAATACCCCAACCACTGGGAGAGGTAGGGGAGTGAGAGGCAGCACTGCCAGAGGCAGGACAGGGAGAGCCAGCATGCTCCCAGCAAGAGCTGCGCCAGGGAGAAGCCACATGGTGGAAGCTGAGCAGATAGCTATGGAGGATGAGGAGGAAGCAGGCACAAGCCATGTATCCTCACAGGAGGAACAGAGTGCCAGGCACACAGAGGAGGAGCTGCAAGAGGGTGATTTCTCGGAGGTGGACTGGCCTCTGCAGGAGGAAGATGAAGCAGACTTGGAGGTGCTGGAGGGAAAACCAGGACAGGAGGAGGAGGAGGAGGGTGACCCTGAAAATGTGGAGGAGGATGATGCAGCTCGTACAGCTAGTGGGAGGAAAGTCAGGTTCTCATATGAGTAGAATATGGCCCTGGTGCGTGCACTCTTGCCCCTGTATGACCGCCTGCTTGGTCCTCACCATCACCGCACAAGTGTGGCAAGGAAGAAGGGGATGTGGGACAGTATCACCTCCGCGGTAAATGCAGTCAGCACACACAAGAGGAGTGTGCGCAACGTCAAAAAGCGTTACAATGACATCAAGCGCCTCCTCAAAGCCAAGCTTGCCCTGGAGAAGAAAGAGGCCTGTCGCACAGGAGGTGGCCCTAGGCAGGAAGTCCGCTTTAAGGCCTATTGAGAGGCTGCTACGCCGAATCATCCCACCGGAGGTGCTTCCCGGCATCCACATTGCCGACACAGACAGGCCCCCACTCCACCGCCAACTGGTAAGTGTCCACACATGTCAACTACACATTTTGCTGTTATGTGCGCATGCAATTATGGTGGAATGCTTTATGTGTCCTATAGATGTGTCTGTGGAACTACATATCCCAGCAAAATCACGTTACTAGCTTGGGTTGCTAATTAATGGACTATGCATTTTGCTGGGTTATGTAGTTCCACAGAACCAATTAATGTGTGCTGTCCTAATCACTGTAGGCCTGCAGTGTAGATGACTGTTAATCCATATCAATCCTCTGGGTAGTTGGAAATGCACTTTACAGTCACTTTTACATGTGTAATCTGCTGGTCTTTCCTGTTATTTGCAAGTGGATTAAAAATATCGTTCACAGTCATAATACTGAAATAACCACTTCAGTTCAAAGTCTTCACATTCCTTATGTAATCATATCAGAAGAGATTTTTTTTAAGTTTTTATCTGCATATTTGCAAAAGTGCCAGTTAGGTGCAAATGTTCATAATGGAAAATGTCTTCTTCTTTTAAACAGCTCCATCTCTGGAGTCCCAGCCTGCTGTTGAGCGACATCAGCCACATCCGATTGTTCACAATGTCCAGTCTGCAGGTGAGATATCATACAGTTACACAAACACATTGCACATTTCACACATGGCTGTCCCCACCACAGTAGCCTGTGCCAATGCATAATGCATGAGCAACACCTAACCATTCCAACTAAGGTAACATGACCCACCATACACCAATCTGCATAGCATACTTACCACTGTTATCTCATTTGTAGGACCTCAATTTAAAGCAGCTGCTTGAATGGGGAGGGTCGGTCCCCAAAAATATCAAAAAAGCAAAAACAACACAAAAAGCAGCGCTGTCAATCAACGATGAGTGAATCAGATTTCAAAAAGGATATAACAATTTAATAAAAAAACACAATAATTTAAAATTTCATATATAGCAGCATTTTTTTCCATAGCATATGAATCATATATAGGTGCAAGTTGAATATATGCACATAAACATTTGAGTTTAAAAACAGTAAAAAGATGGCCAGATCTCACGTGTTTGTGAATAACCCCGTCCGGGGTGGAGGATTAAAGTAGATGGACAAAACCATGTGCACTGCAGGTGGGGCAGATGCAACTTGTGCAGAGGGAGTTACATTTGGGTGGGGGTTTTACTTCAAAGTGAGATCTATATTGCAGTGTAAAAATAAAGCAGCCAGTATTTACCCTGCACAGAAACAAAATAACTCACCCAAATCTAATTCTCTCTGCACATGTTACATCTGCCCCCCTGCAGTGCACATGATTTTGTCCATCTAAGAAGGAATTTGTCAGAAAGAGTGAACGAGAATAAACCCCATAGTCACATTTGAAGGGGATAAGCATTGGGAATTGCATACTGTATGTAGCCGCCACTTGTTTTGGTAAATTTCAACCACCTCAGATCAATGATCCATGTCACCTCCATCCATTAACCCTATGTTAATTAGCAATTTCAATCATTTGTGCAAAGAAAAAACTACAGTACTTACATTACATTGTTATAGGTGTTATCATGTTGCCAGGCATAAAGTATGCTGTGGTGGGGCAGCTTGCAGGTGTTGGCCATTATTGTTGGTCTGTTTCTGGGCGATGAACATGGACAGTGAAAAATGTAATGTTAACAATGTATGCGTGTTACAGGTTCCCCTTTACTATTCATTGTACACACAAAAATTACCTGTGAAATGCTGAAGTATCATCTGTGTACGAACCACATCCCCCCTCCGTGTACTTCGCACTACAACATCAGTAGTTTGAGCTTCCTGCACGACTGCTGCAGGGGCCACATCAACATAATTTGGTTGACCCAAAGCTATGTTATGCAGCATGCAGCAAGCCTGGACAACCAAAACCACTTTGGGCAGGGTGGTAGAGCAGTGTACCTGCTGACCTGTCCAAACACCGAAATCGGCTTTTCAGCACCCCAAAGGTGCGTTCCTCTACATTGCGGGTAGCAATATGTGCAGCATTGTAGCGGTGCTGTGCAGGGCTTTGTGGGTTCCGCAGAGGTGTCATGAGCCACGAATGACACCCATATCCTGAGTCACCTACCATGTAAAGGGATTTGTGTGGTCACATATCATGTGGGTAATTGATACATAATAGTAGCAGCCTATACTACATTGTTTGGCCTGGTATAAACAATTACAACAGAAATGGCTCTTTAATATAAGGTTGATCAGAGAGGGAGTCCAGGTACACCCTAGCACGGTACCGACGAGAAGCACGGAATGGTCGGGGTACCTGGATCTGGTGGGCAGCAGCATCCCTCCTGCGTAGCTGCTCCAAATGCCCCAGCTCACACACTAGCACCTCCAGTCCACTGTGCAAAATCTCCATCTCCAACACCCTCACAGGTGTCCATAATCATGTTGGGGTATATGTAGGGGACTTAGTAATTGCTATGTGTGTCACCTGTGACAGATTTAACCTTTTCTATGCTCAAACGCTGGCGATTTTGAGCAAATCGACACCCTCTACTTGGTCTATTTTTTTTTGGGGGGGGGGGTTAAAAATCGCATTTTGCTGCCGATTTCCAAATGCGGCAGCCATTAAATTAGCGATTTCTATCTTTTTCAATAGAAAAAACATCTGGATGCGATGTTGGAAATCGCCACTTCAGAAAGTGCGAATTAGCGCCAAAAAGTGCGATTTCTGCCGCAAATCGCCACCCATTAAGTAGTCGATTTGGAAAAAAAATGCGATAACGGCCGTTTTTGCAAAAAAAAAATCGCAAAAAACACAACATCGACCTCTAATAAATGTCACCCCATGTTTTTCTGTTGGAATTGTGCAGAGCCATGGTGTAGGTGGAACCACCCCTTCCGCCCCCCACACACACACACTTTAACCCCACAATTAAGAGGATTGAGCAATATATCTGAGAGGCCCTATAGTACAGCATATAAGAGGTTAACTAATAATAATGCACCTACGACACACAGGAGACACGACCTCTATGGTCCTGGCATAGGACGGATCTCTCAATAATGCACCTAGGACACACAGGAGACACGACCTCTATGGTCCTGGCATAGGACGGATCTCTCCTCCTTTCTGTGCGCCGGTTAATGGCTATTGTTTAACAAAGCCACTTTCAGCCTGTGTTATATTCCTGGAGCAGATGTGGCCCTTCCTCCCGGCCCCAGGTCGTACAGCGAGTAATTCCCAAGGGATGTACAGGATTATGTCCTAATGCTTCCCCTGTGCCTGTAAAATAATCTCGGCTGTCATGAAAGAAAATCAATCATAAAGAAAAATAAAATAAATCACGTCCTTATAATGGCAGAGATGCAACCGGAGCCTTGTTTTGGTCCGAATCTGGGAAATGTCCAATCAATTCTTTCACAAAAGTCTCACAATGTGCAACATCGGCCAATGTAAAAGCATCCGAGTTCATGAAAGCTTTGGGCTCCACTGTCATTTTAGACCCTTGTTCCCTGAAATTGCATCTTATTAACAATGGGGTACAATAACAAGCACAAGCAGCTTCTGAAAATAATATGCAGCATGCCTATATACCATACTTGCCCACTCCGGGAGAGGGCAGCCAGCTCAGTATGGCTGGAGGGCCAGTCCAAATCTGGGAGTAAAAGTGGGCGGTCCGGGGGCGGAGCCACGACAGTGATAATCTGTTTAGGGGCATGGCTAGATCGATAGCGTCATTTTAGCCACGACCCCGCTGTGCAATGCCGATATTTCCGGCATTGCACTGCGGGGGGCGGGGCTAAAATGCTGCGATCGCGTCATTTTACCCGCGGGGACCCCCCCCCCCCCAGGTATTATGCGGGTATTATGCGGGAGGGTTGCCCCCCTTTCCGGGGGGCCGTGAGGGGGACCCGATTTCCGGGACCCTCCCGGACATTCTGGGAGGGTAGGCAACCCTGCTATATGCTGAGTTCAATTGTGGCTGTACAGTATATGCACTGAATCCCCAGTCACTGCCACAATGAAGTTACTTTTCTGTGTCACTGGTGGGAAGGTCTCTCATACACCCCGACACTCCCCCATCCCCTCCTCCTAGACACTCCCCCATCCCCTCCTCCTCGACACTCCCTCATCCCCTCCTCCTGGACAATCCAGCATCCCTCCTCCTGGACACTCCCCCATCCCCTCCTCCAGGACACCCCCCCATCCCCTCCTCCTGGACACTCCCCGATCCCCCCATCCCCTCCTCCTGGACACTCCCTCATCCCCCCATCCCCTCCTCCTGGACACCCCCATCCCCTCCTCCTGGACACTCCCCCATCCCCTCCTCCTGGACACCCGCATCCCCTCCTCCTGAACACTCCCCCATCCCCTCCTCCTTGACACTCCCCCATCCCCTCCTTCTGGAAACTCCCCCATCCCTCCTCCTAGACACTCCCCCATCCCCTCCTCCTGGACACCCCCCATCCCCTCCTCCTGGACACTCCCCCATCCCCTCCTCCTGGACACCCCCCATCCCCTCCTCCTGGACACTCCCCCATCCCCTCCTCCTGGACACTCCCGCTCCCCTCTTCTTCTCCCCACCACCCTAATAATATAATAATAATAATGAATTATCATGTGCAGGTTGTCATCTTACAGCGTGACTTCAGTTACTTCAAATAGGACCTCTCGGGGCACCGGGCCGTGGGTGACTTGTTAGCTCCCCCTCGCGCCAGGTTCTGTTGTGCTTCAACTGTGACTTTGTATGTTTATGTAAGTAATTCTAAGGTCGCGCCCCAGTGACTGTAGTACACTGCCCTCTGCTGGCAGCTTTATAATGAGTCACACTGACTAATCAGAATTCTGCCACACCACCATGGGCATTGACCAAGAGGACCCTGAGCACATGTTTTTCAGGCCTGGTCAGAGTAGAAGGGTGCATCCCTTATCATCTCTCCTCTGCTGCCTCTCTCTGTTACCCACTGCCTTCTGCTGTCACCCTCTGCCTTTTGCTGTCATCCACTGCCTCTCCCTGTCACCCTCTCCATGTCACCCTCTGCCTGCCACTGCCACCTACTACCTCTCCCCATCATCCTTTATCTCCTTGTAACCTCTCCATGTCACCATCTGCCTTCCTCTGTCACTTACTACCACTCTCCATCACCCACTATCTCCTTGTCAAACTCTACCTGTCACCCTCTGCCTTCCCCTGTCACCCACTGCCTCTCCCCAGCACCCATTAACTCTTAAGGTGCCCATACACCGTGCTATTGCTATGTGCGATGCACACTCCCATGGGCATCCCATTGCACAGTTCAAAAATTATGTGCTGCACATACTTTTTGAACTGGGTCCCCATCGCATTGCACGCAAATCGCATGTGATGCGATATAGCCGAAAACGTATGCGATAATCACAGAGTGTATGGGCACCTTTAGTCACCCTCTCCCTATCTGCCTTCCACTGCCACCTTCTACCTCTCCCCATCGCCCTTTATCTCCTTGTTACCTCTCCCTGTCACCCACTACCTCTTCCCATCACCTACTATATCCTTGTGAACCTCTACCTGTGACCCTCTACCTTCTGGTGCCACCCACTACCTCTCCCCATCACCCACTAAATCTTAGTCACCCTCTGCCTTCCCCTGTCATCCACTGCCTCTTGCCATCACCCACTAATTCCTAGTCACCCTCTGCCTTCCCTGTCACCCACTGCCTCTCGCCATCACCCACTAAATCCTAGTCACCCTTTTCCCTTCACCCTCTTCCTGTCTATTTCTTTACAGCTTCATAGATGACCTTTTCATATAGCACAATGGAGATGAGTTCCCTTAATCTCTGCAATCAGGATGAATTTCCTTGCATTGAGGCAGGGGGGGGGGGGGGGGTGAGGCTGCATGCAAAAGCAGCCAGTATTTACCCTGCATGCAAAACCAATAACTGTTTTTGCCCCCTTGCAGGTGGGAACGTGGCGGTGAGTATGGGAACTGTGTGTTCGTGTGTGTGTATTAAAGTTTTACTTTTCTACTGTATGTGTGTGTCTTTTTTTGTACATTGTTTTCACAGTAGAACTACAAGAACCAGCGGGCCCATTAATGCCCTGCATGCTGGGACTTGTGGTTCACCAAGTCCCAGCATGCAGGGGAGGTCTTCTGGGACTTGTAGTTTTACTGTGAAAACCAATGTATTTGAGGGCTGTGGGTGGTGGGGACTGCCCCGGGCTTCAGCCCTGGACGGGTGAAGCCTAGGAAGGACCCCTTTACTGGGGGTCCCCAGTCTCCCAGGTACCCCATCCAAGGTTTACCAGCCAGGGTGATCGTGCATAAAAAGTGTCTCCCGGCTGTGGCATGACACCGTGGGCTGTTGGAGCCCGGTGCTGGTTCCAAAATATGTGGGACCCTCAGTCTTTTTATCCCCTATATTTTTGGAACCAGTCCTGGTCCCGTTACTATTATTTTTTTGTTAACAGTTTCATATGGGGCAGCACGGTTGGTGTAATGGTTAGCATTACTGCCTCACAGCGCTGAGGTCATGGGTTCGATCCCCACCATGGCTCTAACTGTGCGGAGTTTGTATATTCTCCCCGTGCTTGCGTGGGTTTACTCCGGGTACTCCGGTTTCCTCCCACAATCCAAAAATATACAGATAGGTTAATTGGCTTCCATCAAAATTAACCCTAGAATGTCTGTGTGTGCATGTACATGTGGTAGGGAATATAGATTGTAAGCTCCACTGGGGCAGGGACTGATGTGAATGTTCAAATATTCTCTCTGTAAAGCGCTGCGTAATATGTATGCGCTATATAAGAAACTGTTAATAAATAAAATAATATATATATATATATATATATATATATATATATATAGAGCGCACACATATTCCGCAGCACTGTACAGAGATTATTTGAACAGTCACATCAGTCCCTGCCCCAGTGGAGCTTACACTCTATATTCCCTACCACATGTACACGCACACACAGACATTCTAGGGTTAATTTTGTTTGAAGCCAATTAACCGTATATTTTTTTTTATATATTTTTTTTTACAAAAAAAACCCCCCGCACATTTCCGTTACTAAAAATCGCCAGAAATCGAGTACGAATTCTTACTTTGTCTATAAAAAATCGCACCCTATTGGAAATTTCGGACGAAAATTACACGTGACGTCCGATTTGGTGCGATATTTTAGACACCTAAAAAATCTCACTCTATTACATCTCGCCCCTTGGTGTTGTGTTCTTTCCTTGCTAGCTACACAACCGCACACAGAGTACAGAATACACCTCAGCACCAAATCTGCGCAGTCACATCCTGTCCTCACTATTCCTGCTCTGTAATCACTACCTTCCGTATCTGCCAGCGATTGTACAGATGTCACCTGAGGCCCTGAGAAGAGGAACGGCATTACTGGGGGGATATTTTTAGAATATGACAGATTGACTTCTGCTTTCTGCCTAGTATGCTGCAGACAGACAGGGCTGGCGCCACCACTAGGAAAATCTAGGCATTTGCCTAGGGCGCCGGCCACTGGAGGGCGGCATTTCGACCCCCCCCCCCCCCGTGCCGCGGGTGTACCTGTCCTGCGGCTGTGTATATAAAGCTTGCGGCGGCGGCAGCGGGGGGTCCCTGCAGTCAATAAGAATTTAATAACGAGCGCTATCCGCCTGGCTACGCGGAAGCGCTTCTGTTGTTGAAACACTGGCCGCACGCTGATTGGCTGAGATTCAGCCAATCAGCGTGCACCGTGCAGCCAGTGTTTTCACAACAGAAGCGCTTCCGCGTAGCCAGGCGGATAGCGCTCGTTATTAAATTCTTATTGACTGCAGGGACCCCCCGCTGCCGCCCCCGCCGCAAGCTTTATATACACAGTGGCAGGACAGGTACACCCCCCCGGGGCGCCCCCACCCCGACTCGCCTGGGGCGCTCCGGTGCCTTGCACCGGCCCTGCAGACAGATAAGGTTACAGTATGTCAGTCTTGTCCCTCTCTCCGCACGTTTCACTGCACACATTGTTCTCCACTAAAGGTGAGGACAAGACCCGGAGTGTTTTACATACTAGTGATGCAATATCCAATATCTTCTTGGCCCAATTTCTGTCTGATACAGAGGGAACCACAGTCTGCCTGTTAGGGATTGATGGTTAAACTGAAACATTGCAATGCAGGACCGTCCATGCTTTCACTAAGTGATGGTTATCCTTGCTCTTTGACACTTGACATGAAACCAGTGGTGTAGCTAGGTGTCACGGTGACCGGAGCAAGGGCATGTTTCACAAACCACCACCCCCCTCCTCCAGATTTGTAGTAGACGGGGCTCTTGCACTGCAAAAAAGGGGCGCGGCCTACCAATATACCACACACTGTAATGCCCATTGCACATAAAGCCACATGCTGTAATGCCAATTACACATAAGGCCACACATGATGCCCATTACATACTATATAACAAACCGTAATGACCATTACACATATGACACATAAGTGCCACTTACCTACATGCTCATTGCTAGGAACTTCATGCTCGATGCCAGGGACTTCATGCTCGATGCCAAGGGGGACTGAAATTGCTCATGGCCAAGGGGGACTGAAATTGCTCGCTGCCCGCTCCCCCGACCGCTGCTATTTTTAATTCTCCCGCTGGACCGCTAGCCAATAGGCGCTCGCAGGCCAACAGCCACCAATGCTGCTTCTGATTGGCTGCTGGACCGCAAGCGCCTGTTGGCTAGCGGTCCAACGGGAGACTTGAATTGAAAATAGCGGCAGACAGCCGAGCACAGCACGGGGCAGACAGGGCAAAGCAGTGCACAGCTCCAGTGCCCTGTGATCCTTCGGGGCCCAGAGCTCGTGCTCCGCCCTTGCTACGCCCCTGCATGAAACCATCAATCGTTTGCCACCAGTGATGATCGATGGCCCCTTGCAGGTCTGTTTCTGAAACAGGACTAGCAGCATAATGCTTGGTTAATTTGTCCATGGAATGTAAAAAAAAAAAAACAATGAAGGTACTGTAAGTCAGACAGGCCTGAATTCCTCTGTGCTGCTGTGTGTTATAAGTAGACAAGGATTGTCTATTGCCAGCTTTTGTAAAAATAAAATTAAAAAAACACATACAGTAAGACGTGGTAATAGTATCTGGGCCCAACAGCGCCCCCTGGGCAATAGGCAGGAGCCTAGGGTGCCTTGCGGATGCCTGGGTTATGCCCTGTGTAGTTGGGATGCGCATCTTGCCTTACCCTTGAGACCATGCCTGCATTTCCCATTTGCCGCTGAATGATTGTCAGGCAGGGACATTGAGGGGATGAGGCAGAGGCGGGGGGCAACCTGCTTTCCCAGAAATGGGGGCGTGCACAAGGTCCGGCCTACACATGCGCATAACGATCCTTGCCTTCACTCCCTCTATACCGCTGCCTGATTGGCAGGCCGATCGTATGGAATCCTGCTGGCTTGCCGCATTGTGTTTTTGTTCCTGTCTGAATGAGGCCCGCAGTGACTGTCTGCAGCTGAGGTTCCTGTCTGAGCCACATCCTCTGGCTGTCAGTTGGTGAAATGCCGACCTGGCAGCACAGGGCACGGTGATGTGTGTAGCGCAGCCGGCAGCCTATGGGAACTGAACACGAGGTCAGCGTCTTTCACGTGAACCTCAGACCTGTCACACTATGACTTTAGCTGCCATCTGAGATTATGATATGAGTAATAAGGGAACGTACATAGGGGTGTCAGGAGGTCACATCATGCCAGACACATGGGAAATTCTGTAGTCAATGCCTGCTTACCGACACCCCCCCCCCCCCCCCCCCCCCCCCCCCCCGCACGCGGAGGTGTCATCTAAGGGGGTATCCAATCTCTGACAATATCAGCAATTCAGTTTTCACTCCCGGCCTGGACGGAGCTGTTAGCTGTTTCCGCTGAACCACGGTCGGAACGACTCCTGAAAGTCGGAATATTGAAAACCGACTGTCGAGATCATGTCGGAACTCGTAAGCCAGCGAAAACGTTCCGACAGTCGGAATCCCAAATTGAATAACCCCCTAAGTGGTGTTTGCCTACCAATCTCTGGTATTAGTGTGATTTATTCTATGAAAATTTGACGATTTTATATGCTGTTTTCAAGTAATTTTATACCTTTTATTTCATTTTATGTAGAAACTAAGGTTGCTTTTATACCATATACTGTGTGTGTGTGTGTGTCCTGGCAACGTAGTTCCCCCCCCCGCCGTCCGCCACCTCCCCCGCCGCCATCGATGGTCCCGGATCCCCCCTAACCCTGCCCGTCAGGGCCGGCTCTACCACTAGGCAGCTTTAGGCAGCTGCCTAGGGCGCCGGGATCTGGGGGGCGCCACCAAGTCTGCAAATCAAAAAATCAAGGCTGTCTATGAGGATCCTTGTACTTAATGCTGGCGGTGGCTGTGGAACGTCTAAGACCTCACCGCCATACTTTCCCTTGAGTCATACTTCCTACATTGCTGCCCCCTCCTTCTTGTACTCTGTTGTGGGTGGCAAAGGGGAGGGTGCAGAGAACCTCCAGGAAACGCAAGGGACTTGGCCTCCTTCCCAGGGGTTTGGATGACCACTTTTTTTTGGGGGGGGGAGGTCTGAGGGAGGGGGGGAGTAGGTTGACGTTTCGCCTAGGGTGCTGGGAAGCCTTGCACCGGCCCTGCTGACCGTCTCCCTGAAGCGGAGACGGGCACGATCCTGCTGCCCAGCCGCCGAGAGACTGGGACACACATGTGCGTGAGACGCACGCGTGTTCCAATATGATGGAGTCCTTCTCGAGCCGGAGGGGACGGTCTGGCAAGAACCGAGCAAAGAAGAGAGGGGCTCCATCTCTATATATACAGTATATAGATAGATAGAAAGTATGAAAGGATAATATTTAACCAGCTCTCTCAAACTATGACAATTATTTATTTTATTTTTAAATATAACTCAAGAAATGTTGTAATTGCACGCCGCATAATGTTCCATATACAGACGTCGCTGCTGGTTTTGTTCTGACATGAGATGTCTGTGGTGGGGTCAGTGTCAGGGTGAGAACGAGGTGGTTTGACCCATCACTGGTTGGCAGCGCGAGAAGTGAGTAAATCGGGGAAGTTACACCACTCTTGTGAACCACAGACAGACTCAAAAAGAATCACCAAGGTGACACAGAGGTCATGTTCTCACCAGCCTGATATAATGGGAGGTATTTATGCTCCTAACTGGTTTTCTATGTGCCAGTTTGCTGCCAGACACTCAGGAGTGGCAGAGCCAGGGTGAAGAGAATAATAATGGACGTTCCTGGTGGTACTATTTCCTAAATTCCTTTGTAATGCCCACTCTGCACCACACAGCCGCCCGGTAACTTGGCGTTCAGCTTCTTCTTTTTGGATCTAGTTTAGTGACACTATATATTGTATGTGTAATCACCCCGGCTGGACGGGCCCCGGATTGCGGCTCCTGTAACTGCGCCACTGTCGTAACTTGGAAAAAAACAGATGTCGGTTGGGTAAAAGGTAAAGTAACTTTATTTTATTTAATGCTTCTTAGATACAGTTTATGAGCAATCAAAATAATATAACCGTTGGACTCAATCAGAAAATGTCATCCCTAACAGGCGCCCGACCAGTGGCAGCTTCTGCGGCACCTTACGGAAATTGATGTCAAATTCTGGTTTCAATATTATATTTTACTATTCCGAAAAAAAACATTTTTTAAATAATGTTATTAATCTTGAAATGGGATCAGAAAAAGTTTATGAAAATTTTTACAAACTTTCATAAACGTTGGGTCGACATGCGTTAAGTCCAAAGGCAATAGGTTCACACAATGAAAAGGTAATAGTCATGATTGACACATTAAAAGGTCAACATACATTTTTCATAATTTTTCTTCTTAATGTTTTTGAACTTTTTTTTTTATACTTTTCCATCCACGTGGCCTTCGATTGGGAACGGTAAAATTAGCCATGCGAGGGTGCACTAATTGGGGCTCCACATACTCAAATGAAAAAAAAGGTACTTGTTTCCTAGCACGGCCACACCGATTAAGATCGGGGTGGTCGTGCTGAAAAAAATCGGGTCGATCGCATCGCATGCGATTTGGTCGCATGCGATGCGATCGACGCGACCGACCGATTTTTGACCCGATTTTTTCATTAAATCCAATATAAATTGGGTCCCTGGGACCCAATTTTACATTGGATTGAATGAAAAAAATTCCAAACCCCCCCAAATTGAAGCGCGTACACAGCGCCCCACGATAGACGGCAACCCGAAGCGTGGCGAGCGCAGCGAGCCCGCGAGGGGCGGCGGTACGCGTCCTCCGACCTTTTCATGCCCTACTATCCACTAGGGCGTGGAGTGAGAATAGAATAGTGTGGCGAGCGCAGCGAGCCACCGAGCCCGAAGCGTGGCGAGCGCACGCGGATACCTTCACAGGTAATCGCGTCCCTTCGCGGGCTTCACAGGTGTCCGCGTCGCCACGGACACCTGTGAAGCCCGCGAAGGGACGCGTTTACCTGTGAAGGTATCCGCGTCCCCTCGCGGGGCTCGCTGCGCTCGCCACGCTTCGGGCTCGGTGGCTCGCTGCGCTCGCCACACTATTCTATTCTCACTCCACGCCCTAGTGGATAGTAGGGCATGAAAAGGTCGGAGGACGCGTACCGCCGCCCCTCGCGGGCTCGCTGCGCTCGCCACGCTTCGGGTTGCCGTCTATCGTGGGGCGACGACGGGGACATTTATAATGTGAAATGGGTCATATTGACCCATTTCACATTTTTTTACATTTTTACACCATTTCAATGTTAAAAAATTTTTTAACATTGAATCCTATGTAAAAATCGGGTGCATCGCGTCGCATCGCGTCGGGACCAATGTTAATGGTCCCGACCGACGCGATGCCCCCGATATTTTACCGTTCCCGACAAGATTTCAATGTTAAAAAAAATTTTAACATTGAAGTCAATGCAAATATCGGGGGCATCGCGTCGGTCGCGTCGGGACCAATGTTAATGGTCCCGACCGACGCGATGCCCCCGATTTTTGTTTCCTAGCCGGCAAAATGGACCTGATTTCAAAAGAAATCGGGTCCATCGGGGTAATCGTGTCCCTTAATTAAGGGACACGATTACTTACGATTGTGGCCGTGCTAGGAAACAAGTACCAAAAAAAAAATTACATAAAAAGGCGGGAAAAAGCCATGAGTCGAAGTTCTACTCATGTCAACTTTTTTTTCCCATGTCAACTTTGTGCATGTCGACTCTATGGGGTTTCTTTGCTAAGATTGGAGTTTTAGTGAAGATATGATGTTTCCCATAGCAACCAATCATCTTATTTATTTAGCACCTTCTAGAAGATAATAGACTGATTGGTTGCCCATAGCAATATCTCATCTTTAATAGAAATCCCATCTTAGTAAATAACCCCTATGACCCGCACTCAAAGTGAATAATCCCGGAGAGCGCATAATGATAGAGTTTTTTTCAACAATGGAGAAAACTTTTGAGAAACAAAACCATATTTACAATTCATGGGGCAATAGGCCATTCCAGGCCATTTTCCCCAGTGATTATCTTACTGATATATATCTGTATCCCTGCCCTTGGAAAACATCTCTAAACAT
This sequence comes from Crinia signifera, assembly GCF_055691185.1. Classification (NCBI taxonomy): domain Eukaryota; kingdom Metazoa; phylum Chordata; class Amphibia; order Anura; family Myobatrachidae; genus Crinia; species Crinia signifera. The sequence continues at coordinate 389,764,957 of NC_139218.1, forward strand.
AGTACATATACAGTAGAACATTTCCATCCCAGTAGCTAATACATTTTATACAGTCATTAAGTCATTAACCTCCAAAAACCTCCAAGAGTCATTAACCTCCAAAAAGTTTCTACGTTCTTTGCATCTTTCAGACTATTTGGTGGGCATGTTCACCGGTTGTCCGTGTAAGTGCTGGTACTTTCCATGGTGGCACTGTTTGTCACACCCCAGCCTGACATAGAGACTAATGAACGACAGGCAAGGCACAGCTCTTGCAAAGCAGACTGTGCCCGGTGCCTGAAGCCAGCATCCAGCAAGGCATAGATAAGGGGGTTGGCGCAGCTGTTGGCAAAGGCGAGGGCAGCTGCAGCACTCCGGGCCTGATTTATGGACACCCAGTCTGGGCAGGGTATATCTATCCCCAACTGAGGCATCACCGATAGCGTATTGAGAGCATTAAAAGGAAGCCAAGATAAGCAGTAAGCCCCAACCACGCAGGACACTATGCGCAACCAGCTGTGCCCTCGCCGTGGCTTTCCAGCAGTCATCGATGTACCTACGTGGCTGCCAAAATAGTTCCACAGGGACTTGGCCATTCTGGAGTAGCAGTAGAGAACGACGGCAAACGGCAACACAAATGTTATCAAAATGACGGCCATCTTGAATCCGAGACTGAAAGATGACTCGTCGGAGTCCACACAGGCGGAGGTGTCGCTGTTAAGATGCCGACTCACAAGAGACGGGCAGCCAATGAGGACGGACAAAGCCCAAATTGTACAGCAGGCTCCAAGAGAGCAGGACCGCATGCGGAGCGGGTGCACCCTCGCCACCTTTATCACGGCCAAGTAGCGGTCCACACTCATGATTGCCATGAGTAAAGAACTGGCACAACGGGTGACTGCGATGACGAAGCTACTTGCTTTGCAAAGGTAAACCCCGAATGGCCAGTATCCTTGTGCCAGTGAAGATGCCCACAGTGGCAGGGTCATTACAAAGAGCAGGTCAGAGATGGCAAGGTTGAGAATAAAGGTGTCTGCCCGGCGTGAGCTGCGTCTGCCCACTACTGCGATGACCATTATGTTGCCAGTCAGTCCAACGAGGAAAAAGATGGAGTAGAGAGTAGGGAGAATCCAGTGGGAATGGGGCAGCTCCTCCAACTGGCAGTTCTCCTCTGTCTCGTTCTCATAATCCAGGTCATTGTAAAAGTCAGCCCAGGACTCTGTGGCCATGTCTGCAGAGAGAGTAACGTAACCCTAGTAGGGTAGAAGATGGGCTTATCGCTTATCTATGTCTCCGATACAAACATGTGCAGAGTGTGGTTTCCTGTGGTCTCACACCCAATACCCACTCAGCGAGAGCAAGCAGCCAATCCCACAGAAGTCAACATCGGCAAATACCCGCCACACCCCAGGGATCGCAATGACCTTGTTTATCACCCTGTACCTATATACACATCTCCGCATATTTATAATAGCATGGCGGATTATCTATTATGTCCTCTTGCTGTTATAGGGGTACATCTACTAAAGCTTCAAAAAATTTAAATATGTGATGTTGCCCATAGCAACCAAATCAGAAGGTGGACTAAGCCTTGAAAAGTGATAAAATGGAGAGTGATAAACCACCAGCCAATCAGCTCCTACCTGTCATTTTTCAAACACAGCCTGTGACATGGTAGGTACGAGTTGATTGGCTGGCTGTTTATCACTCTCCATTTTATCACTTTCAAAGCTTAGTGCATCTGGTCCTCTTTCTGTTATCATTTTTTTGGTTACAATAGAGAAATTATAGACCGAATCTGATTGGTTGCTATTGGGCAATATGACCTGTTCTCATTTTTAGTAGCTTTTAGCAAATTTACCTCATAAAATCTTGTTCGGTGACAAAGATCTTCGAGGCATCAACAATGGATCAGGGTGTAAGTATATCTGTGCTGAACCAGGGATATACTTAAAACCTGGACGGGTATGATTCTTTGGGATCATAAATACCATTACACAAGTGCGTGTGTTTGATTGTGTGTGTGTTTGTGTGTGTGTGTGTGTGTTTATATAAGATCATCATGAGAATGTTGACATGTTCATTATGGCAGCACTGACCATGTCTATAAGCAGCAGTATAACGTATCCCTCACCCCTACCATTAATGCCATCGCTAGCACTAACCCAAACACCCGAACCCTAATGCTAACTTCCCAACCTAACACTGACCCTAAACCCGAACCCTTAAACCTCTAGGGAAATATTCAGCAGTCTCGTAGATTTGTTTCTTAACGCTTTCCTGACAGGATTGCTCAGTTTTTAAGGATACGTTTTACGGTGTTATGATTGTAGGTTGTACTATGCTATGATTGTAGATTATGCTATATTATGATTGTAGGTTGTACTATGCTATGAATGTAGGTTGTACTGTGCTATGATTGTAGATTATGCTATATTATGATTGTAGGTTGTACTATGCTATGAATGTAGGTTGTACTGTGCTATGAATGTAGGTTGTACTGTGCTATGAATGTAGGTTGTACTGTGCTATAAATGTAGGTTGTACTGTGCTATGAATGTAGGTTGCACTGTGCTATGAATGTAGATTGTACTGTGCTATGATTGTAGGTTGTACTGTGCTTTGATTGTAGGTTGTACTGTGCTATGATTGTATGTTGTACTGTGCTATGATTGTATTTTGTGCTTTGCTATGATTGTAGGTTGTACTGTGCTATGATTGTAGATTGTATTGTGTTATGCTTGTAGGTTGTATTGTGTTATGAATGTAGGTTGTACTGTGTTATGCTTGTTGTTTGTACTGTGCTATGATTGTAGGTTGTACTGTGTTATGCTTGTTGTTTGTACTGTGCTATGATTGTAGGTTGCACTGTTCTATGAATGTTGGTTGTACTGTGCTATGAATGTAGGTTGTAATGTGTTATGCTTGTTGGTTGTACTGTGTTATGATTGTAGGTTGTACTGGGCTATGATTGTAGATTGTACTGTGTTATGCTCGTTGGTTGTACTGTGCTATGAATGTAGGTTGTACTGTGCTATGAATGTAGGTTGTACTGTGCTATGAATGTAGGTTGTACTGTGTAAACGAATGTAGGTTGTACTGTGGTATGATTGTAGGTTGTACTGTGTTATGCACGTTGGTTGTACTGTGCTATGAATGTAGGTTGTACTGTGCTATAAATGTTAGGTGTACTGTGTTATGCTTGTTGGTTGTACTGTGCTATGATTGTAGATTGTACTGTGTTATGCTCGTTGGTTGTACTATGCTATGAATGTAGGTTGTACTGTGCTATGAATGTAGGTTGTACTGTGCTATGAATGTAGGTTGTACTGTGTAAACGAATGTAGGTTGTACTGTGGTATGATTGTAGGTTGTACTGTGTTATGCACGTTGGTTGTACTGTGCTATGAATGTAGGTTGTACTGTGCTATAAATGTTAGGTGTACTGTGTTATGCTTGTTGGTTGTACTGTGCTATGATTGTAGATTGTACTGTGTTATGCTCGTTGGTTGTACTATGCTATGAATGTAGGTTGTACTGTGCTATGAATGTAGGTTGTACTGTGCTATGAATGTAGGTTGTACTGTGTAAACGAATGTAGGTTGTACTGTGGTATGATTGTAGGTTGTACTGTGTTATGCACGTTGGTTGTACTGTGCTATGAATGTAGGTTGTACTGTGCTATAAATGTTAGGTGTACTGTGTTATGCTTGTTGGTTGTACTGTGCTATGATTGTAGATTGTACTGTGTTATGCTCGTTGGTTGTACTATGCTATGAATGTAGGTTGTACTGTGCTATGAATGTAGGTTGTACTGTGCTATGAATGTAGGTTGTACTGTGTTATGCTCGTTGGTTGTACTGTGCTATGATTGTAGATTGTACTGTGTTATGCTCGTTGGTTGTACTATGCTATGAATGTAGGTTGTACTGTGCTATGAATGTAGGTTGTACTGTGCTATGAATGTAGGTTGTACTGTGCTATGAATGTAGGTTGTACTGTGCTATGAATGTTGGTTGTACTGTGCTATGATTGTAGATTGTTATATGTTATACTTATTGGTTGTACTGTGTTATGATGGTAGATTGTAATATGCTATGCATGTTAGGTGTACAGTGCTATGATGGTAGGTTGTACTGTGCTATGAATGTGCATTATACTCTGCTATGAATGTTGGGTGTACTGTGCTATGATGGTAGGTTTTGCTGTGTGCTATGATGGCAGCTTGTACTGTGCTATTATGGTAGGTTGTGCTGTGCTATGATTGTAGATTGTAATATGTTATACTTATTGGTTGTACTGTGTTATGATGGTAGGTTGTACTGTGCTATGATGGTAGGTTGTACTGTGTTATGATTGTAGGTTGTACTGTGCTATGATGGTAGGTTGTATGGTATTATGATGGTAGGTTGTAATGTGTTATGATGGTAGGTTGTACTGTATTATGATGGTAGGTTGTACTATGCTATTCTTGTTAGTTGTACTGTGCTATGATGGTAGGTTGTACTGTGCTATGATTGTACATTGTAATATGTTATACTTATTGGTTGTACTGTGTTATGATGGTAGATTGTACTGTGCTACGATGGTAGGTTGTACTGTGCTATGATGGTAGGTTGTACTGTGCTATGATGGTAGGTTGTATTGTGTTATGATGGTAGGTTGTACAGTGTTATGATTGTAGGTTGTACTGTGCTATGATGGTAGGTTGTGCTGTGCTATGATTGTAGATTGTAATATGTTATACTTATTGGTTGTACTGTGTTATGATGGTAGGTTGTACTGTGCTATGATGGTAGGTTGTACTGTGTTATGATTGTAGGTTGTACTGTGCTATGATGGTAGGTTGTATGGTATTATGATGGTAGGTTGTACTGTATTATGATGGTAGGTTGTACTGTGCTATGATGGTATGTTGTACTGTGCTATGAATGTAGGTTGTACTGTGCTATAAATGTTAGGTGTACTGTGTTATGCTTGTTGGTTGTACTGTGCTATGATTGTAGATTGTACTGTGTTATGCTCGTTGGTTGTACTATGCTATGAATGTAGGTTGTACTGTGCTATGAATGTAGGTTGTACTGTGCTATGAATGTAGGTTGTACTGTGTAAACGAATGTAGGTTGTACTGTGGTATGATTGTAGGTTGTACTGTGTTATGCACGTTGGTTGTACTGTGCTATGAATGTAGGTTGTACTGTGCTATAAATGTTAGGTGTACTGTGTTATGCTTGTTGGTTGTACTGTGCTATGATTGTAGATTGTACTGTGTTATGCTCGTTGGTTGTACTATGCTATGAATGTAGGTTGTACTGTGCTATGAATGTAGGTTGTACTGTGCTATGAATGTAGGTTGTACTGTGTAAACGAATGTAGGTTGTACTGTGGTATGATTGTAGGTTGTACTGTGTTATGCACGTTGGTTGTACTGTGCTATGAATGTAGGTTGTACTGTGCTATAAATGTTAGGTGTACTGTGTTATGCTTGTTGGTTGTACTGTGCTATGATTGTAGATTGTACTGTGTTATGCTCGTTGGTTGTACTATGCTATGAATGTAGGTTGTACTGTGCTATGAATGTAGGTTGTACTGTGCTATGAATGTAGGTTGTACTGTGTTATGCTCGTTGGTTGTACTGTGCTATGATTGTAGATTGTACTGTGTTATGCTCGTTGGTTGTACTATGCTATGAATGTAGGTTGTACTGTGCTATGAATGTAGGTTGTACTGTGCTATGAATGTAGGTTGTACTGTGCTATGAATGTTGGTTGTACTGTGCTATGATTGTAGATTGTTATATGTTATACTTATTGGTTGTACTGTGTTATGATGGTAGATTGTAATATGCTATGCGTGTTAGGTGTACAGTGCTATGATGGTAGGTTGTACTGTGCTATGAATGTGCATTATACTCTGCTATGAATGTTGGGTGTACTGTGCTATGATGGTAGGTTTTGCTGTGTGCTATGATGGCAGCTTGTACTGTGCTATTATGGTAGGTTGTGCTGTGCTATGATTGTAGATTGTAATATGTTATACTTATTGGTTGTACTGTGTTATGATGGTAGGTTGTACTGTGCTATGATGGTAGGTTGTACTGTGTTATAATTGTAGGTTGTACTGTGCTATGATGGTAGGTTGTATGGTATTATGATGGTAGGTTGTAATGTGTTATGATGGTAGGTTGTACTGTATTATGATGGTAGGTTGTACTATGCTATTCTTGTTAGTTGTACTGTGCTATGATGGTAGGTTGTACTGTGCTATGATTGTAGATTGTAATATGTTATACTTATTGGTTGTACTGTGTTATGATGGTAGATTGTACTGTGCTATGATGGTAGGTTGTACTGTGCTATGATGGTAGGTTGTACTGTGCTATGATGGTAGGTTGTATTGTGTTATGATGGTAGGTTGTACAGTGTTATGATTGTAGGTTGTACTGTGCTATGATGGTAGGTTGTGCTGTGCTATGATTGTAGATTGTTATATGTTATACTTATTGGTTGTACTGTGTTATGATGGTAGATTGTAATATGCTATGCGTGTTAGGTGTACAGTGCTATGATGGTAGGTTGTACTGTGCTATGAATGTGCATTATACTCTGCTATGAATGTAGGTTGTACTGTGCTATGAATGTAGATTGTAATATTTTATGCATGTTGGGTGTATTTTGCTATGATGGTAGGTTTTGCTGTGTGCTATGATGGCAGCTTGTACTGTGCTATTATGGTAGGTTGTGCTGTGCTATGATTGTAGATTGTAATATGTTATACTTATTGGTTGTACTGTGTTATGATGGTAGGTTGTACTGTGCTATGATGGTAGGTTGTACTGTGTTATGATTGTAGGTTGTACTGTGCTATGATGGTAGGTTGTATGGTATTATGATGGTAGGTTGTAATGTGTTATGATGGTAGGTTGTACTGTATTATGATGGTAGGTTGTACTATGCTATTCTTGTTAGTTGTACTGTGCTATGATGGTAGGTTGTACTGTGCTATGATTGTACATTGTAATATGTTATACTTATTGGTTGTACTGTGTTATGATGGTAGATTGTACTGTGCTACGATGGTAGGTTGTACTGTGCTATGATGGTAGGTTGTACTGTGCTATGATGGTAGGTTGTATTGTGTTATGATGGTAGGTTGTACAGTGTTATGATTGTAGGTTGTACTGTGCTATGATGGTAGGTTGTGCTGTGCTATGATTGTAGATTGTAATATGTTATACTTATTGGTTGTACTGTGTTATGATGGTAGGTTGTACTGTGCTATGATGGTAGGTTGTACTGTGCTATGATGGTAGGTTGTATTGTGTTATGATGGTAGGTTGTACAGTGTTATGATTGTAGGTTGTACTGTGCTATGATGGTAGGTTGTGCTGTGCTATGATTGTAGATTGTTATATGTTATACTTATTGGTTGTACTGTGTTATGATGGTAGATTGTAATATGCTATGCGTGTTAGGTGTACAGTGCTATGATGGTAGGTTGTACTGTGCTATGAATGTGCATTATACTCTGCTATGAATGTAGGTTGTACTGTGCTATGAATGTAGATTGTAATATTTTATGCATGTTGGGTGTATTTTGCTATGATGGTAGGTTTTGCTGTGTGCTATGATGGCAGCTTGTACTGTGCTATTATGGTAGGTTGTGCTGTGCTATGATTGTAGATTGTAATATGTTATACTTATTGGTTGTACTGTGTTATGATGGTAGGTTGTACTGTGCTATGATGGTAGGTTGTACTGTGTTATGATTGTAGGTTGTACTGTGCTATGATGGTAGGTTGTATGGTATTATGATGGTAGGTTGTAATGTGTTATGATGGTAGGTTGTACTGTATTATGATGGTAGGTTGTACTATGCTATTCTTGTTAGTTGTACTGTGCTATGATGGTAGGTTGTACTGTGCTATGATTGTACATTGTAATATGTTATACTTATTGGTTGTACTGTGTTATGATGGTAGATTGTACTGTGCTACGATGGTAGGTTGTACTGTGCTATGATGGTAGGTTGTACTGTGCTATGATGGTAGGTTGTATTGTGTTATGATGGTAGGTTGTACAGTGTTATGATTGTAGGTTGTACTGTGCTATGATGGTAGGTTGTGCTGTGCTATGATTGTAGATTGTAATATGTTATACTTATTGGTTGTACTGTGTTATGATGGTAGGTTGTACTGTGCTATGATGGTAGGTTGTACTGTGTTATGATTGTAGGTTGTACTGTGCTATGATGGTAGGTTGTATGGTATTATGATGGTAGGTTGTACTGTATTATGATGGTAGGTTGTACTGTGCTATGATGGTATGTTGTACTGTGCTATGATGGTAGGCTGTACTGTATTATGATGGTAGGTTGTACTGTGTTATGATGGTAGGCTGTACTGTATTATGATGGTAGTTTGTTATGATGGTAGGTTGTACTGTATTATGATGGTAGGTTGCACTGTCCTATGATGGTAGGTTGTACTGTGTTATGATGGTAGGCTGTACTGTATTCTGATGGTAGGTTGTACTGTTTTATGATGGTAGGTTGTACTGTGTTATGCACTTTGGACTCAAAAACCCAAAGGCTCAATATAGTATCAAGGGTACTATAATGGAAACTACTGAGGAGGAAAGAGATCTAGGAGTCACTATTTCAAGTGACTTAAAGGCAGGAAAGCAATGTAGAAAAGCAATGAGGAAGGTTGTACTGTTTTATGATGGTAGGTTGTACTGTATTATGATGGTAGGTTGTACTGTGCTATGATGGTAGGTTGTACTGTGTTATGATGGTAGGTTGTACTGTATTATGATGGTAGGTTGTACTGTGCTATGATGGTAGGTTGTACTGTGTTATGATGGTAGGTTGTACTGTATTATGATGGTAGGTTGTACTGTGCTATGCTGGTAGGTTGTACTGTGTTATGATGTTAGGTTGTACTGTGTGTGTACCTGCCCGTACGCACCGATGCGGTGTATTTCCGCAAAAATCACCACTATTATCTGAACACCGAAATCTGTAACATGACCCACTTATGCAATTAGGCAACATCATTAAAAAGGGATTGTTTTTAATGGTTATCTATTATTTCTCTAATTGATAATTAAACACTTTACTACCACTTTAGATTAACCCTTACATCATGCTAAGTTCACAACATTCTTTCTTGCCCCTTTACGCCCATGTGTTATGTATGCAGATTACATCATCAATTATTCTTCACATGCAAACACACACATACACATCAACACACTGCAAGCAATGACAAGAGTGTAATTAATGAGTAATGAGTAAAGGAGTGGATTGTATTGTGTTCAGCTGAAATTGGTTGAGGTGCGGCCGTACTGATTGGGCGTTCCGAATGCCTAGCGCATGACCGAGTGGTGTCCGCAAAGCAATACTTGCTTATGAAGACCGCATGTTTCCTGCCTTTTTGTCCGAATGTACGCGTACCAGAATTAGTGCACTCCCTCGTGTACGCCCATGTTTACGCCCAGTTTAGCCCACTTTGAAACTACGCCCCTGTGTAGTTCCGAATGACGCCCATATTTCCAGAGTGAATGCAGTGCACATTTCTGTACGGTATTGGTGAGAACAAGTACGGAGACCTTGCGTGGCACATGCGCATAGCGTTGCCCACGCATGCGCAGACGGCTAAAAAATGCCATCCGAAAGAGTGCGGGAAAGTACGCACAGACCAGAATAAGGCCCATAGAGACATCGGGCCGCACGAATACTAGCAGGAGACGTCACAGGGGTTCCCTGATGACCGCCCCGGTAACAAGGTTACCAGATTCAAGCCTCTGCACACCACCCGTGGTCCTGAGTGACAGCGCCCGGAGCCGAGGCTCAAGGCGGGTTTGGCGCATATGTGAATTTTTTGTTTGCTATTTAAACCTGCTATGATTCATTCTGTGTTACCCCTGAGGAAAACTGGACACAGATCCGGTTGAAACATCTGTCGGGTCAGCCCTGTTGTATACATTTAAGATGTTGTAAAAACTTCAATACAAAACTTTTCTTTCTTCATCAAATACGAGTGCTGGTCTGGTCCTTTCCTGCTAATAGATGTTGGGTAAGTGCTGTGTATATATATATATATATATATATATATATATATATATATATATATATATATACTGTATACTGTACATACTGTAGTACTAATTGCCAACCAAATGACATCATCTAGTTATACTGCTGGTTTGTATTTAGGTTATGAAGTTTGCAGCTGGCAGGGGAAGCCCCTATAATGACCTCTCAGTGGTTACCCGGGAAACACACCTTGAAATGTGGGGTACGCATTAGATCTGGTCTGGGGTTTGTAGTAGGGGGGCACTTTGGGTGGGTCACATAGTTCTTTTGTTTCATTGTTCTGTTATTTGCAAACATTCAGGATGTGGGTAATGAAACACCTTTGTTTTTTAAAGAAGTTCTAAGGTTTCTGTACCTCTCTGACTTAGCCTTTACGTTAGCCAGTTTAAGGTGATTGGAGTGTTGACGATGTGTCAAGGCTTGGAGAGAGATAAAGAGATCTATGTACTAAGCATTAGACGGAGATCACCTGGAGAGAGATCAGACATTTTTATAAAAATAGCCTGTACTGTAACATGACAGTTGGGTGGTAGTTTATCTCGGGTGCCGGACGTGGGTCCCGACAGTTGGGATCCCGACAGTCATTAACCCGACGTCGGCATCCCGACTGTTAAAACACTGACGGCCGGGTTACCGACGACCGTTGGCTATTTTCCCTCGTGGGGGTCCACGACCCCCATAGAGGGAGAATAGAATAGGTGGCTCGCATAGCGAGCCTCCGCGCCCGCAAGGGGATTAGTTGCACTGGCCAGGCTGTCTGAGTCCGGGCAGTCGGGATCCCGACGTCGGGATAATGACTGTCGGGATCCCGACTGTCGGAGAAACATACCACACCCACTTATCTCCATTCACTTTATCTCTCCCAAAGACTTGGAAAATAGACCCATTAGTGGAGAACCAATCAACAACTGTCAGTTATTTATCACAGTCTTTGAAAATCTACTGCAGAAGCTGATTGGATAGTTTGGGACTGTTGTAATCTTTCTGCGATGCTGGGTACATCCCTCTCTTGTAAGAAAACGTTGGAAAAATTATTAAATTATTAAATATGATGAGACTCAACCAACAGGATTGGCACAATGGGGGGACTAGTTTCCGTCACTTTCTCTTAAAAAATGACTAAAAACTTTTGAATTATCGGTACTTGTTTCCTATCTGGGCGCCCAGGTTTTCAACGTACGGCACCGTAATGAAATCGTATCGCATCGCATCGGATTCGGTACGCGATGATGTACGATGGCATACGATGCTATCCGATCCGATTTCATTTTAAATCGGATCGCATCGCATGCGGTGACGCGATCAACCCCGATTTTTACATTGGAATCAATGTTAAATGGTCCCTGAGACCCGATTTTACATTGATTTCAATGTAATAACCCCGCAAACCCACGATTTGTATAGGAAACCCCCCCCTCATGGTTTAAAATGCGCCTCCATTGTTAACGCCACCCCAGTATTGACGTCAACCCGAAGCGTGGCGAGCGCAGCGAGCCCCGCGAGGGGTGGCGGTACGCGTCCTCCGACTTTTTCATACCCCCACTATCCACGTCGGCGTGGAGTTGAGAATAGAATAGTGTGGCGAGCGCAGCGAGCCACCGAGCCCGAAGCGTGGCGAGCGGACGCGGATACCTGTGAAGCCCGCGAGGGGACACGGACACCTGTGAAGCCCGCGAGGGGACACGGATACCTGTGAAGTATCCGCGTCCCCTCGCGGGGCTCGCTGCGCTCGCCACGCTTCGGGCTCGGTGGCTCGCTGCGCTCGCCACACTATTCTATTCTCAACTCCACGCCGACGTGGATAGTGGGGGTATGAAAAAGTTGGAGGACGCGTACAGCCGCCCCTCGCGGGGCTCGCTGCGCTCGCCACGCTTCGGGTTGACGTCAATACTGGGGTGGCGTTAACAATGGAGGCGCATTTTAAACCATCAGGGGGGGGGGGGTTCCTATATATCGTATGGGCCAACCATAAAAGCGGGAACGAAATCGGATCGCATCGCATCGTTCAATATCGTGTATGTGCATTTGTGGTATCCGATGCGATGCGATCCGATTTTTATACGGAGAATAGCATGGTGCGCAATTAACGTAGCGGGCGCCCAGATAGGAAACAAGTACCGAATTATCAGTTAAACTTGTACCTGCAAATTTTCCTCCACTGGGGCAGGGACTGATGTGAATGTTCCAAATATTCTCTGTTAATAAATAAATAATAGCTATATAAACTTATTTATCGCCACATCGCTGTGATCTGATGGGAATGTTGCCAACTCATTTATGTCCTAGGTGCGGATCTCAGAGGGTAGAACGGCTCTGATGCTTATGGGGTTGCACAATGATAAGACAATTTTGGGTTCAGATTTGGACCTATGTTACCCAACATTTGGTTAATTATTTGCCCTTGACCCCTGAAAGGGCAATATTTGCTATCACCCTGGAAGGATTTTGAAGTGCACAGGGAGTTAGCAAGTTACTTAGAACTATGAAGCTCTCCCCCTGTCGCTCTTTTTTGCACAGTTACTGTATACTGTATATTTGAGAGGGGAGTGGCTTGAGGCTTCATTGCAAAAAGAGAAATTGACTGAAAAGTTTTTCGAGATGTGGGAGAGCTACCTAGACACCTTGTTGGACTCTCTAAAAGAGCAAATACGGAAATGCTTCAATAATACACTTTGGTATGAAGCGAGAGTTTGTGTAACAGATCCCCCAACACTAATTGCTTACACATGTCCACGAATGCAAGAGTTGGTTGACAGTGTGGCCATCTCCTGGGGAAGAATAGTGGAATGGATCTGGGTACATATTTGTGTTTAATTTTTTTTTTAATTATTATTATGTTGTACCAGATGATTGTAGTGCATGACACTTTTACATGTGCAATGCTTTTATTTCTCTTTATTACACATAACATTGTAACTATTTTTGTATAATATAAATATATACACAGACTATATTTTGTGAATTTAAACTATGCTTCAATAAAATAAAGTTTTGAATTTTTTTTAATTATAAATGGTCTCTCCGTCGAATCGCTGATTGTTATTTTTTTTATCAGTCTTTTGTCTCTGATGTGTTCTGTTCAGTTTTGTGTCTCCTTTCTCATATATTGCAACCTTTCAATAACAAAAGTAAAAAAAAAAAAAAAAAATACAAAAAATTGTTGTCTATTTTCAGAAATACAAGGCAAACACATCACAGGCTAGTAACTAGGATTAATGGAAAAGGAGACGGTTTTGTGGTTTTTGTCATATTTTTAGATTGTTATTTATTTTTTTATTATTTGTGATTTATCGATCAAGAAATTATATAATTCCCTGCAAAGCATTTTGTCATAGAGGTATAAGTCACCCTCAGCACTACAAGCTTCACAATTAAATTCCAGCCAAGTGTCATTGTCATTGTTCTGTTGGGTACCACTTGTACGGCGCCTTACACATAAAAATATACTGATTCAAATACATAAATCCCATCTGCAATAAATAGAAATTCTAATTTTTAAATACCCACTGTAGCGATAAATCCTAAAGTACCCATACACGCTGCGATTAAATGCAATTTCCATGCGATGCGATCCGAAGCTAGTTAGAAAAGTAGGGGCAGCACATACTTTTTGAACTGTGGAAAGGGATGCCTGCGGGAGCGCGCATCACTTAGCACATGGGTCTTCAAACTGCGGCCCTCCAGATGTTGTGAAACTACAAATCCCAGCATGCCTTGCCACAGTTTTAACACTCCCTTATAGCAAAACTGTGGCAAGGCATGCTCGGATTTTTAGTTTCACAACATCTGGAGGGCCGCAGTTTGAAGACCCATGACTTAGCACATCAAAAATGCACACAGTGTATTGGCACCTTAAGTCTCGATCTCCTTTCAATGTTGCGATATCTTCAGTACACTATTGGTTTGTGTTTTTAGATATTCGTTTTACCACCAAGATTATAAAATATTTTCGTTTAGCACCAGGAAACGGCCTGGGTTGGATATGATTCAGTCATTCAGAATGAATTCAATATGAGTTGCTAAATCAAAGGTGGTTTTAGAGAACAAATCTTTAAGATAATTGAACAACAACTGTCAGCATATAGGCATCATACAGATGTTTTATAATCATCTGTTTTAAGTCATTACAGTTTTTTTCAAAATATATTTATTTAAAAAAAAATAAGTCTAAATCTTTGGCCTGCGGTGTCCGTGCTGAATAGGCAAATAGAAAACTTCTTTCAAAGTTAGGTATTCTACTCTATTCTCTTCAAAAAATGTAATTACCTATCAGATTGTTTGACAATTTAATGAACTAGAAATTAATAAAGGCACGTTGCTGGAATATAAATACAGGAAAAAGTATATTCAGAAAAGTATATTCTGTGCAACTACAGAGCACCTAAAATAACTTAATTCTTTTTACTCACAATAGCTAACTCTTGTCAACTGTGTTCAAACAATTCCTGTTCCAACTTCTTAGTAAGTCTTTAGTAAGTCTAAGCTAAATGTAATATATTTTATTCAAAAATATATTTTTTTGAGATCTGTCACAAAAACATCTAAACAATGAAAAAGATAAAAAACTTAATGAAATCATGTTTAAAAGATGCACAAAAAAATTATCCTGAAATATGTCCACCATATAAACATTTGAACAAAAAAAGAAATCCATCTACTGTATTAATATTGATAATTCTTTTAACAAATACAATTTGTACTTATGAAGTTGTAAAGCACATTTTTTTGTGTAATGACAATGTTATTTCCTGAAAGAAAAAAAAAACATTTTCTTTATAATACTCATTTAAAATAATATAGGTAACAATAATAATATAAAAATAAGAATAGTAGTAATAATAATACAATAAGAATAGTAGTAATAATAATAATAATAAGGTACTTGTTTCCTAGCACGGCCACACCCATGTTGATCGGGTCGGTCGCATCGATCGCATCGCATGCGACCAAATCGCATGCGATGCGACCGACGCGATGGTCCCGATTTTTACATTGATTGAAATGTGAATAGGGTCCCTGGGACCCTATTTTACATTGGATTCATTGTAAAAGTCTCCCCAGACCCCAATTTTAACCCCCTCAACGGCACCCCACGATTGACGCCAACCCGAAGCGTAGCGAGCCCGCTAGGGGCGGCGGTATGCGTCCTCCGACCTTTTCATACCCCTACTATCCATGTCGGCGTGGAGTTGAGAATATAAAGTGTGGCGAGCACAGCGAGCCACCGAGCCCGAATCGTGGCGAGCGCAGCGAGCCCCGCGAGGGGACGCGTATAACTTCACAGGTATACGCGGGGCTCGCTGCGCTCGCCACGCTTCGGGTTCGCGTCAATCGTGGGGTGAAGTTCATAATAGGGGGGGGGGCATATACAATGAGAAATGGGCCATATTGGCCCATTTCCCATTGTTAGCTATGTAAAAAGTGCTTAATCGCGAGACCGACGCGATGAACGCGATTACAATGTTACAAATATTTTAACATTGAACCCTATGTGAAAATCGGGTGCATCGCGTCGGTCGCGTCGCGTGCCATGTTAATGCACCCGACCGACGCGATGGACCCGATTTTGCCTTTGCCAGCAAAATGAACCTGATTTCAAGGAAATCGGGTCCATCGGGGGTAATCGTGTACCTTAAGTTAAGGTACACGATTACCCCCGATTGTGGCCGTGCTAGGAAACAAGTACCAATAATAATAATATAAAAATAATAGTAGCAGTAATAATAATAATAATAATAATATAAAAATAAGAATAGTAGTAATAATAATAATAATACAATAATGCTGCTTTCCCACTGCTGAAACGGGTCATTACCCGTTTTTTTTTAAACGGGTTTTTAAACGGCAAGAGCCATAAAGACTCTTTCCCACTGCAGCTTTTAAACGGTAAATTACTGTTTAAAAGCCGTTTTTGGCACATTCCCACTGCCGTTTAAAAACCCGTTTAACCCATAAAAAAATATGAGGGGAAGGGGGG
This sequence comes from Crinia signifera, assembly GCF_055691185.1. NCBI lineage: Eukaryota > Metazoa > Chordata > Amphibia > Anura > Myobatrachidae > Crinia > Crinia signifera. The sequence goes on from NC_139218.1 coordinate 389,781,011, forward strand.
GGATTTAAAAAAAAACCAGCGTGCCCCCCCCCCCCACAGCTGTAACCAGCACCAGGCTGAAAAAGCCGGGTCTGGTCCGGCTGCTTGGTTCCGGGACCTTGGTTCCGGGGCTCCAAGGCTGAAGAGTACGGGGTCCTGGATCCGTAGTAATCCAAAGGGGTACCTGGGGAAGGAAATCCTACTCACCTGTCCTCTGGCGTCCACCCCGGCATCTGCTGTTGAAGTACCGCTTTCTCGGCTCCTGATTGGCCAGAAATCATTCTGAGCAGAGACGCAGAGGGAGAAGGATCTCTGCGTCTCTAGTGTATAGCGGAGGCGGAGCGGGTACCAGCAGCCGGGAGCAGCGGTACTTCAACAGCAGATGCCGGGGTCTACGCCAGAGGACAGGTGAGTAGGATTTCTTTCCCCAGGTACCCCTTTGGATTACTACGGATCCAGGACTCTCCAGCCCTGGAGCCCCGGAACCAAGGTCCCGGAACCAAGCAGCCGGACCGGACCCTGGGACCTACCTACGGGCTCAAGATAGGTAAGTATCAGTGTGTTTGTGTAATGTATGTATTAAACTTTTATTTTTCTAATGTGTCAGTGTGTATTTATTTATCTATTTTTTTACTGTGGAACTACAAGACCCAGCTGGCCCTTTAATGCCCCGCAGGCTGGGACTTGTGGTTCTCCAAGTCAAAGCTTGTGGGGGAGGCTTGCTGGGACTCCTAGTTCCACAGTTTAAAACAATAGGTTTTCCATCTATTTTTTTACACAATGATCAGCCACCGGGGACAGCACCAGGCTTCAGCCTGGTCAGGTAAGTCCTGAAGGGGGGGGACCCTTTTATTGGGGGGGTCCCCACTCCCCCAGGCCAGGCTGACTGGTCGGTAGGGTTAATGCTTTGGCCGCGGGACCTTATATCATAAGTGTCCCCCGGCTGTGGCATTACCCTGCTGGCTGGTTGTGCCTGGGGCTGGTTCTTAAAATACGGGGGACCCCTACTCATTTTGTCCCCCGTATTTTGGGAACCAGCCCCGGCCCTTGAGCCTGGGGCTGGTTTTAAAAAAAACAGCGAAGCCCTATTTGTCGGGTTTCCTGAATTTTTTTATGCCAGCCCCGGCTCTTCAGCCTGGTGCTTTTTATGGCAGTGGGGGGGACCCCATGCCGATTTTTTTTTTAACTAAATACTGTTTCAGAGGCATTCCCACTGCCTCAAAAACGGTATTTAACCGTGTAGGACTCTGCTTTTAAAACGGGTTGAAATACTGGTTATCTTTAACCGGTATTTCAACTCTGGCACTTTCCCACTGCAGCCTTAAACGGTAAATTGCGCTGAAAAATCAGCAATTTACCGTTTTAGACCTGCAGTGGGAAAGGGGCATAAGAGTAGTAATAATAATAATAATATAAAAATAAGAATAGTAGTAATAATAATAATAATAATACAATAAGAGTAGTAATAATAATAATAATAATATAAAAATAAGAATAGTAGTAATAATAATAATACAATAAGAGTAGTAGTAGTAATATTAATAATAATAATAATAATACAATAAGAGTAGTAGTAATAATAATAATAATAATACATTGTAATTAGTAGAAGAAAATGTAGTAGTAATAATAATAACAATAATAATAAAAGTAATAATAATACAGAAATAATATAATAGTGAAATACAATTTATGTGAGAAAAAAATTATTAGTTGTCTTCTTTCTTGCAATTTTTTTCAGTACATAAAGGCGACAGTTTGGTTTGTGCTCATTGGGGCAGATGTATTAAGCCTGGAGAAGAGATAAAGTGGAGATAAAGTGAAAGGAGATAATGCACCAGCCAATCTCCTCCCAACTGTCATTTTCAAACACAGCTGATTGGCTAGTGTGTTATCTCCTTCAACTTTATCTCGTTTATCTCTTTTCCAGGCCTAATACAACTGCCCCAATGTGAGAAATAAATCAACTTTAGTGAAACAAATCTACAATTCAAAGCAAAATATCTATTTTTCTTTCTTGACAATAAAACCTCAAATCAGATGACAAAAGTCCCTGCACAGATATTACGTCTGTTGGCGCATAGTTCATATACTCTGTACACCTCTGCAAAGATGACAGATCAACATAACAGTGATGTGTTAGTGATTGTTAACTAGAAATTGCCTTGTGTTGTGGTTTAAACTTTAGTTTCCCCCACACACCCTGTAATCATTGTTTCAGCTACTGCTTATCTGTTTTTGCAGAAGTAACACTTGTGGTTTCCCCGAGACCTGGTCTGTGTGCCCCATGTATGCGGTTTGCAGATTGCTTGTCTCAGTAATCACCAATATTCACACTTTTTTTGCTGTAAGCATTTATTTATTTCCGCATGCTGGCTGGTGAGTAGCACAAAGCAAGTGATACATACAAAAACTGCTAAAGGTGGTATTTATAAACTATAGGAAGACATTATATATAATGTGTTGTGGGCGGCTATACAGCGATCCCAAATGGCACTCCTCAGGAGGCGGTGGCGCTCCTGCGGTATGACGTTAATCCTGTTCTGCTTTCCGGGGCTCCGCCTCCGCATCACTGCTGGGATTTGCTGTCATCCTAAAATCACAAAGACTTGTCATTTCCCATTATAATATTGTTTGAGGTGTTCAAGATAATAATTTGTGGAACATTAAGGATATAATCACTATTCAATTACTATTTTTCTTTCTTATATAGCGTACACATATTCCGCAGCGCAGTACAGAGAATATTTGAACATTCTCATCCAGGGCCGGTGCTAGGGGGTTCGGCGCCCTCCTACAAACTGTAAATTTGCGCCCACCCAAGCATAGTAGCACAATATAATTCACCTTACACAGCTGTAACTAGCCATTTTGATGCCATGAGTTAAAAAACAGGGAGAGTTCGCGCCGTAGGCGCGCGCAAAAATGTAGGAGCGTGGCTTCATGGGGAAGGGGCGTGGTCACATAAAAGTACCAATTACACCGTAATCCCCATAACACATTATGCTTCACACCTCAATGCCCATTACACATTATACCACACACACAGTAATGCAAATTATACATTATGCCACACATCATGATGCCCCTTACATAATATGCAGCACACCATAATGCCCATTACACATTATGCCACACACCATAATTCCCCTTACAAAATATGCCATGCACCATAATGCCCATATAACATTGACACACATTATGCTACACAGTACTCCTGCATATGCCCACATTTGTAGCATTGCTTATTCATAATGCCCACACCATTGCTAAAAGTAGTTGCTCTGCTTATACATAGTGCTCACACCAGTTGCCGACATTAGTAGCACTGTGTAACCATATGCGCACACCAGTTGCCGACAGCAGAAGCGCTGCCTATACACCTTGCCGACAGCAGTAGCGCTGCCTATACACGTGCCCACACCAGTTGCCGACATTAGTAGCGCTGCCTATACACATACTCACACCAGTTGCCGACATTAGTAGCGCTGCGTAACCATATGCCAACACCAGTTGCCGACATTAGTAGCACTGCCTATACAAATATGCCCACACCAGTTGCCAACAGAATAAGCACTGCCTATACACGTGCCCACACCAGTTGCTGACATTAGTAGTGCTGCCTATACATAATGCCCCCACCAGTTGCCGACAGTAGTAGCGATGCCTATACATAATGCCCACACCAGTTGCAGACACTAGTAGTGCTGCCTATACACGTGTCCACACCAGTTGCCGACAGTAGTAGCGCTGCCTATACATAACGCCCACACCAGTTGCCGACAGTAGTAGCGATGCCCATACATAACGCCCACACCAGTTGCCAACACTAGTAGCACTGCTTATACACATGCTCACACCAGTTGCCGACAGTAGAATTGCTGCCTATACACGTGCTCACACCAGTTGCCGACATTAGTAGTGCTGCCTATACACATGCTCACACCAGTTGCCGACAGAAGTATCGCTGTCTATACACATGCTCACACACGTTGCCGACATTAGTAGCACTGCCAACACACGTGCCCACACCAGTTGCCGACATTAGTAGCGCTGCATATACACGTGCTCATACCAGTTGCCGACATTAGTAGCGCTGACTATACAAGTGCACACACCAGTTGCCGATATTAGTAGCACTGCCAACACACATGCCCACATTAGTAGCGCTGCCTATACAAGTGCCCACACCAGTTGCCGACATTAGTAGCACTACTTATACACATGCCCACATCAGTTGCCGACATAGTACACTCACATTTTAGTATCCTGGCAGCTCATCCTCTCCTGTGTCCACTGTTTTCAGTCTTGCTCCCTCATAGCTCCGCCCCTTCTGCTCCGTGTAGCCCTGCCCCTTCTGCTCCATGTAGCCCCGCCCCTTTTAGTCCGTACTGCTGACCACCAGTGACCTGATGTTTAGGAGCCTGCCTGGAGGGAGCTCTGTGCCTCCGGCGCTGCTGCGTGCCCTGCAGTGTGACAGGCGCAGCAGCAGCCACAGAGACAGCAGGGGATGCACAGCAGGGACAGCACCTCTCCTGCCCGGCGCCTACCTGCTTTGCATCCTCTGCTGAGCGGGCAGCGCCGGCCCTGTTCTCATCAGTCCCTGCTCCAGTGGAGCTTCCAATCTATATTCCCTACCACATGTACACGCAGACACAGACATTCTAGGGTTAATTTTGTCGGGAGCCAAATAACCTACCAGTATGTTTTTGGATTGTGGGAGGAAACCGGAGTACCCAGAGGAAACCCACACAAACACGGGGAGAATATACAAACTCCGCACAGTTAGAGCCATGGTGGGAATCGAACCCATGACCTCAGTGCTGTGAGGCAGTAATGCTAACCATTACACCGTCCGTGCTGCCTTACATACGTCTATGTACTAAGCCTTGGGGAATGAGAAAATGGAGAGCGATAAAGTACCGGCCAATCCGCTCCTAACTGTCATCTTACATGCTCCATTTTAAAAAATGACAGCACTCTCCACATTTTCTCTCTCCACTGCTTATTAAATAGACTCCTACTGTTACATAGACTCATACTTGCATAACCCCCCCGGAATGGCCGGTTCCGCCACAATCACCCCACCAAATACCGGCATTGCACTGTGCGGAGGTGTTCCCTCAAGCAACCAATCAGCTACTGGTTATTAGCAAACAATCCACTCCTGGCTATCATTTTCTAAAATGTACAAGATACATGATCGCTTCAAGCTGATTGGACGCTATGGGCAACACCACCACCTTTTATTTACAGAAGGTTTGCTAAAGCTCCCCCTTCAGGGCCACAATCAGGGTGGTGCCCAGGGTAGGGCCAGGGCCACTCTATCCCCGCAGCCCGCACATCCACCAGCCGTGCCCTCGCCAGGTCATCTGGCTGCCATCCCCCCTTCAACAGCAGTGGCCGCGGGTCGTCCACAGCCCACCACAGAGTCACAGCCCCCTGTCTTTGACCTTAATTAATGACTCTGCGCCTGATGTCCGCTGTCTGGGATGTTCAAACAGGCAGTGCAGTGGGTAGCAGACCAGCCGGGAGCCTCCACAGAAAGCCCCCAATGTGCGACGTTACATAATGACATCACACTGTCCATTCCTGGCAAGCAAGGAGGATGAGGAGCCGGCGCCGCAATACTTGTGTGAGGAGGAGCCGCGCAGCAGGAACAGCGTGATGAAGGTACTGACTCAGTAAATAATTATTGTAATACACCAAGGAGTGACAATAGGGGGATGGGCGGGGGGCTGCCTATTGTGTCAGTCTCGGGCCCAACAATTTCTGATGTCAGCCCTGTCCCCCTTGGTGCTCTACCAGGTTGGGAACCAATCAGTGTGAACTGGCCCTGAGATACAACTTTCAAAAATTTTAGCTACTCCACAAACTCCAGTGATGGTGGTATATGCTATGTATGTACAGGACCAGTGTCTGCCGGGGAGGGGGGGGGGGGGGTGCTGCCTGTAGAGCCGGGTTCCGCAGCAGAGCACCAGACAACTTGCTCCTCCTCTAATGCTCCTTCCTATCCAGCCGACATTCCTATCGGTGCCTGACCCCCTAGTTCCCCGCTAGTTACGGCCCTGACAGGACGCTACATATACCACTGATATACTGACTATGGACCTAGACAGTATGATAGGATTTTGTACTGTGTGTTGGGGTTTAGGACTCCATGGTTGTATGATAGGATTTAGGACTGTGGGAATGTGGGGCTGCTTAGCACAGCTCCAAATTTGGCCCCTCTGTCATTGGTGGGCATTGTCTCCCGGAGGCGCTGGCAGCTTGACAGACAGACAGGGGGCGTTTCATGGGCATGCCCACAAAAATGGTGGGCACGCTCACAGAAATGCTGGACAGGCCCCAGCAAACAAAGACGTTCCCACGCCTGCTCGGGGTGGGTGCATGATGTTGGTGCCTGCCCCGAATTTGCGTCGCTACAAGCAGCCACCGTGTGACTCCTGGGCCACGCGGCAGCTACGAGTGCCGGACAGAGGAGGACGAATCCTTGGTGGTAAGTAACCGTCAACGGATTTCTCTGTGCGGGCGCTAGCGGACAGACCTGTACACATCCATTTGCAGCCCTGCGCAGAGGATCTGGGCGGCGAATCGGGCCTTGTATGTGTTAAGCCCCATACATTCTAAGCGGTATTCTAAACAGTATCATTCATGTTGTATAATTTGTGTAACCTGATACACCTTAGAACAGGGCTACCTACCCTCCCGGAATGGCCGGAGGCTCCCGTAAATTCGGTCCACCTCCCGGGAAAGTGGGCAACCCTGCCGCATACTTGCCCCCCCCCCAACCCCCACGTCTCCCCCACGGCAGCGTTAATTTACTGTGATTCGCAGTATTTCGGGGGTGGGGGGCTAAAGATGCAAATCGTGTCATTTAGCCCCGCCCCCTCCTTGGAGACCCGCGAATTTCGGGGTTTTCCGTATGAGAGGAGATTTTAAAAGTAGGCAACCCTGCCTTAGAAAGATAGAATCCACATTTAATAAGGCAGGAAGGTGCTGGTGAGGGGGTATGATGGGTCATTTGGTCACATTCATTGGGTCTACCACTGAATGTCAACACCCGAAATTGGTCAACACAACCTTTTGACTGTCGGCCTTCCCATTGTCGACCTAATGCTTGTGTTGACCTCCCAACCCTGTCGACCTTAGCGTTAGCCACGTCAACCGATTCCAGGTCTTGGCCTAGGCCCTGTCAACCTTCAGTGGTCGATCCAATGCTAAAGAAGGTCGACCTAGTAACTGGAGGTTAACCCTTTGTGTGTTACTACCCAGTTTTTTTGCTGTGTGTGTTCTTGTGGGGTACTCTGGCGTTACTGGTGCTAATAATAACCCAGGTGCCTCGCCGATATCACCAGGTCATTCACTGGTTTTATATTTGGTGCCTGTAGGTGATAACCTCGTTTCAAGTAGCAAAATATTAGCACCTATAATACCACATCCGGTCCCCACCATCTTTTTACATCCAGGGTATAGCACCAAGTAATGTGTAGTCAGCAAGATACACAGGGGCCCCTGTACACAAGGGGCCCCCACACCTAGCTACAACACTTGGGGCACAGGTGTACTAGTGTGTCTGTAGCATAATATGAACTGCTGGCAGTTCAGAGTGTTTAAGTATTTTTGATGCTGAGACTATTTTGCACATTTTCTTTTTTTATGTATCATATTGACAGTTTTATTAGTCGGGGGCCCCTATGTTAAATTGGGGCCCCCACAAACCTGACCTCTGGCCATTTCCTGGTTCTGGTTCTATGTGTGAGAGTGTGGGAACACAGCGGCAGAGTAAACAATCAATTCTAACATACTGGCAAAGAGAAAATATTTACTCATCAATATTTCTAAATATATGTATATATGTCTAGTGTCCATGTGTCACCAAAACACTGCCATCTGGTGGCAGCAAGTGAAACTTCATCTAGCTTTCGAAGCATTTGCTGTGAGCGGGCTTACTAGTCTATATAAAAGGTTAACTACACCTCACCTCAATGAGGTGAAGTCCCACCAGTGACCACTAGAGGCCTCTTGATGGACCAAATTACTCCTTTGTGTGCTAAAAGATGCCCTAACAGAAAGTGAAAGCTATTTTTGCAGGGACACTGATCTGTTTCAAACGTGCTGGATATGGAGAGAGGGAGCTGTGAAGACAGAGATTTGAGGTAGGATCAGATAGGGACTGGGGGTGGGGTGGAGAGTTTGTGTCCCAAAAACTGTCACAGCTCAAAGTGAAAATAAAAACTGTCACAGCTCAAAGTGAAAGTACATTGTAGAAGCTGTCATTTTGACAGACGTTTAACTAGCATACGTATAAGTTGTTTTCTGCTGTCAGTAATTGATTGTTCTACGGGGCCAGCTTGGATAATGTAAATGTGAGAGCGCGTCTCCTCCTGCTTGTTATGCATAGACAGGATTTAGAGGAAGGTGACCTACTTTCCTGGAAGAACCTCTCCGCCAGCCTGAAACAACCCCAAATCTAAGATCCCCAGCGAGTTACCAGCCAGGAAATACGGAAGAGATGTCAGATGAATGGTGCCTGGGCATGCTGAGCGCGGACAGGGAATCAGTCACTGCAGTTCTCCTTGTGCTGGAAATCTTACATTAGTTTAGTCAGGAGACAGAAATAATGCTAAAAAACCTTCTTATAAATAAAAAAGATTATTTTAAAGCAGGTGATGTAATTAAGAATATTAGTTCTGTAACTCTACAATACCATAGAGATGTAGTCATAATTGTCAACATCCATGATGTCAGCACCACAGTATCGAGTTATTGTGTCGACCTTGTTGGGAATGTAGACGGTGGACATTGGTATGCCGACATGTTCTCACTGTTGACTTGAGGGTGAGGGTTCAGCTATGGGAGGGACAATAGGGTAAGACACTGGAGAGATAGGCTGCAGGAGGGTGGGTTTTGCACTAGGGAGAGATAGGCTGCAGGAGGGGAGGGTGAGACACTAGGGAGAGATAGGCTGCAGGAGGGGAGGGTTAGGCACTAAGGAGAGATAGGCTGCAGAAGGGGAAGGTTAGGCACTAGGGAGAGATAGGCTGCAGGAGGGATGGTTAGGCACTAGGGAGAGATAGGCTGCAGGAGGGGAGGGTTAGGCACTAGGGAGAGATAGGCTGCAGCAGGATGTGAGGGTTAAGCACTAGGGAGAGATAGGCTGTTGTAGGGGAAGGTTAGGCACTAGGGAGAGATAGGCTGCAGGAGGGGAGGGTTAGGCACTAGGGGGAGATAAGCTGCAGGAGGGGAGGGTTAGGCACTAGGGGGAGATAGGCTGCAGGAGGGGAGGGTTAGGTACTAGGGAGAGATAGGCTGCAGGAGGGGAGGGTCAGGTACTAGGGAGAGATAGGCTGCAGGAGGGGAGGGTTAGGCACTAGGGAGAGAGAGGCTGCAGGAGAGGAGGGTTAGGTGCTAGGGAGAGATAGGCTGCAGGAGGGAGGGTTAGGCTGCAGGAGGGGAGGGTTAAGCACTAGGGAGAGATAGGCTGCAGGAGGGGAGGGTTAAGCACTAGGGGGAGATAGGCTGCAGGATGGGAGGGTTAAGCACTAGGGAGAGATAGGCTGCAGGAGGGGAGGGTTAGGCACTAGGGAGAGATAGGCTGCAGGGAGAGATAGGCTGCAGGAGGGGAGGGTTAGACACTAGGGAGAGATAGGCTGCAGGAGGGGAGGGTTAGACACTAGGGAGAGATAGGCTGCAGGAGAGGAGGTTTAAGCACTAGGGAGAGATAAGCTGCAGGATGGAGGGTTAGGCTGCAGGAGGGGAGTGTTAGGCACTAGGGAGAGATAGGCTGCAGGAGGGGAGTGTTAGGCACTAGGGAGAGATAGGCTGCAGGAGGGGAGGGTTAGTCACTAGGGAGAGATAGGCTGCAGGAGGGGAGGGTTAGGCTGCAGCAGGGGAGGGTTAGACTCTAGGGAAAGATTGGCTGCAGGAGGGGAGGGTTAGGCACTAGGGAGAGATAGGCTGCAGGAGGGGAGGGTTAGTCACTAGGGAGAGATAGGCTGCAGGAGGGGAGGGTTAGTCACTAGGGAGAGATAGGCTGCAGGAGGGAGGGTTAGCCACTAGGGGGAGATAGGCTGCAGGATGGGAGGGTTAAGCACTAGGGGGAGATAGGCTGCAGGAGGGGAGGGTTAGGTACTAGGGAGAGATAGGCTGCAGGTGGGGAGGGTTAGGCACTAGAGAGAGATAGGCTGCAGGATGGGAGGGTTAAGCACTAGGGGGAGATAGGCTGCAGGAGGGGAGGGTTAAGCACTAGGGGGAGATAGGCTGCAGGAGGGGAGGGTCAGATACTAGGGAGAGATAGGCTGCAGGAGGGGAGGGTCAGGTACTAGGGAGAGATAGGCTGCAGGAGGGGAGGGTTAGGCACTAGGGAGAGAGAGGCTGCAGGAGAGGAGGGTTAGGTTCTAGGGAGAGATAGGCTGCAGGAGGGAGGGTTAGGCTGCAGGAGGGGAGGGTTAAGCACAAGGGAGAGATAGGCTGCAGGAGGGGAGGGTTAAGCACTAGGGGGAGATAGGCTGCAGGATGGGAGGGTTAAGCACTAGGGAGAGTGAGGCTGCAGGAGGGGAGGGTTAGGCACTAGGGAGAGATAGGCTGCAGGGAGAGATAGGCTGCAGGAGGGGAGGGTTAGACACTAGGGAGAGATAGGCTGCAGGAGGGGAGGGTTAGACACTAGGGAGAGATAGGCTGCAGGAGGGGAGGTTTAAGCACTAGGGAGAGATAAGCTGCAGGATGGAGGGTTAGGCTGCAGGAGGGGAGTGTTAGGCACTAGGGAGAGATAGGCTGCAGGAGGGGAGTGTTAGGCATTAGGGAGAGATAGGCTGCAGGTGGGGAGGGTTAGTCACTAGGGAGAGATAGGCTGCAGGAGGGGAGGCTTAGGCTGCAGCAGGGGAGGGTTAGACTCTAGGGAAAGATTGGCTGCAGGAGGGGAGGGTTAGTCACTAGGGAGAGAGAGGCTGCAGGCGGGGAGGGTTAAGCACTAGGGAGAGATACGCTGCAGGAGGGGAGGGTTAGGTACTAGGGAGAGATAGGCTGCAGGAGGGGAGGGTTAGTCACTAGGGAGAGATAGGCTGCAGGAGGGGAGGGTTAGTCACTAGGGAGAGATAGGCTGCAGGAGGGAGTGTTAGGCACAGGGTTAGGCTTGACGCGTTAGCGAGCTTATGCGATTGCGCCATCGTGGCCATGCCCCCCCTCTGTGCAATGCCGTAAGGAGGGGAGGGGTCTGCAATGACGCAAATCATTAATTGCATCATTTGGTCCCCACAGACCCGACTGCCAAGGAGGGGTGGGGTTGCGGTAGACTGGCAGCATTGCAAGGGATTTGCCAACCTTTCTGATGTACCCAGAGACAGACCCGATTTTTGGCAGCCTCACATCTATTCCCTTGAGGGTAGGCAAGTAAGAAGAAGTCTAGGGTTAGACACGGGGGGGGGGGGGGGGGGTTAGGCACTAGGGAGAGGGTTAGGCACAAGGGGCATGGCTAAGGTTAGACACTAGGGGGAGGGTTAGGGTTGGGCACTAAGGGGAAGGTTAGGGTTAGGCACTAGGGGGAAGGGTTAGGATTAGGTGCTATGAGGGAGACTTAGGGTTGGCTGCAGGAGGGGAGGATTGGGCACTACGGAGGAAGCTAGTGATATTAGGGCTATAGGAGGGGATATTAGGGACAGGCCCTACTGGTAAGCTATGGTAGGAAAGGTTTAGGGTTAAGCACTTAGGTGAGGGTTAGGCTACAGGAGGATAGGGTTAGACACTTCCGTAAAGGATACAATTAGGCTACAGAATGTTCCTCATTAGAGAAAGGCTTAATGTTAGGCTACGGGAGGAGAGGTTATGGTTTGGTAAGGGGGGTTAGAAGGCAATATTCAGAGGGTTAGACTGTGGGAGAGTGGGTTTGGGCTAAGCTATGAGAGGAGAGGTTAGGTGTAGGGGATGTTAAAACACTAGGGGAATGGTTAGGCCATGGTAGGGTTTGTTGGAGTAAAGCTACGGGAGGAGAGGTTAGGTAGGTGATAAAGCACTAGGGGGAGGGATAAGGTTAGGCTACGGGAGGAGAGGTTAGGTAGGTGATAAAGCACTAGGGGGAGGGATAAGGTTAGGCTACGGGAGGAGAGGTTAGGTAGGTGATAAAGCACTAGGGGGAGGGATAAGGTTAGTCTACGGGAGGAGAGGTTAGGTAGGTGATAAAGCACTAGGGGGAGGGATAAGGTTAGGCTACGGGAGGAGAGGTTAGGGTTAGGTAGGTGATAAAGCACTAGGGGGAGGGATAAGGTTAGGCTACTGGAGGAGAGGTTAGGTAGGTGATAAAGCACTAGGGGGCGGTATAAGGTTAGTCTACGGGAAGAGAGGTTAGGTAGGTGATAAAGCACTAGGGGGAGGGATAAGGTTAGGCTACGGGAGGAGGGGTTAGGTAGGTGATTAAGCACTAGGGGGAGGGATAAGGTTAGGCTACGGGAGGAGAGGTTAGGGTTAGGTAGGTGATAAAGCACTAGGGGGAGGGATAAGGTTAGGCTACGGGAGGAGGGGTTAGGTAGGTGATAAAGCACTAGGGGGAGGGATAAGGTTAGGCTACGGGAGGAGAGGTTAGGGTTAGGTAGGTGATAAAGCACTAGGGGGGGGATAAGGTTAGGCTACGGGAGGAGAGGTTAGGTAGGTGATAAAGCACTAGGGGGAGGGATAAGGTTAGTCTACGGGAGGAGAGGTTAGGTAGGTGATAAAGCACTAGGGGGAGGGATAAGGTTAGTCTACGGGAGGAGAGGTTAGGGTTAGGTAGGTGATAAAGCACTAGGGGGAGGGATAAGGTTAGGCTACGGGAGGAGGCGTTAGGTAGGTGATAAAGCACTAGGGGGAGGGATAAGGTTAGGCTACGGGAGGAGAGGTTAGGTAGGTGATAAAGCACTAGGGGGCGGTATAAGGTTAGGCTACGGGAAGAGAGGTTAGGTAGGTGATTAAGCACTAGGGGGAGGGATAAGGTTAGGCTACGGGAGGAGGGGTTAGGTAGGTGATTAAGCACTAGGGGGAGGGATAAGGTTAGGCTACGGGAGGAGAGGTTAGGGTTAGGTAGGTGATAAAGCACTAGGGGGAGGGATAAGGTTAGGCTACGGGAGGAGGGGTTAGGTAGGTGATAAAGCACTAGGGGGAGGGATAAGGTTAGGCTACAGGAGGAGAGGTTAGGGTTAGGTAGGTGATAAAGCACTAGGGGGGGGATAAGGTTAGGCTACGGGAGGAGAGGTTAGGTAGGTGATAAAGCACTAGGGGGAGGGATAAGGTTAGTCTACGGGAGGAGAGGTTAGGGTTAGGTAGGTGATAAAGCACTAGGGGGAGGGATAAGGTTAGGCTAAGGGAGGAGGGGTTAGGTAGGTGATAAAGCACTAGGGGGAGGGATAAGGTTAGGCTACGGGAGGAGAGGTTAGGGTTAGGTAGGTGATAAAGCACTAGGGGGGGGGATAAGGTTAGGCTACGGGAGCAGAGGTTAGGTAGGTGATAAAGCACTAGGGGGAGGGATAAGGTTAGTCTACGGGAGGAGAGGTTAGGTAGGTGATAAAGCACTAGGGGGAGGGATAAGGTTAGTCTACGGGAGGAGAGGTTAGGGTTAGGTAGGTGATAAAGCACTAGGGGGGGATAAGGTTAGGCTACGGGAGGAGAGGTTAGGTAGGTGATAAAGCACTAGGGGGAGGGATAAGGTTAGTCTACGGGAGGAGAGGTTAGGGTTAGGTAGGTGATAAAGCACTAGGGGGAGGGATAAGGTTAGGCTACGGGAGGAGGCGTTAGGTAGGTGATAAAGCACTAGGGGGAGGGATAAGGTTAGGCTACGGGAGGAGAGGTTAGGGTTAGGTAGGTGATAAAGCACTAGGGGGGGGATAAGGTTAGTCTACGGGAGGAGAGGTTAGGTAGGTGATAAAGCACTAGGGGGAGGGATAAGGTTAGTCTACGGGAGGAGAGGTTAGGTAGGTGATAAAGCACTAGGGGGAGGGATAAGGTTAGGCTACGGGAGGAGAGGTTAGGGTTAGGTAGGTGATAAAGCACTAGGGGGGGGATAAGGTTAGGCTACGGGAGGAGAGGTTAGGTAGGTGATAAAGCACTAGGGGGAGGGATAAGGTTAGTCTACGGGAGGAGAGGTTAGGTAGGTGATAAAGCACTAGGGGGAGGGATAAGGTTAGGCTACGGGAGGGTGGGTTGGGGGTAAATCTGTGGAATGAGAGGTTAGCATTAGGCAGAGAAGGGGGTTGAATTATGGGAGGGGTGAGTTGGAAGTAACTAGAGGTTAGGGTTAGGCATGGGTTGTTGGTAAGGCACAAGGGGGGGGGGGGATTAGATGTCAACATTAGACTACCAAGGATGTTTTGCTGATATTCTAACGTTGTTGACATGCAGTATGTTGACATTACAACCATGCCGACCTGATGAATATTGTCAAAGTATACCACCCCCCTTGCGTTAGTGTGCTTCTAGCCGCTGTGCGCATATTATGCCGGCCATTGAGAGACCATGGGGAAATCAAGACTGGAATTTCAATTCAGGTCTGTTGTACTGCAGAAGCTGTATCCTAGAATCCAAAGGGGTATGGGTCATAGGGTCTAGAATATTAAGGTCGACCACTATTGGTCGACAGGCCATAGGTCGACACATGAACTATATCGACATGGCTAAGGTCAACGTGAGTTTTTTTACTTTTATGGGCGTCTATGTTGACTTGTGTCTGGCCGTCCTGCTCATCTGTCCATTATATGGTGTGTGTATAACAAACCTTGTTGTGTGGTTCCAGATCCTCCTGGAGTCAGTATGAATTCACTCCACATACAGTAGCTCGTACACAAACCATGGACTGTGTGTGCTGCTTACCTGGTGTCCTTTGGACAGTGACCATGTCATCTCATAGGGCACGTGGAGATGTCTCCGGGAACTCAGAGCCTGCTGTTACTGTACCTTCAGCCTTTAATAACAGGTCCATGCCCAGTACACTGCATGGTCCTCCTCCAGTCTCTCACCAAACTTCCAGGCCTCTCATACACGCACACACCCCAATCGCAATCTGTTCCCTATCCGTGCACACATTGCAGCCACCACTCTATCATTCTCCCCAATGTCACCAGAACTTGATGTTACTCATGGTAATAATTCCTAGCATCTTCAAATTGCATGGTAATTCCCAGGGCTCCTGCCATACTTCCAGGCCTCTCTCTCTCTTGCCATTCTCCTAGGACTCCTTTCTGACATTCTCCCAGGCCTACTCCTGTTCTCCCAGGTCTCATCCCTCCTGCCATTCTCCCAGGCCTCTTCCCTCCTGCCATTCTCCCAGGCCTCCTACTCCTCCCTGACATTCTCTAGGCCTCCTGCCATACTCCTAGGCCTTCTCTCAGCATTCTCTCTCCAGCCATTCTCCTTGGCCTCCTCCCACCTGCCATTCTCCCAGGCCTCCTCCTGTTCTCCCAGGTCTCCTTCCTCCTGCCATTCTCCCAGAACTTCTGCCATACTCCCGAGCCTCCTCCCACCTGCCATTCTCCCTGGCCTCCTCCTTCCTTATATTTTTTAGACCTCCTACCGTACTGCCAGGCCTTCTCTCTCCAACCATTCTCCTAGGCCTCCTCCAACCTGCAATTCTCCCAGGCCTCCTGTCATACTCCTAGGTCTCCTCCCTCCTTCCATTCTCCCAGGGCTCTTGCCATACTTCCAGGCCTTCTCTCAATTGTCATTCATCTAGGCCTTCTCCCTCCTGTCATGCTACCAGGCCTCCTTCTGGTCTTCCAGGTCTCCTCCTCCTTGTCTTTCTCTAGGCCTCCTGTTATACTCCCAGGCCTCTCTATAACCATTCTCCTAAGCCTCCTCCAACCTGCCATTCTTCTAGGCCTCCTGCCATACTCCCAGGTCTCTTTCATCCTGCCATTCTCCCAGAGCTTCTGCCATTCTACCAGGCCTCCTACCACCTGCCATTCTCCAAAGCCTCCTCCCACCTGCCATTCTAATAGGCTTCCTCCCACCTGCCATACTCCTAGGCCTTTCCCCGACCTGCCATACTCCTAGGCCTCCTGCCATACTCCCAGACCACCTCCCAAATGCCATTCTCCCAGGCTTCCTCCCATCTGCCATTTTCCCAAGCTTCTTCCCACCTGTCATTCTCCTAGGCCTCTGCCCTCCTGTCATTCTCCTTGGCCTGCCACTCCTGCTGTTTTCTCAGGTGTTCACCCTCCAGCCATTGTTCTAGACATCTCCCCCTCCCGCCATTCTCCCAGACATCCACCTTCCTGTCATCCTTCAAAGCCTCCACCCTTCTTCCATTCTCACTGGCATCCCCCTAGCATTCTTTTTTAGGCTCTACCTTCCTTTGATCATCTCAGATGTCTTCCCAAGCCTCCACACTTCTGCTTTCTCATGGGCCTCCACCTTAAAACCATGCTCTTGGACCTTTCCCGTCCCATCACTTTCCCTAGTCTGCATACTTCCTCCATTCTCCAAGCCACCACACATCTCCCACTCATCACCCTTCTCCCGGATCACTATTCTCCTTCCCATTGTCTTAGGCCTCCTCCTGCCCTTCCCTTCTTATGGTTTGCTTTGGAGCTGTATTGGGAAAATGGTGCACCTGGCTTCTAACTGTCTGGTGGTACCTGGAGTAGTATCACACATGCTGGCTGGGTGCCTGAGGGGTCTGCCTGTTACAGAGATAACCTGTGCTTCAACAATGATATCCCCCTGCACCCTAGCCTCTTAGGTAAGTGCTCCCAGCATAAAGACGTGTTGTTTTGTAAATGGCGCGATTTGCATAATTTGACCCGCAGACCCTCCCACCAAGGGGCGGGTCCTGGGAAACATACGGCTCTGCGGGAGGGTTGCTCCCCTTGCTGGGAAGGGGGCATGGTTTCCAGGAACCCTGGGGATATCCTATGATATTGGCTAGATAATTAAATGTCTTGGAAGATATTAGGTGAAACTGGTCAGCGGAAAATTGTCTTTACTCCTAAATCATCGTCAGGTTGCATCGCCTGCGTCCCCTCTGTTCCGCCCTGTTGCTCCTCACCTTTAGTCGCAGTTATACTGATATGGGGCCAGGATCAGAGTTGATCGTTGATGTGTGATTTCAGAATCCATTTGATTATCGAATAACTGCTCATGTGTAGGGAACATAGTGCGCAAACATGAACCAAATAGCGGCAGAAATAGCGAAAATATCCAATCGCAATCCCCTCGCAATTTGACTGACAAGAAGCCGCCGTTTGGGAGTGGTAACGGTCCGTGTCAGAAATAATGTAGGCGTGACCAGGAAATTAAAGGGAAGGTCTGTGACATCAGCGCTGGCCGGATCAGCCTGTGTGTGTCGCAGAGTTACTCACATTTACACAGTCTGGGAAAACCAATCGTTCGTTAGAGAATTTTGTATTGATAGATAGTGACATTTTTATGATTCACTGACAGATTTGCACGGGGCAGGTTTTCTTTCTGTCTGGGTGGCGGCAATACTGGCAGTCATCTGCAAATTTGAGCGGTCTGAATCATGCCCATAGTTCCCACAATATTGTGTCATTTCTGTGTGGTACAGTAACGCTAGTGACTGTGCTGTCAGCATAATGTTGTGTTACCAGGAGTAACAGTCCTGCCTGTGTGCTGCAAACCATCTGCCTGACCTACTTCCGGCACAGCCAATGCCAGGGGCTCACCCTGCACAGTATACATACATAGCATCTAACAGCGGGGAGTGGGGGTTATGCTGGTTCACTCACAAAGCTGCGTATTTCGTCATTTGAACGCCGCACTCACAAATGGCCGCCCCCACACACCGATTTCCCTGCACCCATGCGGATGGATGTTTAGCATAAACGTCCATTCACAGCCTTCCGCGCGGGGGCAAAATAATTCGCTGATCGCCGACCATCTAATGATTTTGCAAGCGCTCGCAGACCCAAGACCCTTCTCCGGTGTCCTCGATCTGTGGCGTCCCTGTACGGGAAGCGTGGGGGGTGGGCAGCTGATATCCGCTGACGTCAACTACACGCCCCCCGCACCCGCATCACCGGCGCATTAGCATGGGAACGCCCAGCGGCAGCCTGTCCTCTCTCTCCCAGAGCGATGTGCACCTGCCCGCATTATTTTACCTGGGCCTGGCTGACCTTTGGGCGCCCATAAGAATAGATACAGTCTTGAATGCCACATTTTGGTGAGTAACAAGATCCGCAACATTTTGGAGGTCCCACCGCCCCCTTACGTCACTTTCAGCGATAAAGCATCAACTTTAACCCTGATGTTTGGGCTCAACCATAAAGCAGTATAATAGCAATATTAAGCAAAGGAGAAGTGGTGCTAATTGGTGTGCTAGGGGAACACAAGACAAGGAATATTGGGCCTGATTCAGATCTGATCGCTGCTGTGCGAAATTGCAGAGCCCCGCGATCAGATAGTCGCCTGTGCAAGTCTGCGACAGAGACAGGCTGACCGGCGCTGGCGCTGACGTCACAGACCCGCCCTGAAACCGTCTGGGCACGTCTGCGATTCTTTCTGACGCACCCAGAAGCGATGTCTTCCTGTCAGCCAAGTTGCGAAAAAAATAATGACATGCTCACTATGATCTGTACGCAGTAAGTCAATAATTGCACAGCAACCAACAATTCTGAATAACCCTCTGTGTCCGAAACCTGCGACAGAAGTTATGTGATAATAAAAACTGTAGCGGCGTCAGGTTGCGATGCCAAGGTTTTCCATCTCAAACTATGTATGACTTATTCTGGATAATAGGATATAACCCTAATTAGTTCAACAGTCAATAGGTGGATCCCATATGTTCGACATACATTGGATCGTCAGGTACAAAAAGGTCAAAGTGGTCATAAGGTCGAGAGGTAAAAGAATGACTGTGTCTGAGGTCGATATATTTTCAAAAATGTTTTTCCATTTTTTAAAAACTTTTTATACACGTTACCACCCACGTGTGCGACACTTGGGGATAGTAACCTGTGTGTTGACCATTTTCATCGACCCTGACAACCTTTCACACAGTGACCAGACTACCCTGCTGGCCTAGTGTCGACCATGTTAGGTCGACAGAGCCTAGGTCGACACATTTAAAAAAAGGTCGACATGGCCAAGGTTGACGGTTAAAATGTCGACACACGCATTAGGTCGACAATGGGAAGGTCAACAGTGAAAAGGTCGACATGGCGTTTTTAACTTTTTTTTTTAAACCGACATGTGCCGACAGGCGGCATTTCATGCCCTACCATCCACTAGGACGTGGAGGGAGAATATAATAGTGTGCCGAGCGTAGCGAGACACCGTGCCCGAAGCATGGCGAGTGCAGGGAGCCATGCGAGGGGATGTGGTGCACCAATACAGTGTCCGTGTCGACCATGTCGAAATTCATGTCGATTTTTTGACTGTCGACCTAATGCTTGTGTCGACACTTTGACATGTCGACCTTTCTCATGTGTCGAACTTCTGTGGACGACCCAATTCATATCGACCTTCATTTGGTCAACCCAGTGACCCATACCCCAACCTAATGTGGGTGAACCCATTGATCCATAACCTCTATGGGAAGTATTAATAGTACAACCATGCCCATGTGGTCACCACAGCAGTGACAGCACAGAATCTGTATGTTGGATATACATGGTGTTTGTGTTCCGTTACTTAGAGGCCCCGTGGTGCTCAGCCGCCTGGTGTACGCAAACCATCGATTCCCGGGGGTCTGCTGCTTCCTGTGGGGAAGTGGTCTGGGGTTGCGCACAGGGATATTGAATTGCTCTGGTATTTCAATATCCACCCCCGCAACTGGGAGTGAGTCGGATACTTAATCAATTTGCCCTTCAGGCGATGGATTCTGTGGAATCAGACCGGTTATATAAAGCAGACTAGAGTGTGATCACCCCCTCCTGTATATTACACACCTAGTAATACAATGCAATTGGTTCGTCCGCGGATTGAGGAGGGGCTAAAATGACGCAAAATGGCACGATTTGCATAATTTTAGCCCCGCCCCTCGCTGCAGACCCGCGGAAAAGGGTATTTAGTGCAGCACGGAAGGGGGTGCGGGGGCAGCGTGGCCAATACGGGAGGACCTGATTTTGGGAGCCTCCCAGCAATTCCGGGAGGGTAGGCAAGCCAGTGATAACAGGCCGGAGGGGTCAAAGGGGACAGCTGTCCCAGGCCCCACCAATCTGAAGGCCCCAAAACAGCCACCCCCTGCTCAGTCCTCTGGCCGCTCAGCACTGAGCCCCTAACCCCCCCCCCCCTCAGATGCCTGGCCACCGGCTAAGCTTCCCGGCACCCCTGCTCGGCAGGTGGGCAGAGCTACACTGGCCCCATTGGTTCCGTATAGCTCGGCCCAATGGGCGGAGCTACTTGGATTTCATAACCAGCTTTATGGATGAAATAAAGAACTTGTGAATTGTTTTATTGTGTCACAGGTGAGCACTTACCGTGTATAATGTGATAGAGGGGTCTATGGTGCCAATTCAAATTCGCAGCCAAATTTATTATAGAATAGCCGCGCATGCGCACAGTATGCTAGGCCCATGCGATGGATCGCCATCGCTGTCTGTTCGCAATTTGATTGACAGAGGGGGGGGGGGCATTTGTAGGTAGCACCCCGGCATTGTCTGGGGGGGGGACGGGACTCTGGCGGGCAGCATTTAACTGATCACTGGGCTCAGGACACTCACAGACCAGAAATCAGGTTTAAATTGCTGTTTAAATGTACTATGAATACAGTTAGTCGTTTTCGTATTTTGTACACAAGTTTTATCGGTGGAGTATTTCATTTACAAATACTGTGTTCCGGGGGAAAATTTTCAGATTGATCGATGTCATATTGAGACGTATTTGTATATACGGCCACTAAATACAAATCCGAATCGGCAGCCTGCACAGATCGGTCTGATCGACGCAGGCTGCAGTGTAAAAAAAAAATATTGAAAAATTCAGTATTTTTATGGGGACGCCGATAAATCGCTGCGCATTTCCCTGCTCCCACCCCCTGCACGCCGCCGGCCCTCCCTCCTCGCAGCGAACGGCCCGGCGAGTGCTGGGGTTTGCACATGAACAGAAATGCGCATGTGCAAATCCTGACCATTGGGGGCCGACTTCAGATCGCAACAAGCGAATCAGTCCCATAGACTCCTCAGGTCCAGGAAAGCAGAGCAGGAAGGTAATTCTATCCCGGAGATTCACCGCGGACACCTGCTAACGCGCAGAATCGGCAAAGTGCAAATGTTTAACCGACCTGTCTGGCTATTTATTAACATAATATGTGACTCGTTTTGGTGTTGTAACCATGGCAGCATAATGTGACATATCTGCGCATTTTTTATATTCAAGGGTCCGATACTGCCAACGATTCCACCGCGTTGTGTGCGCAGAACTAAATGTGTAACCTGTGATTCCATCAATCACATGGGGGGCGTGTGTAGAGTTTGTGCTGGCAGGGGCCCCGGGTCCATGGGAGCTCACATCCCCCTCTCTCTGCGCTCTGCAGAATACTGTACTTACCTCTCACAGTAGTCCGCCACCACGTGATATCCAGTGACGTCATTATGGGGCTGATTCTGCAGTATTCGGAGGGTTGCGAATTTGCAGCCCTTCTGATTATCAATGACCGCACATGTGCACGGTACGCTGTGCGCATGCGAAGGATAGCCGTCTCTGGCCGTACACAAGGGGATTGACAGGCGCAGAGTGTTTCGAGGCATCAGCAACAGCTTCCTTCTCCCCACGGTCTTCGCAGCCACCAAGTCAGTCTAGACCAGAGCTGGCCAAACCAGTCCTCCAAATCACCTAGCTGGTGCACAGGTGCAGTCATTACTAACTGTCACATTCCCCAAATCACCTAGCTGGTGCACAGGTGCAGCCATTACTAACTGTCACATTCCCTAAATCACCTAGCTGGTGCACAGGTGCAGTCATTACTAACTGTCACATTCCCCAAATCACCTAGCTGGTGCACAGGTGCTGTCATTACTAACGGTCACATTCCCCAGATCACCTAGCTGGTGCACAGGTGTAGTCATTACTAACTGTCACATTCCCCAAATCACCTAGCTGGTGCACAGGTGCAGCCATTACTAACTCACATTTCCCAGACCACCTAGCTGGTGCACAGGTGCAGCCATTACTAACTGTCACATTTCCCAGACCACCTAGCTGGTGCACAGGTGCAGTCATTACTAACTGTCACATTCCCCAAATCACCTAGCTGGTGCACAGGTGCTGTCATTACTAACGGTCACATTCCCCAGATCACCTAGCTGGTGCACAGGTGTAGTCATTACTAACTGTCACATTCCCCAAATCACCTAGCTGGTGAACAGGTGCAGCCATTACTAATTGTCACATTTCCCAGACCACCTAGCTGGTGCACAGGTGTAGTCATTACTAACTGTTACATTTACCAGATCAACTATCTGTTGCACAGGTGTAGTCATAACTAACTGTCACATTCCCCAGATCACCTAGCTGGTGCACAGGTGTAGTCATTACTAACTGTCACATTCCCCAGATCACCTAGCTGGTGCACAGGTGCAGTCATTACTGTCACATTTCCCAGACTACCTAACTGGTGCACAGGTGCAGTCATTAATAACTATCACATTTCCCAAATCACCTAGCTGGTGCACAGGTGCAGTCATTAATAACTATCACATTTCCCAAATCACCTAGCTGGTGCGCAGGTGTAGTCATTACTAAATGTCACATTCCCCAAATCACCTAACTGGTGCACAGGTGTAGTCATTACTAACTGTCACATTTCCCAGACCACCTAGCTGGTGCACAGGTGCAGTCATTACTAACTGTCACATTTCCCAGACCACCTAGCTGGTGCACAGGTGCAGTCATTACTAACTGTCACATTTCCCAGACCACCTAGCTGGTGCACAGGTGCAGTCATTACTAACTGTCACATTTCCCAGACCACCTAGCTGGTGCACAGGTGTAGTTATTATGGTCACATTTTCGAACCTGCTGCATTCATTCCTACTTTAGGCCACAGGTTGTCTGATACACATGAACTGTTGGTAGATCTTGAGGACAGGTTTGGCCACCGCTGGTCTTGCCTGACTTGGCAGCTGTGAGCAGGGGGGAATCCATTTGATGGTGAATATTTCTGAATAGATTTCCTCCTGTGTGCACGGCTGCTTACGCTCTAAACACCATGCACAGGGACGGAGTGCAGACTGGTGTTGTCCTGCTTGCTGGGCTCCAAACACTGGTATGAATTAGGCCCTATGGGTGGTGACAGTGCCATACATAGGGGCAGATTTATTAAGCTTGGAGAAGAGATAAACTGGAGATAAAGCGGAGAAAAGGTAAAAGGAGATAAAGCACCAGCCAATCAACTCCCAACTGTCTTTTTCAAACACAGCTGATTGGCTGGTGCTTTATCTCCTTTTACCTTTTCTCCGCTTTATCTCCAGTTTATCTCTTCTCTAAAGGCCCCCATACACTAGCCGATTTTTGTCAGATTTCAGCCAGATCAGTCGCATCTGGCCGAAATCGGACCAAAATCGGCTAGTTTTGATGTCCCTTCAGATCCGATGCGCGGTCCCGTGCGCATCGGATCTGCGTCGGGTGGTCGGACCTGCTGCACGTCCGACCACCCGACTTGGGACCTAGTGGGGCGGCGCGGTGGTAGAGGGAGCAGGGGGGGCTGGGGAAGCTGCGGGGGTCATAGAGCCTGGCAGGGGGAGCCGGCGGGAGCTGTCAGTACGGAAGGAAAAAAAAAAAGCTCATACAATGAATGGGCAGCCTGTGATTGGCTGAGCGCTCTCTCAGCCAGTCAGCAATTGGCTGAGAGAGCGCTCAGCAGCCAATCACAGGCTGCCCATTCATTGTATGGGCTTTTTTTTTCTTCGGTACAGACAGCTCCCGGCTCCCCCTGCCCGGCTCAGCTGTGAGTAATTGCCGCAGCTGTGTCCCCCGCAGCGTCCGTCCCCCCAGCCGCCTCAATGTCCCCCTGCCCCCTGCTCCCTTCACATTGCAGCTCCCCTGGAGTTGCAAATGATACATCGCATGCGATGTATCATTTGCAAAACTTGGCACATCAAGTGCCAAATCGTGTGTCCCCCTCCCGGGGAGCTGCAGGGGGGAATCAGGTCCGACTTGTCCTTAGGACAAGTCGGACTAATGTATGGGGGCCTTTAGCTTAATAAATCTGCCCCTGAGTACTTTAAATAGGGGGCGTGGCATCATACACACAAAGCCACACCCTCTGAAGTGTGTTTTTGTTAAGGTTTTACTAAAATAGCAGAGCGTCTCTGTTGTTTTGTTGTCACCCCCATCAGGTGGTGCCAACTGGTGCACCAACCTAGTGACGCCACTGGTGATATTCTCGGGGAAATGGTGCGAGTGTCACACTACATGGACAAAAGAGAACATAAATACTCTGGTAATCTCTTCAGCATTTATTTGTAATACAAAGTACCCGAAGCAAGCAGTCAACAAGCACAAATCTATCTTGTGGTTATACAATAGTAGCCATTCCCATACAGACAGCGAGAATGGAAGAGCACCGAGGGTGGTGTGCAGGACGCAGTACACAACAAACACCCAATCACAAGCCGGCACACAGGCGGAATCTACACATTCACAGTTATTGGCGGGGGGGGGGGGGGGGGTGCGCGGAACGCCGACGGAACCATGTGACATCCACAACTAACCACTAGAACAGACGGCATAAAATAACCTTACACTCAAATAAAACAAATAATGAAATATTAAATAACAAATCAAATGCAAATAAACAGCTGAAGACTAATTAATAATGCAACTCGGAACAAACCGCAAGGCCAGATTCCACGTTCAGGCTGCCTTAGGAAGTACTGATTGTACCCCACCATTGTACCGTCCAGGTAGGTGGCCAAAAGGGATGCGGTCATTTGGTCTACTGCATTATGGTAGAAAGTCATTAGGTCGAATCCATTAGGTCGACATGCTAAAAGGTCGACATGACTCTAGGTCGACATGGGAAAAGGTCGACATGATTCTAGTTCGAAAGGTCATTAGTTCGACAGGTCATTAGTTCGACACGGTCATTAGTTCGATATTGTCTATGTCGACATTCACAAGGTCGACATGGAGTTTTTCACTGTTTTTTGAGCCAACATGTGCCGACAGGCGGTATTTCATGCCCTACCATCCACTAGGGCGTGGTGGGAGAATAAAATAGTGTGCCGAGCGTAGCGAGGCACCGTGCCCGACGCATAGCGAGCGCAGCGAGCGATGCGAGGGGATGCAGTGCACTTTAAACTGTGTCCATGTCGACTGTGTTGACATTCAGGTAAAAAAACAGTGAAAAACCCCATGTCGACCTTGTGAATGTCGACATACACAATGTCGAACTAATGACCTTGTCGAACTAATGACCTTTCGACCTAGAATCATGTCGACCTTTTCCCATGTCGACCTAGAATCATGTCGACCTTTTAGCATGTCGACCTAATGGATTCGACCTAATGACTTTCTACCATAATGCAATAGACCAAATGATCCCAACCCGGCCAAAAGGGGAAACAATGTACAGTAAAATAATCATTTTCTGCCACCCCCTGAATATAATATAAGTGCCTAAGGTAAGTGCTTAGTATGCACCCCTGGTAACTAATTGCACCCCTGGTGCCATTAGTCTAATCTGGACTAAATTAATACATGCTCAAATCTGATTGGCTAATTGCTACTGGTGTTCTGTCTCATTAAAAAAACAATCTACTCTATTTTGGAATTTTCTAAATGACCAAATTGCATCCATTGATTTACCCTAGAAACTGTGTGTTAATAGGGCTCTGGCATGTATACCTGTGTGCAGGTGGCCGGTAACCAATCTCAGTTCTAGACTGTTATACAGAGATTATATCGCATGTATACAGTGTGTTCTGCAGACCTTTCTATGTAATGCATGTAGGGTACTGTGTATACCAGGGGAGGCCCCAGAGGTGAGGTTCAAAATTCAAATAGGGGAGCCACACCCACTGCCAGTTTGTCCGTTTGGATTGCAAACCTCCCAACATGACCCTCTCTAGGAGGGACACAATGCTCTGTTTCTGGACTTTCCTCTGAATGTATGATTGCCATCACCTGTGCCGGACAAAGTAATTGATAAGAAAGGTGTTTTTCAACACAGGTGATGGCAGTTATTCATTCAGAAGGACTTCCAGAAATAGAGCATTATGTCCCTCCTGGAGAGGGTCATGTTGGGAGGTATGGGATTGACAGTTGGGGGCAGTGGGTGTGGCTCTCCGATATAAATTTTGAACTGTGCGTCTGTCCACCCCCACCCCCCCTTCCCCTGGATCCACCACTGCTTTACATGTATATTCCAGCTGTCATTGGGGGTGCCCAAAGTGGAAGATATACATAGCATACCTCCCAACATGACCCTCTCCAGGAGGGACACATTGCTCTGTTTCTGGACTTTCTTCTTAATTTATGGATTACCATCACCTGTGCTTAAACACCTTTCTTATCAATTACCCTGTTTAAAACAGGTGATGGCAATCATAAATTAAGATGGAAGTCCACAAACAGAGCATTCTGTCCCTCCTGGAGAGGGTCATGTTGGGAGGTATGACATAGTCCATATGAGAGTGGTCCTGGCTGATTTACCAGAACACTCAGGGCCCACCCAAGTGGTATCTGCCCAACAGTACTGCAACATACCTATCTGGCAGTAGTTTATATAGGAACATGCAAGATGGATGTTAGTAAACCCTTAATTGTGATTACTGGGCAGTACGGACGGTGTAGTGGTTAGCATTACTGCCTCACAGCACTGAGGTCATGGGTTCCATTCCCACTATAGCCCTAACTGTGTGGAGTTTGTATGTTCTCCCCACACTTGAGTGGGTTTACTCCGGGTACTCCAATTTCCTCCAACAATCCAAAAATATACTGATAGGTTAATTGGCTCCTGACAACATAAACGCTAGGGTGAATGTGGGTGCGAGTACATGTGGTAGGGAATATAGAGTGTAAGCTCCACTGGGGCAGGGACTGATGGTCAAATATACTATGAAATGGTCAGTTTTTGAGAAAAATTCATGAAAAACTCTATTTGGTATTATTTTTGTAAACATTTTGCCTGTCCGCGGTGTGGTTGATTCCTGTTGGTGTTTTAATTGTCAGTATTTTAATTTCCGTTTGTGAGTTTTTCACATTTTCCAAACCAGGTGGTATTTCATACCCCACCATCCACTAGGTCATGGAGGATGAAGCATGGCAAGCGCAGCGTTACACTGATACGGTTTCCATGTCGACTTACGTTGAAATTCGGGATGATAAATGCGAAAAACTCATGTTGACATTTTACTGTCAACCTTCCCATTGTCGACCTAATGCTTGTGTCGACTCTCCGAGCCTGTCGACATTAGCCATATCGACCTATTTCATGTGCCTGTCGACCTTTAGTGATCGACCTTTGTAGTGTCAACCCTGTGACATACCCATATTGTGGGGATTCTGTCAATGATTATTCCGTCCGTCGTCAACTTAACTACATTCCTTCCGAAGAGGTGTGGTATATTAGAGACAATGTCTAGGTCAATCCCAAAAGGTCAATACTGGAAAAAGGTCAACACAGAAAATGTTGACATCAGTTTTTCACATTTTTCTGCGTCAATGTCGCCACCTGAATACGTTGTCCCCCAATTAGTCTACTGCGCCCGTTTCACATGCAAAAAAAAAATCCCCCAAAACCCGTTCATATTTTAGAACTCTTTATTGTATGAATAATTACAGATAAATACTTTTCATAAGCTCGATACTGTACTCTGTGATGTGTGAAACGCGTGGTGTCAGATCTATGCGATGCAAATTATAATGATATAGCTATAATCTAGTTATTAATAAAGCATTTGTACGAATAGTGATTACTTACACTCATAGCACATTAATCTACTCGCTAATAAGGACCCATTAGGAACACTTTTAACTTGTGACAAATAAGAAATAAATAAAATAGATTATTTTATTTGAATGTATAATTCTGTGTTAATTGATCACTGCCGACTTTATACACTGACGTAATCTTGTGTTATAAACACTGACCTGCCTATAAGGAGTTACAGTAATCCACCTATTCTAGTAAATTAATATTCTGATTCTGCCTCGGATTCTTCTTTGAAAGTATTCAGGGAAGAACAGACTCATTAGTTACACACGGTAACCACGGATGCGGAAATGGCGAAACGCATCAATGCGAAATGCATCAGGGGAATATTCTGCACTGAAGGGTGTCAGTCCTGTTTGCACTGCTGTCGGCAGAACTGGAGCTGTGAGTGGGAACATTATACGCTGTATCGGCCAGACCTAGTTAGGTGCAGAGAGATGTGATCTGGGCACAGAGAGTGCAGAGAGGCGTGAGCTGGGCACAGAGAGTGCAGAGAGGCGTGAGCTGGGCACAGAGAGTGCGGAGAGATGTGATCTGGGCACAGAGAGCGCGAAGAGATGTGAGCTGGGTACAGAGAGTGCAGAGAGACGTGAGCTGGGCACAGAGAGTGCGGAGAGATGTGATCTGGGCACAGAGAGTGCAGAGAGGCGTGAGCTGGGTACAGAGAGTGCAGAGAGACGTGAGCTGGGCACAGAGAGTGCGGAGAGATGTGATCTGGGCACAGAGAGTGCAGAGAGGCGTGAGCTGGGCACAGAGGGTGCAGAGAGATGTGATTGGGGCACAGCGGGTGCAGAGAGATGTGAGCTGGGCACAGAGAGTGCAGAGATACTTGAGCTGGGCAGAAGAGAGTGCAGAGATATGTGAACTGGGCACAGAGAGTGCAGAGAGATGTGAGCTGGGCACAGAGGGTGCAAAGAGACATGAGCTGGGTACAGAGAGTGCAGAGAGGCGTGAGCTGGGCACAGAGAGTGCGGAGAGATGTGAGCTGGGCACAGAGAGTGCGGAGAGATGTGAGCTGGGCACAGAGAGTGCAGAGATACTTGAGCTGGGCAGAAGAGAGTGCAGAGATATGTGAACTGGGCACAGAGAGTGCAGAGAGACGTGAGCTGGGCACAGAGAGTGCAAAGAGACATGAGCTGAGCACAGAGGGTGCAGAGAGACGTGAGCTGGGCACAGAGAGTGCAAAGAGACGTGAGCTGAGCACAGAGGGTGCAGAGAGACGTGAGCTGGGCACAGAGAGTGCAGAGAGGCGTGAGCTGGGCACAGAGAGTGCAGAGAGACGTGATCTGGGCACAGAGGGTGCAGAGAGACGTGAGCTGAGCACAGAGGTTGCAGAGAGACGTGAGCTGGGCACAGAGGGTGCAGAGAGACGTGAGCTGGGCACAGAGAGTGCAGAGAGGCGTGAGCTGGGCACAGAGAGTGCAGAGAGGCGTGAGCTGGGCAAAGAGAGTGCAGAGAGACGCGAGCTGGGCACAGAGGGTGTAGAGAGACGTGAGCTGAGCACAGAGGGTGCAGAGAGACGTGAGCTGGGCACAGAGGGTGCAGAGAGACGTGAGCTGGGCACAGAGAGTGCAGAGAGACGTGAGCTGGGCACAGAGAGTGCAGAGAGGCGTGAGCTGGGCACAGAGAGTGCAGAGAGACGTGAGCTGGGCACAGAGAATGCAGAGAGGCGTGAGCTGGGCACAGAGAGTGCAGAGAGATGCGAGCTGGGCACAGAGAGTGCAGAGAGACGTGAGCTGGGCACAAAGGGTGCAGAGAGACGCGAACTGGGCACAGAGAGTGCAGAGAGATGTGAGCTGGGCACAGAGGGTGCAGAGGAACACCAGCAGAGCAGAGAGAGTGCAAAGGGACACCACCAGAGCAAAGAGAGTGCAGTGGGACACCAGCTGAGCAGAGAGAGTGCAGTGGGACACCAGCTGAGCAGAGAGAGTGCAGCGGGACAGCAGCTGAGCAGAGATAGTGCCGAGGGACAGCAGCTGAGCAGAGATAGTGCCGAGGGACAGCAGCTGAGCAGAGAGAGTGCAGAGGGACAGCAGCTGAGCAGAGAGAGTGCAGCGGGACAGCAGCTGAGCAGAGATAGTGCCGAGGGACAGCAGCTGAGCAGAGAGAGTGCAGAGGGACAGCAGCTGAGCAGAGAGAGTGCAGAAGGCACCAGCTAAGCAGAGAGTGCAGAGGGATACCAGCTGAGCAGAGAGAGAGTGCAGAGGGACAGCAGCTGAGCAGAGAGTGTAGAGGAATACCAGTTGAACAGAGAGAGTGCAGAGGAATACCAGTTGATCAGAGAGAGTGCAGATGAACACCAGCTGAGCAGAGAGTGCAGAGGGACAGCAGCAGAGCAGAGAGTGCAGAGGGACAGAAGCTGAGCAGAGAGAGTGCAGAGGGACAGCAGCAGAGCACAGTGCAGAGGGACAGCAGCTAAGCAGAGAGAGTGCAAAGGAACAGCAGCTTAGCAGAAATAGTGTGCAGAAGGACAGAAGCTGAGCAGAGAGAGTGCAGAGGGACAGTAGCAGAGCAGAGTGCAGAGGGACAGCAGCTTAGCAGATAGAGTGCAGATGGACAGAGGCTGAGCAGAGAGAGTGCAGATGAACAGCAGCTGAGCAGAGAGAGCAGAGGGACAGCAGCTGAGCAGAAAGAGTGGAGAGAGACAGGTGCTGTGCAGAGAGAGCAGAGAGAGACAGGTGCAGTACAGAGAGAGAGGTGAAGTGCAGAGAGAGCAGTGCAGAGAGAGCAGAGGGACAGCAGCTGAGCAGAGAGTGCAGAGAGAGTGGAGAGTGACAGGTGCAGTGTAGAGAGAGCGGAGAGAGGCAAGTTTCAGTGCAAAGAGACAGGTGCTGTGCATGGGAAATATAGAGAGAAAGGTAGAGATAAGGGTGGGGTTGGAGCAGCAGAAGGGAGTTCTTGTGCATGTGGAATATGTAGAGACAGGCAGAGAGATAAGGGTGGGGCTGGTAGCAGTTCAAAGAGAGCAGGGAGAGATGCTGTGCATGGGGATTTTAAAGAGACAGAGAGCGTGGAGAGAGACAGGTGCAGTGCAGAGGGAGAGATCCTGTGCATGGGGAATATAGAGAGTCAGGCAGAGATAAGGGTGGGGCTGGAGCAGTGCAACAAGAGCAGAGAGAGATGCTGTTCATGGGGAATTTAGAAAGACAGATGCAGCGCAGAGAGACAGGTGCAGTGTAGAGAGAGCGGAGAGAGAAAGGTGCAGTGCAGAGAGAGCAGAGAGACAGGTTCAGTGCAGAGAAAGACAGGTGCTGTGCATGGGGAATATAGAGAGACAGGCAGAGAGATGAGGGAGGGGCTGGAGCAGTGCAGAGAGACAATAAGATCTGTACAAACAGGAGACAGAATTAGACAGGCTTTATCTTCACACTGTATAATGTGAAGACTGACAGAGACCTTTATCATTGTGTCATAGTCACAGCATTCCTGCACTAGTACAATCGCTGCTGTTTGCTGTGTTTCACATCACTCATTTCATCTGTAAAAACGCTCATCAAAAACTGCATAGAGGTTGTGTAAAGTACAAAATGCAAATACCCCACACAAAATACAATGTCATAACAATTCTGTGTGCAGCATGCATTACACAGGGCTAAGAAAACACTGCCTACCGCTATTCTCTTCTACACAATACAGTATATTCACACACTGTTACATTCCATTTTCATGCAAACAAGCCTGGAAATGCCCCGTCACCCTCTCATCATTACACTGAAAGCAGCTTTTGGCAGCCGGCACATGCGGAACAATAGACAGAACTCCCCGCTGATGTCTGTTCCCAGTACACCCATTGCTATGACAGCCACATACAGTATAATAATTGGCGTAACGGACAGGATTTCCAGGATCTTCCAGTTGGATGATTATTGTATTCCACTGAAATACTGAAAACCAATTATTGTTGTTTCTTTTGTGCTTGCTAAACTTTCCTAAATCCAAGTCCCATATTCCTCTTTCTCTCTCTCTCTCTTGTTATATTTTTTTTTGTTAACAATTTATTTTGTTATACAGCATGGTTAGGCAACCTGTCTCTAGCTTTTGTGGAACTACAAGTCACAGTTGGACACAGTCATGAGGTCCACAGACCTTAGGTCAACAACTGAAATAGGCTAAGGTCAACAGGGTTGGAAGGTCGACAAAAGCATTAGGTCGACAATGGCAAAGTCGAAAGTCAAAAGGTCGACATGAGTTTAAAAAAAAATTGAGCCAGCATGTGCTAAAATAGTGTGCTGAGCGCTGAGAGGCACCATGCCCGAAGCATGGCGAATGCAGACGCACACTTTGAAAAACGCATGTCCACCTTTTGACTGTTAACCTAGTCATTGTCGTCCTAATGCTTAAATCGACCTTCCTATCCTGTTGATCTTAGCCATGTTGACTTATATCCTGTCGACGTTCAGTGGTGGACCCAATGCATGTGGATCTAAATTGGGTCAACCCAATGATCCATACCCATCACAGTACACCTTCACAGCATTTGATATAGTATTTTAAGGAAAAAAGTATTTTGATTTAACCTAAAAAGAGACTAATTAAGACTTGATTTATTTTTATTGTTTTGCAGTTATTTATCAGTAGGCATTACATGTTACAGAGAGAAAGCCATAGAAATGGGAAGGATTTAGAGGTATAACAAGATTTAAAACAAAAATCAATTTTGTTCCCTGTTAAACTTTGCAGACATACAGAATGTGGCCAAAATGAAGTTCTTTAGATTGTGTTGCAAAATGCCACAATGCCGTTGCTGTGCCAGTTTAATTAGCATTTGGACAGCATCAATTACCAATAGCTCCAATATAACAATTGTATATATTCTTATGCTTTATTTTTCATTCTGACTTTGTTCTGTACATTTTTTTCCTATACATCATCCTGGCAGAGCTACTTAGTTCGAACCTCCAATGGAATTCGTAACAGATTTGATCTTTTTGGCCATATGAAATAAGCCAACAATGAGTTGGGTTTCTCGTCTTACATGTCTTTTAAGTATTTTGGCTGGTGTGTGCCACCCTGTGACTTCTATCTAAATCCTTTGCGTTATTTTTTCTGACATTGTGCTGTGCTTTTCAGCAGGTTTTCCGTATCACAACTGAAAGAAATGGCTGATTTTTTGGCCTCACTAGCACAGGGGAATGTCATCGAGAGTCAGGCGGCTCATACCCAAGGGCAATAAACCAAAACATCTCTACCCATAGGATTGATAAATCAACCCTTTAGAAAACATTTCTGGTAATCTGATGTGAACTGTATATTTTATTATTATGTGCCAATATAAAGCATTAGGACAGATGTATTAAGCCTAGTGCAGTGATAAAGTGAAGTGATAAAGTTGTGATAAAGGGGGAAGGTGATAATGCAGCAGTCAATCAGCTCCTACAGATGGAGCGCCTCTCAGCCAGCTCAAGGTATCGCCCAGATCCCCTCAGGCGTTCCATCTGGCGTGTGAGATGTTTGTGCCACACAGCGGTGGGGAGCGGATTCCCTGCCCGTCTCTGCTTCAGGGAGAAGGGCAGGGTTAGTGGGGGCTGCGGTCGGCAACGGGGGAGCCGGCGGAGGGCGGTGGCAGGCTCCAACAGAACGGGGTGTCTCGTGTGTTCTCCCTTCTGTGGAATAGTGAACGGCGGCAGATGGCGATTCTATCGCCAGGAGCAGTTCAAATAAGAGCTGCTCCATTTGTAACTAATTTTTCAAACCAGCATGTAACTTGACCAATAGGATCTGATTGTCTGCTGCGTTATCACCTTCCCCTTTTATCACAACTTTATCACTTCACCAGGCTTAATACATCTGCCCCATTTGTCTCAGTTGGGTTTATGGACATGGGAATTAGACATTTCAGTTTTCGCAATGACCAGATCATTTTCAGTTTAATACACTCAACAACCTCTAATAAATTGCTATATATATATATATATATATATATATATATATATATATATATATATATATATATATATATACAGTATATATATATATAGGCAAAATTCAGGTTCCGGTATTAAATGTACATATTGATATGCTTTAATGGACTTGTGTCAGTTATGTTGACATCACCTATGTTGCCTCCACTGTTATTACCCCTAGCCCCGTTCTCCCATCCCCAAGACTTTAATATGTGAGTTCTTGTACACCCCTGGTCCTACTACATTGACTCTAACTAGCAACTCTCAACCACTAAGTACATGTTACACCAAGTCACCACACACGTTAGTATAGGGACATTACGGGCGGCCAGGCGGGGGGGACAAAGGAGCGATACATTCTGATTCGTAGCACCATGAGCACGTATATATTTGGGTCAATCCCACATAGAAATTTTTGACCGAACACAAATAAAACTTTCAAGACGTTCCGTGTGAGAAAAGTGTGTTGGGGGGGTGGGAGGGTACGGGGGTCGAGAACTCTAAAATACAATCAAAGCATAAGCAAACATATTCTGTGGCCTTGGTCATAAAAATAAGACAATAGTAAGTGCTAATAAATTACTCTTTCGCTTCAGCCAGTTTATTATTGATCTCTTGACTCTTCTCTTTTTCCTCTGGTTTTGTCGTGGAGGTCACCACGGGCTCCTTCTTTTTAGACGCGCGGCTGGGGATGATCAGCTTCTCTTTGGCCTTTTTCACAGGTTTGTGGCTGGGGGTGATCTTTTTTGGTTTGGAAGTCTGAACACTAGCCTTCTCCACCTGGACAGACAGACGTACACACAAACCACAAACACACACAGAGAGGGGGGAAACAGCATTTAGAATAACACAATAAGCAGTTCGGTACATTGTGCTGTACAATACACTGTTCAGTTACTTTCTCTTCCCGCACACACATCTGTCTAGTTCCCAGTTCACACAACGTGTTTTACAGGTCTCAGAACCCTACAACCGCAAGTTGGCCAAGATATCTGACTGTAGCCGTTGTCACCCACGTTCAGACATCTTGGCCACCCCAATCGTTAGACCTCACCCATGTGACTTTAAAAAAATAAAAATTCAAAGGTATCAGATCTGGAAGACAACATTCCTCGTCATGCCCCGGCTATTCCACCTAACGTGCTATGTTCTGCTACAGACAATGCAAACTTCTAATGGAAACTGTTGTTGACCACAGTGGAGGACACACGGAACAGATGCAATGCCACCTGGCAACAAGATGTGTAACTTATGGATAATAAAACATTTTGTATCATTTTTGGAACCCTTCCCCCAGGGCTGGGCAACACCGGCCCTCCAGATGTTGATGAACTACACATTCCAGCATGCCTTGCATCAGTTTCAGCATGGCCACATAGCAAAACTAATGCAAAGCATCCTGGGATGTGTAGTTCATTAACATCTGGAGGGCCGGTGTTGCCCAGCCCTGCCTTAGACTCAATATTACAAGAAAAGAAATGGGCACAAATTCTGTTGCAAGGTGCGTTATTAAAACCAAAGAACACATGGATGCTTTCATCAAAGGATAACAGAATCCTGTTTTGTTGGTCCTTGGCAAAGCTCTGTAGCAGGACAAGGATAATATACACATCTCCCTGATGATAGGACTGCATGGCTGAAACAACAGGAAGAGGCCAGACACCGAAAGCCGTTAATGAACCAAAGTTACAGGAGAACATTCAGATAAATGAAAGTGACATCAAGGTGGAAAGATAGTTTAGGAAAATGGGTATTCAACATGCGTCCCTGCACCTGCTGTGGAACTACACATCCCAGCAAAAATGTGTCCGAGCATTCTGGGATTTGTAGTTCCACAGCAGCTGAAGGGCTGCATTTCAGATGCCCCAATGATAACGAGTAGAGCACAATACATTTATCATATACTGTAGCATCTCAATTACTGATATTTTACCATAAGCGCTACAGTAGGTGTCGCTAGCTGGACCCCTCTTCAAGGCAACACCAAGGAATATAGGTATTATTCAGACCTGGCCACAGGGCAAATTTGTTCTCAAAAAGGGCAAAGCCATGCTGCACTGCAGATGGGGCAGATGTAACAGGTGCAGAGAGAGTTAGGTGTACTCAAACTAAAGTCTAAATAGCAGTGTAAGAATAAAGCCCGTCAAAATTTACAGTGCACAGAAACAAAATAACTCACACAAATGTAACTCTCTCTGCACCTGTTACATCTGCCCCACCTGCAGTGCAGCATGGTTTTGCCCATTTTGAGAACAAATTGCACTGCGATCAGGTCTGAATTAGGCCCATAATGCACATCCGTAGTTCAGAATACGGGGGCAATTCAATTCAGCGTCAAGTGCCACCAGACATTACCTTGATGCACTGTTGCGTACATTACTTTTTCGTGCGTCTACCCTTTTCATGTCAACGTTTTGCTTGTGTCAACCTTATTACATTTCGACCTTTTGGTGTTGACCGATTGTCTATCTAGACCAGGGGTGGCCAAACCGGTCCTCGAGATCTACCAACGGTCCACGTTTTCCAGGTTACCTACCTGGTGCACAGCCAGTGCCGAATTTCCCATTAGGCACGTGAGGCATGTGCCTAGGGGCGGCACATGTTTGGGGGCGGCACTTGGATGCTTCTGTTGGTGCTGTCAGCCTGAAATGTACCAATAGCTGCACAATATCCACTGTACTGTACCATATTCCATCTTGGATAGAGTGTACATGGATAGGGCATGCAGATACTGTCCCTGTAATCTCTCCTACTTAGTAAATATGGATACATAATAACAAATAAAAAATGCTAGTTGGTGGCTTTTTTATTATTCTATTCTAGCAAATGAGGGCTTAAAAATAATCAATAAAAATAATACAATTAGGCAGGGGGCGGCCATTATTGTTGTGCCTACGGGCGCCCTCACCCCTAAATCCGCCCCTGTGCACAGCTGTAGTCATTACTTACTGTCACATTTTAAAACATGCTGCATTTATTCCTACTATAGATCCACAGGTTGCCTGGAAAACATGCACCGTTGGTAGATCTTGAGGACAGGTTTGGCCATCCCTGATCTAGACGCTGCAGACCTTTTTATCCGAACCCAACAGCACACTGGCGCACTATATGGAAATGGAGAGACCGTCATGCGAGCTAGATGGATGAACTATGAGGACTCCGGTTCTGTACGAGTCACGTGGGACTGCAGAGTGCATGCTGGGAAGGGGATGGCGCTGTGTGTGCGTCTCATTATGTAATACTTAGTTATTGATTTGTTTCCTTACAGATTGATTTATGCTGCTCTACAGTACCAAAGCCCTTAATTAATATAACATGAGCCAAGAAGGTGCAACGTGGACAGCGCGGTTGGTGTAGTGGTTAGCATGACTACCTAACTGCGCCGAGGGGCCTGATTCAGCTTATTTTACAAATCAGAAAAAGCATGGAAATGGGCAAAACCATGCTGCACTGCAGGGGGCAGATGTAAAGGGGCATACACACAGGGCGATTTTTGGCTCTCATTAGCAATCTGTATAGATATGCTGGGCGGGCCCCAATATCGCGTCCATAGGAGCAGCTGGGTCACGTGGTGACTGCAAGGGCCGGGCAGAGGAGGAGAAATCCTTCGATAAGTAACCATCGGATGATTTCTCCTCTACGCAGCCTAGTGAGCCGTTCTGAATCAGGCCGAATGTGTAGTAATATCGCTGTGAAACTGGCGCACACCCATCTACCAGAGTACTAACCAGACAGGATACAGCTGTGGAATGTTACACAATACACCGTATACCATGCTACAGTCTATATCTGGGTTGTTGTGTTACGTACATTGTTATCTCAGGATTTTGGTTGATCTGTTTTATCTAACTGGCAAATGTTCAGGTGTGTACTCACTGGCCGATATATCGATGCACCATCGGCCTTGGTGTAAGAGCGATATATCTGTGAATGCCGTCGTTCACAGATATGTTGCGTCTGCTATATATATATATATATATATTATATAATATATCTAAAGGTATATCGGTGCATCGTGCTGTGTCTACAGGTGTCTATAGCCGAGGCGGGAGCCGTCGGTGATTGACAGCGCGGGGGGGGGGCGCATGCCTGCCCATTTGTGATGTCAGTCCTGACGGATTGGGCAGCGTGTGTGGAGAACGCGCTGCCGGATCCGTCTGTAGATATATC
Source organism: Crinia signifera (assembly GCF_055691185.1). Lineage (NCBI taxonomy): Eukaryota > Metazoa > Chordata > Amphibia > Anura > Myobatrachidae > Crinia > Crinia signifera. The sequence goes on from NC_139218.1 coordinate 389,818,916, forward strand.
GATCAGTGTGTACCCAGCTTTAGTGTTGCATTTAATTATACCACTTTTACACCAAAATCACGGATCCGACCTGGTATTTGTAACACGGTTCCAATCCGAAGCGGATCCGGGATTTGCACCGTTTCCACTGCAGTGCTGACCCAGAATATTCCCGGGCCGGTACCGTTTACACTGCACACGAGTGCAGGGGACAGTGCTGGGATCACAGATCGTCCTGCCAGGACTGCCGATCGCCACACTGGAGGCAAGCCCAGCACCAAGGTAAGCCCCCAGGCTCCGTGCGCCCCCAGCCTCTGTGCGCTGCTGGTATCAGTATAGCATGTAATTGAATAATGTCCTATGGGGCTGATGTATTAAGCCTGGAGAGGAGATAAAATCAAAAGTGATAAAGTACCAGCCAACCAGCTCCTAACTGACAAGTTACAGACTGGGTTTTCGAAAAGACAGTTAGGAGCTGGTTGGTTGGTGTGTAATCACCTTCCATTTTACCTGTTCTCCTTGCTTAGGGATATGGTTGCTAGGTCGACACTATGAAGGTTGGCATGGCTAAGGTTGACCACTAAAGGTTGACAGGGCTTCAGTCGACACGTGAAAAAATGTCGACAGGGTCAGAAGTTCGACGCAAGCATCAGGTCGACAATGGGAAGTTCACCAATCAAAAGGTCATAATGAGTTTTTTCACAATTTTTTTTGTGCCGACGCAGTATTTCATGCCCTGCCATACACTAGGGCGCGGCGGGAGAATATACTAGTGTGCCGAGCGCAGCGACTGTACACGGATACTTCGTTCATGTCGACTTAAGTCAAAATCTGGGGTTTTTATTTTTAAAACTCATGTCGACCTTCCCATTGTTGACCTAATGATTGCGTCAACCTTCCAACAATGTCGACCTTAGCCATGTAACAATGGGGAGATGAGAAGGGGCTGCAGAGACCACCCCCAGACCTAGTCTATCATACTTGCCTACTGCAAAACAACCGAGGAGGGGGAGGGGCTAAATTGTAACTATTTGCCTATTTAGCCCCGCCCCATACCTGTGAAAAGTGGTAATTTAATGAGGAGGCCGGGGAGATGCGGTGGTCCGGTGGAATCCGGGAGAATTGTCCACCTTTCCAGGGGGCTGGGAGTGGCCCCCAATTTCCGGGAGCCTCCAGTCCCGGCCAATCCGGGACGCTAGGCAACCCTGTACAGAAGCATAGCATGAATTAGCAAACCAATATACTGTATGGTGACAATGCTGCATCTATACCCGTCAGTCTATATAGGAAGGATGATCCTATAGCTGGCTCAATGATTCCTCTCTAACTATAGGAGACAATGGCCCTTATTCTGATCGGTGCGGCCGGAGCCGATTATGCGGCCAGGACCGTGCGTGCGAAACCCCGCCTTCCATACGGATCGCCAACTCCGTCCGTACGCGGTAAGAAGCTGGCCGAACGGACCGCACGTGTATTTTTCACGGAATACGCCTCCTCCATCTAAGGGAACCTCCCCCATCATTCGATGGTCGCAGACCATCGAATGCAGGACCGAGTGCTCCACCAGCTCCCGCAACCTCAGACCACACGGACATTTTTCCATGCAAAAGCAGGGATCTGGGCGGGCAGCTGACATCCGGCGATGTCATATGTCCGCCCCCTACACGTGCGTCACGGCCGCATTACCATACGTACGCCCCGCGTTTTCATGGGAACTCCCATGAAACGCGGGGCGTATACATATGGTAATGAGCCCAAATAGCCCTTCACGCCCCTCTCCACCCCCTGTTCGGAGTGTTCACATATCATGCAGAATTTGTCCGTACGCCCCGCTCGCACATGCGCAGAGACGCCTCTGCACATGCGCAGACACAAAACATCGGCGGGCCGAACGCACGCGGATATATCCGCACCGATCAGAATAAGGGCCAATGTCACTGTATACAGAGGGGACAACAGAGACAAGGTCTCCAGCGCCATTATCAGCCGGTAGTGGCTGCAGTGTGACCCCTCCCTGTCCTACCCTGGGAGGATTCCACGTTCTGCCTGTGCCAGAGACAATTACACAGATAATAACAGTGGCGCGGTTACTTCTGCTGACACGTCCCATTTATCCATTTTACATCTAATTACACCTCCCCGTGCCATTTGTGGGAGACTCGTTTTATGTATTCACAGTTGTGTCTTATACATCTCCAGGGAAGCCTTTGCTGCATTAATCATAAGCTCTGACGAGCAGGGCCCCCTCTACACTATAGGGGTGATTCTGCGTTGAACGCAGCTGCCTCTGTTTTCCGGTCGCACGTCTGAAACTTTATAAAAATGCCGCTACAAGGCCCTTCCCTGGGTTATAACCATTGTGCAAGGTCGGAGACGCCCACTTTCAGCTTGCAATGTGCAAGGACGGAGACGCCCACTTTGACATTGACACTGGCATTTTGCGGGAACCAGCCAGTTGAGGACGTGTGAGGCGTTTATTTCTCAAACTAGAGACTCTAATGTGCTTGTCTTCTAGCTCGGTTGTGTGTGATGCTCCAGATACTCAATTAGCTCAAAGGAAGGCCAGTTTTATAGCTTCTCGAATGAGCAAACCCATTTTCAGCTGTGCTAACATAATTGCACAAAGGTTTTCAAGGGCTTTTGTAATCATCCATTAGACTTCTAACGCAATTAACAAACACAATGTACCATTAGAACACTGGAGTGATGGTTGCTGGAAATGGGTCATTTACCATATGAACAATGTATAGAGTGTATTTCTGATTAATTTAATGTTTTTTTATGTTATGCTTTTCTTTAAAAAATAAGGACATTTCTGGTAGTGTACATACTTAATGATGCTGGTTCCTGTCATTGGTACTTTTCTGGTTGTACTAAATGCAGATGTATGACTATTGTAGTCCATTACACCTAACTCTCCAAATCCAGGAGAACTGAAACATAGCAAAAGCAATCAATACAAGTAAAGCTTTTCAGTGGCCGCACATGCTCAGTAGCAGCCCTGTGGCCATCTTGGTACAGGGAATGAAGCTTCCCTGGGGCAGTAGCAACATGGAGTCTGTAAAGTAGCAAACTCCACTTAAGTGAAAATGTCAGTACAGTGAATAATTCTGACATTATTTCCATTACAAGTGTGGCTATTAAATAATGGGGCCCAAGCTGTTTACAGGGCCCATAACTTCCCCTGCACCCACTCAAGTCTGTCAAAACTCACCGCTCGCCACTGGTAACTTGGCAAGCTCCGATCACTGATGCGATTCGCCGGTATTTATGGGGTGGGGCTTGATGACCCAAAATGACTATGCCCCATCAACAGACCTGTGGCTGTGCTCAGAGTCCTGTAATGAGGTAGTGTGCTCTCTCTCTCTCTGTCTCTTGCTTTCGCTCAGCATCTCTCTCCCGCCTATCTACCCCCCCCCCTCCCCCCTCACTCTCTCCATCTCTAATGGAAGTGCCATCATCACCAGACATGACGTGAGCATGGTACATTAAATTGTACATCAATTACACTAATTGACGGTCCATGTCGGCCAATGTTGACATAGCCACAAAAAAAGTGAAAAACCTTTTCACGTGTCAACCATTTCCATGTCGATCTTTTGCTTGTGTCGACCTACTGCCTGTCAACCAAAGGACTTAGGAGGCGATGCAGACCCACTTGGTGCGGGCCAAATTCGCTTTGCCGTCCAATGTTTGTGCATGTGCTAAGCTCCGGAAAAAAAATACCTCTGGGGAGTTTCACACTCACTGGGGCCTTCGCTCCAGGATGGACGGGCAGGAGACGGAGGTAGGGGCCCGTCCATCGTTCCATGGGCGTGCCCACAAAAAAGGTGGGTGCGCCCATATAAATGCTGGGCGTAGCCCTGTGAAAGCGGGAGTGTTGATGCCTGCTTGGGGTGGGTGTCTGAGGTCACATGACGTCAGTGCCCATCCTGTATTCGCCCATCTACGGACAGAATACTAGTCAGTTTAAACTGATTTTTATAAGCGTTGGGGAAACAAAAAAACAATCAAATGATTTTCTTCCGTGTGGCCGCATGCTAGTGAGCAGTCACTGGCCCCAGACCGCCGCACTGGGGGCAAGCCCAGCACCAAAGTAAGCTGCTGGACTGCCCCCAGCCCCCGTCAGTGAGGGGAATGGATGCCGCACACAGGCATCTATTCACCTCCTCCCTGTATCCGCTGCTGTCTGCAGAGTACAGCAGACAGCAGCGGAGGCTGTGTGTCCCCCCACCCAACCTGCGGACGCTGTGGTCTGGAGGTTGGGCTTCCCACATTGATGTAAATGGGAGCCGGGTCGGATGACCCTGCGTACCCGTTTACACTGCCCTCTACCCAGGTCCTGCCTGTGTTCTACCCTGGTCAGGACCTGGGTAGAAGTCCCGTGTAAAGGGACACGGGTTAACCCCTTTTACACCACCGCTGACCCGGGTCCACAAGGGAAGAACCCGGGTTGGTTTTTGCGGCGGTGTAAAAGGGGTTGTAGAGCTGTAATGTGAAAGGGGAGACAATTATTCCACACCCATTTGACCAATGGAAAATATAAAATACAGCGATGGGAAGATGCAGATGGGAAGTGCTGTACATAGAAGGGGAACAAAGTTACAATGTACTTAATGTAATGAAACATAAATTATAGCATCAGTCTCGTTATGTAATAACCACAGTACTGTGTTATGCTGTCAGTGCGATGACCATGATTTCTGTATTACACATTTCATAATGCAAATGTTTCTGCAATGTGACAGATGGGTGCACCAATACCTCGCTCCACCAACTCAAGTTCACAATATGCGACACAAAAGTGGGTGACAGGGAGAGGCAGAGTGTGACAGGGAGAGGCAGAGAGTGATAGAGGGAGGCAGAGCGTGACAGAGAGAGGCATGGGAGGGTGAAAGGGTAAGGCAGAGTTTGACAGGGAGAGGCTGAGGAAGCCAGGGAGAGGCAGAGTGTGACAGGGAGAGGCAGAGGGTGACAGGGAGAGTCAGCGGGAGGCAGAGCATGACATGGAGAGGCATGGGAGGCAGTGGGTGACAGGGGGAGATAGAGCATGACAGGGAGAGGCAGAGGGTGACAGGGAGAGGATGAGGGTGATAGAGGGAAGCAGAAGGTGATAGGGAGAGGCAGAGTGTGACAGGGAGAGTCATGTAAAGCAGAGGGTGACAGGGAGAGGCAGAGGGTGATAAGGAGAGACAGAGCGTGACAGGAGAGGCAGAGTGTGACAGGGAGGGGCAGAGGGTGATAGGGGGAGGCAGAGTGTGACAGGGAGAGGCAGAGGGTGACAGGGAGAGGCATGGGAGGCACATTCTGACAGGGAGAGGCAGAGGGTGACAGGCAGAGTGCGACAGGGAGAGGCAGAGGGTGAAAGGGGGAGGCAGAGTTTGACAGGGAGAGGCAGAGGAGGCAGAGCTTGACAGGGAGAGGAAGAGGGTGACAGGGTGAGGCAGAGTTTGACAGGGAGAGGCAGGGGGAGGCAGAGCATGACAGGGAGAGGCAGAAGGTGACAGGGAGAGGCATGGAAGGCAGAGTGTGACAGGGAGAGGCAAGGTGTGGCAGGGTGAGGCAGAGTTTGACAGGGAGAGGCAAGGGGAGACAGAGTGTGACAGGGAGAGGCAGAGGGTGACAAGGAGAGGCATGGAAGGCAGGGTTTGACAGGGAGAGGCAGAGGGTAAAAAGGAGAGGCATGGAAGGCAGAATGTGACGGAGCGGCAGAGGGTGACAGGAAGGGGCAGGTGGAGGCAGAGTGTGACAGGAAAAAAAAACAATGGGTGACGCATGTCAAATGCATCCAGAACAACCGCAAGTATACTGCATATAGACCACATGTAAAATGCACAAGGGAATGCATTGTGTTTCTATGCTCTTTGAAATGCCATATATACATTATTGATACCAGTTCAACACAGGGGGGTAACAAGCCTCAGGGTGACATATATCAAGCCATGGAGAGATTTCAAAATGGAAAAACTCACAGCCAATCACCTTATAGCTTATCTAGCATAGTCTAAGAAATGACAGTTATGAGCTGATTGCTTTGAGCAACATCTCAACTTAATCTCTCTCCAATGGCCAGATACACTAAGCTTCAAAAGTGATAAAATGGAGAGTGATAAACAACCAACCAATCAGCTCCTGCCTGACATTTTTCAAACACAGTCTGTGACATAGAAGGTAGGAGCTGATTGGCTGGCTGTTTATCACTCTCCATTTTATCACTTTTGATGCTTACTGCATCTGGCCCCAAGTCAATATATCTCACCCTTCGCTTTGCTTAAAAATAAATAAAAAGCCTACGTACCGACCCAGTCATGACACAGAAGGTTTCACCATTGTGATGAGCAACAACTGTATGTACTAACGCACTATTATATAGATAATATACAAAACATACACAGAGCGTTAAACCTTCCACCCTGAGCACATTCTACATACATGTGTGAAATATAAGATACATGAATGTGAAATCACTACTACTCCAACTATGTGGTGAATTCTACTGGCTATCTTATATAAACCCCGCCTACATTTGCACAAGTGGATTTTCCCCAGAAAAACCCCACCTACTTTTGCACAAGTGGATTTTTTCCAGATAAACCCTGCCTACTTTTGCACAGGTGGATTTTTCCCAGGTCTGCCACGCCTACTTTTGCACAAGGGGATTTTTTTCCAGATAAACCCCGCCTACTTTGCACAAGTGGAATTTTCTGGATAAACCCCGCCTACTTTTGCACAAGCGATTATAGACATCTCTCACCTTGGTGGTATCCTTGTGGGGCTCGCTGTAGAGACTCCGTATCCTACGACGCTCTGTCAGTTTGTTGTCGCCGGCGACGGGCTGGTTGCACTCCCCCTTGAACGTGGCATTGTAGCTGGTTTCCTGGACCATCTTCTGATCTGGGGGCTTATACAGGAACTTGGTCCTTAAAGATTTCACAGGTTTCACGTCAGTCCAAGGTTTGAATTCATTTCTGTAAGCAGAGGGCACAAAATGTATCATCAGTTATTATACGTATGTACGTAACACAGAGTCAGTCCTGTATGCACTGGGGGGGGGGCAAGAGAATGGGGGTCTTTTCCTGCACAGAACACAGCAAAGAGGGATATAGCGTTCCGTGAAGTTACAGTATGGGAACAATTACATATATGGCAGAATTATACATATTACCGGTATCAGTAGTACTTTTATACGAGGGACGTTGCACTTTAGCGTTAAAGGTCCTTTAAATCTAACTGGCTTTATATAAAAGTAATTATTCACTGTTTTAAAGTTCCAAAAAAATCCTGCACCCCAGCGGGCACATGGGGTCCCCCTCTCTCTCCCCCATTCTCTCCTTGAGTAATTGCTGTTTAATAATAATGAGAATCGTTATTGTACCAGATAATAAAGCGTCTACACCGGGGATAATACTGCAGTACTCCTGACGGAGAGACTCCCGGGATTAATCCTCTATAATGTGCTAATCCTGACATTTCTCCTGTCTGACATTAGCTCCGCGGGTGGGCATTGAACAGATTACATAGTAATCCCATGAATAATTCCACAATTCTGTTCTCAGTATTATGCTAATGCCCTAGGATTCCCCAGCGACGTTCCTCCCTCCCCTGTGTCACAGTCAGATGCCCATATATATAGGTATAATATATTACTATCGTTACTGGTGATATTTTAGGACATTGATATACCCAGTGTCAGACTGGGGGTTCAGGATTAAAAGGTCTAGATTGGTCAAATCTGTCCTCAAGATCTACCAACAGTTCATGTGTTCAGGCAACCTGTGGATCTGCAGCAGGTTTCAAAATGTGACAGTTAGTAATGACTACACCTGTGCAGCAGCTAGGTGGTCTGGGAAATGTGACGGTTAGTAATGACTGCACCTGTGCACCAGCTAGGTGGTCTGGGAAATGTGACAGTTAGTAATGACTGCACCTGTGCACCAGCTAGGTGGTGTGGGAATTGTGTCAGTTAGTAATGACTGCACCTGTGCACCAGCTAGGTGGTCTGGGAAATGTGACAGTTAGTAATGACTGCATCTGTGTACCAGCAAGGTGGTCTGGGAATTGTGTCAGTTAGTAATGACTGCACCTGTGTACCAGCTAGGTGGTCTGGGAATTGTGTCAGTTAGTAATGACTGCACCTGTGCACCAGCTAGCTGGTCTGGAAAATGTGACAGTTAGTAATGACTGCACCTGTGTACCAGCTAGGTGGTCTGGGAATTGTGTCAGTTAGTAATGACTGCACCTGTGCACCAGCTAGCTGGTCTGGAAAATGTGACAGTTAGTAATGACTGCACCTGTGCACCAGCTAGGTGGTCTGGGAATTGTGTCAGTTAGTAATGACTGCACCTGTGCACCAGCTAGGTGGTCTGGGAATTGTGTCGGTTAGTAATGACTGCACCTGTGCACCAACTAGGTCAGGGGTGTCCAAACTTTTTGCGACGGGGGCCAGATTTGGTGAAGGGTAAATGTGTGGGGGCCGACCATTCAGCCTGACATTCTTTGAATCATTAATCACATCAGAATGGTCCCACACTCTGCCCCCATTCACTGTATGTCCCCCAGCCTGCCCCTCCTTCACTGTATGTTCCCCCCACTCTGCACTCTGTCCCCCAGCCTGCCCCCCTTCTCTTAATGTCCATCAGTGCCTCCATTCATTGTATGTCCCCAAGCCTGACCCTCCTTCACTGTATGACCCCCATTCACTGTATGGCCCCCATTCACTATGTACCCCACTCTGCCCTCATTCACTGTATGTCCCCCAGCCTGCCCCTGCTCCCCATTCTCTGAATGGCCATCACTGCCTCCATTCACTGTATGTCCCCCAGCCTGACCCTCCATCACTGTATGTCCCCCACACTGCCCCCTCCCTTCTCTGTATGTTTGCCAGCCCCTTGTGTGAGCCAGAGGACGGAGAGGCAAAGCAGGCACTGCAAGGACAGGAGATGCTTGGGCTCCCGCTGCCACCCTCCTCCGCTCTGCATGTTACGGGAGCAAGCTTCCCCTTGCTGCCCCCTCCCCAAACACTGCTGTCACTGTGATTGTGGAGTAGGGTGATATATACGATTGCAGCAGCAGGGGTAGGGCGCCAAACACATCTGACTGTGGCGGCCGGCACCTCCTCACTGCAGCAGACAGCAAGGTAAAGGCGTGCTCGCCGGGGCCCCACCTTTAGTGTCCTGTGCTGTGCTTCCCACATCTGATGCTCTGCCCGCTTCCAGCTGGAGGCTGCGGGCCGCTTGAAATGACAGCACGGGCCGCAATTGGCCCCCGGGCCTGACTTTGGACATGCCTGAGCTAGGTGATCTGGGAAATGTGACAGTTAGTAATGACTACACCTGTGCACCAGTTAGGGGATTTAGAAACTTGGACTGTTGGTCGATCTCGGGGACTGGTTTGTTTTGGCCACCCCTGATCTACATAGAAAGACAGTCTATAGGTCGACAGCAAAAGGTCGACACCAAAAATGTGACATGCACAAGGTTGACCGTGGCAAAAAGTTGAAATAAACACATTTAATTTTGAAAAAATGTCCACACAAACTAAAATGTTGACATGGAAAAGGTTGACATATAAAAATGCCGACATGAGTTTATCAGGGTTTTTTTGTGCAAAGGTTGTATACTTAAAATTAAAAAAAATAATGAAAACTGTTGACCATTTGCAAGTCAACCTTTGGCAATGTCGACCTAGTGCATGTCGACAGCAGGGTGGCAGGCAGCAATGGCCTGTTCGCTAGGCGACGAGTGTATGCAGCCTTGTGCACAGGTCTGAATTAGGCCCTTAGGAGCTGATTGGCTGGTACTTCACTCATAAATCTACCCATAGACGTATTTGTGTGCTGTAATATGTGTTTCCTGTTTTATGGTTTTGTGCTGTTGCGGTTCTGTGTATATGGAGGCGAAACGCGTTAGTCCCCTTTTTTTGTCCCCACCTGACAATATCTTTTTTCTATACCCTTTTAGGATAAGAAATAAAAGAAAACATAAAAAATGATGCTACATTATGTAAAACCAGATATCATGCTACAAAGGCAAAATAATGTGCGATATTGGCTTATTTCATTTATGATTTTGGAACATCATAGAGAACAAACATCATTTTCCCGCATCTTTCTTGTACCAAACCCCAAACGGGGCCACCTTGGCGTGAGCAGAGATCATCCGGTGACTTTTAGGCAGTCTGGATATAATGGCATACCAACTACAGCCTGACTCGGCCTTCCAAAGACAAATTAGCGAAACGCGTTGTATGGTGTATATTCCCATCCACAAATCTAACGGGACCTTCGGGCTATGACAATACCCTGCTAAATATATCTTATCTTTTCAGTCACCCCAGTCTTCCCTTAGGCTGCATAGTGGGACGGCCATTGCAGGTAGCTCAGGCTCTGGGAATAGACCGCTACTTTGTTTTCCTCTCATGGTGCGAGCAGTGGCGTCACCCATGGCGCAGTTCCTTGGGAATGGCACCGTCGCTGCCCCGTATCCCCTGCATATGGTCAGCAAGGTGCTGGTATGCTCCGGGCCAGGGCCGCAGACAGGGGGGGTGCTGTGGATACAGCTGTCCTGGGCCCCGGCCTCTGGAAGGGCCCAGGGAAGCTCATTTTGCCCACCGCAACCCTCTGCTGCGCTCGGTCCTCGGGACACAGCAGGTCCCCGAAGCACAGGCTTCTTCCATGCAGGACGCCGGCGGCCAATTAAAATGCTGCAGCGGCTTTTGAGTCAATAAGAGCTTGTGTACTGTTAGCCAATCAGAGCGGCTGCCGGTACACAAGCTATGATTGGCTCACCAGCCGGTGCTGCGTTTTAATTTGAGGCCGGCGTCCTGCATGGAAGAAGCCAGGCTGTGCTTCGTGACCTGCTGAGTCAGGTGGTAAGTGAAGGGAGGGGGGGAGATGTAGGGGGAGAGTGGGGTCCGCACGCACCACTGGACCAGCATTACATACTGCGACATATGTACAAATTAATCTACCTCCCGCACTGACCACGCATCCGCCGTGGGCAACTCCACGGTGCCCAGCGTCCCGGACTGGTAATCAGTCTCGGGCCCCAAAATTCCTGATGGAAGCCCTGCAGCCTGAGGATATCACCGGCAGTGAATAACGTGCCAGTGCTGCCTTGCCCCACCCCTTTTAAGGGTTATTATGACATCATAGGCACAGGGGGCGGTGCAGGCACAGGGCGCACTGCTGCTTTGGTACTATGCACAATTCTATTGCCTAAGTGGAACCTGAATCCTAATTATTTCCCTGTTAATAACGTCACAAGGTCTCTGCTCATAAACCTGGTGGTACAGTGGTAGGAAGGAGCAGGGAAGCCGCAGCTGGTCCATTGTCTGTAATATCCCTTGTAAAGAAATGACTTAACTTTGGTAATAATGACTCACGATGGAGATATTACTGAGTTACTGACATTGTGACCTGAAACTGTCCGGTTCCTTCAAATATCGAGTATGAACCCATTCGGAATGATGAGTTTAATGATCTTTGACATCATGGGATGGAGGATACTATTAAACCTTAATAACCATTGGCCGTGATAGTTTACCTGAGGCCTGAAAGTCTCATCACTGCGCATGGTGGATACAGACAATCTGACACCCAATGTGCAATCATCTCCTGTGTGTTATGTGCATTCACTGTGATGGTGACACACGTATTATCCGTGCCAGGTACTGTTAGTGACGCGCTGCCCATCACTGTTTGGGTCACTGCATTGGGGAAATAATGCTAGGCAATATCGTATTTTGGGCTAATGTAGAGATGGCATTACACAGTATAAGCCTATTCACATCGCCCCAGACTTCTATGCGCACTGCAGTACACGGGCGCTGCTCCTTCAGACTGTGAATCGGGCCCTAACACACTCCTGTCACCTGATTTGTAGATTTTCTGGGGCCTATTTAATATAGGATCCCATAGGCAATGCAATCTAGGCAGGATTTATCACCCAGGATCACATGCAATATGCACATGCACGATCAGCGCTGACCCCCGACTGACCCCGCTAACCGCGCCACCGGCAGGGCGGTCTGTAGCCCAGAGGCTACAATAGGCTGCCGCCATCTCAGAATGGCGGTAGCCCCAGGACCCACTGCTATGCTGACCGATATTGATACATCAGGCAACATCGTATCTCCCATAGTAACCTATGGGGGATGCGGCTGGCAGCGGCGCAGAAGGGATCAGAGATTGCTGCATGCCGAGAAAACATGGCATGTTGAGCTGCAGGGTGTAGGGTTACAGCTGCGGTAATGGGCAGCTATCAAGCCCAGTTTTCTTAAATATTTATTGAGTGCTACCCGCACAGTGGGGGAGGGGGATCTAGGCTCACGCTGCATTAACCATTGCATTGGTTGATAATATCTACTTCAGAACAAGAAAAATACTTATAGTCTTGCAATGCACACGCTCTATATTGAGGACATACACAAGGTTTGCGAGAAAGCTCTGTCCCTAGAAATCCCATCCCCGTATTGGCCGGTGATAGAGTACCAGGCACATTATCACTTCTCCTCCCTTATCACTGCTTCATACATCTACCCCCTGTATGTGCACTGGCTACACTCCACTGTATTCCTGTCCCTAGAGTTACCACCCATCCCAGATTATTCCAGACATTCCAGTAATTAAGACCGGCGTCCGGAGTCTGGAAGGATGGTGTTCCTGGACCATACAATTACCGGACTGTCCGGAGTAATCCCAGTTGGGTGGTGGTAACTCTACCTGCCCCCGATGCCCCCTTTCTCAGTGCCCCCCTCTCCCTCCTCTCCTTTCTGGTGTCCCGTCTCCTCTATGGCTCCTTTTACTAGTTATAATAGAAAAGGATTAACCGAAACGTACCTGCACCAGGATCAGTGATTAGCGGGCTCCTTCTCTGTGACCGTCAGCTTAAGTGCAGTGAAAGTCGCGGCTGGCACCTCAACTGACCACATAACTCTTTCCATAGCCTAACTCAAAACCTAACCACAGCCTAACCCCAACTGTAGCCTCAGCCTAACTCAAACTGCAGCCTAGTCCTTACCCTAACCACAGCCTAACCCCAACTGCAGCCTCAACCTAACTCAAACTGCAGCCTAGTCCTTACCCTAACCACAGCCTCAATGGCATATCTTTAAGAAATGCAGGGTGTACAGTGCATACGGGCCCCTGGTTCCAGCGGGAGATGGGGGCACACCACACACCCACATATAGTTATACTCAGTGCTATTTTTCAGCACGCTCCAGCAGGAACTGAGGCCCTTATTCTAGTTCACTCTTTCTGACAAAATCCTTCTTAGATGGACAAAACCATGTGCACTGCAGGGGGGCAGATGTTACTTGTGCAGAGAGAATTAGATTTGGGTGGGGTTTTACTTCAAAGTGAGATCTATATTGCAGTGTAAAAATAAAGCACCCAGTATTTACCCTGCACAGAAACAAAATGACTCACCCAAATCTAATTCTCTCTGCACATATTAAATCTGCCCCCCTGCAGTGCACATGGTTTTGTCCATCTAAGAAGGATTTTGTCAGAAAATGAACTATGATAAGGCCCTCAGTTCCTGCTGGAGCCTGCTGGAAAATAGCACTGGTTATACTTACCCCTCTCCTGTGTCTGGAGAAGAGGAATCCCTGGGAACGAGGCATGGTCGCCATGTTCCCAGAAACTGCGCTACCAGAGATAGGGGGCCCGCATGGAGTCTGATTCAAACTTATAACGATTTCATTAGTAACTTGTTGATGTCGCGAGGTGACTCATATAAAGGTATCTTTCATGTTGTTGTTTCTCAGCCTAACTATGTAAAGCTGACTGACTACGCTAACTGCGTAACGCTGACTGACTACGCTAACTACGTAACGCTGACTGACTACGCTAACTACGTAACGCTGACTGATTACGCTAACTGCGTAACGCTGACTGACTACGCTAACTGCGTAATGCTGACTGACTACGCTAACTGCGTAACGCTGACTGACTACGCTAACTACGTAACGCTGACTGACTACGCTAACTACGTAACGCTGACTGACTACGCTAACTACGTAACGCTGACTGACTACGCTAACTGCGTAACGCTGACTGACTACGCTAACTGCGTAACCCTGACTGACTACTCTAACTGCGTAACGCTGACTGACTACGCTAACTGCGTAACCCTGACTGACTACTCTAACTGCGTAACGCTGACTGACTACGCTAACTGCGTATCGCTGACTGACTAGGCTAACTGCGTATCGCTGACTGACTACGCTAACTGCGTAACGCTGACTGACTACGCTAACTGCGTAACGCTGACTGACTACGCTAACTGCGTAACGCTGACTGACTACGCTAACTGCGTATCGCTGACTGACTACGCTAACTGCGTAACGCTGACTGACTACGCTAACTGCGTAACGCTGACTGACTACGCTAACTGCGTAACGCTGACTGACTACGCTAACTGCGTAGCGCTGACTGACTACGCTAACTGCGTAACGCTGACTGACTACGCTAACTGCGTAACGCTGACTGACTACGCTAACTGCGTAACGCTGACTGACTACGCTAACTGCGTAACGCTGACTGACTACGCTAACTGCGTAGCGCTGACTGACTACGCTAACTGCGTAACGCTGACTGACTACGCTAACTGCGTAACGCTGACTGACTACGCTAACTACGTAACGCTGACTGACTACGCTAACTGCGTAATCTCTGGTTAGGCGCAAACGTACACACAGTCGCAGACACAAGCTGACTACACGCTGCCTACGCTGGCCGCGGGAACACGACACTGATGCTGACAGGGACACTACGCTGACTATGTAAGTGGCGCTGTGAAACTACACAAGTACCGCTTTAGTAAATGACCCCTTGATGTATGTAGCCCAGGCACGTATACTACTCATATATAACTGGAAGCGTCTGGTATATACAGCCTGGTCAGCATAGTAAGCAAACTACACCCTTTACAGGAATTGTATACAGCTCAGCAGCTGACTGACATGTTGGTCTGGAGAATGCTTTCCTGTCGGCCTTCCCCAATGGACCCCCCCCCCCACAACAAAGCAGACCAAACCCCCCTTATAGCCTGCAGTATTAATATCAGTGATCCTCGCCTCCACACCGCAACTCCAACACCATAATCAGAGTGATGGGAGTGCCGCCAGCTATACACTTTTGTTCTGTACTGCACTGTGCTGTGATGTAATGTGCTATACACTGCTATACTATACAGTGCTGTGCTATACACTTCTGTACTGTGCTGTCCTGTACACTGCTGTCCTGTGCTGTCCTATACATTGCTGTACACTGCTGTACTCTGCTGTACTGTGTTGTCCTATACATTGCTGTACTGTACTCTACTATACAGTGCTGTGCTATACACTTCTGTACTGTGCTGTCCTGTACACTGCTGTCCTATACATTGCTGTACACTGCTGTACTGTGTTGTCCTATACATTGCTGTACTGTACTCTACTATACTGTGTTGTGCTATACACTGCTGTTCTGGGCTGTCCTATACACTGCTGTACTGTACTGTCCTATACACTGCTGTACTGTACTGTCCTATACACTGCTGTACTGTGCTGTCCTGTACACTGTTGTCATGTGCTGTCCTATACATTGCTGTACACTGTTGTGCTGTCCTATACATTGCTGTACTGTACTGTACTGTGCTGTGCTATACACTGTATGTTCTATGCTGTCCTATACACTGCTGTACTGTACTCTACTATACTGTGCTGTGCTATACACTGCTGTTCTGTGCTGTCCTAAACACTGCTGTACTCAGTTATACTGTGCTGTCCTATACACTGCTGTACTGTACTGTCCTATACACTGCTGTACTGTACTGTCCTATACACTGCTGTACTGTGCTGTCCTGTACACTGTTGTCCTGTGCTGTCCTATACATTGCCGTACACTGTTGTGCTGTCCTATACATTGCTGTACTGTACTGTACTGTCCTATACACTGCTGTACTGTACTCTACTGTACTGTGCTGTGCTATACACTGCTGTTCTATGCTGTCCTATACACTGCTGTACTGTACTCTACTGTACTGTGCTGTGCTATACACTGCTGTTCTGTGCTGTCCTATACACTGCTGTACTGTACTCTACTGTACTGTGCTGTGCTATACACTGCTGTTCTGTGCTGTCCTATACGCTGCTGTACTCTGTTATACTGTGCTGTCCTATACACTGCTGTACTGTACTGTCCTATACACTGCTGTACTGTACTCTACTGTACTGTGCTGTGCTATACACTGCTGTTCTGTGCTGTCCTATACACTGCTGTACTGTACTGTGCTGTGCTATACACTGCTGTTCTGTTCTGTCCTATACCCTGCTGTACTCTGTTATACTGTGCTGTCCTATACACTGCTGTACTGTACTGTCCTATGCACTGCTGTACTGTGCTGTACGTCTGCAGCCTCCATTCTGGGGAAGCAGCGTGCCCTCTGATTTTCCTCTCATTTTGTCCCTATAGACCTTTTCTCTTCACTCTCCGCTTTCTTTGTTCTTGAGGCTCCACCTCCCTGTACACCCAGGTCCTGTACGGCAGCTGCTCCCAGTGCCACCATCTTCACTGTGATAGCAGAATAATGTGCGGAGGTATCGCAGCCTCTCTGTGACAGCACACACACACACACACACACACACACACTGATAATCACATGCTGACCCCTGTATAAGACTGTATAGTATGTATAGTACGTGCTGCACCTCAGTAATGTGATGCATGATGTCACCCCACACAGGTATAATTGCAGCTCTGCAGCATGCATGGTTATTATACATGGCAGAGACAAACCCCACCTCTGGGGGGGGTTGGGGGAGGGGGGGGGAAGTGACTTTCATGGAAATACAATTGCAAGATAATTGAGTGGCATTATTAATATATATATATATATATATATATATATATATATATATATATAGATATATATATATATCTATATATATATATAGATATATATATATATATATATATTGCAATCATATAACAGGACAATTAATGACCAGCATTAAAAATAATAGTAATAATTATATATATAAAGAAGATATTCCTCACAGCAGTACCGTATAGTTTCAAAAATCATGGATCAGTAAAAAAATGCAAATGAAATGTGGAATTTGGCAGACAAAAATTATGTTTCCATGACAACCATCACTTAATTTTTTCCTTTTTTTTTATATATCTAAAAGCAAACATCCATTCAATCCGTTTTCTTATTCATTTACATGTTAATAATTAATACCTCAGAGCCTACTGTGCTATAATGGTTCACTATACATTTTTTTTTGTTTTGTTTACCACACCTGCTGGTATGTGGATTAATGTACCTACTACTCCTTCAGAAAAAAAGTACCACATCCCCTAACCCCCCCCCCCCCTGTCCAGCTAAGGGTCTTCCCGACCCCATCCCCAGGGTGGCCTTAGATGCAGAGCCAGGCAGACTTCACTTATATCTATTTTACAAAAAGGTTTAAGCTGACAAACCCCCCCACCCCCCACCTGCTCCGGGATCCAAAAATTACATGATAAAGTGTTAAAGTCTGGCATGCCGGCTGCTGGGGAACTACACATCCCAGCATGCCCTGCTAGTGTTTTAGCTTCCCTAACAGCAAAACTGTGGCAGGGCATGCTGGGATGTGTAGTTCCGCAGCAGCTGCAGTGCCGCATGCGGCCTACCCCAGTCAGAAGAGGTAAATCCGGGGCCTTATATAATAGCCTGCGAGATGCCGGTAGCTGGGCAAAGTCTTGTTTTGCCTTTTAATTTAATGACTTTAAAAGAAATACGAGAGAACTCTGGGGCAAATTTACTAAGATGGGATGTTGCCCTTAGCAGCCAATCAGATTCTATCTATTATCTTCTAGAGGGTGCTTAATTAAAAAAAAAGTAGAATATGGTTGCCATGGGCAACATCATCTCTTCAGTAGAACTCCCATCTTAGTAAATGTACCCCTCTGTCGGCGCTGCTAACACAACCATGTCCACACTCACCTGTTGCCGCCAGTCACCCCCTCTCTATGTATACCCCGAGAAGTGACCCCAGTCACCACCTGACCTGTATGAGGATCCGGCGGCCTTGTCCTCACTTCCTTGGCTTTGCAGGGGGCCTGCTGACTCCTTGGAAGGCTGCTTGGTGGCTAACATCTCCCTATGCTGGATGACTTTGGTCTCCTCCACCACGGACACCAAGATCTCCGGGGTGACATTATAGGCGATGGCAATCCTGCCCTTCAGCAACCGGTGCTCTGCACTCTCCACCGGCTCCCCATCAAATATCCTCTTCTCCACCGGGGGTAAAATAGACCCCATCACATCCTTCTTCATTTTACCCTCAATGGTCGGGGTGTAAACCGGGCCCTGGATGGGTTTTGGAATCCACGGATGGTCCCCTTGGCGTGGGATCGGCCATGACCTGTAGTCCTTCTTGTACTGGGTCTCTCTTTCTAGGGGGGCCTCAGAGGGCAGATATTCGCTTCTAGGCTTGCAGCTCGGTTCCGGGGTGGACTTCCAGGGCTTGTAGTCCTGCCGCATGACTGAGCCCCGGTTGGACTCCAGTCTCTGGGAGAACTCTCTTGATGACCTAGCCTGGCCTCCATAGTAGGGATCCACCAGCGGTGGTTGCGTTTCTATGGCAGCAGACCCAGGGCGTGGCTGCGGCTGCTGGCTCAGATGAGGTCCATCTGTTGCCTCGGAAAATTTGGAATACATCAGAGGGACCGAGATGTCCCCTTTGTCTTGCTTATTCCCAAAGCGAGCGATGCAACACGCTCTAGTCACACAGGGCCAAGCCATCTTCGTCAACCTTGAGGGTCTCCCAACTTGCTTCCCGATGAGTGCTAATTAGATCTACCTCAATCAATAAGAGCGGACAAGGTGATCACCGGTTAGCAAACGGGTAAAAAAGGCAAAGAACAAAAACCCCAAAAACATATGTGTTCCAGTAGAGCCCTTGCAAGTGTAAACTGTATTTTCTTTCCTCCTACTCAGCAGCTCCCATGGCCAATAGAGGGGGGTTTCGGCGTTGTCTCCCGGTATCGAGCCTCCCGTGCCTCTTCCTTTGGATTATAAATTTAAATCTTGCAAATCACTGATAACCGGCCATAGCCATACAACAAACATCTCTCATCGGAAGGACCCCACCCACCTTGCTCTCTGCGTCCCCAGATGCCGAAGAAGGGAAGGGGGAGGAGAATTTAATGCTGGCAAAAGATCTCTACTATGCAGTAGCTAAAATGCCATATCAAAGGAGGGGAGCGGGAGAGAGTAAGGGAGGAGGGGGGGTTCAATCCATTTAACCCTCAGTGGCCAGGTATACAGTATCTATCACAACGAGCCAATCGCAGGCTGGTCGCCGACTGCAATGGAAGATGCTCCTGCGGTACTGTTTTCACATTCCCTAAGATTCTGCTCCCAGATCTCAATGACAGCTGCTTGCATATACTGTACACTATCTGCATCCTGCAATACCCAGTTTGCTGAGCATTTATCATGGCTGTCAGTAATATCAGGGTTGTAAATGTTCCAACATCAAATGAGGTAAAATCAAAGCTGATTCCATTCAATGCCTGGGCAGGAAACGTCATGGCTAGTGCAATGCCCCCAGTAGCCAGATGGGCAGATTTCAGCACTGTAGAGTCTGGACAGTGCCACTGTGATTGTCACCATATTATACATTGCTATACACAGAGAGGACACTGCTGCAGTAACTGGCTCTGGGCTTCAGTCTTAGGATGAGAATCTAAACACCTGTGTTATACGAATTACTATCTCAGCTTATTCCCTATTGAAAGGCCCAGGCAGAGGTGCAAATAAATGGGGAGTATCTTGTCCGAAACGGCGCACGTGGAAAAAAGTGGCATTTATTTCGCTGTACGCGGATTTGTGCGCATGCAGAAAGCATTTGCCTGATTTGCTACTAGACCTAGTCCTCGTCATTAGTGGTCTCTTTCATCTACCGAATACCTGGCGTGAAAGAAACGCCATGAATCAGGAATGTGCGCGCTAATGAGCAACTCTCTACAAAGTTCTGTGAGCGGGCAACTTTGCCAATGCAAGAACGCCCCATCGCCATCCCAGTTGTGCCTCTTTGGCTGTAAGTCCAGTTCCGTTCCAGAGCAGAAGGACTTCCAAAAATATACTTTACCCCTAAATTGTCATGTGACAACTAGTAAGGTTCCCCTAATATTACATGTGGAAACGTAGGCCCTGATTCGGGTTGGCAGATGCAACATGTGCAGAGAGAGTTAGATTTGGGTGGGGCGTGTTCAAACTGATATCTATATTGCAGTTTAAAAATAAAGCAGCCAGTATTTACCCTGCACAGAAACAAAATAACTCATCCAAAATGAATCTAATGCTCTCTGCACATGTTACATCTGCCCCACCAGCAGTGCACCATGGTTTTGCCCATTTTAGAAAAAAAAGGGCTTTGTGATCTGAATTAGGCATTGGAGAGAGATAAAGTGGACAGTGATAAAATACCAGCCTATCAGCCTTGAAGTACCATGTTACAGGCTGGGGGTCTATATACTTCACCTTGTAGAGTGATCAAGTAGAGATATAGAAAAGGACCAACCGGTTAGCTCCTAAATGTCATCTCCCAAACCCAGGGGTCTGCGTACTAAGCATTGGAGAGAGATAAAGTTTGCAAAATGACAGTAAATGGTTGGTTGATACTTTGGGGGAAATTGACTAAGATGTGTATGTGATGTTGCTATAGGCAACCAATCAGATCCTGTCGACTATCTTCTAGAGGGTGCTAAATAAATAAGAAGTTTATTCTGATTGGTTGCCTATAGCAACATCACATGTGAAGTAGAATACACATCTGAGTAAATGTCCCCCTTTATCTCTCGCCAGACTTTACCCATTTACATCTCGCTGTGATTAAACATGGTAACTTCCCTGATGGGCGTGTGGGTGTTATTGCAGATATGAATTTAGAGAATAAGCTCCAACGGGCCAAAGACTGCTCTGAATTAACACATTTAATGGTACTCTTTACCTAGAAGGGCGCCCACGATTTTGTTCGTGGGCATCGTTAGTAAAAAATCGGGGCCATCGCGGGCATTGAATGCACTAAAGAATCGGGTGCGATGCGACTGACGCGATGCCCGCGATTTCCCATAGGGAACAATGTTAAATGTCCCAATTGACCCGATTTTCCTGTTCAATGTCTCAATTGACCCGATTTGTCCATAGGAAACAATGTTAAATGGCCCACAGAGGCCAAATAGGCACCCTGAAGTGTGAAATGGCCCCCACAATTGTTAACGCCACCCCACGATCAACGTCAACCCGAAGCGAGCCCGCGAGGGGCGGCGGTATGCGTCCTACGACCTTTTCATACCCCCACTATCCACGTCGGCGTGGAGTTGAGAATAGAAAGTGTGGCGAGCCCGAAGCGTGGCAAGGGGACGCGGACAGCTGTGAAGCCCGCAAGGGGACGCGGATATCCGCGTCCCCTCGCGGGGCTCGCTGCGCTCGCCACGCTTCGGGCTCGGTGGCTCGCTGCGCTCGCCACACTTTCTATTCTCGACTCCACGCCGACGTGGATAGTGGGGGTATGAAAAGGTCTTAGGACGCGTACCGCCGCCCCTCGCGGGCTCGCTACGCTCGCCACGCTTCGGGTTCACGTTGATCGTGGGGTGGCGTTAACAATTGTGGGGGCCATTTCACACTTCAGGGTGCCTATTTGGCTTCTGTGGGCCATTTAACATTGTTTCCTATGGAAAAATCGGGTCAATTGAGACATTGAACAGGAAAATCGGGTCAATTGGGACATTTAACATTGTTCCCTATGGGAAATCGCGGGCATCACGTCGGTCGCATCGCACACGATTTTTTTGTGCATTCAATGCCCGAGATGGCCGCGATGGGCGCCCTTCTAGGTAAAGAGCACCCATTTAATTAATCTGCTAATAATAATGCATGCAGGGGTGCACTAATATTTTGGCTGTAAGATCCCCTGAATGGGTTAATCATTTACAAACCTACAGTCACACAATCCTGCCAGGCTGATGCTGCTGCTGCTGCTGACTGACAATAGTTGGATCACAGCTCACTGGTGATTGGTCGGTGGGAGTACTGGAACTTTTTGTCAGTTTACACCAGTGTGTGGCCACAAAGCAGTAACGTCACACATTCTACAGCGTTCTAGAGGCACATTTACATATTTATAGAGGAATATTCAGGGCAATGAGCTTATAAGGCAATGCAATGCTCTTGTTTTGAGGATCGCATACTCTGTGCATTATATAGTAGGACATAATAATAATAATAATAATATATTTAGAAACTATAATACAGCTATTATCAAACAAACAATCACAGCCCAGCAAGCAAGTCTGAATAAGGCCCATTGTTACAAGATTGTGCAAACTCTTTTGGTGCTAGCATGGTTTAAATAGAGAAATCCATAGCAACCATGCTGCAATCCATAGCAACCAATCATGTGTTTGCTTGTATTAGTTTAACTTGCACTTGCAAGTTAAGCTGATCTCTGATTGGCCGGTATAGTATATTAGTTCTCTGGGTTGTACTAATTTACTGTTAAGGTCTTGGGGCCAGATGCGCTTAGCTTCAAAAGTGATAAAATTGAGAGTGATAAACAGCCAGCCAATCAGCTTCTACCTGCCATGTCACAGGCTGTGTTTGAAAAATGTCAGGCAAGAGCTGATTGGCCGGCTGTTTATCACTCTCCATTTTATCACTTTTGAAGCTTAGTGCATCTGGCCCTTGGACACAATAAGGTAAAGTCATTAGCACAGCGGGAAAGTTATCATATCTTGGAGAGAGATAAAGAGGAAAGGTATAAAGAACCAACCAATCAGCTTCTAACTGTCATTTTACTGGCTGAGCTAGTAAAATGACATCAGCTGATTGGTTGGTACTTTCTCTCGCTACAAGATTTGGTACATGTTCCCCCACAGCTACACGAAGGATGATATTGGTATAGTTGTGTATGGAGGACACACGATATATGATTGTCTGACCTGTACGAGGAGCCCGTTCCACCATCCTCTTTGATCTGCATATTGAGAATATCTGCTGCGTCTCTCAGCCTCTGCCCATCCATAGACCACCGCGATGATGGAGACCTCTCCCTGGCTTTCTTGCCTATGACATGGTTCGCGGTGGACTCTAAGCCGGCCGCGTGGCAAAAGGAGACGGAACTTTTTACTTTCGGCACCACTAATTCGGTAGAATCTACTTTAGTTGGCTCCTCGGGCCTCTTTTCTGGTAAGGCTACTGGTGTGGTCTTTCTTTTGGCCTCGCTGGAGGCTGTTGGGGCAGTCAGGCCCGGTGAGGGCTTTGGAATCCATGGATGATCCCCTCGGCGAGGAATGGGCCAAGCTTTGTAATCTTTCTGGTACTGCGTCTCCCGCTGAAGCGGAGCCTCGGTTGGCTGGTAATCATTTTTGGGTTTGCAGCTCGCCTCTGGCTTTACGTTCCAAGGCTTGTAATCCTGACGCATGACCGAGCCCGACGGCTCCTTGCCATGGCTGGGCAAGGGCTGTTGGGGCAAGTCTCTGGTAGGCCCGGTGTGGCCTGCGTGATCCACTTGGGCCGGCTGCACCTCGATGGCAACCGAAATCGGATGGGCTTGCGGCTGTTGGAAGTGGGCATGGTGGTGTTGCTGGCTTTCAGTGACCTCGGAGTACTTGGAGAAAACCAGTGGGACAGCAATGTCGCCTTTATCCAGCTGGTTCCAGAACCGGGCTATGCAGCACGCCCTGGTGATACAGGGCCATGCCATGCTGTCCACCCTGGCAGCTGAGTGGAACCCCCCGACAAATGAAGCGAAAGGTGTTGCGATAACAAGGAAGCCTCACTCCTCTCCTCCTCCCACCTCGAACGATATAGTAACAGTATACTCAGGCACCAACTGCAGTCCTGGTGACTTAGTCCCAGCCAATGGAGAATCCACGGTTTCTTCCCCAGCAGAAGGCAGGTTGTCTTCTCCACGTCTGACACAACAACTCCAAGACCTCCGCTTCTTCTAAGTCATGTTGCAGCGAAACCTCTTCTCCTGTTTCCTGGCTGTGGACCCTTCTGGGCAGCAGAAGCCCACTCAGTTACGTATGGAATAAAGAAGGACCCTTATGCGTCCTCTCCTCTGGGCAGACATGGACCAGGTTCCGCAAGTGTCTCTCTATGTCATGATACCCGGGGACAGCAGATGGATCCGTGTGGGTACCCTTCCACACCCACCGCCTGAGTGCATCCGATGTTTTGTTTTGCAGCCTGTCACTATCAGAAGGAAATGTCGGGAAACATCTCTGCAGGAAGTGGCCCCACCTACCCTGCTCCCTGCATCCCCAGATGCTGCTGCTGCTGATGATGAGAAGATGGGGAGGGAAGGAGGACGGTGGTGGTGGTGGGGGCAGTGGAGGAGGAGGAGGAGGAGGGATGCTGGGCACAGAGATGGCTCTTCCGTCAGCACGTTGCGTCTGCCATGAATGGATGGGAAAGCTGGTGTGCTTCTGCTGTCTGTTAACTATTGATTGCCCGTAGGGTCATACAGAGCGCAGATGGGTATAATTACACTGTGCTCATCCTCTCTGAGTAGCGGGTCTTTGGCTGGTTATTCCTGGGTGAATGAATCAGAATTTGCATTATTTATTCTGCAAGACCCCATTGTGCCTGGTGCCAGACACCTCTCATTATACATTCTCTTTGTAAATGCAATGACAGAGGTACACATATAATAATAATAATAATATTAGTAGTTGCTCGTGGCAACATCAGATTTATAACAACTGAATTTGTACTACTTTATTGTATAATGTCAGGTTTTATTTTTTGTATTGCAATAAAAACAATCTAAACTTTATCGTTAAACGTGCGTGCATTATATTCATACGCGGTGCCTGGTTATCATGGCGGTATCAGGCCCGTGGTACAGATACAGTTGTAGCCGCGCTTCGTGTTGCGGCCAAAAAAGAACGTGCAGCGCGGAGTCGCCAGTACGTGACATCGCCGTTAATGCCACGGGAGAACATTAGACGCACTCTCGTAGTGATGGGAATACGACAATCGCCACGTGAGGCACACATGACGATTGGCGCAGCAACGATTTAAGCGTACGTGTACATTTGGTTTGTAAGCATTCAAAAATGGTTAACCGTTAGTGTAGCAGAACTATATAAAATATAAGATTATTTCATATGACTTTTATTGTATCACAGTCCTGCACGTGGCCTGTAATGTGTCTGCACCGGCCCACCAGAAATAGTGTAATTGGAGTGCACCAATATATACTGTCAGGCAGTGGCGGCCCACGTGCAAAAATATAATTTGACCCCCTCCACCGCAACTCAAGTTCACAATATGCCACACGGCAATGGGTGACAGGGAGAGGCAGAGTGTGACAGGGAGAAGCAGAGGAAGTCAGAGTGTTACAGGGAGAGGCAGAGGGTGACAGGGAGAGGCAGAGGGTGACTGGGAGAGGCAGAGGGTGACAGGGAGAGGCAGAGGGTGACCAGGAGAGGCAGAGGGTGACTGGGAGAGGCAGAGGGTGACAAGGAGAGGCAGAGGGTGACAGGGAGAGGCAGAGTGTGACAGGGAGAGGCAGAGGGTGACAGGGAGAGGCAGAGGGTGACATGGAGAGGCAGAGTGTGACAGGGAGAAGCAGAGGAAGTCAGAGTGTTACAGGGAGAGGCAGAGGGTGACAGGGAGAGGCAGAGGGTGACAGTGAGAGGCAGAGGGTTACTGGGAGGGGCAAAGGGTGACAGGGAGAGGCAAAGGGTGAAAAGGAGAGGCAGAGGGTGACTGGGAGAGGCAGAGTGTGACAGGGAGAGTCAGAGTGTGACAGGGAGAGGCAGAGGGTGACTGGGAGAGGCAGAGGGTGACTGGGAGAGGCAGAGGGTGACAGGGAGAGTCAGAGGGTGACTGGGAGAGGCAGAGGCTGACAGAGAGAGGCAGAGTGTGACAAGCAGAGGGTGACATGGAAAGGCAGAGTGTGACAGGGAGAAGCAGAGGAAGTCAGAGTGTTACAGGGAGAGGCAGAGGGTGACATGGAGAGGCAAAGTGTGACAGGGAGAGGCAGAGGGTGACAGGGAGAGACAGAGGATGGCAGGGAGAGGCAGAGGATGGCAGGGAGAGGCAGAGGGTGACAGGGGGAGGCAGAGGGTGATGGGGGACGCAGAGGGTGGCAGAGTGTGACAGGGAGAGGCAGAGTGTGACAAGCAGAGGCAGATGGTGACATGAAGAGGCAGAGTGTGATAGGGAGAGGCAGAGGGTGACAGGGAGAGGCAGAAGGTAACAAGGAGGGGCAGGGGGTGTAAAGTGTGACAGAGAAGAACAGTGTGTGATGGGAAGAGGGATACAGGGGCAGCACTGGGCCCATTAGTCCTCAGGGGCCCCAGTGCACTGCACCTGCTGCACCAATGGTAGTTCCGCCTCTGCTATTGGGATGCCCCATTATACTGATGATGGGCTGGTAGATAGAGAATTAACTAGTAGGGATTGGGTGAAATCTGGACTCTGGAACGCCAGACCAGCTCCCTGCAGCGACCTGTGCCATACTGTGGAGCTCTCTGTGCGCATCCCTGTGTATGACACCCAAGAAATACTGCAGGGAGATGTATAGTTACTGCTGCCCTGCACAGAGAATGTGGGCGCAGCATTGACAGAACAATCCGGACTCTGGAACACTGGACTTTTGCAAATGGCGAACTACCCGTGCCCATCCCTGTGTATATGACAGCTGTCACGCAGCAAACGGTGCAGGGAGATGCACATAGCGAGCTCCACAGCATCTGAGGTAACCGCAAATAGCTAGTCTGCTCCAGAGTCCAGGAGTACAGACCATTCCGGCTCTCATGTAATCCCTGAGCCAGGATTATAGTGATGGACCAGTATATAGAGGATGAACCAGTATGTGGTGGGGTAACCAGTATAAGCACCTTGCACTCAGAAACATCTGAGCACAATAACGTTTGCGGCACCTTCATATATATTTAACCCTTTGAGTACCATTTTGAGTGAATTTGTCAAATAGGTGTGAAAATTGCTAAGTAAACATTTGTATTCAGCATAATGACCTGCAATGTTACCTTATATATAGGAAATAGAATCTTTTATTACACAACATTTTTCATTTGAATTTATATAACAAATGAGAGCGACACTGGGATTTTTAGGGGATATTTTGCACATCTCTCAGAGATGTTGGCATGCAAAGGGTTATGGGAAGATTTACCAAACCTTTTAAAGAGACATTTTGTTTCCCCTAGCAACCAATCATATTCTATCATTTACCTAGTCCAGTCTATAAATGATAGGTAGAAGCTGATTGGTTCTTATCTGTAACTACTCGCATTGCCCTCTGTAGAAGGTATGATACATCTCATCCCATGCAAGTGTGTAATAAGTGCAATATCTTCCAGTAATGCATTGTCTATAGGTGTTACAGCACAGCACTTAGGACAGGTACACTACAGTATGTATTACAGCACAGCACATTGGTACAGTACAGTATATATCGCTGCTTCTCTGTTGCTGTCCAGCCGATGTGGTTCTGAAATACAGTACATGGTGCTTCCATGAAGCATATAGGACATGTCCTTAGGAGGAGGAAGAGGAGGAGGAGAGACACGTTGCACCTCCCTCGGATCTGCCGGGTTCTGGCCATTAATCAGCACATGGGTGACAATTACTTATCACTATTAGCTCATCCTGATTTCATGTTTCTGCAAATTGCATTATATCATTTTCCTATTTAGGACTTAGGACCTTATTCTGGTTCGGTCGGCCAAACGTGCGTACGTTCCGTATCACCGTACGTTTCCTGTACGCGAACGGTGAGCGAAAGTCCACCCACAAAACATCCGCATACGGACGGTCACAAACACCGACAAAGGGGAGTGGCCTACACTTGAGCGTACGCCACCGTACACGGACGGATCTCCTCTTAGACACCGACAACTGGCGTACAACAGAGCGTACGCCACCGTATACGGACGGGTATCGTCCGTTTCCCCACCGACATGTTACGGCTATCTCAGCGTAAAGCCACAAGGCACGGACGGGTCTCGCCTGTTTTCAATGGGAAACTCAGCGTATGTCACCGAACTTGAGAGTGAGGGTACGTCCGTGCACGGTGGCATACCCTTCACATATATGGCCCTGCTAATCTAGCCTTTCAACTATGATTAAGCCAATTAAAAGAATTATTCTAATTGTTCATCAATTATTGTTTTCTATGACCTCAATTGTCTACCTTAATAAACAGCCTAAAAATAATAAATTTTAACCCTCCTTACATGTATATTTATTATGTTCTAATGTGGCATTTTAATCACTATCTATGTGTCCCCACATTGCTGTTACTTAAAAAAAAAATTTATGTTGGTGTTTGTGTGTATGTACTAAATTATGTCCATAATTAGTTTGTACAAAATGTTTAACATGTATACCTACCCTGATATGTGTGATGGGGATGCAGTTACAATCCCGGCGGTCGGGATCCCGGCGTTCAGAATCCCGACGCCGGAATCCCGACCGCCGAAATGCCGACACTTTCTCCCTCCTGGGGTGTCCATGACACCCCTGGAGGGAGAATAAATTAGTGTGCCGAGCGTAGCGAGGCACCAGGCCCGCTGCGTGGCGAGCGCAGCGAGCTCGCAAGGGGGGGGGGGCGATCCACGTCCCCCCCTTGTTGGCATTTCGGCTGTCGGGATTCCGGCGTCGGGATTCTGAACGCCGGGATCCCGACCGCCGGGATTCAATACTGAATCCGTGTGATGTTTTAATCTAACAACATTAAAAAATCATGCCTTAACTAAAATTAAACCAACCTTTACATGTAGAGAAGTGTAGAAAGATAAGCTTCCAATGTGTTTGAGGGCTGTGTGTGGCTTGCAGGTAGTGAAATAATGGTTTTCACTTAATAGGCTGCAGCATTGCTTATTACATTCAGGTGTATGAGTTTTAGTAGTAATCAGCGTTAATTAGCAGACCCAGGCGCACGCTCTCATGCGGTATCTCTAGGGGTGGTCTGGAGGTATCTTTGGCGTCCGAAATGCACGGTGCTTTCGCCGATCGAGCGGTAGTAGCACCGTACATTTTTGGTGCACACCCCCTGTGTACGCCCATGTTTGCGCCCACTTTCCCTTATTATTTTGGCCACTCCCCTCAACACGCCCCTATGCCGCCCACAATGACCGTACTCTTGCGGACAGGTTTTTTTGTACGGAAAGACCCGACCGTGAGCGGTGTGAAGTCGCCGTGCCTGCGCATTACGAAAGGTACGGCCCCACCGCACCAACCAGAATAACCCCCTTAATGCTGTAGAGCAAACAGTAGATAATATGCTGTAATGGTTAGCATTACTATCTCTCAGCACTGAGGTCATGGGTTTGATTCCCACCATGCCCCTTACTGTGTGGAGTTTGTATATTCTCCCCGCGCTTGCGTGGGTATACTGGTTGGTTTCTTCACTCCAAACAAAATGACCCCTTTTGTGTAACTATGTGTGCGTGTGGTACTAAACATAGATTGTAAGCTCCACTGGGTCAGGGACTGATATGCATGGCCATATAGTCTCTGTAAAACGCTGCGGAATAGGTGTGCGCTACAGGTAGATGATGCAAGGGTGATACCTGCCATTATTCAAACACAGCCTGTAACATGGCAGTTAGGGGTACATTTATTAAAGCTCAAAATAAAAATCAGATTCTGTCTATGATGTTCTTGGACACAATAGAGCTGGCATGTCCAAACTGTGGCCCTCCAGCTGTTGTGAAACTACACATCCCAGCATGCCTTGCCATAGTTTTAGTATTCCCTAAAAGCTAAACTGTGGCAGTGCATGCTGGGATGTGTAGTTCAGCAGCAGCTGGAGCGCCGAAGGTTCCCCATCCCTGAAATAGAGAAACAATTGAGACAGAATCTGATTGTTTTTCATGTTTAGAAGATTTAGCAAAAGTAATCCTTAGGATCTGATTGGTTGTAACTTTACCACTCTCCACTTTAGCACTGTCCATGCTTTGATACAGTAACTCTGGCCCCCGCGATAAGGTTGACCCCCGTAAAATCTGAAAGCTGTCTCCGTTCTTCCTCCTGAGGGAGGAGAAATGTCTGACATTACCAATGACATTTATGTATAGAGCACAATGTGTTCCGGTGCATCATATAAGTGGATAAAAGAACAACATTATTGATTGAGGTTTTCCATGTTAATTGTATTTCTGTGCAATTGAGTTATTTCTAGTGCTTGGAGAGAGTAACTTAATTTAGTACTACAGGCCATCTGCTGGTCTCCCGTAGAACGCCAGTGTCAGGGGAGAGATATTGCTGAGTCACTGCAGACAGCTCCTGGTTACTTACCGTTATTTATCAGCAGGCCCCGGAGACACAGAAGGGGTGTGGTCAAGTCCTGCAGGCAATGCCACACCCCTTCCCCCCAAGAGGGGGTGGTTCAGACCTGCTTGTAGAGGGCCGAATCCATTCGCTCCAGAGGAGGCAGGCGGGGGAGGACAACGGGCCGGAGCAGGGGAATGCCCAGCATCTTATGGCTTATGAAAACCGCTGGAGGGCTGACAGCTGCTTGAGGCAGGCGGATGACGTCACATGACATCGGAGACCCTCCCCCTTTACGGCCATCTCCCTCCCGCAATCCCACTGGGACGCCCACGTTTCCATGGGCGACACCTGACTCTGCCTCCCCACGTCCCTGCCCGCTTCGGTCCGTGTGAACGGATTGGCGACTATGCCAGTCGCCGTGTCCGTTCGCCCAGGGACCCTGCGCATGCACATAAATTGCGCAGAAAAAAACCAAAACATCGCTCCCCCCCTTGTGAACTCACAGGGGAGCGCATGAACCAGAATGACCCCCCTAATTGGATTGATCTGCCCCATAGCGTGCGCAGTCAGTTACCAGAGCAGCTCATTGCCTCAGGCGGTCAGCTCGCACTTATAATGCTGTAATATGGAACTACAAATGGAGCGCCGGTCATTCTTGCAGGGGCTGGCGGGCGGATCGCCAACCACCAGTCCCCGCAAGGGGTTCGTGCACGAGTCCCCTTACAACGGAGCTCCACCTGGCCTCTGGTCCCCAACGCGGTCCCCCACCTCCCAGGTCCCTGAAGCGGGGACGGGCAGGGTTTGCATCCTCCACAGCACTGTATTCACCGCCGTCCCCTTCACTCACCATTCCCACCTCACTGGGTCCATCCGTCGAGGTGGGAATGGCGGGTGTGGCCATCAAAATGGCAGGGCTCGTTGCATTTGCGGTGAACCTCGCCGTTTAAGGGGAAATATTCGCCGTCCTTTGAAGGCGAGGAATCTGGCAAAACATTGAATACGGCAAAGGGGTTGGACGGCAAGGATGGCTTTTCCTCACCGAAAATCAGCACTCCTGACCGTACAACACCCCCCCCCCCCCCCCCCCCTCACCACAGCATTGAATACACCTAATTATGTTTCCTCTTAATTAGCTGTCACGCTGTAACTGTTTCTATGTCATGGTGTCAAGAGAAATCACAGAATAAACAGCTCATGTTAGTTCTCCCCAGGGGAACGTGACAGACAGCTACATGAGAAGGGTGTAAAAGGCAACACTGCAGCCCTGGAATCTGGTGCATATGTGTCCTGCACACACCTTAACCCCCTGCGGCTTAATATACTCTATGATGTACAGGACACTCCCCCGTGAGACCGTCGCACCCCGGCGTCTGCTGTGATTCTTGTTGTATCCAGCAGGAACATCAGTATATGGAATAGTGTATACGGGATAATTAGTCACAGCAGAACGGTGTCTATATCCGCGTAGCAGGTCTGACCATTACTGGTTACCTACTAATCTATTGCTCTCATTAGACGAATGCTTCCTGGTAATATATTATATTTGTCCCATTCATTATGCTAATTATAAGGCAGCAGGTGACGTGCACTGGTTGCATCACTAGTGACTATGGTGTGATCTCTCCGCCGTTACATGACAATCTGGAGGTTTCTGTTGCTATGGGAGACCTTTCTCTCTCACACAATAGTGAGCTCTCTAATTAACCCATGATAGAACTTTCTACTGCCACCGCTGTACTGTGACCCTGCAGCCCCCTTCAGTACCCGGTGATAGAGCCATATCCTACCACCGCTGTACTGTGACCCTGCAGCCATCAGTACCCGGTGATAGAGCCATATCCTGCCACCGCTGTACTGTGACCCTGCAGCCATCAGTACCCGGTGATAGAGCCATATCCTGCCACTGCTGTACTGTGACCCTGCAGCCCTCTCCGGTACCCGGTGATAGAGCCATCTCCTGCCATCACTGTACTGTGACCATACAACCCCTACAGTACCCAGTGATAGAGCCATATCCTGCCATAACTGTACTGTGACCATACAACCCCTACAGTACCCGGTGATAGAGCCATATCCTGCCACCGCTGTACTGTCACCCTGCAGCCCTCTCCGGTACCCGGTGATAGAGCCATATCCTGCCACTGCTGTACTGTGACCCTGCAGCCCTCTTCAGTACCCGGTGATAGAGCCATCTCCTGCCACTGCTGTACTGTGACCCTGCAGCCCTCTCCGGTACCCGGTGATAGAGCCATATCCTGCCATCACTGTACTGTGACCCTGCAGCCCCCTTCAGTACCCGGTGATAGAGTTATATCCTGCCACTGCTGTACTGTGACCCTGCAGCCCTCCCCAGTATCCGGTGATAGAGCCATCTCCTGCCATCACTGTACTGTGACCATACAACCCCTCCAGTACCCGGTGATAGAGCCATATCCTGCCATCACTGTATTGTGACCCTGCAGCCATCAGTACCCGTTGATAGAGCCATATCCTGCCACCGCTGTACTGTGACCCTGCAGCCCCCTTCAGTACCCGGTGATAGAGCCATATCCTGCCATCACTGTATTGTGACCCTGCAGCCCTCTCCAGTATCCGGTGATAGAGCCATCTCCTGCCATCACTGTACTGTGACCATACAACCCCTACAGTACCCAGTGATAGAGCCATATCCTGCCATAACTGTACTGTGACCATACAACCCCTACAGTACCCGGTGATAGAGCCATATCCTGCCACCGCTGTACTGTCACCCTGCAGCCCTCTCCGGTACCCGGTGATAGAGCCATATCCTGCCACTGCTGTACTGTGACCCTGCAGCCCCCTTCAGTACCCGGTGATAGAGCCATCTCCTGCCACTGCTGTACTGTGACCCTGCAGCCCTCTCCGGTACCCGGTGATAGAGCCATATCCTGCCATCACTGTACTGTGACCCTGCAGCCCCCTTCAGTACCCGGTGATAGAGTTATATCCTGCCACTGCTGTACTGTGACCCTGCAGCCCCCTCCAGTACCCAGTGATAGAGCCATCTACTGCCACCGCTGTACTGTGACCCTGCAGCCCCCTTCAGTACCCGGTGATAGAGCCATCTCCTGCCATCACTGTATTGTGACCCTGCAGCCATCAGTACCCGGTGATAGAGCCATCTCCTTCCATCGCTGCACTGTGACCCTTCAGCCCCCTCCAGTACCCAGTGATAGAGCCATCTACTGCCATCACTGTACTGTGACCCAACAGCCCCCTCCAGTACCAGGTGATAGATCCACATCCTCCCACCAGTGTATTGTGACCCTGCAGCCCTCTCCAGTACCTGGTGATAGAGCCATCTACTGCCATTGTTGTATTGTGACCCTGCAGCCTTCCAGTTCCAGAAGGGCATTTAAGCACATACTTTATATGGAACTAGCCATGCCCTTTGGGTGGAGCATGACCCACCCCTTAATGGGGCGCTGTGCAAAATTCTACTGCCAACCATAATCTCCCTGAAACTAGTTTTCAAAAGTAGGCAAGTGTGATGAATAAGAGGTTCAGGAACTGAGTTCCTGCTGGTTCCTGCTGAGAAATAGCACTGGGTATGACAATGATGCATAGTTGCCTATCCTCCTGCATTCTGCAGGAGACTCCCTGACATAGCAGCAATCTCCCTCTCTCCCTCATTAGTCTAGCAATCTCCCTCATGTCACCTAGCCCACATTACACTGTTACACCATAGTTACCTCCCCTCCTGCATTCTGCAGGAGACTCCCTGACATAGCAGCAATCTCCCTCTCTCCCTCATTAGTCTAGCAATCCCCCTCATGTCAACTAGGCCCACATTACACTGTTACATTATAGTTACCTCCCCTCCTGCATTCTGCAGGAGACTCCCTGACATAGCAGCAATCTCCCTCTCTCCTTCATTAGTCTAGCAATCTCCCTCATGTCACCTAGGCCCACATTACACTGTTACATTATAGTTACCTCCCCTCCTGCATTCTGCAGGAGACTCCCTGACATAGCAGCAATCTCCCTCTCTCCCTCATTAGTCTACCAATCTCCCTCATGTCACCTAGCCCAGCGGTTCCCAACCTGTGGTACGCGTACCCCTTGGGGTACGCGTCCACACGCTGGGGGGTACGCCGCAGCCCGGCCTGTAATGGCGGCCGCGGCCGCCAGACAGGTCGCTGGAGGGGAGGAGAGTGCATTGCGCATCTCTCCTACCCCTCAGTGTGCTTCCCTGTGACTGGCCGCCCGTCCGCCAATCAATCAGAGCTTGCGGGCCGGCAGCCAATCAGGAGCCGGCCCGCGAACTTTGATTGACAGGCAGCCCAGTCACACTGAAGGGAAGGAGAGATACGCAGTGTACTCTCTTTCCCTGAGAGAAGCACTGCAGCGCGGCAGCTGGACTGTCCTCTCCCCAGCAGCAGCAGCGTCAATGGTAAGTGTGCTGCTGCTGGGAAATACTGTGGGGCATTGCTGGCACTGAGGGGCATTGCTGGCACTGAGGGGCATTGTTGGCACTGTGGGGCATTGCTGGCACTGAGGGGCATTGCTGGCACTGTGGGGCATTGCTGGCACTGTGGGGCATTGCTGGCACTGTGGGGCATACTTGTTACTGGCACTGTGGGGCATTGCTGGCACTGAGGGGCATTGCTGGCACTGAGGGGCATTGCTGGCACTGAGGGGCATTGTTGGCACTGTGGGGCATTGTTGGCACTGTGGGGCATTGCTGGCACTGTGGGGCATTGCTGGCCCTGTGGGGCATTGTTGGCACTGTGGGGCATTGTTGGCACTGAGGGGCATTGCTGGCACTGAGGGGCATTGCTGGCACTGAGGGGCATTGTTGGCACTGTGGGGCATTGCTGGCACTGTGGGGCATTGCTGGCACTGTGGGGCATTGTTGGCACTGTGGGGCATTGTTGGCACTGTGGGGCATTGCTGGCACTGTGGGGCATTGTTGGCACTGTGGGGCATACTTGTTACTGGCACTGTGGGGCATTGCTGGCACTGTGGGGCATTGCTGGCACTGTGGGGCATTGTTGGCACTGTGGGGCATTGCTGGCACTGTGGGGCATTGCTGGCACTGTGGGGCATTGCTGGCACTGTGGGGCATACTTGTTACTGGCACTGTGGGGCATTGTTGGCACTGTGGGGCATTGCTGGCACTGTGGGGCATTGCTGGCACTGTGGGGCATACTTGTTACTGGCACTGTGGGGCATACTTGTTACTGGCACTGTGGGGCATTGCTGGCACTGTGGGGCATTGCTGGCACTGTGGGGCATACTTGTTACTGGCACTGTGGGGCATTGTTGGCACTGTGGGGCATACTTGTTACTGGCACTGTGGGGCATTGCTGGCACTGTGGGGCATACTTGTTGCTGGCACTGTGGGGCATTGCTGGCACTGTGGGGCATTGTTGGCACTGTGGGGCATACTTGTTACTGGCACTGTGGGGCATTGCTGGCGCTGTGGGGCAATGCTGGCACTGTGGGGCATACTTGTTGCTGGCACTGTGGGGCATTACTGGCACTGTGGGGCATTGTTGGCACTGTGGGGCATACTTGTTACTGGCACTGTGGGGCATTGCTGGCACTGTGGGGCAATGCTGGCACTGTGGGGCATACTTGTTGCTGGCACTGTGGGGCATTGCTGGCACTGTGGGGCATACTTGTTGCTGGCACTGTGGGGCATTGCTGGCACTGTGGGGCATTGCTGGCACTGTGGGGCATACTTGTTGCTGGCACTGTGGGGCATTGCTGGCACTGTGGGGCATACTTGTTACTGGCACTGTGGGGCAATCCTGGCACTGTGGGGCATACTTGTTGCTGGCACTATGGGGGTATACTTGTTGCTGGCACTGTAGGGGCATTGTTGGCACTGTGGGCACATACCCAGTACCATGGGGTCATACCTGCCACTGTGGTGGCATTCCCGTTTCTGGCACTGTGCGGGCATACCTGGCACCATTGGAGCATATGTGTATCTGGCACTTTTGGGGGCATATGTGTATCTGGCACTATTGGAAGGCTAACGTGATCCGTTGGAATGTCTGTTGCTTCAGTAATAGAGATTTGACAAGGTTCTGTTCTTTTATATGCTGTCCGCAGAATGGGCTGAGCTTATACTGAGGCCAAGTGGTTGCACTTTTTTTTTTCTCGTCATTGCCAGTATGACTTGCCCCTGTTAAGCCACACCCCTTTTTAGGCCACGCCCCCTGAAAATTTCACGAGGGGGTACTCATAAATGAAAAGCCTAATCAAGGGGTACGGGAGACAAAAAAGGTTGGGAACCACTGACCTAGCCCACATTACACTGTTACATCATAGTTACCTCCCCTCCTGCATTCTGCAGGAGACTCCCTAACATAGCAGCAATCTCCCTCTATCCCTCATTAGTCTAGCAATCTCCCTCATGTCACCTAGCCCACATTATGTAGCTGTTACATTTTTTGGGAAAGATAAATTTACATTGAACCATCAGCACCATTTCCCAGCATTGGTGAGAAAACGCAATGATCCCTATGGTTACATGCATTTCTTGTGCCCATTTGTATGGAACCATGTGCAAAACACAATAGATGAACAATCCCTGACACGTATCAGTGACTGTTCTTTACCAAGTACAGTATCTCTTACTAACTCCTCTGGGGATCATCTACATTTGGGCATAAGTCATTTTACCAGATTTCTCTCAGATGTAGCAGTACACACCCACGCCTCTAGGTGCCACGTTCACAATCTCTCCATATATGGAACTAGACACGCCCTTTGGTGGAGCATGACACCCCCCCCCCTCAATGTGGCGCTGTGCAAAACTCTACTACCAACTATAATCTCCCTGAAACTAGTTTTCTAAAGTAGGCAAGTATTTAATTATGTTCTTATGTCTGAAACGTGGTTCCATATAAAGATGCTTTTTGTTGATACCTGACGAATGAATGATCTAATTCCCATCCCCCAAACTCTTTCCATCTAACGCTCTCTCATTCCCTCTATTCCTGTCTCTCTCACATGCAGCCCCTCCCTCCTGACCACCGCCACCTTGCTCTGTCCCCCCTTCTATCTCTCGCCCTCCGGAGTGAAGGTACATGACATACTGTGACGTGACTGATGTATCTGGAGCAATGTTCATCTGTCTGGCACTTGGTAGCTGTACAGTTTATGTTGCTCCATCTGTCACAGATGGTTCTGCGCATAGAGCATTTGTGTAAGTCCCAGCAGCATGGGAGCAGCAGCCTGTGCATGGGATTTAGGAGTATAATTGTTGGACAGTGTATAGCCCCGTACACACTGGGCGATATGATTACCGATGTCGCTTATTATATCGGCCAGTGTGTATATATCCACCGACGGACAGTGCACGCTTCCGTGGGTCATTAACGACCCCCTCCACCATCTGAGCATGTACAGACAAGGGAGCAGATTGTCGCCCGTTGGCAACGCCAACTATGTATGCACTGGGTCCCCGCAGCCACCGATATTGGCAGCGTCCGCAATCGTGCACTGTGTACAGACCACTACTATATGTTTCTGGCACAATGTAACTGTGGGTCTGATTCGAAGGGTGCACACAAATCCTGTCACAACCGCGAATACGGAACTGTTAAATTATGCAAACATTGCAGCGGGGATAAGGTTGTGAGGCCACGCCCTCTCCAGCGACATGCCACTTTAACCAGCGAGGGCCCAGCATCCATTCACAGGAGACTGCGGCCATAACCAGCATCTCATAGAGCGCACAATGATGAAAACAGGAGGCGTGGCTTGCGATTACGGCATCCCTGCAAAGCCACACCCTTTTGCTAAGGCCACATCCCATTTTTGGGTGGAGTCCCAACTTGGCCAGCTGCAATTTTGCAAGGCATGTGGTGTGGTATCACAGCCCAAACACATTGTCATCACTGACAAGCATTCCTGAGGATGCTGCGCTGCCCCCTGGGGACTCATCTGCCTGCCATGCCGGCTCCTCCTCTGTGATAGGAGCCAAGTGCTGCACAATATTGTCACAGTGCAGTACCCGGCATGTGGTGTGGTATCACAGCCCAAACACGTTGTCATCACTGACGAGCATTCCTGAGGATGCTGCGCTGCCCCCTGGGGACTCATCTGCCTGCCATGCCGGCTCCTCCTCTGTGATAGGAGCCAAGTGCTGCACAATATTGTCACAGTACAGTACCCGGCATGTGGTGTGGTGTGTGACCAGATTAACAATCAGGTATCACAGAGGTTCTAGCCCAGGAATTAAGTTTCACATGAGTCACTCTGATACTATGGGGCAGAGATACTAAGAAAGAGATAAAGTGGAGAGAGATAAGGTAAACCAATCAGCCCATAACTGCCATTGCTTAAAGTACACACCTGTAACATGGAGGAGCTGAAAGGCTGGTACTTTATCTCTCTCTGCAGCTTAGTACCTCTCCTCGATTAGATTATCTATACGGTATACGGTCAATAGGTCGACATGCAAAAGGTTGACATGCATTAGGTCGACCACCGAAGGACGACAGGCCTAAGGTCGACATGGCTTGATATGGCTTTAGGTCGACAGGGTCTTTAGGTCGATGCAAGCATTATGCTGACAATGGGAAGGTCTATGGTCAAAATGTCGACACAGATTTTTCCCAGTTTTTTTCTAACTGACATGTGCCGACAGGCGGTATTTTCTGCCCTACCATCCACTAGGGCGTAGAGGTAGATAATAGTGTGCCGAGTGTAGCGAGCCATGCGAGGGGACCTGGTGCACTTTTTCGGTGTCCATGTTGACTGTCGACATTCGGGACAAAAAAGTGAAAAAAACCTGTGTTGACCTTTTGAACATCCCAATGTCTACCTATTTTATGTGTCCACCTAATGCCTGCCAACCTTCAGTGGTCGACATAATGAACCTCAGCCATCTTTCCGCATGCCTCTGACAGACAGGACACTTCTGGCCGGGATGAATTAATAATGGAATCTCGTACACTTGGGTGAGCGTTCCCCTCAGGACGACTGATGTGGAGCAACGAGGAGCTGGATAAATATAATAGTGTTTGCAGCTTGATAGCTTTTCTTTGTCGACGGATAGACGACGCGACAGAGGGGGGAGACAGTCTTGGTGCTGTGTTACACAGGCGTCTAGTCCTGATGGCTGATGTGATGCGGTGAGTGCCGGGCAGTAAGGAGAAACAGTGCAGGCTGTGCCCACTGTCAGGCAATTTATGCCCGCTAGAGTCAGCAAAAGCTGGGGTGACATTTTTATGTGACCCAATTGTTTTGGTAGAACTGCAATATTGTCTGGTGGACAGGTGAAGACGTTACCCATAGCAAATTCAGGTATCATTCTGAAGAATGTACTAGTTAAATGATTGGTAGCATCTGATTGGCTGATTAGATCCACGCCTCCACTTGTCCTAATCAGAAGATTTATTTTCATAAATGCATTTGTCCTTCTACTGGTGACAATAATTCTCTCTATACGGCAAACTATGATAATTGCCACGTGTCCTGTATACTTACACGGAGTGACGCTGTGTGACGCATGTTTGGGTCAGCATGGTATAGCAGTTACGTGTCCACAGCAGCAACTGCAAATAGGTGGATCTGCGTACAGGACACAGCAGTTATGTGGATATGTGTACAGGACACAGCAGTGACTGCACGTAGGTGGATCTGCATACAGGACACAGCAGTGACTGCACATAGGTGGATCTGCGTACAGGACACAGCAGTGACTGCACGTAGGTGGATCTGCATACAGGACACAGCAGTGACTGCACATAGGTGGATCTGCGTACAGGACACAGCATTGACTGCACATATGTGGATCTGCGTACAGGACACAGCAGTGACTGCACATAGGTGGATCTGCGTACAGGACGCAGCTGTGACTGCACATAGGTGGATCTGCGTACAGGACACAGCAGCGACTGCACATAAGGGGATCTGCGTACAGGACACAGCAGTGACTGCACATATGGGGATCTGCGTACAGGACACAGCAGTGACTGCACATATGTGGATCTCCGTACAGGACACAGCAGCGACTGCACATAAGGGGATCTGCGTACAGGACACAGCAGCGACTGCACATAGGTGGATCTGCATACAGGACACAGTAGTGACTGCACATACGGGGATCTGCGTACAGGACACAGCAGTGACTGCACATAGGTGGATCTGCGTACAGGACACAGCTGTGACTGCACATAGGTGGATCTGCGTACAGGACACAGCAGTGACTGCACATATGGGGATCTGCGTACAGGACACAGCAGTGACTGCACATATGGGGATCTGCTTACAGGACGCAGCAGTGACTGCACATACGGCGATCTGCGTACAGGACACAGCAGTGACTGCACATAGGTGGATCTGCGTACAGGACACAGCAGTGACTGCACATAGGTGGATCTGCGTACAGGACACAGCTGTGACTGCACATAGGTGGATCTGCGTACAGGACACAGCAGCGACTGCACATATGGGGATCTGCGTACAGGACACAGCAGCGACTGCACATAGGTGGATCTGCTTACAGGACGCAGCAGTGACTGCACATAGGTGGATCTGCGTACAGGACGCAGCAGTGACTGCACATATGTGGATCTGCGTACAGGACGCAGCAGAGACTGCACATAGGTGGATCTGCGTACAGGACGCAGCAGTGACTGCACATAGGTGGAGCTGCGTACAGGACGCAGCAGTGACTGCACATAGGTGGATCTGCGTACAGGACACAGCAGTGACTGCACATAGGTGGAACTGCGTACAGGACGCAGCAGTGACTGCACATAGGTGGATCTGCGTACAGGACGCAGCAGTGACTGCACATATGTGGATCTCCGTACAGGACACAGCAGTGACTGCACGTAGGTGGATCTGCGTACAGGAAGCAGCAGCGACTGCACATAGGTTGATCTGCGTACAGGACACAGCAGTGACTGCACATAGGTGGATCTGCGTACAGGACGCAGCAGTGACTGCACATAGGTGGATCTGCGTACAGGACACAGCAGTGACTGCACATAGGTGGATCTGCGTACAGGACACAGCAGCGACTGCACATACGGGGATCTGCGTACAGGACACAGCAGTGACTGCACATACGGGGATCTGCGTAACGGACACAGCAGTGACTGCACATAGGTGGATCTGCGTACAGGACACAGCAGTGACTGCACATACCTGGATCTGTGTACAGGACACAGCAGTGACTGCACATAGGTGGATCTGTGTACAGGACGCAGCAGTGACTGCACATAGGTGGATCTGCGTACAGGACACAGCAGTGACTGCACATATGGGGATCTGCGTACAGGACACAGCAGTGACTGCACATAGGTGGATCTGCGTACAGGACACAGCAGCGACTGCACATAAGGGGATCTGCGTACAGGACACAGTAGTGACTGCACATAAGGGGATCTGCGTACAGGACACAGCAGTGACTGCACATACGGGGATCTGCGTACAGGACACAGCAGTGACTGCACATAGGTGGATCTGCGTACAGGACACAGCAGTGACTGCACATAGGTGGATCTGCGTACAGGACACAGCTGTGACTGCACATAGGTGGATCTGCGTACAGGACACAGCAGCGACTGCACATATGGGGATCTGCGTACAGGACACAGCAGCGACTGCACATAGGTGGATCTGCGTACAGGACGCAGCAGCGACTGCACATACGGGGATCTGCGTACAGGACACAGCAGTGACTGCACATAGGTGGATCTGCGTACAGGACACAGCAGTGACTGCACATAGGTGGATCTGCGTACAGGACACAGCTGTGACTGCACATATGGGGATCTGCGTACAGGACACAGCAGTGACTGCACATATGGGGATCTGCGTACAGGACACAGCAGCGACGGCACATAAGGGGATCTGCATACAGGACACAGCAGTTATGTGGATATGTGTACAGGACACAGCAGTGACTGCACATAAGGGGATCTGCTTACAGGACACAGCTGTGACTGCACATATGGGGATCTGCGTACAGGACACAGCAGTGACTGCACATAGGTGGATCTGCATACAGGACACAGCAGCGACTGCACATATGGGGATCTGCGTACAGGACACAGCAGTGACTGCACATATGGGGATCTGCGTAACGGACACAGCAGTGACTGCACATAGGTGGATCTGCGTACAGGACACAGCAGTGACTGCACATATGGGGATCTGCGTACAGGACACAGCAGCGACGGCACATAAGGGGATCTGCATACAGGACACAGCAGTTATGTGGATATGTGTACAGGACACAGCAGTGACTGCACATACCTGGATCTGTGTACAGGACACAGCAGTGACTGCACATAGGTGGATCTGCGTACAGGACGCAGCAGTGACTGCACATAGGTGGATCTGTGTACAGGACACAGCAGTGACTGCACATAGGTGGATTTGCGTACAGGACGCAGCAGTGACTGCACATAGGTGGATCTGCGTACAGGACACAGCAGTGACTGCACATAGGTGGATCTGCGTACAGGACACAGCAGTGACTGCACATATGGGGATCTGCGTACAGGACACAGCAGTGACTGCACATAGGTGGATCTGCGTACAGGACACAGCAGTGACTGCACATAGGTGGATCTGCGTACAGGACACAGCAGTGACTGCACATATGGGGATCTGCGTACAGGACACAGCAGCGACGGCACATAAGGGGATCTGCGTACAGGACACAGCAGTGACTGCACATATGGGGATCTGCGTACAGGACACAGCAGTGACTGCACATATGGGGATCTGCGTACAGGACACAGCAGTGACTGCACATAGGTGGATCTGCGTACAGGACACAGCAGTGACTGCACATATGTGGATCTGCGTACAGGACACAGCAGTGACTGCACATATGGGGATCTGCGTAGAGGACACAGCAGCGACTGCACATAGGTGGATCTGCGTACAGGACACAGCAGTGACTGCACATAGGTGGATCTGCATACAGGACACAGCAGTGACTGCACATAGGTGGATCTGCGTACAGGACACAGCAGTGACTGCACATATGTGGATCTGCGTACAGGACACAGCATTGACTGCACATACGGCGATCTGCGTACAGGACACAGCAGTGACTGCACATATGGGGACGCAGAGTACAGGACACAGCAGTGACTGCACATAAGTGGAACTGCGTACAGGACACAGCAGTGACTGCACATAAGTGGATCTGCGTACAGGACACAGCAGTGACTGCACATATGTGGATCTGCGTAGAGGACACAGCAGTGACTGCACATATGGGGATCTGCGTACAGGACACAGCAGTGACTGCACATAGGTGGATCTGCGTACAGGACACAGCAGTGACTGCACATATGTGGATCTGCTTACAGGACACAGCAGTGACTGTACGTAGGTGGATCTGTGTACAGGACACAGCAGTGACTGCACGTAGGTGGATCTGCGTACAGGACACAGCAGTGACTGCGCATATGGGGATCTGCATACAGGACACAGCAGTGACTGCCTATAGGTGGATCTGCGTACAGGACACAGCAGTGACTGCACATATGGGGATCTGCGTACAGGACACAGCAGCGACGGCACATAAGGGGATCTGCATACAGGACACAGCAGTGACTGCACATATGGGGATCTGCGTACAGGATACAGCAGTGACTGCACATAGGTGGATCTGCGCACAGGACACAGCAGTGACTGCACATATGTGGATCTGCGTACAGGACACAGCAGTGACTGCACATATGGGGATCTGCGTAGAGGACACAGCAGTGACTGCACATAGGTGGATCTGCGTACAGGACACAGCAGTGACTGCACATATGTGGATCTGCGTACAGGACACAGCATTGACTGCACATACGGCGATCTGCGTACAGGACACAGCAGTGACTGCACATATGGGGACGCAGAGTACAGGACACAGCAGTGACTGCACATAAGTGGAACTGCGTACAGGACACAGCAGTGACTGCGCATATGGGGATCTGCGTACAGGACACAGCAGTGACTGCACATAGCTGAATCTGCGTACAGGACACAGCAGTGACTGCACATAAGTGGATCTGCGTACAGGACACAGCAGTGACTGCACATATGGGGATCTGCGTAGAGGACACAGCAGTGACTGCACATAGGTGGATCTGCGTACAGGACACAGCAGTGACTGCACATATGTGGATCTGCGTACAGGACACAGCATTGACTGCACATACGGCGATCTGCGTAGAGGACACAGCAGTGACTGCACATATGGGGACGCAGAGTACAGGACACAGCAGTGACTGCACATAAGTGGAACTGCGTACAGGACACAGCAGTGACTGCGCATATGGGGATCTGCGTACAGGACACAGCAGTGACTGCACATATGGGGATCTGCGTAGAGGACACAGCAGCGACTGCACATAGGTGGATCTGCGTACAGGACACAGCAGCGACTGCACATAGGTGGATCTGCGTACAGGACACAGCAGTGACTGCACATATGTGGATCTGCGTACAGGACACAGCAGTGACTGCGCATATGGGGATCTGCGTACAGGACACAGCAGTGACTGCACATAAGGGGATCTGCGTACAGGACACAGCAGTGACTGCACATAGGTGGATCTGCGTACAGGACGCAGCAGTGACTGCACATAGGTGGATCTGCGTACAGGACACAGCAGTGACTGCACATAGGTGGATCTGCGTATAC
The DNA here is from genome assembly GCF_055691185.1 of Crinia signifera. Taxonomy (NCBI): domain Eukaryota; kingdom Metazoa; phylum Chordata; class Amphibia; order Anura; family Myobatrachidae; genus Crinia; species Crinia signifera. The sequence goes on from NC_139218.1 coordinate 389,863,839, forward strand.
AGGACGCAGCAGTGACTGCGCATAGGTGAATCTGCATACAGGACACAGCAGTGACTGCACATAAGTGGATCTGCGTACAGGACACAGCAGTGACTGCGCATATGGGGATCTGAGTACAGGACACAGCTGTGATTGGCTATTGATTATCCTCTGTGGGATATTACACCGTCAGTTATACGGTTCCCAGGAGAGAAAGTGTTTCCGCAATGACCAATCCTGCATTATTGCCCCACGGCATCGCAGAGCTCTTCTTGTGTATAGTTCTGAGTGGAGGATAAATCAATGCAATCTCACCCTGTCAGCACCCGAGCATGCCAGTGTTATCAGTCACGCCCGGGCCTACAGTGTGGGGCACAGCACAGCACCATAGAGAGGACTGGTGCGGTTATAGGGCGATCACTGCTTAATAACCCCAGCATAATGCATATAGCCAGCAGGGTGTCGGGGAAGGTCGCTCCGGGTATGTTCCCGAAAGTCACTGTAACCTTTCTCCAGCCATGCTTGTGTTGACCTTCTTACCCTGTCGATCTTCAGTGGTTGACTAATGTATGTCGACCTTCATTGAGCCATACCCAGAAACCCTTGCAGTTTTGGGTCACAGTACAACATGATCCGATCTGCGTACAGGACACACGATCCGCACAGTACCGGCAGGGGATGGCCGTTGCGTCATCGCCCCCGTTGGTGGTGGGGGGTTTCGGTGGTTGTCAGCTGGCTGAGATTCTTCTGGAGCACCACAAGATTTTCAGGAGCCTCCCGGCGATTCCAGGAGAGTAGGCACCTATGGAGGAATCCAAACTCACAAACGTACAAACTCCACACAGATTCCCTTCATGACCTCTGTCTTTTATATAGTATGTGGTCATTAGGTTGACAGCGTCTAGGTCAACAGTCAACATGGAAAAAGTCAACATGCATTAGGTCGAAATGTCGACACTAGCAAAAATGTCAACAAAGACCCCCAAAACCTGAGAAACTCATGTCGACCTTTTCCACGTCGTTCTTTTCCATGGGTATGGTTCTATGTCAGACCCCTCCATGCGGATCTGGCCGTGGAGGGGTTAAGTGCAGGTCTGTGATACCTTTGTGCTTGGTGCCAGCTCAGGAAAGGACTCATATAAAGTACAAGTGATAGGATCTCAGGTGTGATAAGTGCTCAGCTCTGCAGTGATTACACAGCGCTGGGACTGCAGGACAAGGCTGCCCAGCACTAATATATGTTGCGACACGCTGCCTAATACCTGGGAGACTTTGGACCCCAAGTCCATGCACACACTACTGTGACATTTCCTCCCTGTGAGCTGTGCTTGGGACATGGCAATCCAATTTGCTCCTCTCTCCGTTCCCTTAAAACGGAGGCTGCAGACAGTTGCAGTCATCCAGTGGGTTTACTCATTCCTGGCTCTTGGTAAGAAGCCCTTTCACTTTGTTTGCAGTGTGTGGGAAGGGTTGCGGGGTGGCAGGTGGAAGGGGGGCTGTTCACGTCTGCTGCGGACTCATTTTCTGCATGTTGTGGGTCGCTGGGGTTAGTGGGGCCTGCTTCAGCTTGGCTATCAAAGCAAAAAGCATGCAACTCTGCAAAAGCATGCTGCGCTGAGGGTGGGGCAGATGTAAGGTGCAGAGATATTTACATTCGGGTGGGTTATATTTTTTTCTGTGCAGGGTAAATACTGGCTGCTTTTGCATAAAGCCCATGCGTGATAGACAGTTGTATTTGTTTTGTACACTGCAATTTAGATTTCTGTTTGAGCACACCCCAGCAAAAACTAACTTTCTCTGCACGTTACATCTGCCTCATCTGCAGTGCAGCGTGGGTTTTGCATGCTTTTTTGTTTTGCTAATAAAGTTTTTTCAGGCCCTTAGTTACATAATACAATGGGAGTGGTTTTGTATGAAATTATCCCTGCAAAGGGAGGAGGGGGGGGGGGGGGATTTCTATGATTTCCTCTCATACTGTATATGACAAGGGGCAGTTTTGGAAGGCCAGATGGGGCTTGCAATGCATGGATGCACCAAGGGATACGGTCATTGGGTCATCAGCAAGTTGTTAGACAGTCATTAGGTCGACAGGCTCATTAGGTCGACATGGGGCTTTTCATTGTTTTTTGAGCCGACATGTGCCGACAGGCGGTTTTTCATGCCCTACCATCCTAGAGCGTGGTGGGAGAATAAAATAGTGCCCGAAGCATTGCGAGCGCAGCCAGCCATGTGAGGGGGCATGTGTCCATGTCGACTGTGTCAACATTCGGGTAAAAAAAAACACAGCGAAAAACCCCATGTCGACCTTTTGACTGTCGAACAAACCCATGTCGACCTAAATGCATGTCGACCTAATGGTGTCGACCTAATGACTGTCTAACAACTTGCTGGTGACGAACTGATCCGCACCCCTGCACCAATATCCAGACTGATTAGGTCCAGAATGTCTCATAAGGGGGCAAAGGCCTTCAGAGCCCCTGTTTCTGCAAAGCTAGATGGTCAGTTTATTACCATCATAGGTCCAGTCTGGGTACAAAATGTTTCACCTCCTTCCCTGGAGAGGGATCTTTATAGAGGTAGGGCAGTGGATCTTCAGGCCACACCCCCTCCCTGCAGCAGATCCCATAAAGACAGGAGCCCAGAAGGGATTACTGCCCCCTGTGGTCATTAGGAAAGAGCAACACAAGGACAAAAAGTGAGAAACAGGAGGTGAAGTCACAAGTGCGCCACAGCCCATGGCCGCCCGGGCTAGTGTATTCCCCCAGTCAGGAATGCCGTGCTCTCCTCCCTGCAGGTGCCATGACCCAGGGTATGTAGGCACTGCTGAGGGCACGTCTGTCCCATGTTATCTGCCTAGGCCTGTGGCTGGAGGACCCTAGTACAGGGTTGCCGACCCTCCCGGAATTTCCGGGAGTCTCCCGAAAATCGGGTCCCCCTCCCGGCCCCCCGGAAGGGTGGGCAACCCTCCCGGATTCAGGGGGGAACCCCGCTGAACCCGGATCGCAGCATTAAAATGCCGCAATCCTCGGGTCTCAGAGGAGGGGGCGGAGCTAAAACGGCACAATCGCGTCATTTTAGCCCCGCCCCCTCCACGGAGATCCGTGAATTAGCTGCTTTAACAGCATGGGGGCGTGGCTTAGTGATGTCACTAGCAAGCCCCCGCCCCCTGAGTGGCTGCTGAATCTCTCCTCTCCGGGCTTCTCCCGGAGAGGAGAATCTTAAAGTCGACAACCCTGCCCTAGTAGCCTCTCCTTGACCTCAGGGGCCATCGCTCATCCTAGGCCAGAAACATACCTCCCAACATGACCCATTCCAGGTGGGACAAAATACTCTGTTCCTGGACATACTTGCCAGTGGCAGTTGCAGAGGTAGGACTGCACCACTGTTGCAAATTCAAATAGGGGAGCCACACCTACCAGTGAGTCCAGACTGTGTTGTTTAGGGTGACAGTTGGTGGAGCACCCCTATCTGAATTTTGGACTGTGCTGCAGCCCTGCAACTCTGCAACTGTCACTAGCGTGGAAGTCCAGGAACAGAGCCTCTTGTCCCTTCTGGAATGGGTCATGTTGGGAGGTATGCAGAAATACTCACCATATTGGGGGAAAAGTCAGTGCAGCTGGGAGGATAGAGAATGTGAGCATAACTATCAGAACCCTAGAAACAGGCCCCATGTGTCTGGTATGAGGTGGTGGTTATTACACGATTTCTGTTCCGCCATATTGTCCTTTAAATGTCAAATTGCGCCTTAATACGCTGACCGTTCAGAGAGAGGATATGTTTTTATCTGGAATTCACCTACTCCTAGTTGCAATAAACTGTTACTCAGTGTTCTGTGGGGATGGCCTCAACCATCGATGATTTCCGACTGATGCTTTTGGCATCAATTGCAGAGATCTGATGGTTCTCCATCATCGCTGGCTATAATGTAACTGTAGGGGACATGGAGATCAGATTTACCCTCTGTATACCACGAAGCCCGCCCCCCTTCCCTGATTGGCCACCCAACCTCCACATGAGAGATGTACTGTATCTCTAGTGATGATTTCATGTCATCGATGTTAAGCACTGCTGACACCATCGATGGTGACTCATTGTAGTTCATCACTATTGATCTGTGATCTCATGGTTGGAACTCTGATCTCATTGTACTCTGTTAGGTGCTGCAGAACCCTTGTGGCGCCAAATGAATAAAAATAATTATAATTAAATATCCGTATATAATATTACTTCTATGTGATTCCAGGTCGGCGTTCCTTAGATGCTGAACGTTTGCATAGGGGAATATAATTATGCATTGGTTGCATGAGCCCACCACCGTCGTCTCCCCTCCTCCCAGTGATAACAAGGTGTCTGTCTGGACATGGTGACGAGACGTAACTCATTAATAATGTATCTGATAATTAGGCTGCGACTCACTGAGCACCACTCTCCGTGTTATCCTGCAGCTGAGCCCAGGAGAGGAGATGGGGGGTTAATTAGATACACTGTAGTTATTGGAGGGGGGTCAGGGGAACCCGGGATTGTCTTACTACACTGTCGTCTTTCTGCCATTCCTTCTACGAATGATGTTTTCCTGGTATGTGCAGCTAGGTCGACATGGGTCAAGGTCGACATGACTTAAGGTCGACATGGGCCACGGTCGACATGGGTTTAGGTCGACAGTCATTAGGTCGACATGAGGTTTTCACTGTTTTTTTACCCGAATGTCGACACAGTCGACATGGACACAGATGGAGTTGAACCGCAGCCCCTCGCATCGCTCGAAACGGTCATCTGTCAGATCAGACTTAGGTCGACAGTCATTAGGTCGACACCGGAAGGTCGACTGGCCCCAAGGTCGACAGGGTTAAAGGTCGACTGGTCCCAGGGTCGACAGGGTTAAAGGTCGACATGGGTCAAGGTCGACATGGGTCAAGGTTGACAGGAGGTGGTATGCAGGCAGGGGGTGGTGTGCAGGCAAGGGGTGGTAGGCAGGCAGGGGAGGGTGGTAGGCAGGCAGGGGTTGGTATGCAGGCAGGGGGTGGTATGCAGGCAGGGAGTGGTAAGCAGGCAGGAGGTGGTATGCAGGCTGGGGGTGGTATGCAGGCATGGGGTGGTATGCAGGCAGGAAGTGGTATGCAGGCTGGGGGTGGTATGCAGGCAGGAGGTGGTATGCAGGCAGGGGCTGGTATGCAGGCAGGAGGTGGTATGCAGGCAGGAGGTGGTATGCAGGCTGGGGGTGGTATGCAGGCAGGAGGTGGTATGCAGGCAGGAGGTGGTATGCAGGCAGGGGGTGGTATGCAGGCAGGGGGTGGTATGCAGGCAGGAGGTGGTATGCAGGCTGGGGGTGGTATGCAGGCAGGAGGTGGTTTGCAGGCAGGAGGTGGTATGCAAGCAGGAGGTGGTAGGCAGGCAGGGGGTGGTATGCAGTCAGGGGGTGGTAGGCAGGCAGGAGGTGGTAGGCAGGCAGGCAGGCAGGAGGTGATATGAAGTCAAGGGGTGGTATGCAGGTAGGAGGTGGTAGGCAGGCAGGAAGTGGTATGCAGTCAGGGGGTGGTGTACAGGCAGGGTAGGTAGACAGGAGGTGGTATGCAGGCAGTGGGTGGTATGCAGGCAGGAGGTGGTAGGCAGGAGGTGGCAGGCAGGAGGTGGTATGCAGGCAGGAGGTGGTAGGCAGGCAGGCAGGGGTGGTAGGCAGGCAGGGGGTGGTATGCAGGCAGGAGGTGGTATGCAGGCAGGAGGTGGTAGGCAGGCAAGAGGTGGTAGAGAGGCAGGGGGTGGTAGGCAGGCAGGGGGTGGTATGCAGGCAGGGGGTGGTAGGCAGGCAGGGGGTGGTAGGCAGGCAGGAGGTGGTAGGCAGGCAGGGGGTAGTATGCAGGCAGGAGGTGGTGTGCAGGCAGGAGGTGGTGTGCAGGCAGGGGGTGGTATGCAGGCAGGAGGTGGTATGCAGGCAGGAGGTGGTAGGCAGGCAGGAGGTGGTAGGCAGGCAGGGGGTGGTATGCAGGCAGGAGGTGGTATGCAGGCAGGAGGAGGTATGCAGGCAGGGGGTGGTATGCAGGCAGGGGGTGGTATGCAGGCAGGACGTGGTATGTAGGCAGGAGATGGTGTGCAGGTAGGAGGTGGTGTGCAGGCAGGAGGTGGTATGCAGGCAGGAGGTGGTGTGCAGGCAGGGGGTGGTATGCAGGCAGGCGGTGGTATGCAGGCAGGAGGTGGTATGCAGGCAGGGGGTGGTATGTAGGCAGGAGGTGGTATGCAGGCAGGGGGTGGTATGTAGGCAGGAGATGGTGTGCAGGTAGGAGGTGGTGTGCAGACAGGGGGTGGTGTGCAGACAGGGGGTGGTGTGCAGGCAGGAGGTGGTGTGCAGGCAGGGGGTGGTGTGCAGGCAGGGGGTGGTGTGCAGGCAGGGGGTGGTATGCAGGCAGGAGATGGTGTGCAGGTAGGAGGTGGTGTGCAGGCAGGGGGTGGTGTGCAGGCAGGAGGTGGTGTGCAGGCAGGGGGTGGTGTGCAGGCAGGGGGTGGTATGCAGGCAGGAGGTGGTAGGCAGGCAGGAGATGGTGTGCAGGTAGGAGGTGGTATGCAGGCAGGGGTGGTATGCAGGCAGGGAGTGGTATGCAGGCAGGGGTGGTATGCAGGCTGGGGGTGGTATGCAGGCAGGGGGTGGTAGGCAGGCAGGAGGTGGTAGGCAGGCAGGGGGTGGTATGCAGGCAGGGGGTGGTATGCAGGCAGGGGGTGGTAGGCAGGCAGGAGGTGGTAGGCAGGAAGGAGGTGGTATGCAGGCAGGGGGTGGTATGCAGGCAGGGGGTGGTAGGCAGGCAGTAGGTGGTATGCAGGCAGGAGGTGGTGTGCAGACAGGAGGTGGTAGGCAGGCTGGGGGTGGTATGCAGGCAGGAGGTGGTATGCAGGCAGGAGGTGGTAGGCAGGCAGGAGGTGGTAGGCAGGGGGTGATATGCAGGCAGGAGGTGTTTGTTACCCGGCACATATCCTGCATGAATTGTATATGGTCCTGGAAAATTCAGCACTTTTTACTGATTTTTGTCAACTGTATGTAATAAAGATTATTCTTCTTCAAAACCTATGAGACATTTTTTATGGTTTTGCGCCACAGCTATTCATTCATTCTACTCCATTTGTACTCAGAGGTGGTGTACCTCTTTTATGAATTAGCTGGCTGCATTACTATAATTGGTTGCGCATCTTCCCCACTATCCTCTGTATCATTCAGGGGGTGGTATGCAGGCAGGAGGTGGTATGCAGGCAGGAGGTGGTATGCAGGCAGGAGGTGGTGGTGTGCAGGCAGGATGTGGTATGCAGGCAGGGGTGGTAAGCAGGCAGGAGGTGGTGTGCAGGCAGGAGGTGGTATGCAGGCTGGGGGTGGTATGCAGGCAGGAGGTGGTATGCAGGCAGGGGCTGGTATGCAGGCAGGAGGTGGTATGCAGGCAGGAGGTGGTATGCAGGCTGGGGGTGGTATGCAGGCAGGAGGTGGTATGCAGGCAGGAGGTGGTATGCAGGCAGGGGGTGGTATGCAGGCAGAAGGTGGTATGCAGGCAGGAGGTGGTATGCAGGCTGGGGGTGGTATGCAGGCAGGAGGTGGTTTGCAGGCAGGAGGTGGTATGCAAGCAGGAGGTGGTAGGCAGGCAGGGGGTGGTATGCAGTCAGGGGGTGGTAGGCAGGCAGGAGGTGGTAGGCAGGCAGGCAGGAGGTGATATGAAGTCAAGGGGTGGTATGCAGGTAGGAGGTGGTAGGCAGGCAGGAAGTGGTAGTCAGGGGGTGGTGTACAGGCAGAGTAGGTAGACAGGAGGTGGTATGCAGGCAGTGGGTGGTATGCAGGCAGGAGGTGGTAGGCAGGAGGTGGCAGGCAGGAGGTGGTATGCAGGCAGGAGGTGGTAGGCAGGCAGGGGTGGTAGGCAGGCAGGGGGTAGTATGCAGGCAGGAGGTGGTAGGCAGGCAGGAGGTGGTAGGCAGGCAGGGGGTAGTATGCAGGCAGGAGGTGGTGTGCAGGCAGGAGGTGGTGTGCAGGTAGGGGGTGGTATGCAGGCAGGAGGTGGTATGCAGGCAGGAGGTGGTAGGCAGGCAGGAGGTGGTAGGCAGGCAGGGGGTGGTATGCAGGCAGGAGGTGGTATGCAGGCAGGAGGAGGTATGCAGGCAGGGGGTGGTATGCAGGCAGGGGGTGGTATGCAGGCAGGACGTGGTATGTAGGCAGGAGATGGTGTGCAGGTAGGAGGTGGTGTGCAGGCAGGAGGTGGTATGCAGGCAGGGGGTGGTATGCAGGCAGGAGGTGGTATGCAGGCAGGAGGTGGTATGCAGGCAGGGGGTGGTATGTAGGCAGGAGGTGGTATGCAGGCAGGGGGTGGTATGTCGGCAGGAGATGGTGTGCAGGTAGGAGGTGGTGTGCAGGCAGGGGGTGGTGTGCAGGCAGGAGGTGGTGTGCAGGCAGGGGGTGGTGTGCAGGCAGGGGGTGGTGTGCAGGCAGGGGGTGGTATGCAGGCAGGAGATGGTGTGCAGGTAGGAGGTGGTGTGCAGGCAGGGGATGGTGTGCAGGTAGGAGGTGGTGTGCAGGCAGGGGGTGGTGTGCAGGCAGGAGGTGGTGTGCAGGCAGGAGGTGGTGTGCAGGCAGGGGGTGGTATGCAGGCAGGAGGTGGTAGGCAGGCAGGAGATGGTGTGCAGGTAGGAGGTGGTATGCAGGCAGGGGTGGTATGCAGGCAGGGAGTGGTATGCAGGCAGGGGTGGTATGCAGGCTGGGGGTGGTATGCAGGCAGGGGGTGGTAGGCAGGCAGGAGGTGGTAGGCAGGCAGGAGGTGGTATGCAGGCAGGGGGTGGTATGCAGGCAGGGGGTGGTAGGCAGGCAGGAGGTGGTAGGCAGGAAGGAGGTGGTATGCAGGCAGGGGGTGGTATGCAGGCAGGGGGTTGGTAGGCAGGCAGTAGGTGGTATGCAGGCAGGAGGTGGTGTGCAGACAGGAGGTGGTAGGCAGGCAGGGGGTGGTATGCAGGCAGGAGGTTGTATGCAGGCAGGAGGTGGTAGGCAGGCAGGAGGTGGTAGGCAGGGGGTGATATGCAGGCAGGAGGTGTTTGTTACCCGGCACATATCCTGCATGAATTGTATATGGTCCTGGAAAATTCAGCACTTTTTACTGATTTTTGTCAACTGTATGTAATAAAGATTATTCTTCTTCAAAACCTATGAGACATTTTTTATGGTTTTGCGCCACAGCTATTCATTCATTCTACTCCATTTGTACTCAGAGGTGGTGTACCTCTTTTATGAATTAGCTGGCTGCATTACTATAATTGGTTGCGCATCTTCCCCACTATCCTCTGTATCATTCAGGGGGTGGTATGCAGGCAGGAGGTAGTATGCAGGCAGGAGGTGGTGGTGTGCAGGCAGAATGTGGTATGCAGGCAGGGGTGGTAAGCAGGCAGGAGGTGGTGTGCAGGCAGGAGGTGGTGTGCAGGCAGGAGGTGGTGTGCAGGCAGGGGTGGGGTGCAGGCAGGAGGTGGTGTGCAGGCAGGAGGTGGTATGCAGGCAAGAGATGGTGTGCAGGCAGGAGGTGGTGTGCAGGCAGGAGGTGGTGTGCAGGCAGGGGGTGGTATGCAGGCAGGAGGTGGTGTGCAGGCAGGGGGTGGTGTGCAGGCAGGGGGTGGTGTGCAGACAGGGGGTGGTAGGCAAGCAGGGGGTGGTGTGCAGGCAGGAGGTGGTGTGCAGGTAGGAGGTGGTGTGCAGGGAGGGGTGGTGTGCAGGCACGAGGTGGTGTGCAGGCAGGGGGTGGTGTGCAGGCAGGGGGTGGTATGCAGGCAGGAGGTGATAGGCAGGCAGGAGGTGGTATGCAGGCAGGGGGTGGTAGGCAGGCAGGAGGTGGTATGCAGGCAGGAGGTGGTAGGCAGGCAGGAGGTGGTAGGCAGGCAGGAGGTGGTAGGCAGGAAGGAGGTGGTATGCAGGCTGGGGGTGGTATGCAGGCAGGAGGTGGTGTGCAGGCAGGAGGTGGTAGGCAGGCAGAAGGTGGTAGGCAGGCAGAGGGTGGTATGCAGGCAGGAGGTGGTATGCAGGCAGGAGGTGGTAGGCAGGCAGGAGGTGGTAGGCAGGAGGTGGTATGCAGGCAGGAGGTGGTAGGCAGGCAGGAGGTGGTATGCAGGCAGGGGGTGGTATGCAGGCAGGTGGTGGTATGCAGGCAGGATGTGGTATGCAGGCAGGAGCTGGTATGCAGGCAGGAGGTGGTATGCAGGCAGGAGCTGGTATGCAGGCAGAAGGTGGTATGCAGGCAGGAGGTGGTAGGCAGGCAGGAGGTGGTAGGCAGGAAGGAGGTGGTATGCAGGCAGGGGGTGGTATGCAGGCAGGAGGTGTTTGTTACCCGGCACATATCCTGCATGAATTGTATATGGTCCTGGAAAATTCAGCACTTTTTACTGATTTTTGTCAACTGTATGTAATAAAGATTATTCTTCTCCAAAACCTATGAGACATTTTTTATGGTTTTGCACCACAGCTATTCATTCATTCTACTCCATTTGTACTCAGAGGTGGTGTACCTCTTTTATGAATTAGCTGGCTGCATTACTATAATTGGTTGCGCATCTTCCCCACTATCCTCTGTATCATTCAGGAGGTGGTAGGCAGGCAGGAGATGGTGTGCAGGTAGCAGGGGGTATGCAGGCATGGGATGGTATGCAGGCAGGGAGTGGTATGCAGGCAGGGGGTGGTAGGCAGGCAGGGGGTGGTAGGCAGGCAGGGGGTGGTGTGCAGGCAGGGGGTGGTATGCAGGCAGGAGGTGGTAGGCAGGCAGGAGATGGTGTGCAGGTAGCAGGGGGTATGCAGGCATGGGATGGTATGCAGGCAGGGAGTGGTATGCAGGCAGGGGGTGGTAGGCAGGCAGGGGGTGGTGTGCAGGCAGGGGGTGGTGTGCAGGCAGGGGGTGGTGTGCAGGCAGGGGGTGGTATGTAGGAAGGAGGTGGTATGCAGGCAGGAGGTGGTATGTAGGAAGGAGGTGGTATGCAGGCAGGAGGTGGTATGCAGGCAGGAGGTGGTATGCAGGCAGGGGTAGTATGCAGGCAGGAGGTAGTGTGCAGGTAGGAGGTGGTATGCAGACAGGAGGTGGTATGCAGGCAGGAGGTGGTATACAGGCAGGGGTAGTATGCAGGCAGGGGGTGGTGTGCAGGCAGGAGGTGGTGTGCAGGCAGGAGGTGGTATGCAGGCAGGAGGTGGTATGCAGGCAGGGGGTGGTATGCAGGCAGGAGGTGGTATGCAGGCAGGAGGTGGTGTGCAGGTAGGAGGTGGTGTGCAGGCAGGAGGTGGTATGCAGGCAGGAGGTGGTAGGCAGGCAGGAGGTGGTAGGCAGGCAGGGGGTGGTGTGCAGGCAGGGGGTGGTGTGCAGGCAGGAGGTGGTATGCAGACAGGAGGTGGTATGTAGGAAGGAGGTGGTATGCAGGCAGGAGGTGGTATGCAGGCAGGGGTAGTATGCAGGCAGGAGGTGATATGCAGGCAGGAGGTGGTATGCAGGCAGGAGGTGGTAGGCAGGCAGGGGGTGGTGTGCAGGTAGGAGGTGGTATGCAGGCAGGAGGTGGTATGCAGGCAGGGGGTGGTGTGCAGGCAGGAGGTGGTATGCAGACAGGAGGTGGTATGTAGGAAGGAGGTGGTATGCAGGCAGGAGGTGGTATGCAGGCAGGGGTAGTATGCAGGCAGGAGGTGGTATGCAGGCAGGAGGTGGTATGCAGGCAGGAGGTGGTAGGCAGGCAGGGGGTGGTGTGCAGGTAGGAGGTGGTATGCAGGCAGGAGGTGGTATGCAGGCAGGGGGTGGTGTGCAGGCAGGGGGTGGTGTGCAGGCAGGAGGTGGTGTGCAGGCAGGGGGTGGTGTGCAGGTAGGGGGTGGTAGGCAGGCAGGAGGTGGTATGCAGGCAGGGGGTGGTGTGCAGGTAGGAGGTGGTAGGCAGGCAGGAGGTGGTATGCAGGCAGGGGGTGGTGTGCAGGCAGGGGGTGGTATGCAGGCAGGGGGTGGTATGCAGGCAAGGGGCTGTATGCAGGCAGGAGGTGGTAGGCAGGCAGGGGGTGGTGTGCAGGTAGGAGGTGGTATGCAGGCAGGAGGTGGTAGGCAGGCAGGGGGTGGTGTGCAGGTAGGAGGTGGTATGCAGGCAGGAGGTGGTATGCAGGCAGGGGGTGGTGTGCAGGCAGGGGGTGGTATGCAGGCAGGGGGTGGTGTGCAGGCAGGGGGTGGTATGCAGGCAGGAGGTGGTATGCAGGCAGGGGGTGGTGTGCAGGCAGGGGGTGGTATGCAGGCAGGGGGTGGTGTGCAGGCAGGGGGTGGTGTGCAGGCAGGGGGTGGTATGCAGGCAGGAGGTGGTGTGCAGGCAGGGGGTGGTGTGCAGGTAGGAGGTGGTATGTAGGCAGGAGATGGTGTGCAGGCAGGAGGTGATATGCACAGCGGTGTAGCTAGGTGACATGGTGCCCGGAGCAAGGGTGCAGTATGTGTGTGCCCCCCACCACCTAATTTTTAGCAGGCCTCCCCACTTTCCTATAATCAATTATTACATTATTGCATTACATACATACCCACAAACACAAATAGCATGTACAGTATGCATACACACACACACATAGCATACCTACACACACGAGATAGATAGATACACATACAGCATGCAGTACATACATACATACATACAGCATAAAGTCATACACACAGCATACATACATACATATATACACATACACAGACACACAACATACATAAATACAGCATACATACACATGCAGGATACCTACAAACATAAAAATAGCATGCATACACACAAAACCCACACACAGCATATCATACACACACATACAGCATGCATAAACACACACAGCATATAAACCTACAAACATACATATACTGCAGCACACACTGCCAGTGGCCCCCCACACCCACGAAGCACTAACCAACACCTTTGAGGAGGAGATGAGGAGGACATCAGTCACAGTGGCCGGGAGAGGAGCTGATGCTGCTGCTGCTGCCTGCACAGTGCACATGCTTCCTGTCTGTGTGATGATTGATCCGGTCAGCTGAGCTCTGCTGTGCTGTTTGAGCTCTCTGGCCCTTATTCTGGTTGGTGCGGTCGAGCCGCATATGCGGCTCCGACCGCACCAGACGAATCCCCGCCTACAAGACGGATCGGCACGGCCGTCCGTACACGGACGGCTGCCGATCCGCATGAAAATGGCGGGGCGTACGCCTCCACCATGTTGGGAGCTGCCCCCTGCATTCGATGGTCGTCGACCATCGAAGGCAGGTCCGCACGCCGCGGCAGCTCCCACAAGCTGAGACCACACGGACAATCGTCCGTGTGGTAGCTTGTATGGGGGCTGAAAGCTGACATCCGGCGACGTCAGCTTTCCGCCCCCATGAGTTGCGTCATGGCCTCATTACCATGCATACGCCCCGCGTTTGCATGGGAACGCCCATGAAACGCGGGGCGTACACATAGGGAAATGAGGGCATGATGCCTCTCACGCCCCTATACGCCCCCTTTGCGGCGGACGAAATACGTCTGCGGCGAAGGGGGCTGCACATGCGCAGATTCACCTCTGCGCATGTGCAGATTAAAAACATCGGCGGTACGGCCGCACGCGGGCCGTACCGTCCGAATTAGAATAAGGGCCTCTGTGAGGAGCCTCAGCAGCTGAGCTGCTCTGAGCAGAGTGGCCCCAGAAAGTGCAGAGACGGAGACAAGGCTGTCTTCGTCTCTGCAGCAATTAAATAAAAAAAAACCATTGAAACATTGTTTCCGGCTGTGGCTTCAGCTGATATTGTGAGCCGGGGGCACAGCAGAGAAGACAGAGCAGGTGCCGTTAGCAGTGCATGGCGCCATTTCAACCTCTGGCGCCTGGAGCTTGAGCTCCAGTGGCTCCATGCTAGCTACGCCACTGGGTATGCAGGCAGGAGGTGGTAGGCAGGCAGGAGGTGGTAGGCAGGAAGGAGGTGGTATGCAGGCTGGGGGTGGTATGCAGGAAGGAGGTGGTATGCAGGCTGGGGGTGGTAGGCAGGCAGGAGGTGGTATGCAGGCAGGAGGTGGTGTGCAGGCAGGGGGTGGTATGCAGGCAGGGGGTGGTATGCAGGCAGGAGGTGGTGTGCAGGCAGGAGGTGGTGTGCAGGCAGGGGGTGGTATGCAGGCAGGGGGTGGTATGCAGGCAGGAGGTGGTATGCAGGCAGGAGGTGGTATGCAGGCAGGAGGTGGTGTGCAGGCAGGGGGTGGTATGCAGGCAGGGGGTGGTATGCAGGCAGGAGGTGGTGTGCAGGCAGGAGGTGGTGTGAAGGCAGGAGGTGGTATGCAGGCATGAGGTGATATGCAGACAGGTGGTGGTATGCAGGCAGGTGGTGGTATGCAGGCTGGGGGTGGTATGCAGGCAGGAGGTGGTAGGCAGGCAGGAGGTGGTAGGCAGGCAGGAGGTGGTATGCAGGCAGGGGGTGGTGTGCAGGCAGGAGGTGGTGTGCAGGCAGGGGGTGGTGTGCAGGCAGGAGGTGGTGTGCAGGCAGGAGATGGTTTGCAGGCAGGAGGTGGTATGCAGGCATGAGGTGATATGCAGACAGGTGGTGGTATACAGGCAGGTGGTGGTATGCAGGCTGGGGGTGGTATGCAGGCAGGAGGTGGTGTGCAGGCAGGAGGTGGTATGCAGGCATGAGGTGATATGCAGGCAGGGGTAGTATGCAGGCAGGAGGTGGTATGCAGGCAGGAGGTGGTCTGCAGGCAGGAGGTGGTATGCAGGCATGAGGTGATATGCAGACAGGTGGTGGTATGCAGGCAGGTGGTGGTATGCAGGCTGGGGGTGGTATGCAGGCAGGAGGTGGTGTGCAGGCAGGAGGTGGTAGGCAGGCAGGAGGTGGTAGGCAGGCAGGGGGTGGTATGCAGGCAGGAGGTGGTATGCAGGCAGGAGGTGGTAGGCAGGCAGGAGGTGGTAGGCAGGGGGTGATATGCAGGCAGGACGTGGTATGCAGGCTGGGGGTGGTATGCAGGCAGGAGGTGGTGTGCAGGCAGGAGGTGGTAGGCAGGCAGGAGGTGGTAGGCAGGGGGTGATATGCAGGCAGGAGGTGTTTGTTACCCGGCACATATCCTGCATGAATTGTATATGGTCCTGGAAAATTCAGCACTTTTTACAGATTTTTGTCAACTGTATGTAATAAAGATTATTCTTCTTCAAAACCTATGAGACATTTTTTATGGTTTTGCGCCACAGCTATTCATTCATTCTACTCCATTTGTACTCAGAGGTGGTGTACCTCTTTTATGAATTAGCTGGCTACATTACTATAATTGGTTGCGCATCTTCCCCACTATCCTCTGTATCATTCAGGAGGTGATAGGCAGGCAGGAGATGGTGTGCAGGTAGCAGGGGGTATGCAGGCATGGGATGGTATGCAGGCAGGGAGTGGTATGCAGGCAGGGGGTGGTAGGCAGGCAGGGGGTGGTAGGCAGGCAGGAGGTGGTGTGCAGGCAGGGGGTGGTATGCAGGCAGGAGGTGGTAGGCAGGCAGGAGATGGTGTGCAGGTAGCAGGGGGTATGCAGGCATGGGATGGTATGCAGGCAGGGAGTGGTATGCAGGCAGGGGGTGGTAGGCAGGCAGGGGGTGGTGTGCAGGCAGGGGGTGGTGTGCAGGCAGGGGGTGGTATGTAGGAAGGAGGTGGTATGCAGGCAGGAGGTGGTATGCAGGCAGGAGGTGGTAGGCAGGCAGGGGGTGGTAGGCAGGCAGGAGGTGGTGTGCAGGCAGGGGGTGGTATGCAGGCAGGAGGTGGTATGCAGGCAGGGGGTGGTATGCAGGCAGGAGGTGGTAGGCAGGCAGGAGGTGGTAGGTAGGCAGGCAGGGAGTATGCACCCTCTCCTGCATTTGAATTACTAAGGATTTTATATCCTATGTTGCTGCAAGCAGCTAATCATACACAATCCAACCTGAATCAGGCCCATAAATGGGTGATAACGAGTACAATAATAAAACAATATCAGTTAGGACTCTTTATAAAAACAGAATTATATAATAGTAGTGGGGCACTTTGATGTTGCTAGGCCAGGATTGTGAAATGTAGCCGGCAATAAACAGACACAATGCGGGGGAAATGTATCTATCAGGCGGTCTGCAGAGCGGAATAGAGGGTCAGCGGAGAAGGTGTCTGTATAATAGGATACAAAAAGTCAATGGAGCAGAAGTAGAAAGTGATCATGCAGCAGCGAATGAGCTCCCAACTGTCATTTTACAGCCTGGGTTTAAAAAAAGGACAGGAGCTGAATGACTGGTGCGTCATCATCTTCCAGTTTATCACTTCACGAGGATTAATACATCTGCCCTACTGTATGTGCCCTCTGGTAAGGCCCTCATTGTAACATGACGGTACAAAAAGCTCTGCTCCTGGGCTTCCTTGCCAGTGGCAGTTGCAGAGGTGGCAGCTGCAACGGATTCCAAAATTCAAATAAGGAAACCACACCAACTGCCACCCCAACCACTGCCCACCATCGCTGCCCGTTACTCACGGGTAGTTGGCAGTTGCTTCCCTATTTGAATTTTGGACCGTGCGTCATCGGCTACCCTGATTAATAACCAACCTGCCCGATTCACTAGGATGTGGGCGAGTCACCTACACTTCAGGGGTTGCAGGTGACTACACAAAAAATCAGGAGTCTCCTGTTATATACAGTATATTATGCTTCATTCATGTATTTATTCATTTGCTGTTTCTTATATAGCGCAGCATATTCAGTTGAACTTTACAATTGGAAACAACACTGATAAAACAAACTGGGTAGTAACAAACTGACATAGGAGGGCCCTGCTCGCAAGCTTACAATCTATAGGAATTGGGTGTCAATATGAGTAGAATGCTTTGTGTCATTGTTTACTCATATTCATTCATAATCCAGAATTGTCCAAGAGTTCCAGTTAAATAAAACAGACATAACATTAATTATTGTGAGATTTTTTTATGTTGGGGTTGGAACCACCTGCCTCTCTGCTGTGTAGTGTGGCCACAGCAAGAATGAGCATGGTCAGCAGGCACCCGCACACTCTTTGGTGCCGATTCATAACTGTTTGTACAGGTCCGAATTTGGCCCCATCACCGATGTGCAGTCCCCCGCAGCGAGTGAATTCAGGGAATTTTTAGAGATAGGTGACGTTGCCAATAGCAACCAATTAAATTCTGTCTTTCATTTTCAAGGAAAAGTAAATTTACTCCTACATGTTCCTCAATGTTTGGAGCTAGATGCCGGTGTTTTGCGGATGACTAAAAGCTTCCAGAGCATGATGGGAGGAGTTGATATGAGGGAGGGCGACGAGTAGGTGCTACTAAAGATTAGTTTCCCTTTTGTGTGGTGCGGTGAAGCGGTGCATTATTAGGGCCGTTCCTGGCCGGAAGATGGGCATGTGGCTATTTTTACCCCCAATGGACTTTGTTATGCAGAACTGGTTGGGCCTCATCCTGTACTTGTATTTTGTGCTTCTCAGTTGCACTTTGGTGGAGAATCACAGCCTAATATGGATTCATTGTCTTCTCTTGCAGCGCAGACTTGCATCATTCTATACTTCGTCCTGCTCTTCACCCGGTTTTGGATTATCAGTGTGATATACGGAATATGGTGGTTCATAGACTGGGACACGCCCAGGCAGGGCGGCAGGAGGAGCCTCTATATCCAGAGGAGCGTAGTGTGGAGATACCTCCGGGATTATTTTCCTATAAAAGTAAGTCAATGGCTGTGTTACTTTCCTACGATGATATGTTACTTTACTTATAGGGCTCAGAGGCGGAAGTACCGCCATTGCAGATGGTGCTGTGTCTTAGGGGGCCAGAGATAGGTTTGACACCTTTCCAGGATTTCCTGGATTCTTCCTGAATTGGTGGCAACCCTCCAGGGCATTTTTGCAGTCTCCCGGATTCTGGGATTCTCCCGGAATCCAGGTGACTTTGAAAGCCTCCACAGCCTCCCAACTGAGTGTGCACACTGTCAGAGGCATAGGGAGGGTGGTTCCAGTGGAGTGTGAGCTCCGGGTGCCAGAAAGGCCACAGGGCATGCACAGTGCGTCTCCAGCACCTGTGAGTGACTGCCTGCCCCACAACTCCCTCTTCCTCCAGAAATATTTAAACTGGGCCGCTGGAGAGGAGAGGACGGAGGAGCAATGTGCAGCTAACAGCTTAGGATACTGCAGCAGTGCTTCCTCCCAAACTGAGTCTCAGAGGAGAGATAAGCCGGCTGCTACTGTGTATCAGTCCCTGGGCAGAGCCATCTGTGCTGTCCGCTGAGGAAATGGTGAGGCCAGTGTGGAGGGGGGATTTGTGTGTGTGTGGACAGCCAGTGTTTGGGGCAGATATGCATGTTAGAGAAGTGAGGGGGTGGGGGAGGTTGCTGTGAAGTTGTTGTCACTGGTGTCAGGGTGAATGTATGAGGTTCTCTGTGTAGAAGTTGTCAGTAGGGTAAATGTGTTATTAAATGTAACAATAGGGACTTCAATACATGTCTGTATTAGAGGCCACACCCACTTTTCTGAAGAGGTCGTGACCATTTTTACAAAGCCACGCCCACTTTTCCGGGAGCATACCCGCCACTTTTCCGGGGGAATCTCCAGGAATCGATAATGTCTGAGGTGGCAACTCTAGCCAGAGATGACTGTATTGTTAGAATATTCTACAGAGAAGACCGGGGATAGTTTAATAAATTGGGATATATATCTTATCTTTGTTCTGTTAATAGTAAGCAGAATGAACTGTATAAGGTTTTGCCGGCACTGTAAAAAATGCATGTACAGTACAGTACAAGATGTTAAGTGAGTACTGCACAGAAAGCTTTGTACACAATTAATGTCATGTCCAGGTTAATTAATTGCATTGTGTACACTGCCATCTAGTGGGCTGCTTCCAAACTGCAGAGTCAGTTATGGCCATGTTCATCAGAAAGACATTGCACCCAATCATACAATCTCAATGGATTGTATGATGGATTGTATGCCGATTGTGTGCACACAAGCATACAATTCTGGCCCGTGAGATTTTAAGCACATACAATTTGTCTTTAGATGGCTCATACAACCAGAGTCATGTGACAATCCCTCCCTGACTAGCACAGAAGAGGGGTGGAGCTTCCGGGCGGCCCGTGGCAGTGAAGATGCTGGGAGCCACAGACAGGCGGGCGGCTGAAGAGAGCGGTGGACGTCATTTTGCACAATTCTGTCACTACTCTGAAAACAGTTTTCAGAGGATTGCTGCATGGGTGTGGGTTTACACCAACTAGGTCGACAAGCATTAGGTCGACACCACTAGGTCGACAGACAGCAAGGTGGACATGGGTCAAGGTTGACATGGGTCTAGGTCGACAGGACATTAGGTCGACACAAGCATTAGGTCAAAATGCGCAAGGTCGACAGTCAAAAGGTTGACATGGGGTTTTTCACTGGGTTTTTTTTTACTGAATGTCGACACAGTCGACATGGACACAGTTTGAAGTGCACCGCATCCTCATGTGCTTCTGGCACTATTGTATTCTCCCACCATGCCGTAGTGGATGGTAGGGCATGAAATACCGCCTGTCGGCACATGTCGGCTCAAACAACAGTGAAAAACCCCATGTCCACCTTTTGACTGTCGACCTAGCCCATGTCAACCTAATGCTTGTGTCGACCTAATGATCTGTCGACCTAGACCCATGTCAACCTAGACACATGTCGACCTAAAGCCATGTCGACCTTGCTGCCTGTCGACCTAGTTGGTGTAGATCTAATGACCGTCTCCCTGCTGCATTCGGGGCATCACACAGCAGCTGTGAGCAGATTGATAGTTCCTGGCAACCTGTTAATTAAATAAATAAATGGACTTTTGGTATCATATCCTTTTGATCCTAGTCGGCCAGCCCCCTAGTTAAATTAAGCTTCAATCATACAATCATGCAGCAGATGGATTGTATGACGGATTGTATGACAGATTGTGGATACATTGCATGTCCAGAAACCACCAAGGATGGCCGGGGAGTCGCCTTCAAATTGGACACAATCAACTGAAACATTCTAGGTGCTGTATTCAAATGGTTAATCGCACCTGATCTCCCATTGAAATGGCTGATTTTATGAGGCATATGGTGCCCATTAAGGTTGGGTTTAGGTGCGTACAGTGGCTAAAAACGACTAAACTAATGGGTGGGACGCAAAAAGTCCTATTTGCACACTTATGTGAGACTTTTCATGCATGTCAGCTCACCAGCCCAGAGGGTGCGAACTGAAATGACGGTGCCAGAAGCCATATGCAACCGAACAGAGCTACATTTAATTAGCTCCATTGTGAAAAGCATTTGAATCTAGCCCTATGTGTACATGGGCATTTGCACATAGGATAAGCACCGGGCCTGATTAAAGGTTCCAGGTGCACTAGGCTAATACACAAGTAGCTCCCCTTGTAATGCTGCTATACACACGTGTATGGGCGCTCAGGGACTCCCCAGTCATACTGCCCATGTGCATGTAATGCTGCTATACACACGTGTATGGGCGCTCAGGGACTCGCCAGTCATACTGCCCATGTGCATGTATTGCTGTTATACACACGTGTATGGGCGCTCAGGGACTCGCCAGTCATACTGCCCATGTGCATGTAATGCTGCTAAACACACATGTATGGGCGCTCAGGGACTCACCAGTCATACTGCCCATGTGCATGTAATGCTGCTATACACACGTGTATGGGCGCTCAGGGACTCGCCAGTCATACAGCCCATGTGCATGTAATGCTGCTAAACACACGTGTATGGGTGCTCAGGGACTCGCCAGTCATATTGCCCATGTACATGTAATGCTGTTATGCACACGTGTATGGGCGCTCAGGGACTCACCAGTCATACTGCCCATGTGAATGTACTGCTGTTATACACACGTGTATGGGCGCTCAGGGACCCACCAGTCATACTGCCCATGTGCATGTAATGCTGCTAAACACACGTGTATGGGCGCTCAGGGACTCGCCAGTCATACTGCCCATGTACATGTAATGCTGCTATACACACGTGTATGGGCGCTCAGGGACTCGCCAGTCATACTGCCCATGTGCATGTAATGCTGCTATACACACGTGTATGGGCGCTCAGGGACTCGCCAGTCATACTGCCCATGTGCATGTAATGCTGCTAAACACACGTGTATGGGCGCTCAGGGACTCGCCAGTCATACTGCCCATGTGCATGTATTGCTGTTATACACACGTGTATGGGCGCTCAGGGACTCGCCAGTCATACTGCCCATGTGCATGTAATGCTGCTATACACACGTGTATGGGCGCTCAGGGACTCGCCAGTCATACCGCCCATGTGCATGTAATGCTGTTATACACACGTATATGGGCGCTCAGGGACTCGCCAGTCATACTGCCCATGTACATGTAATGCTGTTATGCACACGTGTATGGGCGCTCAGGGACTCGCCAGTCATACTGCCCATGTACATGTAATGCTGCTATACACACGTATATGGGCGCTCAGGGACTCACCAGTCATACTGCCCATGTGCATGTAATGCTGCTAAACACACGTGTATGGGTGCTCAGGGACTTGCCAGTCATACTGCCCATGTACATGTAATGCTGCTAAACACACGTGTATGGGCGCTCAGGGACTCACCAGTCATACTGCCCATGTGCGTGTAATGCTGCTATACACACGTGTATGGGCGCTCAGGGACTCACCAGTCATACTGCCCATGTGCATGTAATGCTGTTATACACGCGTGTATGGGCGCTCAGGGACTCGCCAGTCATACTGCCCATGTGCATGTAATGCTGTTATGCACACGTGTATGGGTGCTCAGGGACTCACCAGTCATACTGCCCATGTGCATGTAATGCTGCTATACACACGTGTATGGGCGCTCAGGGACTCACCAGTCATACTGCCCATGTGCATGTAATGCTGCTAAACACACGTGTATGGGTGCTCAGGGACTTGCCAGTCATACTGCCCATGTACATGTAATGCTGCTAAACACACGTGAATGGGCGCTCAGGGACTCACCAGTCATACTGCCCATGTGCATGTAATGCTGCTATACACACGTGTATGGGCGCTCAGGGACTCACCAGTCATACTGCCCATGTGCATGTAATGCTGTTATACACGCGTGTATGGGCGCTCAGGGACTCGCCAGTCATACTGCCCATGTGCATGTAATGCTGTTATGCACACGTGTATGGGTGCTCAGGGACTCACCAGTCATACTGCCCATGTGCATGTAATGCTGCTATACACACGTGTATGGGCGCTCAGGGACTCACCAGTCATACTGCCCATGTGCATGTAATGCTGTTATACACGCGTGTATGGGCGCTCAGGGACTCGCCAGTCATACTGCCCATGTGCATGTAATGCTGTTATGCACACATGTTTGGGTGCTCAGGGACTCACCAGTCATACTGCCCATGTGCATATAATGCTGCTAAACACACGTGTATGGGCGCTCAGGGACTCGCCAGTCATACTGCCCATGTGCATGTAATGCTGCTATACACACGTATATGGGCGCTCAGGGACTCCCCAGTCATACCGCCCATGTGCATGTAATGCTGCTATACACACGTGTATGGGCGCTCAGGGACTCACCAGTCATACTGCCCATGTGCATGTAATGCTGCTATACACATGTGTATGGGCGCTCAGGGACTCACCAGTCATACTGCCCATGTGCATGTAATGCTGTTATACACGCGTGTATGGGCGCTCAGGGACTCGCCAGTCATACCGTCCATATGCATGTAATGCTGCTATACACACGTGTATGGGCGTTTAGGGACTCGCCAGTCATACTGCCCATGTGCATGTAATGCTGTTATACACACGTGTATGGGCGCTCAGGGACTCGCCAGTCATACTGCCCATGTGCATGTAATGCTGCAATACACACGTGTATGGGCGCTCAGGGACTCGCCAGTCATACTGCCCATGTGCATGTAATGCTGTTATGCACACGTGTATGGGTGCTCAGGGAATCGCCAGTGATACTGCCCATGTGCATGTAATGCTGCTATACACACGTGTATGGGCGCTCAGGGACTCGCCAGTCATACTGCCCATGTGCATGTAATGCTGCTATACACACGTGTATGGGCGCTCAGGGACTCGCCGGTCATACTGCCCATGTGCATGTAATGCTGCTATACACACGTGTATGGGCGCTCAGGGACTCGCCGGTCATACTGCCCATGTGCATGTAATGCTGCTATACACACGTGTATGGGCGCTCAGGGACTCACCAGTCATACTGCCCATGTGCATGTAATGCTGCTATACACACGTGTATGGGCGCTCAGGGACTCGCCAGTCATACTGCCCATGTGCATGTAATGCTGCTATACACACGTGTATGGGCGCTCAGGGACTCGCCAGTCATACTGCCCATGTGCATGTAATGCTGCTATACACACGTGTATGGGCGCTCAGGGAATCACCAGTCATACTGCCCATGTGCATGTAATGCTGCTATACACACGTGTATGGGCGCTCAGGGACTCCTCAGGCATACTGCCGATGTGCATGTAATGCTGTTATACACACGTGTATGGGCACTCAGGGACTCGCCAGTCATACTGCCCATGTGCATGTAATGCTGCTATACACACGTGTATGGGCGCTCAGGGACTCGCCAGTCATACTGCCCATGTGCATGTAATGCTGCTATACACACGTGTATGGGCGCTCAGGGACTCGCCAGTCATACTGCCCATGTGCATGTAATGCTGCTATACACACGTGTATGGGCGCTCAGGGACTCGCCAGTCATACTGCCCATGTGCATGTAATGCTGCTGTACACACGTGTATGGGTGCTCAGGGACTCGCCAGTCATACTGCCCATGTGCATGTAATGCTGCTGTACACACGTGTATGGGCGCTCAGGGACTCGCCAGGCATACTGCCCATGTGCATGTAATGCTGCTATACACACGTGTATGGGCGCTCAGGGACTCACCAGTCATACTGCCCATGTGCATGTAATGCTGCTATACACACGTGTATGGGCGCTCAGGGACTCGCCAGTCATACTGCCCATGTGCATGTAATGCTGCTATACACACGTGTATGGGCGCTCAGGGACTCGCCAGTCATACTGCCCATGTGCATGTAATGCTGCTATACACACGTGTATGGGCGCTCAGGGACTCGCCAGTCATACTGCCCATGTGCATGTAATGCTGTTATACACACGTGTATGGGCGCTCAGGGACTCGCCAGTCATACTGCCCATGTGCATGTAATGCTGCTATACACACGTGTATGGGCGCTCAGGGACTCGCCAGTCATACTGCCCATGTGCATGTAATGCTGTTATACACACGTGTATGGGTGCTCAGGGACTCGCCAGTCATACTGCCCATGTGTATGTAATGCTGCTATACACACGTGTATGGACGCTCAGGGACTCACCAGTCATACTGCCCATGTGCATGTAACGCAGGTTATACAACCAGCATGTAGGATCTAATGCTTGTGGCGTGTGAAGGAGACTTTGGCTTTAGGCTGCCCACCTGGCACTGTAGCACAATGTACATAAAGTAATGGTTCCATCAGTAAGTTACATTGGCACTGCCATCTGGCAGCCACCTTAAGAACTTTACCGCCTACAGTACATTGGGGCGGATGACAGCTAACAAGCATGCAATAAATTAGGTCTTCATTTTATTCCTCAGCTGTCGCCTGCAAGGTGCCTTCCCCCCCCCCCCCCCCCCCCCCCACACACACACAGGTGGCGGACATAACCTTGTGCGGTCTCCCACAAAACCTTGTTTCCCTATGGCACCACAAGTCCCAGCATGCAGGGCAGTAATGGGCCCGCTGGGACGTGTAGTCAGGGCACTGCTGAACTTTTAAGACATACAGGGCAGCACCCTAGGACTTATATGCAGACAGGGCAGCACACCTGGACTAATAAGACATACAGGGCAGCACCCCAGGACTTATATGCAGACATGGCAGCACCCCTGGACTAATACAACATACAGGGCAGCACCCCAGGACTTATATGCAGACATGGCAGCACCCCTGGACTAATACAACATACAGGGCAGCACCCCAGGACTTACATGCAGACAGGGCAGCACCCCTGGACTTACATGCAGACAGGGCAGCACCCCTGGACTGATACGGCAGAAAGCTCCTGCTACACTCTCCAATGCCGCAGTGATTGCACTAGACAGAGCCCTGGGGGACCCAACAGGATGAAGATGTGAGGTGGAGCCGGAGGCATACACCGAAAAGGATCAGTTTGCGTGGTAAGAAGGGAACTAAGCCAGAACAGTGTTATAGAGAACAATAGTCTGGAGGTTATGCAGTAGGAGAGGGTGATCCATAGTGTCGAATGCAGCAAGAATGACTGAGTAATGTGCTGCTGTATAATACACATATAATAAGTAAGAGTTTTGTACTTATGGAAGCATATACATACCCGCTCTTTGTGGAGCAGTAGATGGGTCCTTTCCTTCTATCTACCTGCATAGTTCCACCAGCAGCCCCAATACACGAGCACATAACCACCATTACCCTAAATAACCTGGACTAATTTCTACATGTTTGATATTCCGCAATATCAAATACTGCCACTAGGTGGCCCTATGGTCCTCTCTGCAAATCTACCAATGTCTTATTGTTGTAGAGTTTATAGGAACTAATAAGAGATTTCCCCAATTATTCATTTTTCCTTTTTGGAACGATTCCGTCTGTTCACTTCCACTCACCTCCATCTGCATTAAATCAGGATGCCCAACAGCCGGTGCCAGCAGTGATTGCATGTTCTGCGTTGGGTACCCGACTAACTCCCTGCAGCTTCATGCACTGGGTGCAGCCCTATTCCTGATGCAAAAGACCAGTCTGACAACAGGCGCAGTTATGCGTTTGCAGAACTTCGAGCGGCTCTCACGTCCATCAATGCGCCCTGACTAAACTTTGCCTTCACATAAGTCCGTGTGACTATTTTTTTCCTTCACTAGCCGTTAGCAAGGTGATTGACAGGAAGTAGGCGCGTGGTGGTGGTAACCGGCTGTTTAATGGGAGTGCTAAGAAAAGTGTGCCAGAAACCTCTAGGAGTGTCAGGGAAAATGTAAGTGTGCCAGAAAACCACTAGGAGTGTCAGGGAAAATGCAGGTGTGCCAGAAAACCACTAGGAGTGTCAGGGAAAATGCAGGTGTGCCAGAAAACCACTAGGAGTGTCAGGGAAAATGCAGGTGTGCCAGTAAACCACTAGGAGTGTCAGAGAAAATGCAGGCATGCCAGAAAACCACTAGGAGTGTCAGGGAAAATGCAGGCGTGCCAGAAAACCACTAGGAGTGTCAAAAAAAACGCAGGTGTGCCAGAAAACCGCTAGGAGTGTCAGGGAAAATGCAGGCGTGCCAGAAAACCTCTAGGAGTGTCAGAAAAAACACAGGTGTGCCAGAAAACCGCTAGGAGTGTCAGAGAAAATGCAGGCATGCCAGAAAACCACTAGGAGTGTCAGAGAAAATGCAGGTGTGCCAGAAAACCACTAGGAGTGTCAGAGAAAATGCAGGTGTGACAGAAAACTGCTAGGAGTGCCAGAAAACCGCTAGGCGTGTCATGGAAAATGCAGGCGTGCTAGAAAACCACTAGGAGTGTCAGGAAAAACGTAGGTGTGCCAGAAAACCACTAGGAGTGTCAGGAAAAATGCAGGTGTGCCAGAAAACCACTAGGAGTGTCAGGAAAAACGCAGGCGTGCCAGAAAACCACTAGTAGTGTCAGAAAAAACGTAGGTGAAAACCACTAGGAGTGTCAGGGAAAATGCAGGTGTGCCAGAAAACCACTAGGAGTGTCAGAAAAAACGCAGGTGTGCCAGAAAACTGCTAGGAGTGTCAGAGAAAATGCAGGCATGCCAGAAAACCACTAGGAGTGTCAGAGAAAATGCAGGTGTGCCAGAAAACTGCTAGGAGTGCCAGAAAACCGCTAGGCGTGTCATGGAAAATGCAGGTGTGCCAGAAAACCACTAGGAGTGTCAGAAAAAACGCAGGTGTGCCAGAAAACTGCTGGGAGTGTCAGAGAAAATGCAGGCATGCCAGAAAACCACTAGGAGTGTCAGGACAAATGCAGGCGTGCCAGAAAACCGGTAGGAGTGTCAGGGAAAACGCAGGTATGCCAGAAAACTACTAGGAGTGTCAGGGAAAATGCAGGTGTGCCAGAAAACCACTACCGTGTTTCCCCGATAATAAGACACTGTCTTATTTTTTTTTTCAGTCCAAAAACACCAAAGGGCTTATTTTTGGGGTAGGGCTTATTTTAGCTCCTCAGTCCTTCTTTTAGCTACATCATGCCCCTCAATCTCCTCATACTTTAAGCACAACTGCTGATTTCCTTTCCTTCTGCATTTTTCAGCCACTCAGCCTTTCCTCCGCCGCCGCTCAGTCACTCCCCTCCCGTCTGTGAACAGACGCCACTCAGTCCTTGAGGTGCGCATTGACGTTACATGCACAATGCATCCCTGGGACCGCTGATGCGAGCAGAGGCTTCAGCGGTACCAGGGCTGCTACCGTAGCAGCAGCATCCATTTCATGCGGGTGGGTGGGGGGGTTTAGATGAGCTGGGAGTTTAGCACAGGGACTGGGCAAAATGGGGATTAAGCTAGGGCTTATTTTCGGGGTAGGGCTTATTTTGGACCGTTGTCCAGAAATAAGGGTAGGGCTTATTATTGGGGTAGGTCTTATTATCAGGGAAACAGGGTAGGAGTGTCAGGAAAAATGCAGGCGTGCCAGAAAACCACTAGGAGTGTCAGGGAAAATGCAGGTGTGCCAGAAAACCACTAGGAGTGTCAGAAAAAACGCAGGTGTGCCAGAAAACCACTAGGAGTGTCAGAGAAAATGCAGGCATGCCAGAAAACCACTAGGAGTGTCAGAGAAAATGCAGGTGTGCCAGAAAACTGCTAGGAGTGCCAGAAAACCACTAGGAGTGTCAGGACAAATGCAGGCGTGCCAGAAAACCGGTAGGAGTGTCAGGGAAAACGCAGGTATGCCAGAAAACCACTAGGAGTGTCAGAGAAAATGCAGGTGTGCCAGAAAACTGCTAGGAGTGCCAGAAAACCACTAGGCGTGTCATGGAAAATGCAGACGTGCTAGAAAACCACTAGGAGTGTCAGGAAAAACGTAGGTGTGCCAGAAAACCACTAGGAGTGTCAGGAAAAATGCAGGTGTGCCAGAAAACCACTAGGAGTGTCAGGAAAAATGCAGGCGTGCCAGAAAACCACTAGTAGTGTCAGAAAAAAACGTAGGTGAAAACCACTAGGAGTGTCAGGGAAAATGCAGGTGTGCCAGAAAACCACTAGGAGTGTCAGAAAAAACGCAGGTGTGCCAGAAAACTGCTAGGAGTGTCAGAGAAAATGCAGGCATGCCAGAAAACCACTAGGAGTGTCAGAGAAAATGCAGGTGTGCCAGAAAACTGCTAGGGGTGCCAGAAAACCGCTAGGCGTGTCATGGAAAATGCAGGTGTGCCAGAAAACCACTAGGAGTGTCAGAAAAAACGCAGGTGTGCCAGAAAACTGCTGGGAGTGTCAGAGAAAATGCAGGCATGCCAGAAAACCACTAGGAGTGTCAGAGAAAATGCAGGTGTGCCAGAAAACTGCTAGGAGTGCCAGAAAACCGCTAGCCGTGTCATGGAAAATGCAGGCGTGCTAGAAAACCACTAGGAGTGTCAGGAAAACGCAGGTATGCCAGAAAACCACTAGGAGTGTCAGGACAAATGCAGGCGTGCCAGAAAACCGGTAGGAGTGTCAGGGAAAACGCAGGTATGCCAGAAAACTACTAGGAGTGTCAGGGAAAATGCAGCTGTGCCAGAAAACCACTAGGAGTGTCAAGGAAAATGCAGGTGTCCCAGAAAACCACTAGGAGTGTCAGGGAAAATGCAGGTGTGCCAGAAAACCACTAGGAGTGTCAGGGAAAATGCAGGTGTGCCAGAAAACCACTAGGAGTGTCAGGAAAAATGCAGGCGTGCCAGAAAACCACTAGGAGTGTCAGGAAAAATGCAGGCGTGCCAGAAAACCACTAGGAGTGTCAGGGAAAATGCAGGTGTGCCAGAAAACCACTAGGAGTGTCAGAAAAAACGCAGGTGTGCCAGAAAACCGCTAGGAGTGTCAGAGAAAATGCAGGCATGCCAGAAAACCACTAGGAGTGTCAGAGAAAATGCAGGTGTGACAGAAAACCACTAGGAGTGTCAGAGAAAATGCAGGCATGCCAGAAAATCACTAGGAGTGTCAGAGAAAATGCAGGTGTGCCAGAAAACTGCTAGGAGTGCCAGAAAACCACTAGGCGTGTCATGGAAAATGCAGGCGTGCTAGAAAACCACTAGGAGTGTCAGGAAAAACGTAGGTGTGCCAGAAAACCACTAGGAGTGTCAGGAAAAATGCAGGTGTGCCAGAAAACCACTAGGAGTGTCAGGAAAAATGCAGGCGTGCCAGAAAACCACTAGTAGTGTCAGAAAAAAACGTAGGTGAAAACCACTAGGAGTGTCAGGGAAAATGCAGGTGTGCCAGAAAACCACTAGGAGTGTCAGAAAAAACGCAGGTGTGCCAGAAAACTGCTAGGAGTGTCAGAGAAAATGCAGGCATGCCAGAAAACCACTAGGAGTGTCAGAGAAAATTCAGGTGTGCCAGAAAACTGCTAGGGGTGCCAGAAAACCGCTAGGCGTGTCATGGAAAATGCAGGTGTGCCAGAAAACCACTAGGAGTGTCAGAAAAAACGCAGGTGTGCCAGAAAACTGCTGGGAGTGTCAGAGAAAATGCAGGCATGCCAGAAAACCACTAGGAGTGTCAGAGAAAATGCAGGTGTGCCAGAAAACTGCTAGGAGTGCCAGAAAACCGCTAGCCGTGTCATGGAAAATGCAGGCGTGCTAGAAAACCACTAGGAGTGTCAGGAAAACGCAGGTATGCCAGAAAACCACTAGGAGTGTCAGGACAAATGCAGGCGTGCCAGAAAACCGGTAGGAGTGTCAGGGAAAACGCAGGTATGCCAGAAAACTACTAGGAGTGTCAGGGAAAATGCAGCTGTGCCAGAAAACCACTAGGAGTGTCAAAGAAAATGCAGGTGTCCCAGAAAACCACTAGGAGTGTCAGGGAAAATGCAGGTGTGCCAGAAAACCACTAGGAGTGTCAGAAAAAACGCAGGTGTGCCAGAAAACTGCTAGGAGTGTCAGAGAAAATGCAGGCATGCCAGAAAACCACTAGGAGTATCAGAGAAAATGCAGGTGTGCCAGAAAATCGGTAGGAGTGTCAGAAAACCGCTAGGCATGTCATGGAAAATGCAGGCGTGCTAGAAAAGCTCTAGGAGTGTCAGGAAAAATGCAGGCATGCCAGAAAACATATAGGAGTGTCAGGGAAAATGCAGGCGTGTCAGAAAACCACTAGGAGTGTCAGGAAAAATGCAGGCGTGCCAGAAAACCACTAGGAGTGTCAGGTAAAAGGCAAGCATGCCAGAAACCAGCTAGGAGTGTCAGGTAAAAGGCAAGCGTGCCTAAACTGCTATGAATTTCAGGAAAACGCAGGCTTGCCAGAAAACCGCTAGGAGTGTCAGTCAAAACTCAAGCATGCCGGAAAACCATTAGGAGAGTTAACGAAAACGCAGGCATGCCAAAAAACCTCTAGGAGTGTCAGGGAAAAGGCAAGCATGCCACAAAACCGCTAGGAGTGTCAGGGAAAAGGCAAGCATGCCTCAAAACCTCTAGGAGTGTCAGGGAAAATGCGGACACGCCAGAAAACCGCTAGGATTGTCAGGGAAAATGCAGGCGTGTCTGAGTGTTTTAGGGGAGGTGTGTGACATCAGCTCCAGGCCAAATATGCCTGATTTCATTGCAGCCGCTGAGTAAGTACCTGGCTAGTTTGCGATGACTGATTCCCAGTGGAAACATCATTTATGGTGAGCATCTAACGAATGATTTTGGTCATTTTCCCTTGGCTGTGAATTCCTCACTACCCGTACACATCTGTTCCCACAGAGTGCACATTCATTTGCAAGGCAAGACCTCACTATAGCGGGGCAGTATCTACCTACACATTCGATCAGCAGCCATCAGGTCCGAATTACCCCATTATACCATATGTTTCTAGAGAATGCGCAGGATCACGGCGACTGTTTCATTAGTGCCTCCAGGAACACGCACTACAAGCCCCTCACGGATGAACAAGGCTGACCCCGCTTTCATATTACTCTAAATCCCCCTAAATCATCTTAGACACCTTAGTAAATCTCAATTCTATTTTTAGTAAGGTCGCTGAGATTGTCATGGAAACCTGTCCCATCTGTGAACCGGGATGCGGTTATTTGGTCTACTGCATTATGGTCGACAGTCATTAGGTCGAATCCATTAGGTCGACATGCTAAAAGGTCGACATGACTCTAGGTCGACATGGGAAAAGGTCGACATGATTCTAGTTCGAAAGGTCATTAGTTCGACAGGTCATTAGTTCGACAAGGTCATTAGTTCGACATTGTCTATGTCGACATTCACAAGGTCGACATGGAGTTTTTCACTGTTTTTTGAGCCAACATGTGCCGACAGGCGGTATTTCATGCCCTACCATCCACTAGGGCGTGGTGGGAGAATAAAATAGTGTGCCGAGCGTAGCGAGGCACCGTGCCCGACGCATCGCGAGCGCAGCGAGCGATGCGAGGGGATGCAGTGCACTTTAAACTGTGTCCATGTCGACTGTGTTGACATTCAGGTAAAAAAACAGTGAAAAACCCCATGTCGACCTTGTGAATGTCGACATAGACAATGTCGAACTAATGACCTTGTCGAACTAATGACCTGTCGAACTAATGACCTTTCGACCTAGAATCATGTCGACCTTTTCCCATGTCGACCTAGAATTATGTCGACCTTTTAGCATGTCGACCTAATGGATTCGACCTAATGACTTTCGACCATAATGCAATAGACCAAATGATCCCAACCCCTGTGAACCATAAGGACTGAAATTAGATTGTTCTATGTAATCCATAAGTCTAATCTAGAAGAGTTAAACCAAACCACTCTGTGTAACATATGTCAGGTACCAGGGAGGGGCACCAGGGAGCCCTACGGCTGCAGGTAAAGATCAAAAATTACAGTCCGAGTTATAGGAAGATTTATTCCACTTATAGGCCCTTATTCTGGTTGAATCGGACGGATGCATATTTCGGGCATGAACAAAGTGTTCTTAGCCCCACCTATTGTACAGATCGCTCACACCGCCCGAATGCGGTAAGACGCCGTCCGAACGGACCGCGATTGGATTTTTCATGTGAGCACCTCCTCCATCTGTGGGAACCTCCCCCATCCTCCTATGGTCGCAGACCATCGAATGCAGGACCGCGTGGTCAGGCAGCACCGAATGCTCCAGACCACTCGGGCATTTCTCCGTGCGAAAGCAGGGATATGGGCTGGCATCCGGCTATGTCATATGTCCGCCCCCCACACGTGCATCACGGCCGCATTACCATACGTACGCCCAGCGTTTTCATGGGAACGCCCATGAAACGCGGGGCATATGCATATGGTAATGAGCCCAAACAGCCCTTCACGCCCCTCTCCACCCCCTGTTCGGAGTGTTCCAACCGATTGTTTTCTGTACGGAATTCACGCCGTATTCGGACGTGCGCGGCATTCGCACATGCGCAGATACGCCTCTGCACATGCGCAAACACCAAACATCAGCCGTCCGACCGTGCACGGACAGAACCGCACCAACCAGAATAAGGCCCAGTTTGGGAACCACTGCCCTAGTACTAAGCCCTGGACAGTGATAAAGTGGAAAAATATAAATGACCATCCAATCATCTTCTACCAGGCTGTGTTTTAAAAATAACAGTTAGGGGACTTCCGGTTCCGGTAGCGGCATGTGAAGCAGCCTGAAAGAGAGCTCCGCTGCCAGACCAGCTCACAAACATATCTCACGGCTACTAAAGCCTCCAGAAACCACCGCCATCGATCCCCCGGCATCCGGTAACACCCAGGCTCGCATGGATAGATCCGCAGCAGAGATGCCCGGCACAAGAAACCGTGCAACGAAAACGAAACCGGCAGCGCCTGCCACATCCAAGATGGCGGCGACCGCAGACCACACGCGGGCATCGAGCACGAAGCTATCCCCAGCACAGCAGCAATCCAAATCTGCCGCCTCCCCAGCACCAGACATCGGGACGGAAGACCCTCTACCTGCCCCCCCCAACCCCGGAAAGCAAGGTACCATTACGCGCAGAAGACCCAGTCACATATGGCGACATGGTCAGCGCCATCAGGGCAGCAATAGCCCCCTTGCTGCAAGAGCAGACTAATAATATCAATAAGCAGCTAGCTCAGCTGCAACAGCGGGTGGGGGAGACAGAGTTTAGAGTGGGGGAATGTTTTCAAGATGTGGCAGAATTGAAACCCACGGTCAAGCAGCATTCAAGGGACTTACTATACTTGTATAACAAAGTCCAAGACTTGGAAAATAGATCTAGGAGGCTGAACCTGAAAATAGTGGGACTCCCAGAATCACTGAAAGGGAATGATCTTTTTCAGTTTATTAAAAACAAGCTCCCTGAATTACTCAATATCCAGGACAAGTGTTCTGACATGGTAATTGAGCGCGCCCACAGGTTGGGACCGCTGCGTCCACAAGAGGGCGCAAGGCCCAGAACGGTCATATTTAAAACACTTAATTTCCTGCATAAGGAATTAATCTGGACAATGTCCCGCAGGCACAGAGACCTCACCTGGGAGGGTCACCGCATACTTATTTTTCAGGACTACACTGCGGAACTTACTAGACAAAGAAAGGAATTTTCGCCAGTGTGCTCACATCTAATTAAATTGGAGCGCAAGTTTGCATTAATGTATCCTGCAAAACTCAGGATCTACGATGGAGCCGACTATAAAGACTTCATGTCAGCTAAAGACGCGGAAAGATACCTGATGGAAGAACACTCCTCAGATCAGCACAGCAATCACATGTCAGATTGTGAATGAGGCACAGACGAAACTCCACGAGTGGTCACTACCTGAATGGGATTATCTGAAGTAAAGACAATCCACCCTTAACCTGGAATCCAGCCTCTTCTACTACACCATCATAAGGCCAGAGGACCTACTGAAGAGACACTCATTTCAAATCGATCCCTGCATGAGGTGGGGACTTTTGGCGAGATAAGGTCGTATAAGTATTACTTTCTAAGAGACATATTCTCAGCTAACTCTATTAAGTGAGCTGGTAGGCGAAGGAGCCTACAAGAAATTCTTGCGAGGTGAGATGGGCCCATCTCACCCTTTCTTCCACGGAAGCACGCAAATATGGCTAGTTATAGATTTAATTTTGTTTTTCTCCCTATACCCATGTCCCCCCACCCCTCCTATCCCATTTCACCCCCCCCTCAGCGGAGAGTGTGTTCACCTAATGACAGCTTTACTGCCGTATATTTTTATTCAAACTGCTTTACTCATTGATAAAAATGTAAAATATATGTTATGGCTCTTAATATAGCGAGCTGGAATGTGGGAGGGATCAACTCCCAATTAAAAGAAAAAGAATGCTCGTTCATTTAAATAAACTACATATTGATCTGGTGTGTATTCAAGAAACACATCTACTGCCCAAGGAAGTACTGAAACTTAATATGTTAAAGTGGAAGCTGCTTGCATCTTCCTCGTATACCTCGAAGGCGAGGGGAGTGGTAATACTGGTTAAAAGTAATATTGACATAGAAGTAACTAAAGTCATATCTGATCCCCAGGGTAGATTTGTGTTGTGCAGTATGAAGTATGAACAGCAGGAATTTGTATGCATGAATGTTTATGCCCCCAACCAATATTCTAACCCTTTCCTCAGGCATTTGATAAAGATTCTGACCCCTCACCTACATGCCCCACTCATTATCTGTGGAGATATGAACCTCGTTTCCTCAAATATATTAGATAGACAGGCCCACTCCACTAATGCGAGAAAACTTCCGAAATTTGGCATACCTAAATTTTGTGAACAACTGCAATTGTTGGATGCATGGAGGGTGCTCCATCCCACTGATCAAAATTTTACATGCCTATCTGCATCCACAGGCAGAATGTCACGAATAGACTACATACTCCTTTCACACTACCTGCTACCCAAAATAGAATACACAGAAATTTCCCCCATAGTAATCTCGGACCATGCAGTAGTACACATGAAAATTCACTTTAACAGGACAAATTACACTATCAAAACATGGAGATGCCCACACACACTGGCCTCATCTGTCCATTTGAGAAATGCAGTCAAATCAGCTTGGGAAAACTACTCTACAAATAATGCAGAGACGGAGAGGGTTGACCCCCTGCTGTTCTGGCAGGCCTCAAAAGCCACGATCAGAGGAGAAATAATCTCTCAGATGGCATATCTAAAGAGAACAGTGAAAAGGGAATTTTTACAAGCCCAAATAAGATTGGGAGATGCCTTCAGGGACTTCAGGGTGACCCCCTCTCCAGCCTCTAGGGCCACTTATTTGAAAGAGAAGGGGACTTATGAAAGTCTGATAGAGAAATCAGAGTCGATTTACACACACACTAAGCGGGCCAGATTTCATAGGTTTGGGAATAAATCTAGCAAACTCCTTTCCTCCCTCCTCCAGGGACAAAGAGCCCCGGCAACAATAAGACCCCTGCGCAAAGCAGACAACACCCTATCGACATCCACTTCCCAAACAGCTAAAGTGCTCTGTGACTACTACACTGAATTATACTCCAAACCCAAATCCAACCAAGAAAATTCGATTAAATTCTGGGACGGCCTTAACACACCCAAACTTACTGAAATAGACTCACAACACCTCACCCAACCCATCACACAACAAGAAGTAGCTTGGGCCCTCTCCAATCTTAAACTAGGAAAGGCACCTGGCCCAGATGGCCTAACTCCAGAATACTATAAATTACTGTTGGCAAAACTTATTCCAACACTCACCAAAGCATTCAATTCCATTCTTTCCTCTAATACTATACCCAGTCACTTCAACGCGGCCACTCTCAGAGTGCTCCCAAAACCAGGCAGAGACCTGTCCCTACCAAGCTCATATAGGCCAATCTCACTATTAAACATAGATTACAAATTACTAATGAAAATAATGGCCGAAAGACTCAAAATAATCCTCCCCAAGCTGATTCATATAGATCAAACGGGCTTTGTTATGGGCCGAAATTCAGTGGTTAACATCAGACGTGTGCTGGCAGCAGTTCAGGCGTCCCAGTGTGCCATGTCGCGGGACCCGAAGGCAATCCTATCCCTGGATGCGGAGAAGGCCTTCGACATGGTACACTGGGACCATCTGCACCATACTTTGAGATGCTTTGCATTCCCAGAAGCCTTTATAGCCTTAATCTCAACGATGTATGAGGGTGCATCTTCCAGGATCGTATGCAATGGCGAGCTGTCAGAACCATTCCCCATCCTGAGGGGGACAAGACAAGGATGCCCTCTCTCCCCATTGCTATTTGCAATAGCCCTTGAACCACTTGCTATATCTCTGAGAGAATCCCCTGAATTCCAAGGAATTAAAATCCGCCAAGTAGATCTCCGTGTATCATTATTCGCGGATGACATGCTTTTATTCTTGTCGCATCCACAGCACGCCATTCCATTGATATTCAAGATGCTTCAGAATTTTGGCAGCTTTTCGGGGTATAAGGTCAATATAGAAAAATCCGAGTTACTACCCCTGACAGGCCCACCCCCCTGCTTTGCACCCACAGACACCTTACACTCAATCAAGATTCAAAAGTCCCACATAAAATACCTCGGCATTCAAATCCCTAGTAAAATAAATGACCTGTACAAAAAAAATTTCCCCCCAACTATAGAAAAAATTATGAGAACTCTTCAGGACTGGACCTCCC
Source organism: Crinia signifera (assembly GCF_055691185.1). Lineage (NCBI taxonomy): Eukaryota > Metazoa > Chordata > Amphibia > Anura > Myobatrachidae > Crinia > Crinia signifera. The sequence continues at coordinate 389,900,633 of NC_139218.1, forward strand.
TGCCACTCTCCCTCCTGGGTAGAATAGAGGTGGTAAAATCAGTTATTTTTCCCAGACTGATGTACCCCATGCAAATGCTTCCAACTAGAATCCTGCCAGTAGACATTAAAAAGTTGACACAGGCCTGTTCCAAATTTATATGGAATGGAAAAAAACCGAGGATTTCGGCAGAAAAGCTGAAATTGTCTAAATCCAATGGAGGCCTGGGCCTCCCGGATATACTAAACTACTCCTGCTCACTCCTAGCCCGCTTTGCAGTTGGGTGGTTACAGGAAGCAGACCAATTTTCCTTATATGAATTAGACAAAGCCATTCTATACCCATACTCACCCAAAGCCCTACTCCATCTAACAGAAAAGTAAATTCCAACCCAAATCTATAAGAACCCATTGTTCCAAGATATACACAAAGCCTGGCACACTGTTTGCTCCAAAACCGATCTAGACCCAAAAGCGACAGAGTGGATCCCCATATGCGGCAACCCATTATTCCAACCAGGGGTAAATAGCCCTATCTTCAACAGAATAGAAAATAAAGGCCTAAAACTGATATCCCAAGTTTTTGACCCAGGGGGCAAAACCCTCCCATTCTCCCATCTTCAGGAGAAATATGGTCTGCCCAGCAACGCCCTATTCCCGATCATCCAACTACAACATTTTGCCTCGTCACTCCCCATTCAAAACATAATAGCCTCTGCCCACTCTTTACTTCACTCATGGATATCGAGACTACAGAAAGACACCTTTAAAACAAAACTCATATACTCAGAATTACAGAAAAAAGCTTTATTAGAACTCCAGGAAAAAACAATAACCTCATGGAGACATGACATCCCACAAATACAAATAGATGACATATACAAATATTACGAAATATCGATGAAAACTCTCCAGTCGGCTAATATGCAAGAAACACACTACAAATTCATTCATAGAGCATTCTTATCACAGAAACAACGCAGCTACTTTGATCCCGCGGAGACAGGAAGATGCTTGAAATGTGGGTACCACTCGGCATCCTTTATCCACAATTTCTGGACCTGCGGGAACATAAAAAAGTTCTGGTTCAAAATCTTATATTATCTGGATAACACCTTGTCTCTGAAACTTAGCTTACTCCAAGTACCGATACTATTCCTTAATTTTGATGCATGGCACTTAGAGGCAGACAAAAGCCACCTCATACCATTTTTGACGATTTTGTTCACAGTGGCGAAAAAGGTGATCCTAAAGTCCTGGATCAACAACCACAAACCCAACATCTCGGAAGTGGAGGAAATGTTGAATGGTTACATGTCATTCGACAGATACAATTCCATTCACTCCTCACACTCCATCTCATCATCCTTCCTGAGAAAGTGGGAACCATATATCCGGTCTAAACCTTTGGCCACTCAGAGCAAAATCCTAGAAACACTAGACTTACACATGGCTCTAGCCTAACTAGACAATGAACGCCCCACCATCATTCTGGCTAATCAAACATAGAAACTGCAGAGGAATACGCAGCTTCGCTCAACAAGACGCTTGAGCAATAATAAGAGACACCCTAACATGCCAAAGCATAGCAGATAATTCAACCCTGGGTAACGCATTCTCTACACTAGCCCCCCCCCCCCCCCCCCCTCCCCTCACCCCTGTTGATAATTTTATTACAGTTAAAGTTTAGATAGTATTATTGTACCATAAGGCTACACAAGAGTATACGCATGTACCCAAGGGAAGAGATCCGCTTACATATCGGACGAAGAGAACTGTAACTTTATCAGAGGTCAGCTGGCTGACCAATGACACCTGATACTTCACTAACCACAGCGGAGACGGAACTAACCAAATACTCACTGACTTCCCGACGGGACATGTGATTAGAAATGTATGTTAACTCTTATCTGTAATCCAAGTGGTATGTTTTCTTACTACATGTAAATGTGCTGTTATTTTTGTCTGTTATTTATTCTTGAAAATTGAAAAAAAATACTTAAAAAAATAAATAAAAATAACAGTTAGGAGCTGGTTGGTTGCTATTGTAACGGAACACATCCATTCGCCTGCAAATGCGGTCTTTCGCTCTGCGTAGGGGGGTGGGCGTCCAGCGGGCGGCGGTTTCCCGGCTCGTTAAGCAGTGAATGTACGCTGCTTAGCGAGACAATCTGAATAAGGCCCTTTATCTATCTCCACGGCTGAGAGTCCCAGCAAGGTCTGCCATGGGTAACTCAGGAAACCAATGTCCGGCTTATAGGAAATGACTGGCATAGACCCGCACACATCTGAAACGAGGGGAAAGCCCCTTGGATGTTTATTATACGTCCATGTAATGGACAGGTCAGTAAGGAGGGGAAAGGAATCTGCCCTTGACAGAGATAAGGTGTCTGAGATTACTGCAACCATAAAATGTACATAACAAGTAATAATACAGTAGTACAATGTGAGTGTGAGGATTAGCTGGGCAATAACACGGTGATAAGGGCGTCGGCTAATAACACGCGGAAGGTGAATCAGCCACAGCAGCGATGACACTATCAGCAATGGCCAGAATCCCCAAGACGGACAGCTACATTGAGAATCTTTCATGCAGGCAGGAACCACTCAGCGTGGGTGGCTTGAAAACCAACAGGCCGTTATCTACACCACTGGTTCTCAAACTCGGCCCACAAAGTTCACGTTTTCCAGGTCACCCCACAGGTGCGCTCATTACTGACGGACACAAAAAATCCGCAGGTGGAGCTAATTATCTCACTTGGGATTCTGTGAGGAGACCTGGAAAACATGCCCTGTGTGGGTTCCTGAGGACCGACTTTGAGAACCTGTGCTCTGGTGCTCCCTGCTACCAGTAATATGATGCCTGATGTCACAATAGAGGGGGGCATAGGGTGCCAATGCTATGGTGGTAGAGAGCAGCCATGGGCTGCCTGCTAAGGGTGTGACCAGTCCAGGGGAAGCATGGCCAAGGACACTTGAGCTGCATGCAAGAACAGCCTGTATTTACCCTGCACGGAAATAATATAAATGTGATTGCTCTCCTTGCATTTCAGCATGGTTTGTTGAAGAAACAAGGGGGATAATTCAGACCCGATTGCACGCCTGCGAATTCGCACAGCGGACAATTATAAATACACTGCGCATGCGTACGGTTCACAGTACGCACGGGCAATGAAATCCTGCTACTTCTTCTACCCGCACGCTGCTTGCGCAGAGATTCACAGGATGTGACCTCTATGGTCCTGGTAAGAGGGGAGACAGCCACAAAGCGATATTGAACAATAAAAACCCCTAAAGCGCTGATCCCAAGTGATGGTTGTAGATCTAGTATCAGGTTATTAATCTGCTGCAGCCTCTGACCCTGAGGAATTGTGATCTCTTATCTGCGGTATATAGAATCCCTCCTGTGGCAGGTAACCTGGCACCATCAGGGGCGCTGTCACGGCAGAACAGGAGAAATACTGGGCGGAACCGGATGTTGTCTACATTCATTTTAATTCAAGTACATTAGATCAATTACATAATATGAAACATACATGTAAGCAACCGGCATCAGTTTGTATAATCACACATCATGCGGGGAGAAAGCATATCACATAAAGCGTCAGCTGTCCCGCTTACCGGGGGAACCTTAAAAAAAAATTTGGGACGTTTCCACGTCCTTTCCGGGGCTGGCAGTGTCCCGCGGCAGGGGGGGGGGGCAGTTGGGAGTCCCCCTGTCATCTGTGAATAGACCATGGTTGCCTACCCTCCCGGAATTTGCGGGAGTCTCCCGGTTTTTGCCCCATTCTCCCGGTCTCACGGAAATACCCAGGATCCTCCCGGGTATTCAGCCTGCAAGCTAAAAAGTCGGACTGCGCATGCGCAAGTCATGATGCGCTGGGTCCTACTAGCGCGATGTCCTGCCCTATGTGTACCTGAAAGCCACAGCGCAGCGGGGCTCTGTGAGTAACGCTGGATACAGCAGCTACTCATTACACAGTGGCTTGAAGCTTGGAGAGCAGCGGCAGCGGGAGAAATGGCACAAGCAGCGGTGAGCGTATTCTGCTTCTGCTGAAATTACATGTTTTTTTTTGTTGTTGTTGAGATCCGACTCTGGCTCCGCCCCTTTTTTGCATCACAGCGTTTAGCCACGCCCCTACCTCCTGCTGCTGGCTGCCCTCTCCCGGAGAGGGCAGCCCAAAAGTCGGCAACGCTGGAATAGACGCTGTGCGCATGCGTCTACTCCTGCAGCCGGAGGGGCTGGGGGAATAGCCTGCAGCTCACGGAGGCATGCCCCCACATTGGCAGAAATGGGGCGTGGCCTTGCAGTAGCGACACGAGTACAGGCCATGCCCCTTTTGTGCTAGGTCATGCCCCCCCCCCCCCCCCAAATTCGAAATGTGCACCTTACTCACGTGCACTGTCCCCCCTCACTGTCCCCCCACTGTCCCCCCGTGCACTGTCCCCCCACAGGGATGAAATAGTGTTATTGTGGATGCAGATATCCGCATTATTTTGGGCAGGAGTAGTAGCCGGATGGTATATCCAAATTATAAGTATAGTCCTCACAGACCTCCTGCTTTATGAAGAATGGTTTCACTGCAATAATATTGCATAGACCATAGGGCCTGATTCTAGTCCTTTTGGTCACGCCCCCTTGCTGCTAGGCCATGCCCACTAATTGATGTCCCTCCTTACCTACATTTCAAAGTTGGGAAGTATGCCATAATAATGCGGACATCAGGATCCATACAATTCCATTAAGGGACAATAACATTATTTAGTCTTTAAAAGGACTCTGCCATAAATACAAGTTCTATATCCGAGCCTCATTCTCAGATCCAAGCGACAGTTTAATTTCTCTGGACTTTTAAATACACCCCGAAGCCTCATTTAGGCTGACGCTGTATTTGATATGCTTTCTCCCCACATGATGTGTGTTCATGCAAACTGATGCCGGTGGCATACATGTATGTTTTATTTCGAGCGCACTCATGTCAAGTAATTGATTCAATGTATTTTAATTAGTATTTAATTAGAAAACATCCAGTATCATCCAGTATTTCTTCTGCTGTGACAGCACCTCCGAGGGTGGCAGGTTATCTGCCACAGGGATATCTTTCAATGAACTGATTCAAACTTGCAAAGGAGGAGAGGTGCCCCCTTGGGAGCTGGAGCCCGGTGGCAGCTGACTCCATTGCCCCTCAGAGTTCCGCCTCCGGGGCGCCATGTGTGGCATAGAAGCCAGGCGGTGGCACTGCACACAATCAGGAATGCCGCTGTGTATTTGCAATCTGAGAGAAGGATAACATGTTTTCTTCCCTTGTGGGATTTGTAGGCGCGCCGGGGGTGTGTAATAGAGGGTGGCTGTGTTATGGTGGGTCAGTCCGCACAAGTCATAACACAGCTGTAATAATCCCTTGGAATAAATCTGAAGGTAAAACATTAAACCACCCGGAACCTGCTCTGATCCTTCACACTCCACAAAAACATGTTTATTCCGCAGTTTTGCTGGTGAAAATGAGTTCAAGGTTATACATGTAGTAACTACAGAGGCCAATGATTAACTGATTAGAGAACCATCTCAAGTCAATAATAACAGTGACCAGGAGAGCTGAAGGCGTGGGGGCGGGAGGATGGAGATAGCAATCACCAATAGTCCTGCCTCTACCCCGGGGCACTGATACCGCTAGGACACCTAGTGCTGCTGATACATCGCTTACCTGGAATTTATTACTAGACCTTCAGTGTTTTTCTCTCACCGTTCCTAGAAGGATCCAGGACACTGAACATTACCTGTCACATATGTGATAAGGAGATTCAAAATACTGTATATAACATGTTTACCAACTTCCTAGGAGGTGTGGCTTCAACGTGGGTGGGCGGGGCGTGGACACGTGATCGCGTTATATTGTAGCACCGCCCCCTTTTATTCAATGCCCAGATTACTTGGGTCCGATCCAAAAGATATCTGGTATTCCAAAATACAAATAAATCCAATATGTAAAATACTTCTGGTCCCGAGCATTTTGGATATGGGAGTCTCCACCTGCTTCACACTGGTACATCAACGTTATCGGAAAAAATGTACCGGTGCGAAGCAGGGGCGGGTCACTAGTACAGTGTTATAATGTGACAGTAATGGCTCAGTAACAGGGGGATGGCTGTGACAGTACAGAGAAAATTGGGTTCTGCATACCTCCCAACTTCTGTGTTGGGGGGTGGGGCGTATGCAAATGAGGGCGTGGCTTATGCTAATAAGCCGCTACCTCATTTTCATATGAGAATAGACGCTGTGCGCATGCGCACAGCGTCTATTCTATTAGATTGGGGGGTCTCCCAACTGCCACCCCCCGCAGCGGGACAATGCCTGCCGCTGGTGGGACAGGCTGACAGGACCCGAAAATCGTGACTGTCCTGCTGTAATCGTGACAGTTGGGAGGTATGGTTCTGCCTCTCTTGGGTTTCAGTGACAGAATAAGTCACCCCCCTCAGGTATGAGTCACCACAACAGCCATCGCCCCCCTCCCAACTTCAGGGCCTGGTGCCAGCGGTTCTCACCCATGATGCCCATGCTTCCTCTCACTTCCTGCTGACACAGTCAATGCCATCAGCCCATCCACTCCGCCCAGCTCTGTGCTCCTCTGCCCAGGACACTTCCCCTCACCTCACTGGCTCCCAGCTGCTCTCCGCCCGCCGACACCCGAGCGCCCAGCCACCACCGCACCACATGACCTGCGCCGGCCAATCAGCCGCATCGCCCTCTCTCCCGGCTCTATCCCATCAGTAGTGGCGCTTCCCTTCCCGGAGACTGGGGCAGATGTATTAAACCTGGCGCAGAGATAAACTGGAGATAAAGTGGAAGGAGATAACGCACCAGCCAATCAACTCCCAACTGTCATATTTCAAACACAGCTGATTGGCTGGTGCGTTATCTCCTTCCACTTTATCTCCAGTTTATCTCTTCGTCAGGCTTAATACATCTGGCCCAGTGTGAGATGACAGCAGCCAGAGAGGGTGCAACCCACCCGCAACTGTTACCAGATGTGCTGACGTCACCTGGCCGCCCCTCACTGAGTCTTCTCATGTTGTACTAAGCTTTAAATGCGTTAAAACCCCCGTTTTCTGTGGTTTTACCGCATTTCCTAATGTATGAATCGCCGGCCGCCGCATCACCGCATAGCAGGGTATTGCCACCCAAAGGGTGGGGATACTCTATAGAAGCCTATGGCTTCTTTTCGCTGCCTCCGTCGCCCCCCCTCTGGCTTACCTTGCTGCAGTTCCTCCTGGACCCGGATGATAAACCCCTCCTTCCCCTAGCAAGGCAGACGGACATCCTTCCAGCTGCAGGGGGGAGGAGGAGGCACTGGGGACAGCCACGCTGAGCTGTCCCGGCATGAGGGGAGCAGGAGGCGGCAGGGAGGTGGCGGAGACCCCCCGCACACCACATTACAGGTATCGCGGAGGGTCCTCCGTCACCGCACCGCGATGCCAGCCGCATATGTTAGTACATATGAGCTGGCATTGCAGCGGCTGGGCGGCGAGGGGCGGTGATGTATATTAATACATCCTGCCCACACACTTCCCGGCCCTGCCACAGGGATTTTTCTTTGACTTGATTTATTCAAATTGTTATTGCTCAGCTCCCATACGGGATAGGCTGATGGTTACCATACCTAAACCCTCCTTGAATTTATACTATGTAATGTTACACTATTGCCTTATGAATTAAATACATCACTTTCAAATACTGTTTTTTTTCTTGTTTGTTTGTTTTTTACTCTTGTTACTTGATGGAAGCACAATCAATCCAATCTTCATTTAACATAGTAACATAATATTGAGGTTGATAAAAGACATCCATCCATCATGATCAACCTTTGTTACAGGACTCACTAAAGTTTATGGTCTCGCTGTGATACCCCCCTGTGAAATAATTGACTTGTTATAGCCAATTATGGGCTGTACCCCTGGATGGTTTTTTTCTAATAAATGTTTGCCCAACCTTATTTTAAATGTATTTAATGTGTCTGCCCATACTACCTCCTCCGTAAAAAAGACTTTCCTCCTAATGGTACGGAATCTATTTTTATCCAGTCTAAGTGCACGCCCACGTGTCCCAGTCTCCGCCCTCTAACCAAAGAGCGTACCTGATCGTGCCCCCTGATATATTTGTACATGTTAAGCATGTCTCCTCTTAAACGTCTCTAAATTCCTAGTTTGGTTTTATCTTTCGTCATAGTTTTTCTTTTCTTGAAAATTAGTTTGCTCTGAATTTACAATTAGCGTTTGTAGCTGTGAAATCCAACATCCGCCGGTGATAGGAATCTCCGTAGAAAGAGCAGAGGGAGTTATATAAGAACGCGGGGGATCCTGGGGAACGCGGCAAGAATGCAGGACAGACGATAGACCTTTCAATTATGTAATTCTGTGTCTGGGTTCTAAAGGGGTATATACAGGGATTGACATGGCGGGTTGCCGGCATCGGTCGGGAGGGAGGGAGGGATGGCGCGAGGACAGTGCACTGGGGGGAAGGGGAAGGGGGGGCCTGCATTGACCAGCATGGGACTGCTTTCAATCTGTCAGCTCTTGCCGGCCAAGTCTATTTCTGCTTTCGATCCCGATGCCACAGGGCCGCGCAGTTAACACTGTTCAATTCAGTGTCATTTTCGATTCGATCTTGACACTGGATCGTACCGTGTATACACAGCATCAGAGACATCAACCAGACCTAATTCACCCAGGATATCTGTGTCGGCTCCCGGACTCAGCAATGACATCGTTCAGCAATATGGAATATTATGGGATATTATTTATTAAGGTATTTAAATATCGCACACGCATTCCATCGCGCTCTACAGACAACACCTAATGACACCAGAACGATAATGATCGTGAGCAGATCATGAGACAAACATACGATGGTCGCACGATCTGCTGGAGAACACGATCCGATTCCGATCCCATTCCGATCTGTACCCAGATAAAGGAATCGTTTTCAAATCCTGACGGCAGCATGTAGGATCTGCATAACGACCTACAGACCAGCGGGGACGCGCATCGGATCGGAATCGGATCTAAAACATTCCCAATTTACATACAATCGGTCTAGATTGTATCTAAATTGGGGGAATAGAGGCCGAATCTTTCTGGTGTGTACCCAGCATTCGTTAGTCCCACCAGCCCCTTCCCCAGTGGAACTCACACTCTATCACACATACACATTGGGGTCATAATGTTTGGTCAGAAGCCAGTTACTGTACCAATATATATCTGTTGAGTATGGGAGGAAACAGGATCACCCAGAGGCACCCCACGTAATCACTTTGAGAACATACAAACTCCACACAGATGGGGCCTTGGTCAGCTATTGAACTCTTGACCTCAGAACTGGGAAGTAACAATGCTAACCACTGTGCTACCATGTATGGAGATCACATGCAAATACTTTTAATTTAAAAAGATAATGTGCTTGAATATTAACAATACATAACAATACAGCTCATATATAGCCTCCGCCACACCCTGATAGGTGGCCGGCCTGGAGTGTAATAATAACACCCTGTCATTACTAGACTACCCTGTTACACTAATCTATAATAGTACAATGATTATTTAAGAGATCTTTGTAAAATGTCGCATCACAAAAATAAGCTGGGTCGATGCCTGGTTGTGGCCATCGGTGCTATCATCATCGATGGTTACCATTGTTGCCGAAAATACAAACAGTGTGACTATCGAGGGTTATCATTTTCTTTGATTGACTGGACCATGGGCCAATCAGAACCTGGGGGCATGGCTTTACGGGTGCAGAGGGTGGAGCTCTGACCGTGTCAGGAGAAAAAAAAACAAAAACGATTTATTTATGCTGTGACATCGATGAAGGAGGACCATCATTGGCAAAACTATTCTTCATCGGTCTTAATCCATTGATGATTTTGAATCATCAATGGTCGATGGCCTAGTTGTTGCCGGGACAACTTGGGTCTTGGGTGCAATGTGAAAGGGACTTTATAAATTTCCCGGGACCAGCAACCCGGCAATCCAAACAGAGTTAAAAGAAGGGTTGATCCCAGGTCGGACCCGGGTTGATATGCAGTGTGAACGGGCGACCCAGGTCCCGTTCGCACTATGGAGGATGCAGCACTCGGGGACCGCTACAGCTCCAAGCATTGCCTCCTCCCTTGTCAACGCCCCATCTGATGTCAGCGACTCGACTTATTACCAGGTCACTGTAAGGAGCTAAACATTGTAAATGCCGGGTCGCTCCCAGAATGGATCCAAATCCTGAGTGCATCTTAGGGGCCCATTTACTACGGGATCACAAGTTCTTCTGCCCAGGATCGTATTGCAATATGCGATTCTTTCACCTGTATGGATCTCCCTGCAGACGCATGGGCAGGTATTTAATGCTGTGGGCGAGCGGTGACAGCGAGCAGAGCTTCCTGCTCGCTGTCACCACTCACCCTGTCAGTATTCAACGCACCCCCTCATACGCCAATTCCCCCTCGCTCCATTTTTTGAGCGAGGGGGAATTGGCGTATGCGGCTCCAGAAGCAGCGAGACTCCCAGCTGAATACAGCGAGTTTCCTGCATTAGCCGCGGGTCTCGCTGTTTTGGGGAATTTCCACAGAATGTTGAATAGAGCGAGCGGCCGGCGTGGGGGTTAAACAGCGAGGATCGCTGGTTTTCTGCAATCCTCGCTGTTTAACCCCCTACCGGCCGCATTGAATACCTGCCAGTGACTGCGGCCCAAATATTATGTAATAAATGGGCCCATTGGAGGGCGATAAAGTGGAGAGACAAAGTACCAGCCAATTAGCTGCTGTCTTTTATAAAACTTAGGGGTGAGATGTACTAAGCAGACTCCAAGTGATAAAATGGAGAGCGATAAACAACCAGCCAATCACCGCCTACATGTCATTTTTCAAACCCAGCCTGTAACATGACAGGTAGATGCTTATTGGCTGGTGGTTTATCGCTCTCCATTTCATCACTTTTTAAGCTTAGTACATCTGGCCCACAGTCTGTAACATGACAAGTAGATGCTGATTGGCTGGGGGTTTATCACTCTCCAAGGCTTAGCACGGATGGGGTAAAGGTTAGCATTACTGCCTTACAGCGCTGAGGTCATGGGTTCGATTCCCACCATGGCTCTAACTGTGCGGAGTTTGTATACTCTCCCCGTACTTGCGTGGGTTTCCTCCGGGTACTCCGGTTTCCTCCCACAATCCAAAAATATACTGGTAGGTCAATTGGCTTCCAACAAAAATTAACCCTAGAATGTCTGTGTGCGCGTGTACATGTGGTAGGGAATATAGATTGTAAGCTCCACTGGGGAAGGGACTGATGCGACTGTTCATATATTCTCTGTACAGCGCTGCAGAATATGTATGCGCTATATAAGAAACTGTTAATAAATAAATAAATTGACTCCATGATGCAAATAAATTCAGAAAATAAGCATAAACCACATTAGCGCATGATCCGCGCAGTAATTATGTATCGGAGATGTTTGTGTCCACGGTAAAATCTCTGTGACTTGGGTCATCCTTTAATGTGAGCTCTGTAATAAGTATGGACATTACATCAATTAGCTACTAAGAAATCTGTTCTGATGTATAAAAAATGAATTTAATACATTTTATAAGAGTGAGTGATAATAAATACTGGGAGCTTTGTACAAAGACAGCTGATCGCTCGCAGCATCATACAGACAATTACACACTGCAATATGACTAGTGACGGACAATCCCGGCTCCTACTGCACAGCCTGACCGCGGAGCTTATTCCTAGTGATGTAGCCATTAGCTTAGGCATTGGGGATTACTTATAGGGAATGGAAGGCCTGATTCAGAGGTGGGCGCGGTGCCGATGTTTGTGCAAGTGATTATTTGCTGCTACGCTTGTGTGGAAAGTCTAAGCAATGGAAGTGATGGGAGTGCCATGGGTGTGTTGTGGGAGCATGATGGGAGTGCCATGAGTGTGTTATGGGTGTGTTGTGGGAGTGTGATGGGTGTGTTGTGGGAGCGTGATGGGTGTGTTATGGGAGTGCCATGGGTGTGTTGTGGGACCGTGATGGGAGTGCCGTGGGAGCATGATGGGAGTGCCATGGGTGTGTTGTGGGAGCGTGATGGGAGTGCCATGAGTGTGTTATGGGATTGCCATGGGTGTGTTGTGGGAGTGTATGGGAGCATGATGGGAGTGCCATGGGTATGTTGTGGGAGCGTGACGGGAGTGTTGTGGGAGCGTGATGGGTGTGTTGTGGGAGCGTGATGGGAGTGCCATGGGTGTGTTGTGGGAGCGTAATGGGAGTGCCATGGGTGTGTTGTGGGAGTGTATGGGAGTGCCATGGGTGTGTTATGGGAGTGCCATGGGTGTGTTGTGGGAGCGTGATGGGAGTGTGATGGGAGTGCCATGGGAGTGTTATGGGAGTGCCATGGGTGTGTTGTGGGAGCGTGATGGGAGTGTCGTGGGTGTGTTATGGGAGTGCCATGGGTGTGTTGTGGGAGCATGATGGGAGTGCCTGGGTGTGTTGTGGGAGCGTGATGGGAGTGTCGTGGGTGTGTTGTGGGAGTGTGATGGGAGTGCCATGGGTGTGTTGTGGGAGTGTGATGGGAGTGCCATGGGTGTGTTATGGGAGTGCCATGGGTGTGTTGTGGGAGCGTGATGGGAGTGCCATGGGTGTGTTGTGGGAGCGTGATGGGAGTGCCATGGGTGTGTTGTGGGAGCGTGATGGGAGTGCCATGGGTGTGTTATGGGAGTGCCATGGGTGTGTTATGGGAGTGCCATGGGTGTGTTGTGGGAGTGCCATGGGTGTGTTGTGGGAGCGTGATGGGAGTGTCGTGGGTGTGTTGTGGGAGCGTGATGGGAGTGCCATGGGTGTGTTATGGGAGTGCCATGGGTGTGTTGTGGGAGTGTATGGGAGCGTGATGTGAGTGCCATGGGTGTGTTGTGGGAGCGTGATGGGAGTGCCATGGGTGTGTTATGGGAGTGCCATGGGTGTGTTGTGGGAGCGTGATGGGAGTGCCATGGGTGTGTTGTGGGAGCGTGATGGGAGTGCCATGGGTGTGTATGGGAGCGTGATGGGAGTGCCATGGGTGTGTTATGGGAGTGCCATGGGTGTGTTATGGGAGTGCCATGGGTGTGTTGTGGGAGCGTGATGGGAGTGCCATTGCTGTGTTGTGGGAGTGTATGGGAGCTTGATGGGAGTGCCATGGGTGTGTTATGGGAGCGTGATGGGAGTGCCATGGGTGTGTTGTGGGAGCGTGATGGGAGTGCCATGGGTGTGTTATGGGAGGGCCGTGGGAGTGTTGTGGGAGCGTGATGGGAGTGCCATGGGTGTGTTGTGGAAGCATGACGGGAGTGTAATGGGTGTGCCATGGATGTGTTATGGGAGTGTCATGGGTGTGTTATGGAAGCGTGACGGGAGTGTAATTGGTGTGTAATGGGTGTGTTGTGGGAGTGGTATATTTCCCCTTAAAAAGATACAATGGAACTGGAGAGGGTCCAGAGAAGGGCAACCAATCTGATGAAGGGTTAAGAAGTGTTGGGCTACAAGGAACAGTCAGCCAGACTAGGAATGGTTACATTGGAAGGAAGGAGCTTAAGAGGGGACATAATTAATATCTACAAATACACCCGCGGCCAATACAGAGATCTGTCAGGGGCCCTGATTACCATGAGGTCTATGCACAGAACACGTGGACATCCCCTAAGGCTGGAGGAAAGGAGATCTCACACTCAGCGGAGGAAAGGGTTCTTCACAGTAAGATCTGGAATTGTCTGATGAGACTGTGATTATATATAAGAAAGGGTTGGTCCAAGTTTTAGCAGAGAAAGACAGGTCCAGCGGGGTAAATATCTCCTCCTTAGAACAGTTGCACTAAGGATCATGGGTAAAATGGTGCCATTGTGTTAAAGGCTCAGTTTAAGCGATAATCGCTCGGCCTCTTATTTGTCTTTGTGTCCGTTACGTCTTTTATCCTAATGAATCCTGACTGTTTGATTACAGGAACATAATCTGCTCATTTTCCTGTCCGGCTCAGATTAATCCCCTGATGTGTAACCTCCAGGTGCTGGTTACTAAAGGTGCCCATACACTAGTAAGATTTATCTTCAGATCTGGCTGGTTGGAACAAAAACATGGTTATGGATGAGTGACAGTTTGTCAGTTTTCCAGCATTTCCAAGCAAATGGTGAACTGTCATTTGCTCTCATCCATAACCATGTTTTTGTTCCAACCAGACAGATCTGCAGCTAAATCTGCGTGTGTATGGGCACCTTTAGCTTTCTCTGCTGGCGAGACGTCTGCTCAGTCTCCATGTTCAATGGTCATCATGTGTAATGCTGGCGGTACACTAGAACGTCATGTACGCACGCACGATTCTCAGCAGGTTATGCGATCGATTGCGTGCACATCATGGTATATCGGTTCAATCGGTATATTGGTTGCTAAGGGCAACAACTCAGAATCCAGTTTGTATTTATTTAGCACCTTCTAGAAGATAATAGATAGTATCTGATTGGTTACCCGTAGCAACATCCCCTGAGAAATTGAACTCACCTCTTAGTAAATTTCCCCTACCGTGTGTCAAAAATGCACCAAATCGTGAGTCCGGGGCTGCTGTGGAGTTCAAGGGAATCGCGACACAATCAGAATCGGAAGCTGGTCATTGTAGTGTATGACCAGCTTCACTGTAACCCGGCCCAAAGTGTTCGTCGTTACCCCCAATCGCGTATCGTCCTCTCACATGCAGCCGCTTCAGAGAGAATGATTTATTCTAGCCAAGCTCACAAGACCCTCGGGTACAAAGACCCCTGAATTTGTCCGATGTCCCCCTCGGAATGTACGGGCCAGTTCCTAGAAACTCTGCTCTGTTCTGCTTACACAACACCCGCTGTGGTGATAACATTATTGTCCCTGCTTTGTTTTGTATATGTCACTTATTGGGTTATCTGTTTGTTGTGATAACTGGTTTGGGAGCTGGAACACAACTGGATATGAACTTGGGAGACCCGGAGTTCATGGCGAGTCCGCTAAGGACAGAGCGAGTTTAACCGTTAATCATTAGTGTGTGATTGGAAGCAGAAGCGTAGGACACTGGTCACATAGAGCCTAGCGAGCAGGCCTGAATGAGCCCCATAATTAACATTCAGGCCTCTAGAGAGCATACAGAAGAGAGCTTATTCCATATTGCCCATGCGTTACAGGATAGAAGTCATTTACAGCCCAAATAAATCTTTGGTTCTGTTTCATATTTTTCTTTAATAAAAATTGTTCATTGTTCTTCATTAACCCTTTTTCAGGCCAAATTATTTTATTTTTGCAATTCAAACAGTCTGGTTTAAATGTTTAAATTAACTGTCATTTTTATTTTTTTAAATTCAAAAACGGTCTGCATTGAATGTTGAACGATGTTAATGTTCTTACTGTAATGTTCTAGCGCTAGGGCTGTTGAGCCTGAATAGACGTTGGACCTGAAAGGGTTAAACTGAATGTAACAGGACTCCCGGAATCCGTTATACTGTAGTGTAATAACGCTACCGATCTCTGTGTTTTTGCAGTTGGTTAAAACAGCAGAACTGGATCCGCGGGAGAACTATATTCTGGGGTTCCACCCTCACGGGGTCCTTATTGCCGGAGCTTTCACCAACTTCTGTACCGAGGCCACGGGATTTCCGGACCTGTACCCCGGGGTCACGCCGCACCTCCTGATGTTGCCACTATGGTTCCGGGCTCCATTCTTCAGGGACTATATTATGAGCGGCGGTAAGTGCACCTCACCGGGATACGGTTCTAATTTAGGCCGACATGCATTGGGTCGACCGCTGTAGGTCGACAGGGTTGGAAGGTTGACGCAAGCATTAGGTCGACAATGGCTAGGTCGACAGTGAAAAGTCCAATATGATTTTTTTCATGTTTTTTGGTCCGAATGTTGACATAGAGCCGCACTCCGCTATAATTAATAGCAGGATGAATCTCAGGGTGACACAATCACTAGATCAGGCCTGGCCAACCTGTGGCTCCCCAGATGTTGTGAAACTACAAATCCCAGCATGCCTTGCCACAGTTTTAGCATTCCGTTCTAGCAAAACTGTGGCAGTGCATGCTGGGACTTGTAGTTTTACAACAGCACAGGCCTGCACTAGAGCAGCGTCCTGCACTCTCTGTGTTATCGTCATCTCCTGCTACTACGCCGGCTAACCTGTCCGCCATCGCGGTCTTAGTGGATGGATTGGAGGAAGAGGCGCCATTGTTGTGCGTCACCAGAAGTAGTGGCAGTATGTCAGCTCCACCTCGCGCTACACAATGGGACTGTTTGTGTCCTCCCTTCCCCCATATAGTCCCCTTTTCCCCTGAGAACGAAGGGCCCACTGCTGACAACCACCGCTGTGTGGTATATTGTGAACCTGGGTTGGAGTGGAGGAGGGGGGGGCCTAAATTCCACTCACAAGTTCCGCCACTGGACCATGAGCCTATAGCGGGTGATTCTGGTCTGATGGGTCCCCAGAGTATTCGCAACAGGAACCGATGTTTGCACCCTGTGCATGCACAGGGCCGCTGTGCGGACACCTTTGGCAACTTGCCCAGTCGCTGAGGCACTTGCACCAGGGGTCGGGGGATGGAGGCGGGCAGGGGGGCTGTCACATAGGGACGCCCAGCATTTCCTGGGCGTAGCCACAAAAATGGTGAGTGTGCCAAGGAAATTGCTGGGCGTCCCCATGTGAACGCAGACGGGCACCTGGTGGGGCGATGACTTCCCAGGACATCAGCGCCCGCCCCGTCATGCGTCCCAGACACTCGCAAATATAAGTCAGTCTTGGCTAACCTGTATTTGCAAACGGGTGGCACACTCATTTAACAGTCGGCGAGCATCGAATGCCCAGGTACGCTCCCTTTGCAAATGGATGTTTATGCAAAACATCAATTTGCAATGCGCCGGGAATGTAAGCTCATCGGTGGCCATTCGCCAAGCAGGTGGGGTTAGTTGGCTCGCTAAGGGGCGAATTTCTGATGCTTAGCAATCCAAGAAGTTTCAGGCCCATAGTCCGCTGACAAAAGGAACAGAAGGGCGTTTTCCCCATGGCCCAGCCTTGTTTCTACAGACGGAATGGTGTTGATCTTGCTTCGGCAATTAGAGGCAACAAACGTCCAGATATGTTCTGATGGAGAACGCTGTAAACATCATAAGACAACCTTCATTTTATTACGTACAATAAAAAAAAAAACGATTTGCAGAGATCAGTTATTCAGTGGTATTGTGGTCTTGTAGGACTGATCCCGTCGGATAAAGAGAGCGCATCCTACTTGCTGAGGAGAAAAAAGGGTGGAAATGCTGTAGTCATCGCGGTGGGCGGAGCCCCGGAGTCGCTGGACGCTCGACCCGGCGCATTCACCCTGCTGCTGAAAAACAAAAAAGGATTTATCAAACTTGCCATACAACACGGGTAATGTCATTCACTACTTCCGTTGTGTCATTTTACAAAAATAGACTCCGCCCACTTTGGTGTGTAATTATTAGGAAAGATTTCTAGGGTGGAACGCAAAACGGCCAACGAGACTTATTAATGACGTTGCAATGATGTGCAGTAATTTATAGCAAACTACAAAACCAAACTGAACGTCGATTTCTTATTTCTAAGGACCAGATGTATGAAGCTTAAAAAAGTGATAAAGTAGAGAGTGATAAACAGCCAGCCAATCAGCTTCCACCTGTTATTTTTCAAACCCAGCCTGTGACATGGCAGGTAGGAGCTGATTGGCTGGCAGTTTATCACTCTCCATTTTATCACTTTTGAAGCTTGATACATCTGGCCCTTATAGCTAATACCCTTCCACCAATATATATATATATATTTTTTGCATGCAGAATAAATACTGTCTGCTTTTGCATGCAGCCAAAAGTGTAACATATTTTACTCAAGTTAGTCAGTTACCCAAGTAGGACTTGGCATGTGCCCAAAATGTGGGCGTGAACTAGCGGCCATTGGGGGAGATGTTATGCAAATTAGGTTACTCCCGCTAGGCCACAAATCTAACTTTCTCTCTCTCTGCACATGTTACATCTGCCCCACCTGCAGTGCAGCATGGTTTTGTCCATCTGCAAAAATTGCAGCCATGCTAACTGTCCTGAATCAGCCCCTCAGTCCACAAAGCCCCATTACTGCCCAGGTTTTAAGGTTATCCATGCAATGATGGTTTAATCACAGAGGAGCTAAGTAAGCCACCTGTGTTCAAGTATGATCTCCAGTCGGAGGTACTCTCATCTGCTGCCTCTTTGGTCTCACTGTAGTTATTGTCCCTGCTTTTGTGTAGAGCTTCCTTGGTCCCAGTCTTTTCATTTGGAGAAAATGAGGTCTTTGACCAGGTGGACAACCCCAAAGGATCTTTCCTGAGGACGGCCCAGGAGAAGCTGCAGCAGCTCATGGGTGTGGCCCTCCCACTCTTCCATGCTCGGGGGATCTTCCAGTACAGCTTTGGTCTGCTCCCGTACAGAAGGCCCATTTGTACCGTCGGTAAGTTCCCAGGCCAAGCGGTTTGGTTATTTCCTAAATGTTTTCATAGTGTTCTACCAGATCCCAGGCTCCTGGGGAAATGCTCTTCTGTCCCCAGCACCCTGTTGTCACCAGTGGGTGTGGATCACAGCGTCAACATTTGGTCGATAGTGTCTAGGTCGACTCCAAAAGGTCGGCATTTACAAGGATAACATGGGAAAAAGGTCAAAACAAGGTAAAGGTCAACACATAAAAAGGTCGACATGAGTTTTTCACCTGTTTTTGGTGTCAACCAAATGAAGTTGACCTGTTGATTGTCGACCTAGACACTGTTGGCCTATCGTCCGGATCCCGTCACCAGCATGTCGCCCAATATACTTATGTAAGAGTAGGCAAGCAATACTAGCGCCACTTACTGGCCAATAGCGGCATTGCTGCTCCCCCATTCCCCACGGACGCGGAGAGAGGGAAGATCATGATTGGCTTTGGGGCTGATGTACGAAGCAGGGATAAGAGAGGATGTAGACCAGCCCATGGCATCCAATCAGCTTTGAGGAAGAAATTATAAAGTGCATTCTATAAATGATAGATGGCAGTTGATTGGTTGCCATGGGCAACTTCTCCACTGGTTTACTTCACTAATTTCACTGCTTGGTGCATGAACTCCAATGTAAGGTAAAAGTGGTCCCAGGATGCCGACGGAACGCAGACTTTTTTTAAAGTGGCAAAACCAGGGGTAGAGTGGAGGGGGTGGGGCATCACGAGCAGAGCATCGGTGATCACTGGCTGTCAGAACTGTACCCCCACCCCCACCCCCCATTCCCACGGGACACTGCGGCCCACGAGTAAGACAGTGGCACAGCGTCCAATTAGCAAGACTGTCCCGCTGTAATCGGTAAAGTTGTGTAATGTTGTGTGGTATGTGGCCATATAAAGCTGGAGATACTGTATATCTGTCATGCCCTCACTGCCTGTTGTCACTCTTCCCAGGTGACAAGTTCATACAACCAGGGATCTAAGAGTAAAGTAACAAATAATGGGACTGATAATTACACACTGGAGCCAATTAATCAGAGTTCCCAGGATAAACAGTTCATTGATTTCCAAGGATAGATTGTTTGCCTCAGTTTTATAGCTGTAAGACTTTGTTACGCCTGATAAACCTTATCCTTGTGACAGTCCGCACGGAAAGCAGCGTTACGCCATCTCTCCGATACACTGTATTCAATTTGTGCCGCCATTTCCGCCGGTGCAAATAGTGGCACTCGTCTGTTCAATGCTGCCATTACCGAAAGCATTGAAGGCTGTCAGATCCAACTGTCGGAAATGGCCACGGATTGGTGAATTCACAGACGTTTTTCGCCAATCTGTAGCCATTTTCGTCGAACCACAGACTTTCCGACGCTCGACAGTCTGAACTGTCGAGTTACTGTTGAATCAGACAAAATTGCTGTCGGAACTGTCGGAATGTTCAAACAGTTGGAACCCCAGATTGAATACCGCTCTTAAGGTCAGAGATTTGTCTATCTCACTTCCACCACCGGGAAAACCACGGAACCTCATTCTGCACCAACAGTACAGGTGTGAGGCTATCAGGAAGCGACAGCGGAGTTGGCACCACACGGCAAGCAGACTGCTGCCATCTGGAGGCAGGGAAGGGGCGGCAATGCCGTTTAGGGAGGGAGGAGAAGTCAGAGATCTTGGACATTGGCTGATGATTTCCCAGCCCCATGGGCGGCCTGCTCAGCACTGTGGATGCCGGGGGTGTGGCCATGCCTGCCGGGTACCTGGGCCCGCTGGAGTTCTCTATAGCCCTGGAGTTACAGGTACAGCCTTCCACACAGTTATACACGCTGGTAGATGGAGTGGAGGTCAGTGCAGCAAGTATAAGTGGGTACCAGATATTATAAAGCTCAACGGAATATTCTGCGCTATATAAGGAACTGTAAATACATGAACTAAATAATAGCGGTGCAGGATGCTGGAACAGTGGTTATATCGGCAGGTATTGAAGTAGAGGGCTCCGGTCTTCCAATGTGGCACTCATACACAGGGGGAAATTTACTAAAGGAAATTTGTAATAAATAGGTGTATTTGTATCCAGAAATGCACTTATTTTTGACATTTACTATCCCGAAAATATGGCACATCAATACGACTACGAATTGCGGTATTTTCGGGATAGTAAATGTCAAAAATAAGTGCATTTCTGGATACAAATACACCTATTTTTTACAAATTTCCTTTAGTAAAGTTCCCCCATAGTCTCTGGATGGCACTGCGGTTGTGGAGTAGTAGCCTCAGCAGCCATCTTGGTACAGAGAATGAATCCCATCACCACGTATTACAAGAAGAATATATTAGTTTATTTTGAAATTCAATTGACAATGCTTTAATAAGCTGTTTAACAAACCCTTTATGAAATTAAACTGGAGTTATTAAGAGAGGCACTTGCAAATTAATTAATGGACATGATGCTGATTATATGTGCACAAGGCACCCTGGTTACCTGTGCACGAGGCACCCCGGTTACATGGTTACTTGCCCACGAGACATGCAGGTTACATGTGCACGAGACATGCTTGGTACCTGTGCAGGAGGCGTGCTGGCTACCTGTGTACGAGGCACCCCGGTTACATGGTTACTTGCCCACGAGACATGCTGGTTACATGTGCACGAGACATGCTTGGTACCTGTGCAGGAGGCATGCTGGCTACCTGTGTACGAGGCACCCTGGTTACATGGTTACTTGCCCACGAGACATGCTGGTTACATGTGCAGGAGGTGTGCTGGGTACCTGTGCAGGAGGCATGCTGGGTACCTGTGCAGGAGGCGTGCTGGGTACCTGTGCAGGAGACACGCTGGGTACCTGTGCAGGAGACATGCTGGGTACCTGTGCAGGAGACACGCTGGGTACCTGTGCAGGAGACACGCTTGGTACCTGTGCAGGAGGCGTGCTGGGTACCTGTGCAGGAGGCATGCTGGGTACCTGTGCAGGAGGCGTGCTGGGTACCTGTGCAGGAGACATGCTGGGTACCTGTGCAGGAGACACGCTGGGTACCTGTGCAGGAGACACGCTTGGTACCTGTGCAGGAGGCGTGCTGGGTACCTGTGCAGGAGGCGTGCTGGGTACCTGTGCAGGTGGAGTGCTGGTCACCTGTGCACACAGCATCCTGAGTAAGGAAATAGTCCTGAATTACAGGACAGTATCTCAGTGACTGAATGGGTTAGAGACACATAATTAGGGAGTGGAAAGTCTGGAGGTGGAAGATGTTTGTATAACACTAATAATACACTGGTTGTGTTTGTTGGGCTAATGGGATGAGCGTTGGGGTAATGAGCGCAGTGCGGCTGTTATTAGACCCAATCCTATAGCAGGACACAATCCCTCTGCGTATAGCAGCTGACAATGCGCAGGCTGTCCGATGGCACTATGTCTGATAAATAGAGTAATAATTCCACTTGTGACCGGCACTAATGTGCCAGACAAACAGCTCCCCGTACACAATGTACCGGCAGATACTATTACACATGGTGACTGGGCACAGAGGCCTTATTAATAGTATCAGATATGTGCTCTAATGTCCACTTACAGTCAGCGGGGTAAACAATGGGCACCTGGGGCCACGCTCAGATCCGCAGATTAAGATAAGCCATTCCATTTACTGCATCCTTTCCGATTTCTTGGAGAGATTCTGTTTTCGCAGCTGCGCCAATTTTCCTAAACAACTCCAGCCCTCAGGTACCCCCCAACAGGCCAGGTTTTGTGGATTGCTTTAATCAAGCACAGGTGTTTAGCTAGTTATCCCTGAGATCCTGAAAATATGACCTGTGGCCAGGGAAGCGGGGTTAAGCTTAGGGGCCATTTATCTTTTCATCCAAATGTATTACCCTTCAGGTACAGGGAGCCGCCCGTCCCTTCGCTCTGGTTCGCTGGGTACCTTACCGACTGCACTACCCCACCGGCAGTGCGGTATGTAGCCCATAGACTACAATGGGCTACCGCCGTCTCAGAATGGCGGTAGCCCCGGACCCACTGTGATGCTGCCCAATGTTGATACATTGGGCAGCATCGCATCCCCTTTAGAAATCTATGGGGGATGTGTCTGGCGGTGCAGGGGGGATCATAGATTCCTGCTGAGGTCCCTCCGTGATACATGTGGGGGATACTTAAAATATGTGGCTAATTTCCCAATAACACCCGGTTTCAGGGAATTAGCCGCATGGAGCAGCACGGATGGTGTAGTGGTTAGCATTACTGCCTCACAGCACTGAGGTCATGGGTTCTATCCCCACCATGTGTTATATATACGGGGCAGTACAGATGGTGTAGTGGTTAGCATTACTGCCTCACAGCACTGAGGTCATGGGTTCTATCCCCACCATGTGTTATATATACGGGCAGTACGGACGGTGTAATGGTTACATTACTGCCTCGCAGCGCTGAGGTCATGGGTTCTATCCCCACCATGTGTTATATATACGGGGCAGTACGGATGGTGTAATGGTTAGCATTACTGCCTCACAGCACTGAGGTCATGGGTTCTATCCCCACCATGTGTTATATATACGGGGCAGTACGGATGGTGTAATGTTACATTACTGCCTCACAGCACTGAGGTCATGGGTTCTATTCCCACCATGTGTTATATATACGGGGCAGTACGGACGGTGTAATGGTTACATTACTGCCTCACAGCGCTGAGGTCATGAGTTCTATTCCCACCATGTGTTATATATACGGGGCAGTACGGAGGGTGTAATGGTTAGCATTACTGCCTCACAGCGCTGATGTCATGGGTTCTATTCCCACCATGTGTTATATATACAGGGCAGTACGGACGGTGTAATGGTTAGCATTGCTGCCTCACAGCGCTGAGGTCATGGGTTCTATCCCCACCATGTGTTATATATACGGGGTAGTACGGATGGTGTAATGGTTAGCATTACTGCGTCACAGCACTGAGGTCATGGGTATCCCCCACCATGTGTTATATATACGTGGCAGTACGGATTGTGTAATGGTTAGCATTACTGCCTCACAGCGCTGAGGTCATGGGTTCTATTCCCACCATGTGTTATATATACGGGGCAGTATGGATGGTGTAATGGTTAGCATTACTGCCTTACAGCACTGAGGTCATGGGTTCCATTCCCACCATGGAGTTTGTATATTCTCCCCGTACTTGCGTGGGTTTCCTCCGGGTACTCCGGTTTCCTCCCACAATCCAATAATATGATGGTAGGCTAAGAGAAAAAAATGGGGTCACTTGCGCTAATTAAATGTAAGATGAGCAGCTCAATGGTGGTAGAAAAGGAAAAGATTCCTTTTGTTTCCTGTAATAAATTTGAAAAAATAAGCGCTAATGGAAGGAGAAAAAAGAGGAAAAAAAACGGGTTGCAGAAAAGTATAAGGAGAAAGAAACAAAGCGGCACCTGTAAAGAAACGGGATTAGTAGAAAATGTTTACGCTCCTTTGCAGGAGTGAGAGGTGAGTCCGTTCGGGATACCTGTAATCTGTCCCTACCTCTATCCTAGCGCTGACGTGCAGGCTGTAGCGTGGAGGGAGCGAGCGGCAGAGATGTAAAAGCCGCGTCTGAGTAAGCTCCGTTGCTGCAGCTTGTCAGCGCGTCCCGTAGCGTCCCGTCTTCAACTGATGGTATTCTTAGCGGGGTCGGGGCTGGAGAGCGGGGTGATGATGTGTGGTATTCCTCTTCTTGAACGGGCAGCAGGATCAACGCGTTTCATGCGCCAAGCGCACTTTTTCAAGATAAATTCTGCTGGATACTGTTGTCTCTTTTAAAAGGATAGAGGTAGGGACAGATTACAGGTATCCCGAACGGACTCACCTCTCACTCCTGCAAAGGAGCGTAAACATTTTCTACTAATCCCGTTTCTTTACAGGTGCCGCTTTGTTTCTTTCTCCTGATACTTTTCTGCAACCCCTTTTTTTTCCTCTTTTTTCTCCTTCCATTAGCGCTCATTTTTTCAAATGATGGTAGGCTAATTGGCTCCCAACAAAATTAACCCTAGAATGTCTGTGTGTGCGTGTACATGTGGTAGGGAATATAGATTGTAAGCTCCACTGTTCAAATAACGGAATAAATAATAGATACATATTACATGATAAATGGGCCCCTTAGGTACTAGTGGGGGGGATTTAGAGTTAGGCTGCTGGGAGGAAGGGTGAGGCTGTAGGGGGTTAGGTTCAGGCTGTGGAGTGGGGAAGTCAGGCTGTGGGAGGAGGGTTAGGCTGTGGGGTGGGGAGGTTAGGCTGCGGGGAGGAAGGGGTGAGGCTGTGGGGTGGTTAGGCTGCGGGGAGGAAGGGGTGAGGCTGTGGGGTGGTTAGGCTGCGGGGAGGAAGGGGTGAGGCTGTGGGGTGGGGAGGTTAGGCTGTGGGGAGGAAAGGGTGAGGCTGTGGGGTGGGGAGGTTAGGCTGCCGGGAGGAAGGGGTGAGGCTGTGGGGTGGGGAGGTTAGGCTGTGGGGTGGGGAGGTTAGGCTGCCGGGAGGAGGGTTAGGCTGCAGAGTCTGTGTAGGGATTCTTCGTATCAAGATGACACGGTCTGTCTTTTGACCACTGAAATACAGTATTGTATGTTTCCCCCTGTAATTCATATAGACCCCTGTGGGTTTGTGTTCTAAGAAACATTGGGGCAGATGTATTCAGCCTGGTGAAGAGATAACGTGGATGGTGATAACGCACCAAATAATCAGCTGTGTCTGAAAAATAGCAGTTAGGAGTTGACTGGCTGGTGCGTTATTACCTTCCAATTTATCTCCCCTTTATCTCCTCACCAGGTTTAGTACATCTGCCCTAACATGTTACTGTTTCAACACACAATTATTATTCCACAGAACCTATGATTTAGTACTCCCCACTCTCAGGAGTTACCCAGCTCTGCTCCTGACCTCTGGAATACACTCCCAACCTTCATATGTGCACTTAACACCATGCTGGGACCAGTAGTACGCCTGTAAAGAACAATATTTATATTGATAATAATACTCCGTTACCTCCTCAACCAAAGTCCCAACGGTGCGGAGAAGAACTCATCCTAGAGGAACCCATTTTTTGGGAGTCCCCACTTCCTTAGGAATCCCAGCGGTGGTACAGGATATCGTTGCTTAGAGACTAATTATCCAGTAAGGTCCAAAAACCATAATCAAAATAAATGAAATTACTGCTGCTTCTTATAACAGATTTGCTATGTATTGCTGCTAGAGAGGTGACCAGCAATCTCTGTGCTCAGTCATGCTTTATATAGTGACACATGTAATAATAACTCCTTTGTCAGAATACGTGTAAATAAATCCTTTGTTTCCTGCAGTCGGGAAG
This sequence comes from Crinia signifera, assembly GCF_055691185.1. Lineage (NCBI taxonomy): Eukaryota > Metazoa > Chordata > Amphibia > Anura > Myobatrachidae > Crinia > Crinia signifera. The sequence goes on from NC_139218.1 coordinate 389,926,428, forward strand.
CCCATCAAGGTTACCGAGAATCCCAACCCGTCCAGCGAGGAGATAGACCAGATGCACCAGATCTACACCGAGAAACTCTGCGAATTGTTCGAGGAGCACAAGGCCCAGTATAACGTCCCGGCGGACAAGCATCTGACATTTATATAACGTCCCGGCAGACAAGCATCTGACATTTATATAACGTCCCGGCGGACAAGCATCTGACATTTATATAACGTCTCCCACAGGCATAAATGACTCCCGTTTACAACGCATCTCACGGCATCCGGATATCCGATGGCGCAATAAACAGTTCTTCAACATATTCAGTATATTTGTTGTTTGTATTTTCTAACCAGACTTGCCCACTCTTCCAGAAGCACCACCCGATATTCAGCATTATGGGGGGGGATTCAGATTTTAATGGACAGGGCCCGTTCCGATGGTGGAGGGGGGGGGGGCTGAACGTTTTTGCGCATGTGCAAACCCTGTTTTCGCGAGCCATTCGCTCTAGAGGGTGCGGGTGGGGGCAGACACCGGGCCGAGCAAGGGACCGCCCAGTGTTTTATGGGCGTCGCCATGAACACGCTGGGTGTGGCGGCTGACGTCACATGACACCAGCCCCCGCCGCCTTTTTTCGTCGAACAGCGGCCTAAATATTTATTTCGGAAGGGGAGAGAAATCAATCGATGGTCACCGACCATCGAATGATTTCTCTCCCCTTTGGCCGATGCGAGGGGATGTGGGCGGTGCGGAGGGGGGGGGGGGCGGTCATTCCTCAAGGTGGCAGGTGGTCCTTACCCTCTCACTTGGCAGCGAAAGAATGCTGCTTAGCGAGCAGCTCTGAATCAGGCCCCATGATTGTGAACGGTAAAGTTGCCACGCGGGGGGGAGGTATGCGCTACAATATTCCGGTGTCCATGTCGACAGGTAGCGACAATGACAATCAAAAAAACCCTGAAAAACTCACGCTGACCTTTTCATGTGTCAACCTTTTGTCAGTGCCGACGCACTGCGTTCTGACCAAGGGCATGTGTTGTTTTTTTTCCTTTTGGTGTCGACTGATTGACTGTCCACCTAAATAACTTAGACCAGGGGTGGCCAATGCCCGGCTCTCGAGCCGCATGTGGCTCTCCCCCTTGCTAAGTGCGGCTCCTGCTGCCCTCCGTCCCTGTCCCCCCGCTGCCGGTTCCCCGGCACGAATCCATCTCCTTGAGGGGAGGAGAGCGTGCATTGCGCATGTCTCCTACCCATTAGTGTGCACCATTGTGACTGGGCCGTCCGCCAATCAGAGCTCGCGTGCCGACAGCCAATCAGGAGCCGGCCCGCGAGCTTTGATTCGTGGATGGACCAGTCACAGGGAAGTGAGGGGGGGAAGGAGACGTGCGCTGTGCTGTGCTCTCCTCCCCTCCGTGACATGCAGGAGTCGGACTGCAGGGGGACGCCGCGGCCAGACTGTCCTCTCCCCGCCCGGCAGCAGCAGCAACAACGGTGAGTGCTGCTGCTGGGAAATTATCATGGGGGGCATAACTAGCACTGTGGGGGGCATATGTGGCATTGTGGTAACATATCTGGCACTGGGCACATAACTAGCACTGTGGGGGCATATGTGTGGCATTGTGGGGACATACCTGGCACTGGGCACATAACTAGCACTGTGGGGGCATATGTGTGGCATTGTGGTAACATATCTGGCACTGGGAGCATGGGCATATATGTGTGGCACTGGGGGCATATCTGGCACCGTGGGGCATATATGTGTGGCACTGGGGGCATATCTGGCACCATGGGGCATATATGTGTAGCACAGGGGGCATACCTAGCACTGTTGGGGGGCATATCTGGCACTGGGGACATAAAGTTTTGTCATGTAGCCACTCCCCCTTGTGTCATATGACTACTCCCCCTGACCACGCCCCTGACCGCACCCCTTTTTTGCCGCGCGCGCATGATGTCGGCTCTTTGGCTTGATTGCCGATATTTTTCGGCTCTTTACCTCGGACCGGTTGGCCACCCCTGACTTAGACCTTTCCATCCGAACCCCTCTGAGGGATATCCCGGCTTGTACAGACGGTATCATCACACTGACTGAGGTACTCATTAATTCCCCTGTACCTAAACGTGGATATCCTGAAAACCTGCACTGCTGGATGCCTTGAGGACTGCATTCAGGAACCACTGCTGTAGGTAGAAAGTCAAGAAAGTCCTCATTTTGCCAGCCGATATAGGGGGTTATTCTCGTTCACTCTTTCTAACAAATTCCTTCTTAGATGGACAAAACCATGTGCACTGCAGGGGGGCAGATGTAACATGTGCAGAGAGAATTAGATTTGGGTGAGTTATTTTGTTTCTGTGCAGGGTAAATACTGACTGCTTTATTTTTACACTGCAATATAGATCTCACTTTGAAGTAAAACCTCTCCCAAATCTAACTCTCTCTGCACATGTTACATCTGCCCCACCTGCAGTGCACATGGTTTTGTCCATCAAAGAAGGAATTTGTCAGAAAGAGTGAACCAAAATAACCCCCATAATGCAAAGTGTGAGTGAGCAGGACCCTGTGTGGGGGTCCAGGGAATGTTTCAGTGTTGAACTGTTTGGGGTCTATAATATGAAGTACAATAAATGAACTGTACACACTGGGAATAATCATTTTGTCCTTTGCAGTGCGGAGATTGTACAACAAAGAGGAACAGTTTTCTCTGCCCAAATATTGCTGGTCTCATGAACTTGACTCCAAGGTTACTCCCCCCCCCCCCCCCCCCCTCCCCACCCCGGTCATTTCATCACCCTCTCTTATGGCATCATTCCACTAACTGTGTGTCCAATCCAAGGAATCATTGGCACAATTCTGCCCCCTCTACATACACAGAACTGGCCAGAAGAACGTCGCCCTTTCCTTGGCTGAGTCAGCAATATGTGTTCTTACATTAATCAGGGAAAATCTGAATAATCCCACAGACCATTACAGCCGGCAGAACCTGGGTCATAAGCAATTCTATGTTGGGTGTAGCGGTGCACACGGGCCCCTCACTCCAAGGGGCCCTACAATGCAGTCAGTACTCCTGAGAAATCGCTTGGAAAATGGCATGGGGGCCATGTTCCCGATGGTTTGCCATCGGGCCCCTCACTCCAAGGGGCCCTACAATGCAGTCAGTACTCCTGAGAAATCGCTTGGAAAATGGCATGGGGGCCATGTTCCCGATGGTTTGCCAATACACAATAAAGATTAGGCAGGTGCCATGTTTCTGGAGACCTGCCCATGCGCAGACCCACAGAGAGAAGCCTGCATATGGGTCCCCTCCTCTCTTACTGCCTCTTGGCCTGATTACTTGTTGTTGGAAATATGAGCCCGATTCACACCTGCTTGCTGTCCTGCGAGCAGGGGCGCAGCCAGGAAAAAATAACAGAGGGGGCCACAATTAATAAAGGGGGGTGATGTTGTGTGAGCAGGTTTCTGGAAAAGGATGTACGGACTAATAAAACATGTTTGTGACCTCAAAAGAGAATGATGTATTCAGTGGCACAAGTAGAAGTTATTTGTTAGTGGTACTATAAGCGCGCCATAGGCGTGGGCGCCAAAAATGGGTGTGGCCACGTGTTGCTCAGAACTATAAGGTCTGCACAGCACTGTGTGCTGAGCGATGTGTCAGGGGCACTACACACACACACACACACACAGTGATTTGAACACATTTTTCTGAGCGATTTAGTGAAATGATGTGAAATCGCTCAGAAAATGCCTGAATATCGCTCTCTGCCTATTACACATTATGCTCCACACCGTAATGCCTATTACACATTATGCCCTACACCGTAATGCCTATTACACATTATGCCCCACACCGTAATGCCCATTATACATTATGCCCCACACCGTAATGCCTATTACACATTATGCCCCACACCGTAATGCCCATTACACATTATGCCCCACACCGTAATGCATATTACACATTATGCCCTACACCGTAATGCCTATTACACATTATGCCCCACACCGTAATGCCTATTACACATTATGCCCCACACGTAATGCCCATTACACATTATGCCCCACACCGTAATGCCTATTACACATTATGCCCCACACCGTAATGCCTATTACACATTATGCCCCACACCGTAATGCCTATTACACATTATGCCCCACACTGTAATGCCCATTACACATTATGCCCCACACCGTAATGCCCACTTCACATGCCCATTACTTATTATACCACATGCTATAATGCAGATTACACATGTCACACACTGCAATGCCTATTGCATATTATGCCACATAAGTGCCGCTTACCTACTGTACGTGCTAGTTGCCAGAAGCTAAGTTCTCGATACCATGAGTTTGGTGCTTGTTGGCACCGGGGGTTTCATGCTTGTTGCCATGGGAGGATTACATGCTGGCTGCCATGGGGTGATTACATGCTTGTTGCTCGGGGGGTGGGAAGGGTTTACATGCTTGCTGCCCAAGAGGGGATTACATGCTTGTGTGGGGGAGAGGGTTTACAGGCTAGTTGCCCTGGGAGCTTCCACCGCTTAAACACAGTAGACGGGGATCACGAGACCCATCGAATGGTAGCTAAGGACCGTGCGCATCCGCAGTCCTCAGATTATTGCCCACGCTGCCCAAACCTGAATCAGGCCCAATGTTTGTGCACTGCACAGGCTGGAGGATGTGGTAGAACTTTTATAAACAACAGCAGACGGCTGACATCCATGACCAGCCCAGTGACAGCGTTCTGCACCAGCCTCTAACACGGCTTGTCTCATTGGTGCTAAGCAGAGCACTACTGTCTCCCACTCTTACACTGGGGGTCATTCAGACCTGACCGCTGCTCTGCTAAATTGCTAAAATACTACAGGGCGTATGCATGCGCAGTCAATCAATAATCGCCATATATGCCACAAGATTGTACCCAACACGTGGCACCATATATAAGTGGCATACAATTGGCGATACATTATACATGCAGCATAGGGGGTGAATGCAAACTGCAATTATGGGAAACCCCGGGATTACTGGGAGACCGCCAACACTCCTTGGGGGTTATTCTGCGAATGGTGACCAGGCCGTCACCCATTGGCAGCATGTGATCGCACGCATTGGCTGCGAATGGATGTTCTGCATAAACATCCATTTGCAGCCCGCCGGGGGGAAACCCACTGACCATCGAATGATGTGAAAAGCACGCGCACATCTAAGGTTGCTCAGAGCGGCAACTATCTGTCCTCCGTGGACGCACGCACCAGGCGGTATGCACATGCCCAGAAATGACCCTGTGTATGCGCCCACCATGTTTTTGTTTTTTTGCATGCACGGAAAATACTTCCTGCTTTTGCATGCAGCCCTCTCCAACTGTAAATCTATTTAAACTATTTAATACCCCCCATAGTGCATAATTGTGGGTCCGATTCAGACAAGCTCATAGCGGGCCGAATTCGAACCGTTCCCCAATATTTGCGGTTTGCGCATGTGCAATCCCCTTGAACACATGGCTTCGGTGAATTTCACCCACATCCTGGCAGTTCGCTCCAGAGGAAGCGGGCGGGGGGCGCGCAGAGGGCTGGAGCAGTGGCGCTGCCTGCTTGGGGACGGGCGGCTGACGTCACATGACATGAGCTCCCATCCTTTATTCGGTGATCAGCGGAAATAAAAGTCAGTCTAGACTTCGGCCGGGTACAAGTACTATTATTGCTCCAGTGTATAAGCGCTGCAATGCCAGATCAATACCAGTAACACCATTTATAATACAACTTTTTCTATTTACCGTATTTTCTCTTTGCCCCACTCCGGGGAACGTGCAGCAAATACATGTATGAGACGGATCCCGTGTGTCCCGCAAGAAGCTGAGATTGTAGCCAGCGATAACACAACCAGCAGAGTCTCTGACCTTACATCTGCCCTTGTACAGTCTGCAGACAGCGGGGGGCGGGGGGGGGGGGGGGTTTCTGCCAAACCGTTACAGTAATGTTGCATCTCGTTGCGTAACGACATATTTGCCACTGATAGTATTTGGTAAGAAGCCAAATCATACAAAACTCGCTGAGTAAGCTCCCCGGGCAAACTTTCACTCAGAGATTACATTGTGCTCTTTTATTTAGTTGTTTAATGTAACAGTGTGGAAATGTATGAGCCCAGACCTGTACCTGTACTTATACTGTATGAAGCGTAACTGTCTGTTCACTACACATTAGCAAAACATAAAGGGGGAAATTTATTAAGAATATGAATGAATACGAGGGCCACTAAAATACAAATATGAGTTGGCTCAGTCAGATCCGTGCAGGCTGCAGTGTAAAAAAAAAAGTGAAAAAATAATTTAAAAAAACAGCGTCCCCCATATGGGGCACGCGTGGAAGGAAACTATACTCACCAGGGTCCTCCGGCGTAGATCACACCCTCTTCTGTCCCTGTAGGCATCCCTGGTACTTGGCAAAACAAAAAAAAACGCTCAATACCGAATCCCAGAATGAACTGAGGAGAGCCGCAGACAATTTGTTTACTTTGTGCAGCTCCTCCCCCTGAATAGCGCTATTGGCTGCCTAGCGGCCTAGCAACTCCTGATTGGCCGCTAGGCTCCGCAAATTAAAAATCACCATTCGAATGATTCCTAGATGTATTCATTTGATGGCATATACATTTGTATTCGGAATACGAATTTACGTATTTTCGGCATAGTAAATGACTAAAATTCGTATAGTCGTATTTGCATAAAATTGGTGTATTAGGCTTATTAACTTTCCCCCTTAAATGTCATGGGATATCTTATCCAGTCTGCTTCAAATCTTTTTAACTTTAAGACGCCGCCCGTGAAATCCCACCTAGCGAATGAATCGGACCGATGTGTGAATAGATGTGAACGGCTGTGATAGGATTCAGAGGCAAATTTATTACGGATGGCATATACTGTACACTGTGATCTAGGTGGAATATTACCGCCCAGGATCATGGTAATATGCGATACTATCATCGGGGTGTATCATCCTGCACAGGGCTCCGAAAGGCGGCTGTCCCTACGACGCGCTCAGCCGGGTGCCGGGGGTCTGCGCCTGCTGACCACACACCCATCTTTGTCCCCCTGTGTGCAGCAGCGGCGGGTCCCTCTGTGTGTGCAGCAGCGGCGGGTCCCTCTGTGTGTGCAGCAGCGGCGGGTCCCTCTGTGTGTGCAGCAGCGGCGGGTCCCTCTGTGTGTCTGGCAGCTGCAGGTCCCTCTGTGTGTGTGGCAGTTTTGGGTCCCCCTGTGTGTGCGGCAGTGGCGGGTCCCCCTGTGCGTGTGTTGCAGTGGCAGATCCCCCTGTGTTAGGCACAGGCAGTGGCGGGTCTCTGTGGTGGCGCCGGGAACACAGGACAGCAACCAGCGGAATAAGTGCATTACGGGCCCTTCCCTCTCTATCACAGTGGTCCGTCCAACTATACCCAGTGTACCCCCTGATGGTGGCCCTGCATAGGCTACAATGGTTTGGGGGCTAGCCGCAAAAATTAGGTATCACCTGAATGTATCAAGAGAGATCTCTACAGGAATCTCTGATCCCTGCTGTGATCCCACCTGCTCCGCTGCCCGCCGCATCCACCATAGGTTACTATGGGGGATACGAGGCTGCCCAATGTATCAACATCAGTGCTAACCACGCATGCCCAGACCCCCTTGGTACCCAGCTGTGCGCATCGCAGGGGCAGGCTCCTTTGGGAGCCCTGTGCATGCGGAGGCATACATTCTTACGATCCCTAATAAATGGGCCCCTTCCAGTTCTCTAATCTCACAAACCGTGTCCCCAAAGGTTGCCGGACGGGGTTCCGACAGTCGGGATCCCGAGAGGCATTTACCCAACATCTGGATCTCGACTGTCAAAACACCGACAGCCGGGTTCCCGACGGCCACCTGCTATTTTCCCTCGTGGGTGTCCACATCCCCCATAGAGGGAGAATAGAATAGGTGGCAAGCGTAGCGAGCCACCGTGCCCGCAGCATGGCGAGCGCAGCGAGCCCGCAAGGGGCTTAGTTGCGCTCACCATGCTGTCTGAGTCCGAACATTTGACGTCGGGCTAATGACTGTCGGGATCCTGACTGTCGGACCCTTGTACCACACCCGTTCCCAATCTCTACACAAACGTCGTATTGTCTTATTTCCAGACGGACAGGTTCTCAAAATGCGTCCAGCATAATATTGTCTTCCTGGCTCAGCCACGGCGTTCCCATCACTGGTAATAAGGAACAGAGTGATATTTATGTCCCAGTAACAAATGTACGGATCTGGGGCAGGATTGTGCGGCTCAGCTACCGGAACACCTGGTGAGACGATATAAAAATAGCTATTACCACGTTTCTTCTGTGACGGAACCTTTGTCACCCTCTCCCGCACACGTGACAATACCAATAACACAATGAAACAAACAAAGACCTCTGTATCATTTCTTACATGGATTTTTTTTGATATAGCAGGATATTAATAGAATCAGCTTTGTGAGCATAAAATAATAATAGCGACAATAATAATAAAAAAGCCTGACGTTTTGTAAAGCGGTCTGAGGTGAAGCCCTATAAATAAAACCAGCTCCGTAGGTTTTATAGTATATATTGTAGCTGAGGTATTACTGCAGCAAGGTGGCCAGTGTATCAGCTGCTGCGAGGAATCATTGGGAATAACAGTGCTTAGTATAGTCGCAGCTATACAGCTAGAATTATTTCCTTTGGCCCACTGCTTTGTGCAGTGGGGAGGGGTGGGGCTTATCTAGAAAAGGGGGTGGGGTTTACCCGCAGGACTGTTTACCTGTCATTTACAGAAACAAAGTGGCTATTTTAGCATATTATACCTGGCAATGGTGATATATGGGGATATAGATTCCCTGAAGGCTTACTAATGAACCACTTATACTTATCACTAGTGTGGTGCCTAGGCCCTAGGGGCAGTTGGCTTGTACCACTGATAGTTTAGGTGTGCGCTAGTGGTGCACCATTGGATTGGCACACCACCATCCGGCAGTAACCCCTAATCTCTCTCACCCCCCATAACTCCCATGCCCCTGCTGCTCCCTGCTGCCACCGAGCACCCCCTGCCACCGCCAAGCATTTCCTATCCCCACCAAGCCACCACCGCTTGTGAAAGTTCGGGTTCATCCGGGAGCACTTGGGTGTTCAGGTGCCCTAACACACAAGCGTCCGAATACTCGAGCACCCCTAAGCCCCCCCCCTGAACTTCACTGAGTGCCCGTGACCAGCCAAAGCCAGCAGCAGCAGCCCCAGGAGAGCAGGGGCTGCTGCAGGCGGTATTTCATGCCCCACCTTCCACTTGGGCGCTGATGGAGAATATAATAGTGTGCCGAGCGCAGCGAGGCACCGAGCCCAATCATGGCGAGCGCAGCAAGCCATGCGAGGGGATGCGGCGCACTTTAACCTGTGTCCATGTCGACTGTGTTCCGCGATAAGATCTGATTGTTTCCTGAACGCTTGCGATTAGCGATCAATAAGTTTCTAAATCAGTACTAACATTTAATAGAAATGTAATTAGTGCAACGGATGAAAAGGGAGCGAGCAATTTCCAATGCCGTCACCAAGGGAAACGTCACTGCAGCAGGAAGAAATGCGTTCTTGATGTGAAATGAGTTCCGTGTAAATGACTGGTAGCGAGCCCCGTGAGGGGACGCGGATCACTGCGCTCGCCACACTATATAAAATCAACTCCATGCGTATTGGATAGTGGGGTTATGAACAGGTAAAAAATTGCATCGGATCGCATCGGATTGGCCGATATTTCGGCCAATATCGCATCCGATATATCGGCCGCCGTGAAACTAAACAAGTACCATTTGAATATAAAAGATTGATCGCTGGCACAAGTGGATGTGATGTCGTCTATCTGCAGGTTACATCAGCAGGAATCTGCTAAGGGGCGGAGGTGACAGAGTTCATCTGTAATGTGCACACAAATGTCCGGTATTCACATGATGACATCTGCGAGCAATAGCGTCCACAAGGAGATCAGCCGTCTGCAGGACTGGCCGCCACGAGGCAGCAAGCTGACCAGGTGTTAGACCTTTCAGAGGGCCAGATGTATCAAGCTCCAAAAAGTGATAAAGTGGCAAACAGCCAGCCAATCAGCTTCTATCTCTCATGTCACAGGCTGGGTTTGAAAAGTTAGGAGCTGATTGGTTGGTTGTTTACCTCAGACAGGAAACTGTCCTCTAAGTTAAATGCTATAAACGATAGTTTGTATCAAACCACTAAGGCGCATCCTCAATACACTTGGGGGGACTGAGATGAGACATTAAGTGACCAGATGGCATTTCCACAGCGGTCCCCCCAAACGCTGCTCGCTTCCCCACTAATTAGCGGTTTGGTAACCCAGAGGTGCATGGATCTCGCTCCATTACCCAGCACATAAGTTCCCCCCCATTAAATGCCATAGTATATAAATGAAGGTCCCGATACTAGTGTTTAAGAATGGTGGTCAGTATCTTTATCGCAGTCCCCTGAGTCACCTATATAATGTGAAGGTTTGTAACTGACAATGGGGCAGATGTATTAAGCCTTAAGGCCCCCATACACTATACGATTTTGGGACGATTTCATCCGATTTCGGCACTTGGGGCCGATAACCGGATGAAATCGCCCCAAAATCGCAGGTGTGTGATATATGATCCGATGCGCGGTCCCGTGCGCATCGGACCGGATCAGGGAGGTCGGACGGTCAGCACATAAGATCATCCGACCTCCCTGTATGCTATGCATATGCCTGCCCACCTGTCAGGCATATGCATGCAGACACCGGGGGGCGGGGGAGCACGGCGGGCAGACACACTGACCTGGCCGGGCATGCTGTGATCACAAATAGCAGCGCTGCCGCTGCGGGACGGGACGCACAGTGGCGGCTATTAGATTTTTAAAATCCCTGTCAAATGACCGGCCGTTCTGTGATTGGCTGAGAGCTCTCTCAGCCAATCACAGAACGGCCGGTCATTTGACAGGTATTTTGAAAATCTTATAGCCGCCACTGTGCGTCCCGTCCCGCAGCGGCAGCGCTGCTATTTCTGATCACAGCTGCCCAGCCAGGTCAGCATCACTCGCCGCCGCCCGCCCCCACTACTGCCGCTGCCCGCCCCCACTACTGCCGCTGCCCGCCCCAACTACTGCCGCTGCCCGCCCCACTGCTCCTCACCGCCCTGCAGCTCCCCATTTGTTTTACATGTGATAAATCGCAAGCGATTTATCACATGTAAAAACTGGCTCATCAAGTGCCAAATTGTATGTGAGCCTCCCGGGGAGCTGCCGGGCGGCTCACAGGAGAATTGGGTCCGACTTGTCCTAAGGACAAGTCGGCCTAATGTATGGGGGCCTTTAACAAGAGATAAATGCTAGGGTGAAAAGGAGAGATAAATGTCCAGCCAATCAGCTCCTTACTGACTTTTCAAGCACAGCCTGTAACATGGCAGTAAGCAGGTGACTGGCTGGGCTTTTATCTCTCTTAGGGACCCATTTATCAACTAATATTTGCGGCGAAATCCCCGAAAACACCCGTTTTCGGGGGTTAACCGCAAATATTAAGTATCACTGAAATGTATCACAGGGGACTGCAGCAGGAATCTCCGATCCCTGCTGCGATCCCCCCTGCAGCGCCGCCGGCCGCATCCCCCATAGGTTTCTATGGGGGATGCGAAGCTGCCCGATGTATTAACATCGGGCAGCCCGGCTTCGCATCCCTGGGCTATCGCCATTCTGGGATGGCGATAGCCCATTGTAGCCTATGGCTACGGGATCGCACTGCCAGAGGGGTCGGCGGTGGTCAGCGCATAACCAGCATTATATGTGTAACCAGCACTACAGGGGGCATTATATGTGTAAGTGGCACTACAGGGGGCATTATATGTGTAAAAGGCACTACAGGGGGCATTATACGTGTAACCGGCACTACAGGGGGCATTATATGTGTAAGTGGCACTACAGGGGGCCTTATATGTGTAAGTGGCACTACAGGTAGCATTATATGTGTAACCAGCACTACAGGGGGCATTATATGTGTAACCGGCACTACAGGGGGCATTATATGTGTAAGTGGCACTACAGGGGGCATTATATGTGTAAAAGGCACTACAAGGGGCATTATATGTGTAAGTGGCACTACAGGGGGCATTATATGTGTAAGTGGCACTACAGGGGGCATTATATGTGTAAAAGGCACTACAAGGGGCATTATATGTGTAGTTGGCACTACAGGGGGCATCTTATAATGCTGCTTCACTGCATCCACACCAGCCCCTAGAATGCAGTTGCATCTTTCACTGTTGCGTGTGTATATGTGCCAAAAATCGACAAAGAATCTATTTTGCGATAATCTGCAGGGCTTAATGAATTAGGCCCATAGGGGATGATTTACATTGATTAGCTAAGTAGCAAAATTTTGCTACTCAGTGAATAAGTAAACACCGTCTGCGGCAGTGCGAACGGGCCGCCCTCCTTTCGGCAAATGTACGGCCGTATTTGCATGGAAACGAATGTGTATGCTCCCACATTCATCCGCATGTGTGCGTATATGGATGAAACATCATTCAATAGATTATTCGCTGGGCACTGGCACACAACAGTGCGGGCGGTGGGGCGGCGGGCCATGGGATGCACTGGGTGTTCTCATGGTAATTTCCTGGGGACGCGGGTGCGGGCAGCGGATGTCAGCTGCCCGCCCTCTTCACACACACACGGTGCTGCACAGAGCTGAGTCACAGCAGAGGTGCCGCACTTGCAAAATCATTTGATGGGGATCGCAGCATGTGTGTGTGTGGGGGGGGAGGGGGGGCGGCCGTACAGGCGGCGTTTGGTGGACTCACAAAGCTGCAAAATTCAGGTCCATTCGTAGCACCGCTACGTTCGCACGGAGACTGATGCTGTCTTACTGCGCCTGCGCATACGCAGGGCGACCACTGAAAGATATGGGAGGTTCCACCTGGCCTGCGAATGGATGTCACTATGTGCGAATCGCCAACCATTCGCAAGGCAGGGTCTGATTGATTCGCAAGGGTGCGAATTCGCATCTGAGCGAATCAACAAGAATAACCCCCATAGTGCTGCCGTTTGGGGATTCCCAGTTGGGGAAAGTCGTTTTTTTTAACTGCTAAATACCCAAATGATCCAAAAACCCTTTCCGGTCAAGGAGTCGATCGATTCTGCTTTTTTTTTTTTTTTTAAACTAAACTTACATAGTGATTAATTAATTAACGGAGAATTACAAATTGTCTTTTATTGTTGTTGTTGGTTCTTCAGTTTCTGATGTCCGGCTGGATGTTAATATGCAGGGCCGGCACCACCACTAGGCAAATCTAGGCATTTGCCTAGGGCGCCGGCCACTGGAGGGCGGAATTTCGCCCCCCCCCCTTGCCGCCCGGGTACCTGTCCTGCGGCGTATATGTGCGTAAAAGCTGGCGGCGGTGGCAGCGGGGGGTCCCTGCAGTCAATAAGAAATAACGAGCGCTATCCGCCGGGCTATGCGGAAGCGCTTCTGTTTTGGAAACACTGTCCGCACGCTGATTGGCTGAGATTCAGCCAATCAGCGTGTGCCGTGCGGCCAGTGTTACCAAAACAGAAGCGCTTCCGCATAGCCCGGCGGATAGCGCTCGTTATTTCTTATTGACTGCAGGGACCCCCCGCTGCCGCCGCCAGCTTTACTGCGCCGCAGGACAGGTACCCGGGCGGCAGACACCGGGGCGCCCTCACCCCGACTTGCCTGGGGCGCTCTGGTGCCTTGCACCGGCCCTGTTAATATGATAATATGGATTTGAGCAAACTCAGCAAAATGTATAGAGGAAAGGGAAAGTTTCTTTTGACCCCCGGCACACAGGAGGCGAGAGGTCAGGGTGTCGCAGACAGTTACACAATCCCCGCTGTGGTGATGCTGGTTGTGTAAGGCTGGTGTAACCTGTGTCTGGGTGAGTCTGCCAGTGGTGCTGAGATTTCAGTCCCTGACTCAGCCGCTTGGCCCAGTTTCATCACTGGCGTATAACAGTGTGCACTGTGGCAGAGAGCAGAGGGTGCATCCCTGACTGTGTAACCCTAGAAATCTGTGCACGTGCCGCTTAGCTGATCCTTAAGCCCCATCACTCAGAAAGGGCTCTCTCAGAGCTATCATTCACAATACCATCTAGTGCAGGGGTGGCCAAACCTGTCCTCAAGATCTATCAACAGTTCATATTTTTCAGGCAACCGGTGGATCTATAGTAGGAATGAATGCAGCAGGTTTATAAATGTGACACTTAGTATTGGCTGCACCTGTGCACCAGCTAGGGGATCTGGAAAATGTAACAGTTAGTAATGGCTGCACCTGTGCACCAGCTGGGTGATCTGGAAAATGTAACAGTTAGTAATGGCTGCACCTGTGCACCAGCTGGGTGATCTGGAAAATGTAACAGTTAGTAATGGCTGCACCTGTGCACCAGCTGGGTGATCTGGAAAATGTAACAGTTAGTAATGGCTGCACCTGTGCACCAGCTGGGTGATCTGGAAAATGTAACAGTTAGTAATGGCTGCACCTGTGCACCAGCTGGATGATCTGGAAAATGTAACAGTTAGTAATGGCACCTGTGCAACAGCTGGGTGATCTGAAAAATGTAACAGTTAGTAATGGCTGCACCTGTGCACCAGCTGGGTGATCTGGAAAATGTAACAGTTAGTAATGGCTGCACCTGTGCACCAGCTGGGTGATCTGGAAAATGTAACAGTTAGTAATGGCTGCACCTGTGCATCAGCTGGGTGATCTGGAAAATGTAACAGTTAGTAATGGCTGCACCTGTGCATCAGCTGGGTGATCTGGAAAATGTAACAGTTAGTAATGGCTGCAGCTGTGCACCAGCTGGGTGATCTGGAAAATGTAACAGTTAGTAATGGCTGCAGCTGTGCACCAGCTGGGTGATCTGGAAAATGTAACAGTTAGTAATGGCTGCACCTGTGCACCAGCTGGGTGATCTGGAAAATGTTACAGTTAGTAATGGCTGCACCTGTGCACCAGCTGGGTGATCTGGAAAATGTGGACCGTTGGTAGACCTCGAGGACCGGTTCGGCCACCCCTGATCTAGTGTGTACACTCAGTAGTGGTAACGACCCCCTCCCATGTCCTGCATGATCAGGCGAGGGAGATCCTCGTTAACGACGTTCGCTCCCCACCGCCAATTTGTGCTGCTAACTTTTCGCAGTTGCACACAATTGTGATGGTAAGTGCACGTGGATTTGTAGGCTAAGATGGCAGAATGTAGGCCGTGTCAAAGTTTTGTAACAGCCAATAGGCTAAGTTGAATATTGTACATTCGTTAGATTCATACCTCCCAACTGTCCCACTTATCGGTTAGCAGTGTCCCGCGGTGGGGGGGCATTTGGAAGTCCCCCTCTGTCATCCGTGAATAGATGCTGTGTGTTTGCTGCTGCTGCTACCGCCAATCTCTGTTTTCACGGCTCCTCTCTCCATCCAGCAAGCTTGAAACAGGTAATTTTACTTTCACTTTCTGTTAAGGAGTAATTTGGTCCGTCGAGTGGCCTCTAGTGGTCACAGGTGGTACTGCACTTCAAAAAGGTGAATAGTCTTTTACATAGGATTACAGTCATTAGGTCTACAGTAACTAGGTCGACAAGCATTATGTCGACATCACTAGGTCGACATGGGTCAAGGTCGACATGGATCTAGGTCGACATGGGTCTAAGTCGACATGACATTAGGTCGACACTAGCGTTAGGTCGACATGGGCTAGGTCGACAGTCAAAAGGTCGACATGGGATTTTTCACTGTTTTTTGAGCCAACATGTGCCGACAGGCGGTATTTCATGCCCTACTATACACTAGGGCGTGGTGGGAGAATAAAATAGTGTGTAGCGAGGCACCGTGCCCGAAGCATTGCAAGCGATGCGAGGGGATGCGTTTCACTTCCAACTGTGTCCATGTCGACTGTGTTGACATTCAGATAAAAAAACAGCGAAAACCCCAATGTCGACCTTTTGACTGTCGACCTAGCCCATGTCGACCTAACGCTAGTGTCGACATAATGTCATGTCAACCTAGACCCATGTCGACCTAGATCCATGTCGACCTTGACCCATGTCGACTTTGCTGCATGTCGACCTAGTGGTGTCGACCCAATGTTTGTCGACCTAACGCTAGTGTCGACATAATGTCATGTCAACCTAGACCCATGTCGACCTAGATCCATGTCGACATTGACCCATGTCGACTTTGCTGCATGTAGACCTAGTGGTGTCGACCCAATGCTTGTCGACTAAATGATCCCAAACCTTCACATATACTGTAGATATACAGTTGTGCTCATAAGTTTACATACCCTAGCAGAATGTGTGATTTCCTGGCCATTTGTCAGAGAATATGGATGATAACTCACAAACTGTTCTTTCACTCCTGGTCAGTGGTTGGGTGACGCCATTAATTGTCAAAAAACTGTGTTTACTCTTTTTAAATCATAATAACAACAGAAACTACCCAAATGACCCTGATCAAAAGTTTACATACCGGGGTCTGTGATGTGTATCAGCCACTATAGAACGGGGTCTGTGATGTGTATCAGCCACTATAGAACGGGGTCTGTGATGTGTATCAGCCACTATAGAACGAGGTCTGTGATGTGTATCAGCCACTATAGAACGGGGTCTGTGATGTGTATCAGCCACTATAGAATGGGGTCTGTGATGTGTATCAGCCACCGGAGAATGGGGTCTGTGATGTGTATCAGCCACCAGAGAATGGGGACTGAGATGTGTATCAGCCACCAGAGAATGGGGTCTGTGATGTGTATCAGCCACTGGAGAATGGGATCTGTGATGTGTATCAGCCACCGGAGAATGGGGTCTGTGATGTGTATCAGCCACCGGAGAATGGGGTCTATGATGTGTATCAGCCACCAGAGAATGTGGTCTGTGATGTGTATCAGCCACTGGAGAATGGGATCTGTGTTGTGTATCAGCCACCGGAGAACTGGGTCTATGATGTGTATCAGCCACTATAGAATGGGGTCTGTGATGTGTATCAGCCACCGGAGAATGGGGTCTGTGATGTGTATCAGCCACTGGAGAATGGGGTCTGTGATGTGTATCGGCCACCGGAGAACTGGGTCTGTGATGTGTATCAGCCACCGGAGAACGGGGTCTGTGATGTGTATCAGCCACCGGAGAATGGGGTCTGTGATGTGTATCAGCCACCGGAGAATGGGGTTTGTGATGTGTATCAGCCACCGGAGAATGTGGTCTGTGATGTGTATCGGCCACCGGAGAACGGGGTCTGTGATGTGTATCAGCCACTATAGAATGGGGACTGAGATGTGTATCAGCCACCGGAGAATGGGGTCTGTGATGTGTATCAGCCACCGGAGAACTGGGTCTGTGATGTGTATCAGCCACTGGAGAATGGGGTCTGTGATGTGTATCGGCCACCGGAGAACTGGGTCTGTGATGTGTATCAGCCACTGGAGAACGGGGTCTGTGATGTGTATCAGCCACCAGAGAATGTGGTCTGTGATGTGTATCGGCCACCGGAGAATGGGAGCTGTGATGTGTATCAGCCACTATAGAATGGGGTCTGTGATGTGTATCAGCCACCGGAGAATGTAGTCTGTGATGTGTATCAGCCACCGGAGAATGGGGTCTGTGATGTGTATCAGCCACCAGAGAATGTGGTCTGTGATGTGTATCGGCCACCGGAGAACGGGGTCTGTGATTTGTATCAGCCACTATAGAATGGGGTCTGTGATGTGTATCAGCCACCGGAGAATGGGGTCTGTGATGTGTATCAGCCACCGGAGAACGGGGTCTGTGATGTGTATCAGCCACTATAGAATGGGGTCTGTGATGTGTATCAGCCACTATAGAATGGGGTCTGTGATGTGTATCAGCCACTATAGAATGGGGTCTGAGATGTGTATCAGCCACCGGAGAATGGGGACTGAGATGTGTATCAGCCACTGGAGAATGGGGTCTGTGATGTGTATCAGCCACCGGAGAATGGGGTCTGTGATGTGTATCAGCCACCAGAGAACTGGGTCTGTGATGTGTATCAGCCACCGGAGAACTGGGTCTGTGATGTGTATCAGCCACCAGAGAATGGGGTCTGTGATGTGTATCAGCCACCGGAGAATGGGGTCTGTGATGTGTATCAGCCACCGGAGAATGTGGTCTGTGATGTGTATCAGCCACTATAGAATGGGGTCTGTGATGTGTATCAGCCACCGGAGAATGTGGTCTGTGATGTGTATCAGCCACTATAGAATGGGGTCTGTGATGTGTGTCAGCCACCAGAGAATGGGGTCTGTGATGTGTATCAGCCACCGGAGAATGGGGTCTGTGATGTGTATCAGCCACCGGAGAATGGGGTCTGTGATGTGTATCAGCCACCGGAGAATGGGGTCTGTGATGTGTATCAACCACCGGAGAATGGGGTCTGTGATGTGTGTCAGCCACCAGAGAATGGGGTCTGTGATGTGTATCAGCCACCGGAGAATGGGGTCTGTGATGTGTATCAGCCACCAAAGAATGGGGTACTGTGATGTGTATCAGCCACAGGAGAATGGGGTCTGTGATGTGTAACAGCCACCGGAGAATGGGGTCTGTGATTTGTATCAGCCACCGGAGAATGGGGTCTGTGATGTGTATCAGCCACCGGAGAACTGGGTCTGTGATGTGTATCAGCCACTGGAGAATGGGGTCTGTGATGTGTATCGGCCACCGGAGAACTGGGTCTGTGATGTGTATCAGCCACTGGAGAACGGGGTCTGTGATGTGTGTCAGCCACCAGAGAATGGGGTCTGTGATGTGTATCAGCCACCGGAGAATGGGGTACTGTGATGTGTATCAGCCACAGGAGAATGGGGTCTGTGATGTGTAACAGCCACCGGAGAATGGGGTCTGTGATGTGTATCAGCCACCGGAGAATGGGGTCTGTGATGTGTATCAGCCACAGGAGAATGCGGTCTGTGATGTGTAACAGCCACTGGAGAATGGGGTCTGTGATGTGTATCAGCCACCAGAGAATGGGGTACTGTGATGTGTATCAGCCACAGGAGAATGGGGTCTGTGATGTGTAACAGCCACCGGAGAATGGGGTCTGTGATTTGTATCAGCCACCGGAGAATGGGGTCTGTGATGTGTATCAGCCACCGGAGAACTGGGTCTGTGATGTGTATCAGCCACTGGAGAATGGGGTCTGTGATGTGTATCGGCCACCGGAGAACTGGGTCTGTGATGTGTATCAGCCACTGGAGAACGGGGTCTGTGATGTGTATCAGCCACCAGAGAATGTGGTCTGTGATGTGTATCGGCCACCGGAGAATGGGAGCTGTGATGTGTATCAGCCACTATAGAATGGGGTCTGTGATGTGTATCAGCCACCGGAGAATGTAGTCTGTGATGTGTATCAGCCACCGGAGAATGGGGTCTGTGATGTGTATCAGCCACCAGAGAATGTGGTCTGTGATGTGTATCGGCCACCGGAGAACGGGGTCTGTGATGTGTATCAGCCACTATAGATTGGGGTCTGTGATGTGTATCAGCCACCGGAGAATGGGGTCTGTGATGTGTATCAGCCACCGGAGAACGGGGTCTGTGATGTGTATCAGCCACTATAGAATGGGGTCTGTGATGTGTATCAGCCACTATAGAATGGGGTCTGTGATGTGTATCAGCCACTATAGAATGGGGTCTGAGATGTGTATCAGCCACCGGAGAATGGGGACTGAGATGTGTATCAGCCACTGGAGAATGGGGTCTGTGATGTGTATCAGCCACCGGAGAATGGGGTCTGTGATGTGTGTCAGCCACCAGAGAATGGGGTCTGTGATGTGTATCAGCCACCGGAGAATGGGGTCTGTGATGTGTATCAGCCACCGGAGAATGGGGTCTGTGATGTGTATCAGCCACTATAGAATGGGGTCTGTGATGTGTGTCAGCCACCAGAGAATGGGGTCTGTGATGTGTATCAGCCACCGGAGAATGGGGTCTGTGATGTGTATCAACCACCGGAGAATGGGGTCTGTGATGTGTGTCAGCCACCAGAGAATGGGGTCTGTGATGTGTGTCAGCCACCGGAGAATGGGGTCTGTGATGTGTATCAGCCACCGGAGAATGGGGTCTGTGATGTGTATCAGCCACCGGAGAATGGGGTACTGTGATGTGTATCAGCCACAGGAGAATGGGGTCTGTGATGTGTAACAGCCACCGGAGAATGGGGTCTGTGATGTGTATCAGCCACCGGAGAATGGGGTCTGTGATGTGTATCAGCCACAGGAGAATGGGGTCTGTGATGTGTAACAGCCACCGGAGAATGGGGTCTGTGATGTGTATCAGCCACCAGAGAATGGGGTACTGTGATGTGTATCAGCCACAGGAGAATGGGGTCTGTGATGTGTAACAGCCACCAGAGAATGGGGTCTGTGATGTGTATCAGCCACTGGAGAATTGGGTCTGTGATGTGTATCAGCCACCGGAGAATGGGGTCTGTGATGTGTATCAGCCACCGGAGAATGGGGTCTGTGATGTGTGTCAGCCACCAGAGAATGGGGTCTGTGATGTGTATCAGCCACCGGAGAATGGGGTCTGTGATGTGTATCAGCCACCGGAGAATGTGGTCTGTGATGTGTATCAGCCACTATAGAATGGGGTCTGTGATGTGTATCAGCCACCAGAGAATGGGGTCTGTGATGTGTATCAGCCACCAGAGAATGGGGTCTGTGATGTGTATCAGCCACCGGAGAATGGGGTCTGTGATGTGTATCAGCCACTATAGAATGGGGTCTGTGATGTGTATCAGCCACTATAGAATGGGGTCTGTGATGTGTATCAGCCACTATAGAATGGGGTCTGTGATGTATATCGGCCACCAGAGAATGGGGTCTGTGATGTGTATCAGCCACTGGAGAACGGGGTCTGTGATGTATATCGGCCACCAGAGAATGGGGTCTGTGATGTGTATCAGCCACTGGAGAACGGGGTCTGTGATGTGTATCGGCCACCAGAGAATGGGGTCTGTGATGTGTATCAGCCACCGTAGAACGGGGTCTGTGATGTGTATCAGCCACTATAGAATTGGGTCTGTGATGTGTATCAGCCACTATAGAATGGGGTCTGTGATGTATATCGGCCACCGGAGAATGAGGTCTGTGATGTGTATCAGCCACTATAGAATGGGGTCTGTGATGTGTATCAGCAACTGGAGAATGGGGTCTGTGATGTGTATCAGCCACTATAGAATGGGGTCTGTGATGTATATCGGCCACCAGAGAATGGGGTCTGTGATGTATATCGGCCACCAGAGAATGGGTTCTGTGATGTGTATCAGCCACCGGAGAATGGGGTCTGTAATGTGTATCAGCCACTATAGAATGGGGTCTGTGATGTATATCGGCCACCAGAGAATGGGGTCTGTGATGTATATCGGCCACCAGAGAATGGGGTCTGTGATGTGTATTGGCCACCAGAGAATGGGGTCTGTGATGTGCAGGGGCGGATCCAGGATAAAATGACAGGGGGGGCACCATGATAAAAGAGGGTTTAGGTGGGGGGAGGGGCGGTGTTAGTGGTGCCAGTGTACATGCTAAGAGAGCGGCAGAGAGAGGGTGGGAATGGGATTAAAAATAGACCCTGGCATTTAAAGTATGCAGGCCCACCATGGCGACAAAAGTGAAGGATGTAGTTGTGCACGAGCCCATTATACTTGCCCCTTACACATGATGCCAAATGAAATAAGCCAAAATTCACATAATGCCACATAGATTGTCTCAAAAATCACATAATGCTACACGGATTGAGCCAAAATTCACATAATGCCACACGGATTGAGCCAAAATTCACATAATGCCAAATGGATTGAGCCAAAATTCACATAATGCCACATGGATTGAGCCAAATTCATAAAATGCCATACGGATTGAGCCAAAATTCACATAGTGCCACATGGATTGAGCCAAAATTCCCATAATGCCACACGGATTACGACAAATTCACATAATGCCACACGGATTGAGACAAAATTCACATAATGCCACACGGATTGAGCCAAAAATTCACATAATGCCACACAGATTAAGCCAAACTTCACAATACGCTTCATAAACAGGAACATTGTCCACCAAAGGCGCCCATTAAACATTTACACCATAATGTCCATTACACGTTAAGTTACACGCCATTATGTCCATTATGTGTTATGCCAAACACCATAATGCTTATTAAAAATTATGCTACATAAGTGCTGCTTATCTACATGCTCATTGCCAAGGGTTCCATGCTCATTGCCAGAGGTTCCATGCTCATTGCCATGTGGGATTACATACTCATTGCCAAGGGGGAATACATGCTCGCGGTAAATGGGGGACAGCCGCCGCCAGGCAGAAATGATAGCCACTGACGGTGGCAGAGCCTGGCTGTATTCAGAGCACTGCAGTTCCCGGCTATTTGAAATGCATTCCCAGGTTGGCCCCTTTTACACCAGCCTAGTCTCTACATTTTCTGGTGTGAGGGGGAGAGAAAACCACCCTCCCCCTTTAACCAGTTATCTCATTTAACCGGCTATATCTTCAGAACCAACTGACTTATTTACATGAGACAAGTATCATATTGAAGAACTTTTGAGAGGGCTTTGAATGATTTACGTTTGGTTTCAGAGTAATCTGTACTCAAAGAACATGAGCAGCCATGAAATTACATTTCAAAAATAAAAAAATCAGTTTATCCGCAATATCTCTGGAACCGATTGACCGATATGGACCACATAATGGTATCAACCACAAGCTTCTGTAATGCCAGGGGGGGAACTGGCAGCCGTCGGAACTGGGTGGGGGTCGGAATTGACGGGTCCTATATTATCCTATGGGGAAAAAAAAGTTACAGCTTTGCCAGGTGATATCTCCGGTTCCCGGGGGCTAGAGACACGGGGCTCAGCTCATTGGAAAGCCCTGGTCCTCAGCTACAAAATGAAATGACAGGGGGGGGGGCACGTGCCCGGGTGCCCCCCCCCCCTGAATCCGCCACTGGTGATGTGTATCGGCCATCAGAGAGTGGGGTCTGCGATGTGTGTATCAGCCACATGAGAACAGGATCTGTGATGTGTATCAGCCACCAGAGAGTGGGGTCTGCGATGTGTATTAGCCACCGGAGAACAGGATCTGTGATGTGTATCAGCCTCCAGAGAATGGGGTCTGGGATGTGTATCAGCCACAGGAGAATGGGGTCTGGGATGTTTATGAGCCACCAGAGAATGGGATCTGCGATGTGTATCAGCCACCGGAGAATGGGGTCTGAGATGTGTATCGGCCACAGGAGAATGGGGTCTGAGATGTGTATCGGCCACAGGAGAATGGGGTCTGCAATGTGTATCAGCCACTGGAGAATAGAATGGGGTCTGAGATGTGTATCAGCCCCCGGAGATCGGGGTCTGCGATGTGTATCAGCCAACGGAGAATAGAATGGGGTCTGAGATGTGTATCAGCCACTGGAGAATAGAATGGGGTCTGAGATGTGTATCAGCCCCTGGAGAATGGGGTCTGCGATGTGTATCAGCCACTGGAGAACAGGGTCTGCGATGTGTATCAGCCAATGGAGAATAGAATGGGGTCTGTGAAAACTGGATTCTGCTGATCCCTCTTTGAAACGGTTTACACCGAGAACACCCGCACTATGACCATCACAGCGCGGTTTGGCTGCACTACAGCCTTTAGACACACAACCATCAGTGCGCTAAGCCCTCCGCACTCACTAGTAACATAAATAATAATAAAATATTTGTCGCCTATGTTGTCCAATTATGTCCATTATTGTCTCCTGTGTCTCACAGTACAGGACAGAGGAGTAAACAAGGCGTGAAGCTCCCTGAGTGGAGAGCACCGTTAATCTAAGTGATTAGATACAGGAGAGGTCAAGAACAGTAAAGCTGTAAAAAAAAAAAATCCTTAGAGAAAAACATTTAATGTAACTAAATAAAGATTTTGCAGGAGAAACAACAATGTCATAAAAAAAAATACTCCGGGAATAACTAGGTCTCCGCTCTGGGATCTGGGTCAGGATGAGTCAATGGGATTGACTATTGATATCTTACTACGTGACAGATACTCGACTCTTACATAGTGCATTGCAAGGTACACTGGTCAGAGTCCATTATGTCATACCCTCCAACAGTACCGAATTTGCCGGTCCAGTACCGTTTTTTTACGGTCTGTACCGGCAAATTAAACTTGTACCGAATGTACAGTTTTTTAAAGAATTGACAGCCGGGCAGAGAAAGTTGTCTGTGCGCTGCCCGGCTGGATCTAGTTTCTGCCATATAGTCAAAGCAGCGATTATCAATTCTTCCTAGCCAATAGGAGCTCGCGGTCCGACAGCCCCTCATGATTGGCTGCCGGGACGCGGCCGTCCAGCGGGAGAGTTGAAAATAGCGACGGGCCAGCCTGCTGCTTTGTCTATACAGTGGGGCAGCGCACAGAACAATTTCTCCACCCTTGGCAATAAGTAATTCCCCCCCCCCCTTTACAATCAGCATTTAATTCCCCCTTGGCAATGTGCAATGCACTCCTTCTTGGCAACGAGCATGAAGCCCCCTTGGCATCAAACATGAAGCCCCTGGCATCGAGCATGATGAAGCCCCTGGCATCAAGAAAGAACCCCCTAGCAATGAGCATGTAGGTAAGCAGCATTTATGTGTCAAATATGTAATGGGCATTATGGTTTGCTATATAGTATGTAATGGGCATCATGATGTGTGGCACAATGTGTAATGGGCATTACGGTGTGTGGCCTTATGTGTAATTGGCATTACAGCGTTTACTAAAATGTGTAATGGGCATTACGATATGTGGTATAATGTGTAATACCACGCCCCTTTGTGTGATGGCACGCCCCCTTTCCATGAGGCCATGCCCCCTTTCTGGGTGTGAAGCGATTTCTGCCCTTCAGATGTTGGAGGGTATGTTATGCACCAGTAGGGATGCCAATCCCGGGGCATTTTCTCAAACCTGGGACTCCGGATAAAAAATGCTCAATCCTGTTTTTTTTAGGATATGCCTCCTTAATAAAAAAAAAAATAACCCCAGCCCCGCCCCCCCAACTGGCTGCCCCACACATTTACTTACATGGGCGGGCAGTGCGGCCGGGAGCGGGGCAGGTTGTGGACATTTTTAATGACAGCAGGAGTTACAAAGACCCAGTGGCAGTGGGTGGAAGGAGGTGGTGACCATTTTGCAAGGGCCATTTTAATGGCAGAAGGAGCGACAGACCCAATGGCGGTGGGCAGTGGGGGACATCCCCTGACAACGAACAGCACCCATGTGACAACAAGCAGGTCATGTGGCAGACCTGTGGTCCTGAGCTTAGAGTTACACCATTGGAAATGACTTTACGTCACTTGACACTTCAACTGAATGTCACAGCAGCACAGAGGAACCACTGTGCCAACCGGAATTACCCACTTAGTGTAACACATCTCCCTTGTGGCAAGGATGAATGATTTAACATAGTGTTACAGCAAGTGACATGGGACATGATAGATCGCACACGCCCGGGAATACATGCACTTGGGGGTTGCTCTATGAGATGTCAGCGTCTGTTAAGCCACAATGTAAGGCAGGGGTTACTCTGTAACTTGGCAATACTTATATATATTTCTAACATCTGGGGAAACATTATCACATACGGCCTCATTTCTATTTTTAATCCCCCTCCGGGACAGTATTGCAGCTATTACCCACCAGCGACTTGTGCCCTCATTTCCCAATTTCCTCTGACTATACTTGTATTGTACATTGCCGTTATCCTGTGCCAGTTGTGCCATCGTCTGTACCAGCCAGGATTACCTTAGCCAGCAAGTCACATCCAGTGACACTTGTTGCCAGTAACACTTGGACGTCTGTCACGCTGTCTGACCTGGTTACTCCGTCCCA
Organism: Crinia signifera; assembly: GCF_055691185.1. Lineage (NCBI taxonomy): Eukaryota > Metazoa > Chordata > Amphibia > Anura > Myobatrachidae > Crinia > Crinia signifera. Next base: position 389,952,303 of record NC_139218.1, read on the forward strand.
CCCACGGCTGGTCTGCAGCTTGGGACAGTGCAAGGCTGAATGACAGTGAAGGGTTATAGCTTAACCCTTAGTGCATCAACGTTAATTAGGAACCGGTCACCACAGACTGGTCATAAATAATAGTATAACCTTTCTATCACCGGAACACTCCACTTGCGAGTCCACCGGATGCCGGTACGCTCATAGAAAGGGAATCATGGTCCCGGCTCCTGTATAACACAGATGACAGGCACCTGTGCGGGGGCACAGTACTGACATAGGTACGGCGCATGTGCAATCCCCAGATTTTATGGGCTGCCATTCTGCAGCCCTGGAGGGAGGGAACACCTCCCAATGAGACTGCCTTGGTGATTGGCAGGTCAGACTCCCAATAGGAAGTCACTGCCAGTCACGGAGAAGCCAGTGGGCGGTATTCAATGAGGCTGATTCGCCAGGTTTTTATGGCGATTTTGTGCCGTAAGGCGAATTTTTGACAAAAACGGTGAATCACCCTATTCAATGACCAGATGGCGAATACATTTCAAGGTTTTTTTCGCCATGATTCACCGAGTAGCAATCGCTATCTTTTTATGGTGACGTGGAAGGTGAACTTTTAAAATAAAGTGTTTTGTTTTTTACATTTGGTGTCAAAAAATCAGGAATTGTATTCTGAGGAGGGGCATGCTATTTGTATTCATGTGCTGTAAGCACATGAATATATATTTAATTAAAAAAAAAATATTTATTTTTTTATTTATTTTTTACACTGACCAGCCAGCAGGGGGCGCCGGAGCCGAGCTGCTCATTAGATATTCATATATTCACTGCACCCGATCGTTACATATTCATGATCGGGTGTAGTGAATATACCCGGTACCCTGCTGGCACCCCCGGGGGGCAGCCTGTGCTGCCTGGCACCCGGGGAGCCCACCTTCCCCCCACATACGCTCTGGGGCAGGCAGGAAGACTTCCATCTCCCTGACTGCCACCGTCCTCAGGCTCCCTGCGGCGTTCGCCGCAGGAGCTCATATTCGCCGGTCAGGGGCGGCGAGCCCCTGACTCGTTGAATACCGGAGCCGGCGAGGCTCCGGAACGCGGCGACCAGTGGCGAATGTGCAGCGAATCCTAAACAGGATTCGCTGCACGTTGCCGGTATTCACATTGAATACCGCCCAGTGAAGTCTCACAGACTGCATCTGGCTTCACTACAGTGGCAGATGTTACCTGGGGGGGCTGCAGCCCTGTAACCCATAGGTAAAAACCCCCACAGGCCATAATGTCTAATATGTTATGTATGACCCAGACCCATCTCTCATCGGGTCTGGGTCAGAGGTCAGACACTATAAAGGTCGACATACATTGGGTAGACCACTAAATGTCGACAGGGTCAGAAGGTCGACAAGCATTAGGTCAACAATGGGAAGGTCGATAGTCAAAAGGTCGACATGTCACTTTTCTTTGTGTGCCACGTCCCCTGTCATGGCTCGCTAGGCTCGTCACAGGTTCTATTCTCCCTCTATGGGGGTTGCGGACCACCACAAGGGAGAATAGCCCCTGTCAGTCAGGATCCCTCATGCCTTCATTCTTGTTGCCAGGGATTTCTATACTCGTTGCCAGGGGTTACATGCTCATTGACTGGAATTTATATTCTCGTTGCCATGGGTTACATATTAGTTGCCATGGGTTTCATGCTCATTGCCAGGGCTTTCATGCTCGTTGCCTGGGTTTGAATGTTCGTTGCCAGGGGTTTCATTTGCAGTAGTACAGTATCTGTCTCCTCCAAGGCAGTGGACATTTTTAGAGGGCCATATCAAGAGATTACATGTGAATGGCCAAAACACATGGAATTTGCAGAGACCACGCACCCGTGCAGCTTGGGCTGCGGTGGCATTGTTATGCCACTGGTTTCCACCACCAACCTAAAGCTACATCTTCAACCATAAACCCCATGGCAATGAGCATTGACCCTGGGCAATGAGCATTAACCCCGGCAATGAGCATTAACCCTGGGCAATGAACACGAACTCTTGGCAACAAGCATTGACCCCTGGCAATGATCATTAACTCCTGGCAATGAGTATTGCCCCTCTGGTATGAGCAGGTCATTTTGAATTAATTAGAAGCGTTACTGTGGGACACTGTGTGGCATATTGTGTACAGGAGCATCGCGATGTGCCGCATATTGTCAGGGGAATTATGGTGTGTTGTATGCACACATAGCCGCCATCGCACACACATACAGCAGTGCCTCGTTTCTTATCTGTCTGGGTGGTAACAAACAATTTGCAAGAACGGATGACAGATAATACGTGGCGCAATGCTGCCTTAGTTCACAATCCCCAGAAGTTACACCCTAACTTCACAAAAACATATAACAAAACACAGTGTGGGGAGATAGAAAAAATGGCGCAATAATGTACTCAATTTCTTTTTTGTATGTTACAGGCTTCTCCTTAGATGTCACGGTAATATTTCTCACGTTGATGTGGATAACCGGATCCAACCAAGTATTCAAAATAAAAAACACGAAAAATAATAAATTAATATAATATACATATGTGTGAGTGTTATTTATTATAAACCATTCCTATGATGATGGTGAAGATAGGTTTTTAGGTTCCACAAGCGTACCCAGACTCACGTAGTATCGTGGGGATGTTCCTCTCATCAAGGTATCTTTGTGACGTCTTGTGGAAATTTTTCTGATTTTTCAATCCGATGTTGTACTTGTGCTCAAAAAAATAATTAGGAAATGTCTTAGATTTCTACTTCATTTATAAACATTCCTTTAATTAGCAATGGTGAATGAGTGGGGTGGCTGAACATAGATAATGAACCTGTGACAGCGTACCTCACTTACGTGTTTAAAGTGAGGGAGAACACATGTAAAGGTTTCTTTATAGTTGAAGAAAAGAGGGCGTACCCCTACTCACGATGTGGTTGGATGGTTTCAAACCTATAAAGGTTTCTTTACATAGGTTTCTCCCTGGTGCAACGCATCATGTGTCTTATGTGGGTCCAAGAGGTTTCAGAAAGAAGTGTGGGAAATTCCTCACGTGCTCAAAAAGATATAAATGAATGCTCTATCAAAGAGATTGTAGAATTTGGAGGCCTAAAAAATATAAAAGGCAGCACAAGACAGCCTGATTGTACTACAGCACTTGCCAAGGCAGAGATGAATTTAATATTCAACTGTAAGACCCTGCTTCCCAGTGGACTCAACAGTGACTTTGAATTAAAATGGTTCTTATAGAGAAGGTTGAGTCCACTGGGTATATCAGCATAGTCGCGCCTGTTAATTGCCCCCCCCCCCCCCCCCACTGCCCATACAATTCCTCCATCCTTAATTTCTCCCCAAACCAGATTGTCGTGTGGACCATTTCTGCCTGCGGATCTCGCGATCGCAGTCGGATCTGGTGTTTCCTCGAAATCTGGAAGGTATAATTACAGGGAAAACATGAAATATACAAAATGTTGATCTAACATCATATTGGGTGCCTTTCTGTTATTGTGTAGCACCGATACCATTGTATTTTATTGTGTATTACTTATATCACTGGAATAACTTTAGGAAAAATGTGCATAGCGCCCCTGGCTGCAGAACCTATAGCTGCAGTCAGCTGTGCTTGCCCATTTACCTTAGCTGATACCTAGGCGTTTAAGATGCCTTAATTCTATGACTCACCTATGTTTATATTTACAAGCTGACCTTGAATATTAGTATAACCGTCTGTTTTTCTTGTTTTTACATGTTTAAAAGAAAGCGTGCTGTTGCCTTGGAAACCCGGCTTCAAATCCGGGTCCATCCCCCATGAAAATTCACTACGCAGCAGCCCAATTTATGAGACGTGCGTTCCAACTGAACGTCAGGCGTGCGTTCCAGCATACTCCCGCCTAAGCTCAGACCACAGGACCGGAAGACGCATACTATGCGTACCACAAAGATCCATTCAGAAGATCACACTTCCGGCTGCTTGCGGTTCACAGATACTTCCGGGTATCCGTAAATCCCCGCGCCACGGCTTCTAGCCGGTCCCTTCTAAGATCTCGCCACCGCTACTGGAAGGGTAACAAGCTAGATACACAAGGAGCTTATCCGATTGCATCCTTCTAGCTTCCATGTATTCCTCTTTACTCATGATGTAAACCACCTTTGACCGGATGTATAGCCGGGTTTCCATGGTGACAAAGGACAGACTTTATCCTCCGGACTTTTTACAGACTTTTATACGCTACATATTTGTTTTTGAATCATGTATTGTACATTACTGTGTGTTTTATAATCAATTGCACTAAGTTGGATATGAATTTATTTAAAGGAGGACAGGATTGTAGTACGAATGACATCACTTCCTGTTTCCCTCCCATTGGCTGTTCATAACTTAAATATGGGCTATTCACTCCATTCTGGCATATCTTGATAAAGGTCACAGGGACCGAAACGCGTTGATCTTGCCAGGAGAGAGTGAAAAGCCACACTTCATTGTTCTGTATGTATCGATTTTACTCATTTTTAGAAGAATTTTTATTGTTTGTTTTTGTAAAGAAGCTTTTTGAATTGGAGTTGTGAGGTCTTTGTCCTCAAAATCCATTTTATGGGACTTGTATAAAGAATTTTTCGGGATTAAAACTTTGTGATACCATCTTTTACATTTGCCTCTCGGCTCCATTTTTCTGTTATACTCACAAGCAAGTTTACCGGAAAAGAAACCGCTATGAGCGTGTTCCCCCACTAATAGGGGTGAGTAAGGTACGCCTCTAAAATTTGGGATTAAAACTGGTGTTCTATTATCAATTGATATATCCAGTTTCATCTTGAAATATATCTCTTGTTTTATGGAAACCATATTCGGGGAGCCCAAGGCCCAATTGCCATACACCGGATCCATCCAGCTACATCACTCACTGCACTAGGGCAGAATCTACATAAAGAAACCTTTACAGGCTTGAAATCACCCTTTTACACCGTGAGTAAGGGTACGCCCTTTCCTTCCTTTCTGCTTAAGAAAAAGAAACCTTGATATGTGTTTCCTTCTTCTCTTATTAGTAAGTGAGGTACGCTGGCACTAGCTGGTTGTTCCTATACAACCTCCTCACACACTCGTTATATAATTAAAATAAGCACTTAAAGCAAGTTTAGAATCTCAGACACCCTTCATTTATATCTTTTTGAGCACGTGAGGAATTTCCCACACTTCTTCCTGAAACCTCTTGGACCCACATAAGACACATGATGCGTTGCACCAGGGAGAAACCTATGTAAAGAAACCTTTATAGGTTTGAAACCATCCAACCACATCGTGAGTAGGGGTACACCCTCTTTTCTTCAAATATAAAGAAACCTTTACATGTGTCACAGGTTCATTATCTATGTTCAACCACCCCACTCATTCACCATTGCTAATTAAAGGAATGTTTATAAATGAAGTAGAAATCTAAGACATTTCCTAATTATTTTTTTGAGCACAAGTACGAAACACTCAACATCGGATTGAAAAATCTGAAAAATTTCCACAAGACGTCACAAAGATACCTTGATGAGAGAAACATCCCAACGATACTACGTGAGTCTGGGTATGCTTGTGGAACCTATAAACCTATCTTCACCATCACCATAGGAATGGTTTATAATAAATAATACTCACACATATATATATTATATTAATTTATTATTTTTCGTGTTTTTTATTTTTTTATTTTGAATACTTGGTTGGATCCGGTTATCCACATCAACGTGAGAAATATTACCGTGACATCTAAGGAGAAGCCTGTAACATACAAAAAAGAAATTGAGTACATTATTGCGCCATTTTTTCTATCTCCCCACACTGTGTTTTGTTATATGTTTTTGTGAAATTAGGGTGTAACTTCTGGGGATTGTGAACTAAGGCAGCATTGCGCCACGTATTATCTGTCATCCGTTCTTGCAAATTCCCCTGCTCTGGTCCGCTGTATAGACTGCAGGTTGGCAGTATACATTACGGGCTGCAGGTGGGCACTATACATTACAGGCTGCAGGTGGGCGCTATACATTACAGGCTGCAGGTTGGCGCTATACATTAAAGGCTGCAGGTGGGCACTGTACATTACAGGCTACAGGTGGGCGCTATACATTACAGGCTGCAGGTGGGCGCTATACATTACAGGCTGCAGGTGGGTGCTATACATTACAGGCTGCAGGTGGGCGCTATACATTGCAGGCTGCAGGTGGGCACTATATATATATTACAGGCTGCAGGTGGGTGCTATAAATTACAGGCTGCAGGTGGGCGCTATACTTTACAGGCTGCAGGTGGGCACTATACATTGCAGGCTGCAGGTGGGTGCTATACATTACAGGCTGCAGGTGGGCGCTGTACATTACAGGCTGCAGGTGGGCACTATACATTACAGGCTGCAGGTGGGCACTATATATATTACAGACTGCAGGTGGGCACTATATATATTATAGGCTGCAGGTGGGTGCTATACATTACAGGCTGCAGGTGGGCGCTATACATTACAGGCTGCAGGTGGGCACTATACATTACAGGCTGCAGGTGGGCACTATATATATTACAGGCTGCAGGTGGGCACTATACATTACAGGCTGCAGGTGGGCGCTATACTTTACAGGCTGCAGGTGGGCACTATATATTGCAGGCTGCAGGTGGGCACTATATATATTACAGGCTGCAGGTGGGCACTATATATATTATAGGCTGCAGGTGGGTGCTATACATTACAGGCTGCAGGTGGGCACTATACATTACAGGCTGCAGGTGGGCACTATACATTGCAGGCTACAGGTGTGGGCACTATATATATTACAGACTGCAGGTGGGCGCTATAAATTACAGGCTGCAGGTGGGCACTATATATTACAGGCTGCAGGTGGGCGCTATACATTGCAGGCTAAAGGTGTGCGCTATACATTACAGACTGCAGGTGGGCACTATACATTACAGACTGCAGGTGGGCACTATACATTGCAGGCTACAGGTGGGCACTATACATTGCAGGCTACAGGTGGGCACTATACATTGCAGGCTACAGGTGGGCACTATACATTGCAGGCTACAGGTGGGCACTATACATTACAGGCTACAGGTGGGCGCTATACATTGCAGGCTGCAGGTGGGCACTATATATATTACAGGCTGCAGGTGGGCACTATACATTACAGGCTGCAGGTGGGCACTATACATTGCAGGCTACAGGTGGGCGCTATATACATTACAGACTGCAGGTGGGCGCTATACATTGCAGGCTACAGGTGGGCACTATACATTACAGACTGCAGGTGAGCACTATACATTGCAGGCTACAGGTGGGCACTATACATTACAGACTGCAGGTGGGCACTATACATTGCAGGCTACAGGTGGGCGCTATATACATTACAGACTGCAGTATGTTAACTCTTATGAGTAGGGTCCTCCTTCCTCACGTACTCACCCTACCTCATTACCTCACCTGTGCTCCTGTCCTGTTCTCTACTTCATCTTCAGTCTCCTCGACAAATTTGACACCTACTTCTGAACTGATGCTGATTTTAGTTCTACCAGCTATACCCCTATTTATACTGTATTTTTCAACACACCCTGTACGTTACCTTGTAATTTGTTTTTTGTTTGCTATGTACGGCGCTGCGGACACTTTGCGGCGCCTTATAAATAAACGTACTACTACTACTACTAGGTGGGCGCTATACATTGCAGGCTACAGGTGGGCACTATACATTACAGACTGCAGGTGGGCACTATACATTGCAGGCTACAGGTGGGCACTATACATTACAGGCTACAGGTGAGCACTATACATTACAGACTGCAGTTGTGGGCACTATACATTATAGGCTGCAGGTGTGGGCCGTCAGTCAGTGGGCATGGGCTGTGACAGCAGCTGGCATACATAGACCTGGTTGGCACCCAGCAGCAGCACAAGAATCCGCCCTCTCTCCTCCCCGGGTCTCCGCCCCCTCCCATTCCCTATATATAAACCTGCAGAGAGCCCAGGTCTCCGAGCTGTACAGTAACCGGGGGATGTGAACGCCTGCAGCCGGCTGCCCTCACCTGCCAGCGGCCGCACCATGAAGACCATCATCGCTGCTTACTCCGGGGTGCTGCGGGGTGAGTACAGGGGGCTGGTACCTGGCACTAACTGGGTGCCTTTGCAATGAATTAATACCCAGCAGTCTGTAACTAGTCTCTAGGTCACGTGATTTAAATCCCCTCTATGCTGCTGATTTGATCCCGGTGCAATGATCTTCCCTGCAGCCTGTTACTACCTGCTCCCTCCAGCTGTATGTACCATTGCTCTGCCGCTATTGGCTGTGCAGTCTCCATACTGTCTTCTACAGCTAGCTCTCTCCTCCAGCTGTATGTACCATCATTGGCTGTGCAGTCTCTCAGATAGCCTGGGGCTTGTTCTACTGCTGACTGCAGTCGGTGTTATAGTGTCATGCCAGTGACCTGATTTGTGTTGCTGATCTGCAGAGCTTACACTCTAATGCAGGTGTCAGGTGAAGGTCACTTCCCCTGTTACCTGGGCTAGGCTGATGGTGATCAGTTCTGATGTGGGCAGGTAACGTTAGCCTTGCAGTAGCTGTCTCCTCCTGTCTGTGCTTCTCACCAGTATTGTAGAGAACTATATAGTGTATGTGTATCTGTCTGCTATATCCATGGGAACAGTCCCAGTCCATTATCCATGACTTGTAGGGTGACTTACATCATTGTACCCCCCAAAATACTGACCCTCACTTTAGCTTAACTGCAGAAGTATCTGGTTTCATTACCTGCATCCTCTGTATCCAGAATCTACATGTTTGGTCACCCTGCTCCTGACCAACCCCTATTAATCCTCTGCAGAATTCCAGCCTAATTCTGGGTATTCTGACATTCTCTATAAATGACAGACTTGGTAATAGTCCACTGTTACAGCAGTGTTGGGGGAGGGGGGGGGGGGGGGTAATTCAATGGTGTCCTGCCTGATTGTGCTCTGGATCTGTTATGCTGAGCTTTGTGCCCTAAATAATATGGGCACATCTGCAAACTGACTTGTATGCGTGTTGCCACCTATAATGTGCTGTTGGGCACAATGTATTATATAATATTGCACTACGTACCTGTGATACCCTGCATGCTGGCAGGGATGTATTATAAGGGTGTTCTGTAGTCTGTTACCAAGTGACGAATGTGTTCTGTATGTGGACTTCCGTGTAGGGCTAGGTTCGCATTGCAAGGCACAGGAGCAGATGTTATAATTATTTCGATTCTTATATAGCGCAGCAGATTCCGGTACAGCGTCTTATATATCGCAGCATATTCCATTGCGCTTTACGATTGCAAACAGTGATAAAACAAACTGGGTAGTAACAAACCAACATGGAGGTAGGAGGGCCCTGCTCGCAAGTTTACAATCTATAGTGTTAACAGGGGGGATACATCAGGATAGGATTCTATAGCATGGCAGTCCCACCAGATTGCAAGACAGTCCTGATGGGATGCAATTAGATATGAATGCTACTGGAGGTTGTGTGGGGGTTCTGGAATATGATAAACTTGCCTGAAGAGGTGTTTGCACATATTGTATTCGGGACTTCAGGCCTATTAATTATGGGTTTTCATTGTTTATTGAGCCAATTTGGCTTGCTTGCCAGAACAATGCTTCTGAGAAGAGGCTGTCCCAGCGAATCTTATCCTATTGTGTCTCCGTGGGGGTCAAAAGACGGCATACAATGGCTACTGACCTCTGGAGACGGCTTTGTCTAATAGGTCAAGCTCTGAAAAGCCAAGCCAGGCCACCGTCCCCCACCTGGAAGAGACATGGGCACTGTGGCATGTAGTATTACTGTCGGATGCAGGCGATAGTTATCTCCAGGGGTATACTTCCTTAAATAGGGTAATTACGTGAATCGCTGAGGTGCAGAGATTGGTAAAGCGGGAATTATGCATTATGGGTATATTTAGGATAGGTGCAGATATACTGAGTGGAGAGAGATCAAGTATAGGCTGACTCCTTGTTAAAACCAGCCTGTGAAATGGCAGTTAGGAGCTGATTGGTTGGAACTTTATCTCTCTAGCTCCCTAACATTTCTCGCTAGTGGCTAACCTTGACACTCCAGCAGTTGTTGAACTACACATCCCAGCATGCTCTGCTTCAGTTTTGCTATTTGGCCATGCTAAATCTGATGCAGAGCATGCTGGGATGTGTAGTTCAACAACCGCTGGAGTGTCAAGGTTAGCCATCAAGGTCCAAAACCTGACCCCGCTTCCCTGGCCTAACTTTAGCCAGCATACCGATGTTTGGGATGCTGATACTGTAGGTCAACCGATTTTTTTTTTTTTTTTTTTTTTTTTTTTTAAATAATCATGAAAAACTGTTCACCTGGTGACTTTAACCAAGTCGACCATTTTCATGTGTCGACAAAAAGTGGTTGTCTTTTTGACTGGCTCCCTAATGACCGCATACCCATGTGCTTGCCACTGGAAATGGCCTAACGTCATTACACGCTCCCTTTTTGTGTTTTTTTTGTTTGTTTTGTTGTTTTTCCTCAATAACTTTATTAAAGCATTGCACGTTAATGGTTACATTTGTTTGTGTAATACAATGAAGTGTTTTAATAAAGATACTTTTTTTCAAATCCATTTACTGAGCCTGTAGTTTGTCACTAGGCTGATCCAGTGCCTGGCTTGGTAAACGGATCTGGGTAATAAATATTCATGAGTCGCTCCGGACCTCATGAAATAAACAGTGGCTGCTGCTTATTACGGAGGGGTCCTGGTTGTACCCGTAGGTGTCTGTGGCATTTCCAGGGCATCTACTATTTATAAGCCTCCTGTATCTGGTCGAATTTTAGCATGGTTATGTTAGGTTGAAATGCATTGGGTCGATCTCACTTAAAGGTTGACATGAGTGTCACTGTTTTTTGTCCAGAATGTCGACATGGCATGAGAGGGGACACAGTACAGTCAGCCTTCCAACTCTGTCCACCTAATAAACATATCACAGGGTGTAATTTTGTCTTTACGGTACATGTTCATCTGATTTTATAACCCATAAGGTTTACTACTAGTTAGGGAGAACATACAAACCACACATAGGCCCTTGGTGGCAATTTAATCCGAGACCTCTGTGCTGCCAGGTGGCAATGCTAACCATTACGCCAACCATGCTGCTGTTTTATGACTTGGCTTGCAAACAGGACGACCTGTATTAAAGCAGCTTTGGGTGACTGCTGCTGTGAAATGGGCGGTGATGGAACAACCTGTAGCCAGTTAGATTGTCAGAATGCTTTACAGCAGCACAGAGTGTTTCAGCTTTGTTTCCTACAGCTAGCTTGTTCAACTAAAGCGGCAGTGTGTTCCGCTCACTCTGGTGGTATGCCGTATATCCCTGCCAGGCTGAGCAGTGGTTCAGGGCATACTGCATAGGTGGCATGAGAACAGTGCTTTGCCCCTTTGTACGGTTGGCGTTATTGAGCATCTGAGCACGCACCTACTGTGTGACTCTCATTGTGCCGTATCCTTACACGTCCCGGTACCCAGAGCCAATTTGTGATGCTTGATTACATCTATGAAATAAACATTAGACAGCGGAGGCCTTGTGTGACTGATTTGCATAGGATTAGTGTAGAGTAACACATACAGTATACACATCTAGATATTATAGCCAGAAGGAGTTTATATAGGGCACTATTTCTCAAAATGAAATGGTCCCCCTCCCTCCATGGATTGGTGCCACCAGCCCCCCCCCCCAGCGTTGGCACTGACGTATGAGGGAGGACAGGCCAGCAGGGTAACGCTGCTTCTGGAAATATGCAGCATTAAGCAGATCAGGAAACAGAGGCGCAGAGTCCAATGTTCTCAGCCTGCAGCTCGGTCTTGCAAAACATGGTGACTAGATTTCCAGAGCATTGTCCCCATGTAACACTAGCCTGCTGGCCGTTCCGTCTCCTCTATGGGGGGCATGGATCACTTATCCCAGTGCCACTGTACAGTCCTTCCCCAGCTGCTGGTGTAACCGCAGTCCTGTTCATGAGCACCCCCCAGAGAGGTGTGTAACTGTCACTGCTCACCTGTCCTGTGTCACCACACCTGGTAGGATAGCATTGTAATGCCTCCTGTATGCAGAGGGATGAGATAATAGTCGCATTGATAGACTCCAGACAAGGAAGACTCTATATGCTGTAACCTGTTGTATGCACAGGTATCTGGTATAGATTATCTGCACTGTAGGCTTATATTGTGACCAATCTATATATCCCGTTAGATTGTAAGCTCTCTGGGACAGGGCCGTCTCCTGCCTTGTCCACTCCTCACCTCGCTGTTCTGTGTCCTTGTATTACGCTCTCCGTATATACTGTGCTATAAATTCTAACTTCTGTTATAGCGTCTGTGCTTGTGATCACTTCCTACCTTTCTATTTGCTGCCTTATATCAGCAGTGACAGGTCCTGGGGACAGTGGCCTGTGCCAGGTCCCCTGTGTTACACTTGTCACTCCTCCAAACCTCCTCGGGTCAGAATGTTTATGGCATGTCCTGCAATGGTATACGCAGGGGGATCTCGGCAGAAGGCTGGACAGACCATTGTTACAGAGAGTAACCTAAAAGCTTTGGAAGTAAAGCCATTTCCATTTTAAATGAGCAGGGTGCACTCTCCAGATGTATAAAATTACTGACCTCTTACCCTTTACCCCTCCAGGGACTGGATCCAGTATCCTGTCAACGGTGCATGACCTGCCCTCCATTCCTTGGTTATCAAAGTCTCGGGTGGAAAAACATCTCCAGATCATATCGGTCCTGCAATGGGTCATCAGCTTCCTAGTTATGGGTGAGTGATGGTCTCCATAGATCAGAGGTGGGTGGGGAGTGAGGGAGGGTGTCGGGCAGAGGTGGGTGGGTGGGGAGTGAGGGAGGGTGTCGGGCAGGGGTGGGTGGGGAGTGAGGGAGGGTGTCGGGCAGGGGTGGGTGGGGAGTGAGGGAGGGTGTCGGGCAGAGGTGGGTGGGTGGGTGGGGAGTGAGGGAGGGTGTCGGGCAGAGGTGGGGAGGGAGGGTGTCGGGCAGAGGTGGGTGGGTGGGGGGTGAGGGGATGTCGGGCAGAGGTGGGGAGGGAGGGTGTCGGGCAGAGGTGGGTGGGTGGGGGGTGAGGGGGGATGTCGGGGAGAGAAAAGGGTGAGATGTGACGGAATGAGACTGTCAGAGGGTATATGGGAGAGAAAGGGGGGTATGGAGAGAGTGAAAAAGATGGAGGATGGGGAGAGGCTGGAGAGTAGGGTTCTCCCATCCTCACCAGATGTCTGTCAGGTCTCCACTGCTGGAGAGGGACACGGGACACTGCTGCGGGCTAAATTTATATTAATCAGTAGGATGCAGGCCATTGCTTTGGCCCCGGGGCCCCATAGCGGTATTTCCTGCCCCCTGTGTAATGAATGTTGTATAATGAATCTCCGCTGCTGACCTTACACCCTCTGCTCTGTATATAACAGGGGTGGCGTGCACAGGGATCCTGCTCTACATCTTCTGTACGGACTGCTGGCTGATCGCTGCGCTCTACCTGGCCTGGCTGGTGTTTGACTGGAACACCCCTAATAAAGGTGAGCATTTCATACAGTCAAGTCCTAGTTGTAGGGGCCGCTGCCCAGTGAGATGCCAAGCTGTGCCCATGTAATTAAGTGTTATATCTTCAAACCCTGTGCTTGTTGGTGATTCTGGCTGCAGCATATAAAAGGGGGTGTTTGTATGGTTGCGCATTTCTGCAGCCACAGGAATAAGTATCTAGCCTCCAAAAATGATCATCTCTGGGCTTCTCCTGTGATTGGTGCCCAGGGAGGCCTCAAGCTGACATGCGATTCTCAGGCCGTGTCATGGGAAACGTACAGACTGACCAGTGCGCTGCTTATGTAGGGGTGTGGTGTGAGGGGACACGTGCAGTAATATCTAACTCTTCACAGGTGGAAGAAGGTCCACATGGGTGAGGAACTGGGCGGTGTGGCGCTATTTCCGGGACTACTTTCCAATTCGGGTAAGTCTTTGAAACTTCATTGCACATTCTGTGATGAAAACCTGCAACTTCTATATTCACGCCATTCGCAAGGTGGCTGACAGGAAGTAGTCGTCTGGAGTGGAAACCATTTGTTTAGTGGTAGCGTCGGGGAAACCATTGAGAATGTTGGGGGAAATGGCAGGCGTGCCTGAGCATTACAGGGGAGGTTGTGAGGTCAGATCCAGGCTGTTATTTGCCTTTGTCCATCGTACCGCCGCGTAAGTCCAGAGCTACTATGAGCCTGTGAATTGAGGCGGGCCCAATAGGCTGACATTGCATTGGGTGGAAGCCTTGGCTAGCGTGGTTCGCCCCCTAGTGTCTGGTGTATGTAGTGCTAACAGTACCCAGCCTCATGTAGAAATTGCCAGGTTTTGTTTGGTTCCACCTGGTGCAGGACTGAATCTGCCAGGTGATTGTTACGACCTACTTGTTGCTGTGCAGATTACACCATAGTCGGCAGAATGTTTTTTGTTTTGTGCAGAGCTGAATGTGTACTTTGCACATTGTCTCACAGCTGTCACTTATGTTCGTCATGGCTATCTGCATGATAAAGAGTTATTAGTGCTTCCTTAAATTGCTTTGCCCTTGATTTACTGTGTGTGTGTGTGTGAACTGTAGTCTCCATAGGCTCCAGTCTACTGGCCCTATCTGTTCCATTGGGGGGAGACGTATCTTATAGTTTTGGTCTCCAAACCCCCGACACAAGCCAGTCTGATCTTAGAAGCTTGTTATCCTATCAATAGGTCCTTCCAAAGCACTTGGTGGAAAACTGGGCGGCTTCTGTCCAGATGACACCATAATCCTGATCAAAGGCACACCCTTGACCTAACGTCCAACAGCTTCTGGTAATCCAGAGCTGGTATTAGTGCTGGCCATCGCACCAGGCGTAGTAATGTAGCTTGCATTAAAGCCTGGTAAACTACCAATTATTTAGCTCCTAGCTTTTGTTTTGTAAATGCAGACTGTAAAACATCAGCTCATTGGTCACTATTTATGTCCACTTTAGTCCTCCGATATGTGCTACATCTCCCCATTGGTTGGTTAGGGCTTTGACTGAAGAATTTCCCCAGTGTTGAGCAACTGTTATCTGACTCTGAATTGAACGGTGCTGAACTTTGTCACTGCAGCTGATAGGACTTGGCAGATGTAGGGAGCGCGGCAGGAGCTGATAGAAAAGGCCTTTATTACCGCTGATTTAAGTGCCTTTATCTGTAGGAGCATGGAAACCTCTGGCAATAACAATGGCTGCAGAAGCTCTTTGAATAAATTACTTCTGGATTTGTCTAACGTTCAAAATTTCCCTTCCAGCTGGTGAAGACTCACAACCTCCTCCCCAGCCGCAATTACATATTTGGGTACCACCCGCATGGCATCATGTGTCTGGGGGCGTTTTGCAACTTTGGCA
The DNA here is from genome assembly GCF_055691185.1 of Crinia signifera. Taxonomy (NCBI): domain Eukaryota; kingdom Metazoa; phylum Chordata; class Amphibia; order Anura; family Myobatrachidae; genus Crinia; species Crinia signifera. The sequence continues at coordinate 389,967,712 of NC_139218.1, forward strand.
CGGAAGCCACCGGTGTCTCCAAGAAATTCCCGGGGATAAAGCCGTATCTTGCCACTCTGGCAGGGAACTTCCGAATGCCGGTTCTGAGGGACTACTTAATGTCTGGAGGTAGGATACAGTCCCTGTACACTGTCCAGTTTATTATCGCTGATGTCACTAGATGAAGGGGGCATTGGGCAGAAAATGTATTTCCTGGTGACCTCTGGCTGGACACTAATCCGATCATGACAGTCCGTCTTTAACATGACAGACGAAAATAGTCCGCAGTTGCCTCTTCAATCTGTGGCTTTCTTCCAATGTTTCTCTGAGCATTTCCACTTCACGTCTTGCCAGACTTTTTGTAGCATTATGTGGTGAGGTCTGACATATCCAAGGTCAGGCCTATTATTACCTCCTCCATAATAAGTGTTAGATAATTAAATTACACAATCTACCGTAGGGGAGATACAGGCTTTGTTTTTAAATCTTTGCAATACAATAGTTTTTGAATTATTTTAATTGCATGACTATAGTTCACATTTTGATGTCCCATATCTGACACCTGTTTATTTCATAACGTGGGCAAAAGGCACAAATTTTAATATTATTTTTATTAACAGGGATCTGCCCTGTGAACCGTGATACCATAGACTACATCCTCTCTAAAAACGGCACTGGAAATGCAGTGGTGATAGTGGTCGGCGGGGCAGCAGAATCCCTGAACTGTCAACCAGGCAAAAACTCAGTGACGCTGAAGCAGAGGAAAGGATTTGTCAAGATGGCGTTACAGCATGGGTAAGGGAAGAAACCATACCTGGTGGTTTATGGCTGCAGTTGACTATTTTTGGTCTTTATTAATCCATTTAACCTGTTATAAATCTTCGTTACGGGATCGTTGGCGATCAATTCGTCCAAACTGCTCATGTGACAGTTGGTCTAGTTCTGGTGTGGCCAAACCGGTCCTCAAGATCTACCAACTGTTCGTGTTTTCCAAGCTGTTGGTGGAGCTTTATGCTGGGTACACACCAGGACGACTAGGGCCCAATCCCCACAATCTAGATCCAATTCCAATCAATTGTATGTAGATTGTGTGCTGATTGGGCCCTTTTCTGACCTGGTGTGGACCGATACCGATCCGATCCGATGCGCGGTCCCGCGGGTCGGTCGTTATTGAGATCCTACCTGCTGCAGGTAGGATCTCAATGACGACCATACAGCCGGGTGCGGGTCGCCATCGGATCGGACCCGCTCACGGTGCACATCGTGAGCGGGTCGTGCCCCCCCTCGTCACCGTGAGCGGGTCGGACGAGACACTGACGACCCACTCACGATGTGCATCGTGAGCGGGTCGTCCTGGTGTGTACCCCGCATTAGAATGTGTCAGTTAGGTGTGGATGTCTGAAGATGTGACTGTTAGTAATGGTTGCACCTGTTCCCCCAACTATGTGGTCTGGAAAACAGGACCTGTTGGTAAATTTTGAGGCCCGGTACTACCAGCACTGGTCTAATGTGTTGATTTCTCTCTGGAAATGCAGAGGTGGTAAGTGCAGATTTAAATGAATGACCAGCATCAACACCCACTAAGCAGATCTTGAAACTGTAGACTAGGAGCAAAACCTTTTTAATATTCCCCCATAATGGGTTTCATCATGCTCTACATTATTTGCATGTGGTTAGTTTCTACAGGGTAATGGTTTTATGCTGGTCTTCTTGTTCACAGTGCGGACCTAGTGCCAGTCTACTCGTTTGGTGAGAACGAGGCCTACAAGCAGGTGGTGTTTGAAGAAGGTTCTTGGGGTCGATGGGTGCAGAGGAAATTCCAGAAATATATTGGCTTTGCTCCGTGCGTCTTCCATGGCTGCGGGTTCTTCTCCTCTGACAGCTGGGGTCTAGTTCCATATTCCCAGCCGATCAACACTGTCGGTATGTGTTTTCTTTCATGTATAGCACCTAGATGGTTCACATATGGGTCAGTGGGTTGACCAACCCATGGTTCAACATGCATTTGGTCGACCACTGAAGGTTGACATGAGTTAGGTGGATACCTTCAATAATAGGCTGACATGGATGGAAGGTTGTTGCAAGCATTAGGTCGACAGTCAAAAGGTTGCCATGGGTTTTTGTTTTTTTGTCCCGAATGTCAAATTGGACACCGTATCATTACACCGCGTGCGCTCGGCATGCTTCAGGCACTATTTTATTCTCCCTCCACACCCTAGTGGATGGTAGGGCATGAAATACCTCCTGTTAATTCAAAAAAAGTGGAAAAACCCATGTCAACCTTCTTGACTGTTTTATCTTCAGTTGTCGACCCTAAGTGTCGACCTAAGGACCCTATATCATTGGTTCACCTGCCCCACCGCTATTTGTTCTGCTTGTAGAACCTTCCACATACTAGTACGCCTCTTGATTGATGGAGGCTTCATATGACCATGATCACATGAAGCTTCTCTGCATGTTTGACGTTGTCCTACATGTCCAGACAGTATGGTCTGCCTTCCACTCTAGAACAGTCATCGGCTACCCTGCTGTAATAATAGGTGGTACTTGTGTAGTATCACGGCGCCCATCGCATCGCAGACCATAAGGCATGCGATATCGCGCGATGTTCCCCAATGTCATACAATTTAAAAATTGTATGGGATGCGATTATAACTTGTATAAGCACCCTAATGGGGTCTTACAATGTTAAATGCACCCCCCAGTATAAATGTGAACCCGAATCGTGGCGAGCGGCGGCAGTACGTGTCCTCCGACCTTTTAATACCCCCACTATCCACGTCAGTTGATTTTTATAAAGTGTGGCGAGCCACCGAGCCCAAAGCGTGGCGAGCGGACGCACATAACTTCACAGGTATACGCAGGGCTTGCTGCGCTCGCCACGCTTCGGGCTCGCCACACTTTATAATCAACTCCACGCCGATGTGGATAGTTGGGGTATGAAAAGGTCGGAGGACGTGTACCGCTGCACTCGCCACGCTTCAGGTTTACGTTTATACTGGGGGGTGGCGTGGGGGTGCATTAACATCCTAAGGACCCATTAGGGTGCTTATACAATTTAACATCGCATAGGGGGCTTAAATCGAATCGCAGTGCATCGGGTGTATGACATGCGATGAAAAATCGCGCGACTAAATATCAGGGGCGCCGTGATAATACACAAGTACCTAATAGGTTTATGTGGTCATCTAGGCTGCAATTTCTTTGCGAGCAAATTGTTCCAACCATAGGGAGGCTTTCGAAAAAGTTAGCCACCACAGCTACTGTTGACAGACTTTATTAGGAAATGTTCCATAACACTTGACCGCTGCTGTCCATGTACTGATATAAATCCTCTTGTCTTGTAGTTGGCGAGCCCATCACCATTCCTAAAATGGAACAGCCCGACCAGAAAGATGTGGATCTCTATCACAGCATGTACCTGTCCTCTCTACAAAAGCTCTTCGACAAGTACAAGACCAAGTTCGGGTTGTTGGAGTCTGATGTCTTGGAAATAAACTGAAGTTGGTTTAATGGTGCTGACTGAATGTAATGAGACTTTCATGTTCTTTGCCTTTATGGGGAAGTACTACTTGTGAATCCAGCCATCTTTCTGCATCCCTCCCACCAATCAATGACTGAGCTCTTACATCTTCTCTGTTAACTGTTACCTCCTAAGGCCATTCTCAGTTCATGGTGACAAATCCCCATCTGGACCTGTGATTTGAACTGAGCGATCCCTGTTGCTGCTGATCGGCTCAATAGCTGTCCGTATTTCAGGAGACTGTGCAGATGTTTTGGAACTTACGTAGGCCAGTCTAGTTGACTATTCTCCTGTTATACAGTGGCAGATTTAGAAGACCAACCATGGTAGAACCAAAAACTTATTAGCCTCTTACAGGACATCTCTTTTCATATGGCAACCTGTGCAATGTGTATCTCCTTCCTATTGTCCTGTTCAGATGTGTCCATGTACACCTAGCCTCCGTTTGGGTTAGACGGCCCTACAAGTCCAACAATTTCATATGCATATACAGCCGCGGTTACACATTGAATACAGGCATGCCACATTTTAATCAGCTAAAGCTGCTTGTGCGTCCTTTGCACGGTTTAACATAACAGGCGCTATTTAACGGAATAAGACTCCCAGCACTAGAGTGTAACGCGACTTCTATTGCATGGAGGATAGATGTTTCTGGATTCATCTGTGTATTGTATGTAGCATTGGGCTCAAAGCGGCGACTTCATAGACCTTTTTCTTCAAGTGACGTTCTTAAGCATTTTGCTGTATGCCTCTCTACTTCCCCAAATCTCTGTAAAAGGTGTACCAATCCGATATCTGGTCTTTGCAACTGGTTTTCGTGATGGTGCAAACCCTGCAGAACTATAAATCGCGAACAGCAGCCTGAAGAAACAAACCAAGGAGAAATGGTGCTCAGCAGCTCTCTTGGCCTGACTCCATGCTTTATGTACAAGATATTCAGATTGCTGCTGTAATGTGCCTGATTTGGGCATAGTATTACCATGTATACTTACCAACAAAAGCCAGAAGGAGATTTATTATACCATACAGAAGAGCAAATTGCAACTTTGACCAATGCTAATCTTTTCTGATTCCAGGCTCAGGCAAGCCTTTACTGGAATTGGTCAAAGTATAATGGTGGTGTGCTCCACACGGTGTCCCCTTGGGCATTTAATTGCCACATGGCCATACTGGGTAACAGTTGTCTGCTACCGGCTGTATGGATATGACACGCATGGGGTAACTGCCAGTGTCATGTGCTCAGGAGACAATACCATGGTCTAACAATCTGCGGTAATCCCTTCCCAAAGCAAAGTCTAGATACAAATCCTATGACTCCCTTACAGAATATCAGCATTCACTTTCATAAGGTGCAATTCAATTGACTTTTTACAAACCACCCACTAGATGGCGCCTGACTTTGGCAATTCAGTTCTGGCATATTCACCACCAACACTGACATTTCTGCTCCTACTTCCTAGGTCGGGAGTAGAAATGTGGAACAGATACTGAAACGAGACCTTTTTTTTCTCATTTCGGGCACTATTTTTAGACCATCTACCTGCTTTGTGTGGATAAACCTGATTCTTTTGGGTGCTTAAATTAACTGAAGCCCAATAGGTGGAACAATTGAATTGCACTGATATAGGGGAATATTCAATCTTTGCTTAAGTCTGATCTGTTATGTCAAACGGCTGTAGATTTTTGAATTTGCTGTTTTCACCGATCCACAGACTTTTAGACACTGGGCAGCCGGAACATTGGATTCTGGCTGTCTAGTAACCGTCGGAAGAAACTAAAACAGGTTGTGATTCCGACACTCTGAATCGTGGATTGAATACCCCCTCATAGACTCTTCTGTAAAAGACCAAAAACAATATAACAAGAGTAATTGCCTACTGCACATGGTATCCTGACTCTGACCTGGTATTTCAGTTTGCTGCCTGAAGAACTATTACGCTGATCCATTCATTAGGAACTGATATTGAGGCCTCCTGCAAAAAATTTACCTATTTGTAGAAAAAATAGGTGAAACGCCCGTCTGCACCTTTTTTATGAAGCTTTGGGACACTATATGGCTGCGTTTAGCCCATATAAAAACTTTCACACTGGGGGCAACTGTAATTAACAGTGGATAGTTATAATGTACCAACCAATCAGCTCCTACCATTTTTCACACTGCCTATAAGATGGCATTTAGTAACTGATTTGACAGGTACTTTGGGCCAGATGTATCAAGCTTCAAAAGGGATACTCAAACAGCCAATTAGCTCCTAAATGTTTCAGGCTGGGTTTGAAAAATGTAAGGCATGAGCTGATTGGCTGGTTGTTTAGCACTCTCCATTTGATCACTTTCTGAAGCTTGATAGATCTGGCCCTTTATCTCTCTACTTTATTACTCTTGAAGGCTTAGTACATGTGTTTTTTTTTTTTTTTCTTCTCTCAAAGCACAATCAATGCAACATTATAGTTAATACCCATTTTTTTAGGGTAAATAACCAAATAGACTTTTTTTTAATATATATTAAGTAAAAATCTCCACCCACGATACAGCTATAAGAATGTCTGGGTACCTGAATAACACACGGGGGTAAATGTAATGGCCTGCAAGTTTCTGGTGACCATTTTTTAAAGGGCAATCTGTTAAAAGGCATAACCAACCTGTTTTGCCTTTTATTTTTAAAGAATTGCACCTTTAAATAAAACTCACAGGCGATTACTCTCCCCCCTCTGTGTGAATCTGTAAATGTTGGGGTAGGGGATAAGTATTGGGGAAAAGTGCAATTTATCTTTTTTAATGAAGAATTCTAGGGAGAGTATTTTATTAAGGTGAAACGGCCGTTGGCGACTGTTTCTGTGATGCTGGTGAAGTGTATCTATAATCTCTGGCCCTTCCCGAATGGGATCCAGTCATCTATGAATGTCAGACAAATCTTATGTAATGTGCCTTGATCTGTGTATGTTACACCAGTATTTTATGCCTCCCCTGTATCAGAATGGCTTGCTGTACTAAAGGCATCACATATTTTTGTACCAGTGAATGTAAATAAATGATCATGTGTTCTATAACTGTCTTGTCTCCTTTGTACGAGTAGCGGTCATGCTGGGGTTTAGCCGGCCCTCATTTCAGGGGCATCCTGGGCTGCCTCACCGCATATACAGAAATAATGGGGAAGATTTATGAAGTGGTGGTAAAAGTTGAGCCGTTGCCACGGCAACCAATCTGCTGCTACCTAAAATTTTATAAAATGAACTTGATGAATGTTCGTTCAAAGCTGGTTGGTTTCCATGGGCAAATGCGGTACTGGCTCCCTTCTCCATGGTTATCACTGCTCCATATAAAAATGAGTATTCACAATATGCAACCAAAAGGGCATCGCTAAATAGCCACACAGGCAAACGTGGTCACATGTGACTGTGCTACCTATATAAAGAGATTGTTTGTTCTAGTGTAAAAACCGTTCGCTAAAGCATATTGGGTTCTGCAGTGGAACCATAAGTACTAGCAAACCTCCCCCCCCCCCCAGAAGAACCACAAGTACCTGCATGAGGGACATTAAAGGGCCTGCTGAGACTTGTACAGATGGATCCGCGCTTGTTCATTGGCGCACCACAGATATAGGTATCGGCATGCCATTTGCCGAGATGGCGGTGCCCGAGCATCTCACACATACACATGGCCCAATCTGTGCAACCGGCACGCCGATACGGAAAGCTATGGCGCGCCTGCGGGATGAACCAGCTCCGCTCCATCTGTAGTTCCTTAGTAGGACCAATTCTCTAACACACAGACCACATAGAACATAGTTTAACTTGCATACATACTTAACTATCTTGAAACGGGTGCCGGACGGTGTCCCGACAGGCATTTACCCGACGTTGGGGATTCTGACTGTCAAAACACCGACAGCCAGGTTCCCGATGGCCGTTTGCTATTTTCTTTCGTGGGGGATCCACGACCCCCATAGAGGGAGAATAGAATAGGTGGTGAGCGCAGCGAGCCCACAAGGGGCTTTGTTGAGCTCGCCATGTTGTCTGAGTCCGGCCAGTCGGGATTCTGACGTCGGGCTAATGACTGTCTGGAACCCGACTGTCGGTCCCCTATACCAAACCCTCTTGAAACGTAGTTCGGTCCCCCTGTAAAGTAGAATCCAGTGGATTATTATTATTTTTTTTTTACTTTCACACTTACCCTGACAGAAGCATGCACGGATCTCTCTAATCTGTGCACGCCTCTGTAAATTTGTCTGCTAGAAGCTGGTCTCTTTTTGTCCAATTCTAGTCAAATTGCACATTTTCTGCAAATGGGCACCAATGAATTGTTGCTGGATGACTCCAGCAGTCGGTATCCCGACTGCCGGTGCTCTGACATGGGAGATCCTGACTCACAGGGGCTAGTCTCCCTTCTGGGGGTCCATGAACCCCATAGAGGGAGAAAATAACCTGTAGCAAGGAGCTTCTTTGCGCTCGCCCTACCCACTGTCAGAGCACCAGCAGTCGGGATCCCCATACCACACCCCAATGAATGGTGCGGTGAGGAAGCTGCTCAAGAATCATGTTATAACTAAATGTTGACACGAGCCTGCACCAGCCACGGAGGCAAAATGCACAAGCTCATGGCTCTGACCACGGAGGACCAGCTGTAGATCACTGTTGACCCCTGTTGCCGTGGACCCCCTATTAGTGTAGGCCTGGGGTAGCCAACCCTAGTCCTCGAGAGCTACCAACAGTGCATGTTTTGCAGGTCTCCTCACAGAATCACAAGTGAGCTAATTAGCTTCATCTGTGTATCTTTTAAAATGTGTCAGTGATTAATGAGTGCAGCTGTGCAGCAGCTAGGTTGTCTGGAAAATGTGACCTGTTGGTAGCTCGTGAGGGCTAGGGTTGGCTACCACTGGTGAGTGTAGAGAATACCCTCACATGGCATGGTGCCTGGCTGCACCTGGAACACTTTACTGTACCCAATCGTATGCTACATAGATCATAGAGCATGAAACTAGTTTAAAAAAAGAAAAGAAAAAGTTGCTCAAAATGGGCAAAACCATGTGCACTGCAGGTGGGGCAGATGTAACATGTGCAGAGAGAGTTAGATTTGTGTGAGTTATATTGTTTCTGTGCAGGGTAAATACTGGCTGCATTATGTTTACACTGCAATTTAGATTTCAGTTTCAACACACCCCAACCCTGCACATGTTACATCTGCCCCACCTGCACTGCACATGGTTTTGCCCATTTTGAGAAGAAATTTGTACTACAATAAGATCTGAATAAGGGCCATCTTTCGATGGTCGGCGACCATCTATACATCCATTCGCATGCGTTCGGGGATTTTCAAGCGGGGGCGGGCGTTCGTGCGGGCGGCATTTAAATGACACGCAAAGCTGCGAATTTCGTGATGTGTGCGATAAGACTCATCACAAACCGGTATGGCTTCAGCATTTTGGTCAATTGATTTCTACTGTTGGTCAACATTGACTCCCGTGAAGTCCAGCACAGGCTCCTGCGATCAAGTTGTTTGGCTAGAACAGCGAAATCTCATTACTGATTCACTTGCTTAACAGTGCCCAGTATTATCTGCGGAAGCTAAGAGGCTTGGATTCAGGGGAAAAGGCTTAGGTATTTTCAATGCTTATAATATAAGTACACAAACGTTGTGTTCCAGTCAAGGGCAAGAGGTAGACCCTTTCTAGTTGCTTACAGAGAACCCTTCTGCACTGTGAACTGTGTATATGTTTATGGAGAGAAGTAAGAGACTGATAACTACGGTCTTAGCTGGGGGCTCACTCACCTAGCCTAAATTGCACAGAGAACCTATATAAATCCTGACATTTATTATGCATCGTGTGTATAATCAGTAAGCACTCGCCCAATCCCAAACACACAAATAGTGGTTACAATAATATATCTATAGCTACAATAAATCGGGATACCCTGGGGTTACCCTGACCATGGATCAAATGCTAACAATATGCATACAGAGCTGTAACTAGACTTTTTAGTGCCCTATGCCAGAAACAATACCATTTATTAAATAACACATTTCAATATATTCCTGTACCCAGGATTCAAACCCATAACCTGTTGCATTCCAAAACACCTTCCCCATGGAGCTATTTGACCCTGTATAAAAAATTGTAAGATTTATATGATGCTACCTGTAGTTTGTAAAACAAGAATTCCAATTGTCCAAGGTGTGCTGCAAATACAGTAGTTAGAATTCACTAAACCTTTTTTGCAAGGGTAGATAGCTCAATGAATAGAGTGTCTGACTGCAATACCACAGGCAATGGGTTTGATTTTCAGGCATGTCAGCATCTTGAAATGTAATAAAGGACAGGTGGACCCATTTAGTGCCTAACCCTCCCCCCCTGCAGCGTAACGCTAACCTCCCCGGCATACTCACCCACCTCTCGCACACTCACCCATCCCCTAGTGCCTAACCCTCCCTCCCTGCAGCCTAAACATAACCTTCCCAGCACCCGCCTCACACTAAGAGAAATAGCCCAATTAAGTTTACGTAAATCAGTCAGAGTGAAATTAATTCCCTAGACGTTAAAATTAACATGGTAGGAAACAAATTGAGTACTCAATTGTACTGTACGCCCACAGATCTTAATACTGTTCTACAGGGACGGACTGCACTGGGCATGTGTGCGCTGCTGAAACTTTCTTACCCGCAAGAATGGTTTTCTCAAATGCACAGGATGTGTAACGTGCAACTATTTAATACCAGGGGACAAGTTTGTGCACCCCTTTCAGGGAAGACTTAGAATACAAGTGTGGCCGGAGACCCCGGCACCAGGGCCAGCTCTACCACTAAGCAGCTTTAGGCAGCTGCCTAGGGCGCCGGGATATGGGGGGCGCCACCAAGTCTGCAAATCAAAAAATCAAGGATGTCTATGAGGATCCTTGTTGTACTTAATGCAGGTGGCGGATGTGGAACTGCTAAGACCTCTATACTTTCCCTTGAGTCATACTTCCTAAATTGCTACCCCCTCCTCCTTGAACTCTGTTGTGGGCGGCAAACAAAGGGCGGGGGGGGGGGGGGGTTGATGGTGTTAGGGGGATGGCAGGACCACATGATTGAAAAAAAATTGGGGGGGGGGGCAGGGAAATTTTGCCTAGGGTGCTGAGAAGCCTAACACCGGCCCTGCCCGGGACACGTGGATAATGGCGGCCACAGCACTGAAGGAGTTAATCCTCTGTGCTGCGACACCATCTTGAACAAGGGGAGCTTGGCGCCAAATTCAAAAAATGCTTTATTCCCATTGTGTATGGGCACTGGTCTCAACCCTGGCACCGTCCAGCTGTAAACCCCATCCTCCAGTGGAGAGGGAATGTGACATGGCCGAGCGGTGTGCTGGGAGACGCTGCAGCCGGGATGCTGTCCCCGGCTGCAGCGCTACAGAAGCCACTGCTACGCGTCGGTGCGCTGGGAACTGCCGCTGCCAAGAGTCCAGGCACAGCAGGTTGGAAGCCGGGTTCCCAGCGCAGTCAGTCCAGTGTTAAGGAGCCCCTGCAGCCCAGAGCTGGGCAAAATGGGTTAAATAAAGATATTTTAAATGTATTAATATATGTGAAGCACTGAGCTGGGACTGAATGTCCGCAGCTGCAGTGTTATGTGGTGTCGGAAGCTGAGCACAGGCTCCGTAAGTGTAATTTAAATGTATTTTAAATGTGTAAATGCACTTTGAAAATGACATAAGGAAGGAATCCATGTCATAAGGAAATGAGATGGTAATTTTGGTTTCCTCCTGAATGTCTGTGAGTGGCCACTGCACAGCAGGTAGCAGGCGTTGTGTCTGTAGTTCCTGTGTAAAGGTGTTAGTAATACATCACTTGTGTAAGTGATGTGTCACTGAACCCATGCCGTCCTGTGTGCGAGGTGTTGGTAATGCACAGACATTTGTGTTTCTTTATGTAAACATGTCCAGGAGATAATCAAATGATCTCCACCTTTCCTGGAAGTTATATATTCTAAGATAATTGGACTCATCCTTTTTAGAATGTAATCTTGATTTGTTATGCACTGGAAGTAAGATGGTATGATTGATATGCAAATCCTATCGTATAGGGAAGGATCTGACCATGCCAGTGTGTTTTCTGTCTATATAAAGAGGGCTTGTGAGCCCTGGTATTTGTACTTCTACCAGACTTGAATGCTGTAACATTTGTTAGCTGTGCCTCCTAGTAACAGGAGAAGACATCTTTTAAGATCTATTGGCAAATAAAACCTTTCTGCCTCAAGACGACCGTTCTCATCTTGCGACCAACAGAATTACTGCAATAATTCCGTTCTCCAGCTGTACTGGGTACAAGGGTCCAGCGTCCTCCCAGTTCCTCTTTGCCAGCTACCGAAGCAGAGGTCTGGTCCGTGACAAGTGGGGAACCAACCGACGCCAGTCGGGGGGGGGGGGGGGGGGGGTGTCAGTATCATGTCGACACCCACACTCCAGCAGGTAGTACTCAGGTGCCAGCATTTGGGCCTGAGGAGATATCCGTGGTCCCAGGCGCCACGTAATAGTAGTCTGGTGGTGGCAGCGAAGTCTGACTGTGTAGTGGGCAGAGTCAGTAACATGCGGTTATTGACGGTAACACGGAATCCCCTATTGGCCAGGTCCCGTGAGACCAGGAACCCGCCATCTGTGGATCCGAAGGGCGTAGCCAGAGTGTAAGGGCAGGCATCCGATCACAACCAGATACCCCTTGATCTGCTCATCTCAATACAGTATGTTGTTTTCTTGCTGTCTTGCACCTTACTGTTTACTGCAAGACAGTAAGGCAGTTCAAGGAGAGGATGGCTCAGCACAGAGCAGAGTTGGTGGACAGGGTTAGTCCCGCCCACCAGCCAATCAGAAGTAGAATTCGGAAAGCCTCAGCTCCTGATTTCCTGCAGGACGGAACTAACCCCCGGTTTAGGGGAGGAGCTGAGAATGTCAACAAACATTTCGGTCCTGTCCCAGGGGTGCATGCCAGCTAAGAAGCAGACTGACCTACAGCGGGGGTCCCCACTCCTCCAGGGTCTCTGCCTGGGCTGACCAGCCAGAGGGAGGAATGCTTTGGCCAGGGGAACTAGTATCAGCTGTGGCAATAACCTGCTTGCGCTTTGGACCCGGTGCTGGTTGTCAAAATAAGGGGGATTTTTTAATTTTGTCCCTCGTATTTTGGGAACCAGGACCGCCCCTTGAGCCTGGTGCTAGTTTTAGAAATCCTGGGGATCCCCTATGATTTTTGTCCCCTGAATTTGTTAAATCAGGACTGATTCAATTAGCCCGGGGCTGGTTATGCACAACGTTTTTAAAATTAATTTTACCAGAAAAACTGCACAGTAGGAAAAAAACCACACGTGTATTAACTCACACATTTTTATGGCTAAAACTTGCACTTTTTGCACTTTTTCATGACCATGCAATTTCCATTTTTGACCTTCCATTCCATTTGTGATTTTGTAAAAAAAAAATTGCAATTTCAAAACATGCAATTTAGGAACATGACTAAAAATCTCATCCTATTACATCTCACCCCAGTATTGTATGCAATAGCACCATCTTGTGGTCAAACACTGGTAGCCATATGCAGTCACCATATTGCTGTTTTATAATGTTTGTAAAGCTCCGTACACACCGGGGAGATATATTGCTCAGCAATATAATGCTCAGTTTCTCCTTTTCATCAGGTCGCTGATGAAAGGGAACCTCTGCCGGGGGAGCCGCAGATGTAATCACCTGGTCGCAGGATCAAGCTCCAGCGACCAGCGACTAGAACGGGGCTAAAAACGGGAGCGCGCACCCGGCGATTTATCGCCGGGGCACACTCCCATCACTGGCAATATGGTCGCCTGGGACCATATTTCCAGCGATTTTAGCCCCCATCGCCCATGTGTGAACACAGCTTTAGAATTGCTTAAAAATTCAAATCACTGTTATATATATTTGAACATTGTCACTTTTATTGTTTTTGAGCACATTTTTTGTGTTGCAGTTTGCTTCCTGACCCAGCCGGGAGTTCAATCAAGGCACATCCGCATACCTCCCAACTTTTTTGTGCGAGCGCCCGAAAAGGCGTGGTATATGCAAATGAGGATGTGGCTTATGCAAATTAGGCTACACCCTCGTTTTTGGCCGCTGAATAAACACTGTCAGATTGGGGGGGGCTCCCAACTGCCCCCCTCCCCCGCAGCCGTTGGAGGGACGTTCCCGCGTTTAGCGGGACAGTTGGGAGGTATGCATCCGGCTGCTGATCGGAAGTAGGCGAATGGGACCTGGACCAAGAGTCCGGGGCTGGTTTAAGAAATACGGGGGACCCCTACGCTTTTTGTCCCCTGTATTTTTGGAACCAATGAGCCTGGGGCTGGTTATGCTCAGGAGGGGGGACCCCGCGCCATTTTTTTTTTTAAATCTTAACTTACATTTTTTTTAAAGACCAAACCATGCACATATCTCAGTGATCTGTGCATGGTTCTGTCACATTCTCCACTCAGAACCTGGTCTATTTTTTGGGTGATTTTTGGTAATGTTTACCAAAAATCGCACCCTATTACATTTGCAAGTTGTATACTTTATAATAGGAAAAATTTCTGGATGCGAATTGAAGTGTGACCAAAAATCGCCAGAATAAAATATGTGAATATATATACTAGGTGATTCATCGCACCCTACGGGCGCTCTTCACACCGTCGTAAGGGGCTGCGCCCCCTTAATTTGTGAACGTTTGTATATGACAAATATGGTTAGAATTGTATGAAAGATGCCTGTATTGCAACTTGAGTTATAGGTGAAATGTGTTAAATAGAGAGCATATGATGTGGAAGGGGGTGTGTATTGTTTTGTTTAATTAAAAAGCGGTTACAGAGTAAGATGTACATTGATAGTGTGGATGGTACAGTGACATTTGTGGGTGTGGGGTGTGTGTGTGCATGTTGTTTAGGTGTGTGTGTGTGCGTGTGTGTTCAATAGTATAGTAGCCGTGAATCGCAGGAGGGGGGTGGCCCGCGTGTCACTGGAGGGGCGGTCGCAGGGTGGGGGGCGTGAATCGCAGGAGGGGGGCACGGGGGGGGGGCTGCGGGGCAGGCTCCGCCTCCTCCTCTCTGCACCTGGAAGGGGATGTATGGGGCTAGGGAGATGGAGGTCACTGGTACGGGCAGCACGGACACAGGTAGAGAGATCGGTGGGGGTCCGTGCGGGGATTTGGCGGGTCGCGGTAAGAAGTCCATAGGCTTCTATGGGGTATCACCAGCTTTGGTACTTGTTTAGTTTCATGGCGCCAGCATGGCTGCGCTCTCCCACGCTACGGGCTCGCTACGCTCGCCACACTAAAATCAACTCCATGCCAACGTGGATAGTGGGGGTATGAACTATCCACGTTGTCATGGAGTTTATTTAGTTTATTTTAAAAAGTTTGGCAAGCGCCGAACCCGGAAGTAGCGTGCGGCCATGCTGGCGCCGTGAAACTAAACAAGTAACCCAGCTTTAGCTGGAAATACCCCCCATAGTGTTAACCCGGCGATTGGGTTTTAGTGCATTCCTAAATGCGGTGTAAACCCCAAATAACGGGGTTTTACCACATTTTTGGTGTAGCGCACCCCACATAATGTAAACAGGGCCACAGAGGAGAATGAGACTGATGACTGAGTGAGTGAGGGGTGAGAGACAGTATGGGAGAGGGAGGGTGACAGAGACAGAGAGTGAAGAGGAGAGAGCACCAGAGACAGGATGACAGAGAGGGTGCCGGACGGGATCCTGACAGTCATTTACCCGACGTCGGGATCCCGACTGTTAAAACACCGACAGATGGGTTCCCAACGTCCACCGGCTAATCTCCCTCGTACACAGAAAGCCCGCAAGGTGCTTAGTTGCGCCCGCAATGCTGTCTGAGTCCGACCAGTCGGGATCCTGACGTCGGGCTAATGACTGTCGGGATCACAACGTCGACTGTTGGAACCCTATACCACACCCGACAGAGATAGGGGGTGGGAGAGAGAGAGCATGGAAGAGAGGGTGACAGAGACAGGGGGTGGGGGAGAGAGAGCATGGGAGAGAGGATGACAGAGACAGGGGGTGGGAGAGAGAGCACGGGAGAGAGGATGACAGAGACATGGGGATGGGGGAGAGAGAACAGGAGAGGGAGGGTGACAGAGACAGGGGGTGGGGGAGAGAGAGCATGGAAGAGACGGTGACAGAGACAGGGGGTGGGAGAGAGAGCACGGGAGAGAGGATGACAGAGACATGGGGATGGGGAAGAGAGAACAGGAGAGGTTGGGGGACAGAGACATGGGGTTGGGGAGAGAGAGGGTGACAGAGACAGGGATGGGGGAGAGGGAGAGTGACAGAGACAGGGTGACAGAGATGGGGGTGGGGGAGAGAGAGCATGTGAGAGAGGGTGACAGAGACATGGGGTAGGGTAGAGAGCGCACAGGAGCGAGAGAGAGGGTGACAGGGGGTGGGGTAGACAGCCCAGGGATGTGAAGCCCCCATAAAACCTATGGGTGACGCGGCCGGCGGCGCTGCAGGGGGGATCGCAGCAGGGATTGAAGATTCCTGCTGCGGTCCTCCTTTATACATTCAGGGGATACTTAATATTTGTGGTTAACCCCCAAAAATGGGTGTTTTCAGGGATTTAGCCGCAAATATTACTTGATAAATGGGGTCCTTATTGATTTAATGCCCTAGTGTCAGCCTATTGCACAGCAGTCGCACACTGTCACAACACTGCACAACTGGTGCACAACCATTGCAGAGCCACGAGCAGAGGGAGGGGCAGAGCACAGATAACTACTGCAGCACATGCGTGATGTCACTGACGTCACAAGACATATGGGGCCTACATACACACCAGGCAATTTAGCCCTATTTCTAAGCGATTTGACTAGCTCACTTAGAAATGAAGCACAGATTGCTCTGTGTTTATGGCCCCAAGCGATGGCAATGTGTGTCCTGTGCATCGCCATTGTATGAATAGATTTATGCCCCATACACACAGGGTGACTTCAGCCCCATGCTAAGCATTATAGAAAAGCACAGATCGTTCGGCACACATACGATGCATCAGTGAGGTGTGCTGAGCAATCGGTGCTGACCAGTGTTCTCTGGTGTGAGAGCACTGGCGATGTCAAGATCCGATGCTGGGATTCCGACACTACTCGGGAAGCCAACACTGGGTCACCTGCCCTGGTGCCAGAATCCGACAACCAGGGTACCCGAATGAGCAATCACTGACTGACTGACACTGGAAAGTTAAGCCTCTGGGCAGGGTGGGGGGTTGTTAGGTTTAGGGTATGGGGAGGAGGGTTAGGTACAGGCATCTCCGCGGGGGGTTAGGGTGGCTGCGCGGGGGGGGGGGGCAGATGGTGTTTAGGTAGGCCGTGTGGAGGGAGGGTTAGGGGGCCATGTGGGGGAGGTAAGTATACTAAATTACCTTCCCCTGTTTGAATTCTGATTGTCGGTATGCTGTGGTTCGTATTGTAACTGCCGGCATCCTGACCGCCGGCATTCCCGGGTGCGGTTTAGGGTTCCGACAGTCATTAGCCCAACGTCGGGATCCCGACTGGCCAGACTCAGACAGCATGGCGAGCGCAACTAAGCCCCTTGCGGGTTCGCTGTGCTTGCCACGCTGCGGGCACAGTGGCTTGCTACGCTCACCACATATTCTATTCTCCCTCTATGCGGGTCGTGGAACCTGTTGGGAACCCGTCTGTCAGTATTTTAACCGGATCGGATCCCGACGTTGGGTAAATGACTGTCGGGACCCCATCCGGCACCCAGCATTCCCTACCCACTCACACATAGGAATAAGGTGCACAGAAATCATCCAATATATAATGCATCACAAAACACAGACTGACACATGTCATATTTTGTTTCAGGTTATTATTCTTTATTAAAGTTTTTTTGCACAGTTTCATCAGCTAAAACAGTCACAGTGGTTACACATACGTTCGTTTCACCATGTCAGTATATAATAATAGCTGCAGTGGCGTAGCTTGGTTTTGGGTGCCCCCCCCCCCTGCCGTTAATTGGGGGGCGCCTCCCCCCTCCCCACTGGCCTCCCCACCCCGGCCGCCAGTGCCCGGTGCCCCCCCCCATCGCCGCAGGCTTACCTGTCTGCGCGTCCCGGCTCCCCTCCTGGCTTCAATTAATAATTCTATGCAGACAGACCACGATAAAATGGCCGCCCCCATACCACAGACAGTTTCAGAGAACTGTCTGCTTTATGGGGCGGCCATTTTATCGTGGTCCGTCTCTATAGAATTGATTGAACAGGTAAGCCTGCGGGGGATGGGGGGCGGGGGCATTACTATAGCACCGCAGCCCCCCCCCCCCCCCGGCGCCCCCACATGCACAGTGCCCCCCTGCGACCACGGGGGCTGCGGTGCTATAGTTACGCCACCAAGGGTGTAACTACCATAGGTGCAAGGGGTGCAGCTGCTATGGGGCCCAGAGTTGCAGGGGGCCCATCTTTGCTGTTTAAGTAATATGTTTTACATATTTTTATCACCATAAGTTGCTAAATAGGGGGCCCTTACAAACTTATGCTATGGGGCCTATGAATATCTAGTTACGCCCCTGTATGCCACTGAATAGCTGTATGCAGCACTGCAAAAGCTGTACGCAGAACTGTATGTCTGTCAGTATAAACTACAGTATAATCATTGTATAAAGCAGCATCAGATTGTCAGTAATTAATAACAGCACACTGCTTAGCTCTAGCTTTATTCATCTAGAAGAAAAAAAATTCAGTCAGAGCAGTCAAACTTTGGAACTCTCTTCCTAGAGAAGTGGTGTCTGCAGCAGGGGTACAAGTATGGCGGTACGGGGTGGTACGGTGTACCGGTAAAAGATATGTTGCTGGTACCCCATACCGCCATAACAAATGCCCCCATTAATGCTCAATGCGCATGCGGGCATATGTAAGTGGCGGGGGCGTGGCCTCCGCCGCCCCGTCACAGCTGATAGCGTTCGGAGGGGAGGGGAGCGCAACAGGCGTCTCTCCTTCCCCTCCCTGGGTCACTGTGTCAGAGCTTGCGGGCTGGCAGCCAATCAGGAGCCAGCCCGCGAGATAGACGGCAGGGCAGGAGACACGGAGGATGCGCTCCCCTCCCCAGGGAAGAAGCAGGCAGCGGCGGCGGGGGAAGAGAGGAGGGAGAGAGAGGACCTGACCTAACAGTGAGTTGCTGCTGAAGACTGTGGGGGCATTTATGTGTGGCACTGTGAGGGCATATCTGGCACTGGGGGCATATGTGTACACATGCATCGATTTTACCCGATTTTCGATTCGATTTTGCTTATAAAAGCAAAATCGAATCCTAAACAAAATCAAATGTTTTTTGTGTTACTTTAGATCTACATTCGATTCAATGCGCGCTCCCGTTTTCACAAAATTGAACCAAGGAAATATGTGTGTGTACAGGGATTAAAGCTGTGTACACATGCATCGATATTTGGCTATTTTCGATTCGATTTTGCTTATAGAAGCAAAATCGAATCCACATCGAATGGTTTTTAGGACACTTTCAGTCTGCATTCGATTCGATGCGCGCTCCCGGTTTCTCAAAATCCAACAGAAAAATGTACTGTGCAGCCAAGGAAATATCAAATTCGATCCAGTAAATCGAATGTGTACAATGTACCATGAATGGAAATCAAATTTGATGTCAAAATCTATATCTAATGCAAAAGTACAGATCTAATGCCAAATTGAATGGGAAGATCTAATGTCAGATCTAATAGAAAATCGAATCTAACATTGAATCTAAAGCAAAACGAAGCATGTGTGCACAGCTTATGACTGCTAAAATCCAATGCATGTTGTCCGATGTTTCAACAGAGTCTGCTCTTGGGAGGGCAGACTCCGTTGAAAAAGGTGCTATTGCAGGTCAGCCGTCCGGAATGGAGCCTCGTACAGTAATGGATACTTTATTGCCTAATGGGTTGTGTCAGAGCACAGCGTCTATTCGCGGCCGAAAATGGGGTTGCGGCTAATTTGCATAAGCCGCGCCGTCATTTGCATAGCCCCCCCCCCTTTCCGGAGTGTCCCTATTCCAGCAGCCAAGAAGTTGGGAGGTATGTGGATGCTTTATTAAATATATTGATTTTTTTCTACTATATGTCACCATTTTGTATTTAATCAAAGCTGGGACACTACCATACTATGCATATATACATCGTTTATACACACTATATCTATCTATCTATCTATCTATCTATCTATACACACACACAAGTTATATATGTGATTGTGTACATATGTGATTGTGTACCAAAGACCCATCCAAGTTCCCAGCTAGTTACAGCCCTGACATACCCATCAAAGATGCATTAATCATTCTGTCAGCAGCAATTTCATGCAGTCACAGTGCAGGGAAGTGGAGGAGTCGAGTAGTGCAGACACGGAACTGTCAAGTGGTGTCTTGTTTCCGGGGGAGTGGTGCAACGGCTGCACACTTCCCCCGACTCCCAGTGCAGAGAGAGACTCTGAGACCAGGCAGGCAGGCAGCCCGGCAGCCCGGCAGCCCACCAGTGCGCGCACGCGCACACAAGTACTGAAGGACTACCGCTCCCATCATCCCTTGCTGTTCTCTGGTGTACAGAGGCTTGCGTTGTCCATCAGCTGCTAGAGAGACACTTCCTGCTGCAGGGTGAGTGAGGTATGAGGCTGAGCTGCTCTTATTATTATTATCATGCAGCCTGGCAGTGCCTGTTGTGTGAAGATGCCCCTCCCCCCATCTCGTGTCACATGACCACAGGGGGTATATAGTGCCAGCAAACCATTGGTGAGGTTTATATTGTGCCAGCACCCCATCCCCCCATACACACTTGTCACATGACCATAGGGGCATACATTTCGGGCGGAGGGGGGGTGTATTTAGTGCCTGCACCCCCCATGTCACATGACCATGGGGCTAGACTAGTAGTACATTACTGTTGTGTGGTGTGGGGGGGCATATAGTGCCAGCCTCCCTTGCCACAGGAGCCGTGGTTATACATTGCTTAGGCCTTAGGGGCTATATAGTGCCAGCAACCCCACATGTCACATGACCACAGGGGCTGGGGCTATACACTTACAGGAGACACTATTTGGCCTCAGTGCAGCTCAGCAGCCATTGTTGTGTGGTGCCGCCTGCAATTGGATTTCCCTCCCACAGGAACACAGGAATACATACAGATGACCGGCAGTCGGAATACCGGTGCCAGCATCCTGATAGAAGGAACCCTGACTACAGGGTCCATTAAGTATTACCTTAACCCACCCCCTAGTGCCTAAACCCCCTCCCCGCAGCCTAAACCTAACCTCCCCCGCACACTCACCCACGCCCTAGTGCAGGCATGTCCAACGTTGGCCCTCCAGATGTTTTGAAACTACACATCCCAGCATGCGTTGCAATAGTTTTAGCATTCTTTAATAGCAAAACTGTGGCAAAGCATGATGGGATGTGTAGATTCACAACATCTGGAGGGCCAACGTTGGACATGCCTGCCCTAGTGCCTAACCCCCCTCCCTGCAGCCTAAACCTAACCTCCCCCCACACTCACCCACCCCCTAGTGCCTAACCCTCCCCCCTGAAGCCTAAACCTAACCCCCCCTGCACACTCACCCACCCCCTAGTGCCTAACCCTCCCTCCCTGCAGCCTAAACCTAACCTCCCCCCACACACTCACCCACCCCCTAGTGCCTAACCCTCCCCCCTGAAGCCTAAACCTAACCTCCCCTGCACACTCACCCACCCCCTAGTGCCTAACCCTCCCTCCCTGCAGCCTAAACCTAACCTCCCCCCACACTCACCCACCCCCTAGTGCCTAACCCTCCCCCCTGAAGCCTAAACCTAACCTCCCCTGCACACTCACCCACCCCCTAGTGCCTAACCCTCCCTCCCTGCAGCCTAAACCTAACCTCCCCCCACACACTCACCCACCCCCTAGTGCCTAAACCCCCTCCCTGCAGCCTAAACCTAACCTCCCCTAAAACTCACCCACCCCCCTAGTGCCTAACCCCCCCTCCCTGCAGCCTAAACCTAACCTCCCCCTGCACACTCACCCACCCCCTAGTGCCTAACCCTCCCTCCCTGCAGCCTAAGCCTAACCTCCCCCGCACACTCACCCACCCCCTAGTGCCTAACCCTCCCTCCCTGCAGCCTAAACCTAACCTCACCCCGCACACTCACCCACCCCCTAGTACCTACACCCCCCCTCCCTACAGCCTAAACTTAACCTCCCCCCGCACACTCACCCACCCCCTAGTACCTACACCCCCCCCTCCCTACAGCCTAAACCTAACCTCACCCCGCACACTCACCCACCCCCTAGTACCTACACCCCCCCTCCCTACAGCCTAAACCTAACCTCACCCCGCACACTCACCCACCCCCTAGTACCTACACCCCCCCTCCCTACAGCCTAAACCTAACCTACCCCCACACTCACCCACCCCCTACTATCCTCAGCGATGTTGGGTTTCAGTGTCGGTATCCTCACCGATGTCGGGATTCTGACGCTGGTTTGGTCGCTAGTTGGAATGCTGGTGCCAGCAATCTGACTGCCGGCATCTTATCCATGTAACCGGAATACAGAGACCATAAGCACAAACATAGTGAAGACTTGGGACTTCGGGGCTACAAGATGACCTGGTGGCCTGTAATATGGTTCTAGCTGGTATAAGGGAGGGAGACGGGACAGGGGGAGATGGTCCAATGCCTCACGTTGTACAGATACTCACACAGCGGTAGCGGGACAGGGGGAGATGGTCCAATGCCTCACGTTGTACAGATACTCGCACAACGGTAGCGGGACAGGGGGAGATGGTCCAATGCCTCACGTTGTACAGATACTCGCACAGCGGGACAGGGGGAGATGGTCCAATGCCTCACGTTGTACAGATACTCGCACAGCGGTAGCGGGACAGGGGGAGATGGTCCAATGCCTCACGTTGTACAGATACTCGCACAACGGTAGCGGGACAGGGGGAGATGGTCCAATGCCTCACGTTGTACAGATACTCGCACAGCGGTAGCGGGACAGGGGGAGATGGTCCAGTGCCTCACGTTGTACAGATACTCGCACAGCAGTAGCGGGACAGGGGGAGATGGTCCAATGCCTCATGTTGTACAGATACTCGCACAGCGGTAGCGGGACAGGGGGAGATGGTCCAATGCCTCACGTTGTACAGATACTCGCACAGCGGTAGCGGGACAGGGGGAGATGGTCCAATGCCTCACGTTGTACAGATACTCGCACAGCGGTAGCGGGACAGGGGGAGATGGTCCAATGCCTCACGTTGTACAGATACTCGCACAGTGGTAGCGGGACAGGGGGAGATGGTCCAATGCCTCACGTTGTACAGATACTGGCACAGCGGTAGCGGGACAGGGGGAGATGGTCCAATGCCTCACGTTGTACAGATACTCGCACAGCGGTAGCGGGACAGGTACGGCTTGTGTGCACAGAGGAGGATTACGCTGCTTCCATGTGCACATTCAGTCACATATATGACCTATGGAGCTGACATTGTATTCCCTTCCCTCAGTAGACGTCACCTGAAGACCAACCATGGAGGTCCTGGTCCTGGAACATATCCGTCACTCGCTACTGACTGACAGGAACAAAGACCTGATCATAGACAAGCTGCTGAGCCTCACCATGGAGATTATCTGTCTGCTGACCAGAGAGGTACTAGATAAATGACTGTTCTATGTACTAGAAGAACGACCGGGGTAATGGGGCCACGCAGCGATGTCAGGCCATTATCTGAGCGATTTATCTACCTCACTACATCGCTGTGTGTGGGCATAGTTATAGGGATGAACGGTCCCGCTCGTCGCAATTGATATCCTGGTCGCTGCGTATTAATCGCTCATGGTCAGTGTACACAGCGGAGAACAATGGCCCTGACAGATCGCTCAGCGCACAGCGCTGGTAAATCACTGTGTGCTGAGCGTTTTGCGTGATCTAGCATCGCTCGGAACCCTCAGTGGGTCGCTACGTGTGTAGGGCCCATAGGGTGCCTGGGGTAGCAGCAACTGGCATTATTCGTTGGGAAGGGCGGTGATATACTGCATGGAGGCTTAGTACCAGGTTGTGGCCAGTTGGGATGTCATTGCTGGGGCTTTGATTTGCAATTTGCAGAAATCCAAAGTTTGGTTGTGGTATAAATATGGCCGCACGGTGGTTGTGGTATAAATATGGCCACACAGTTTGGTTGCAGTATAAATATGGTCACGCGGTTTGGTTGCCGTCTTTGTGAAGAGGAAATGAGATGCTAAACAGTCCTTTTGCTAATGGCTGGGGAATGACACGGCACAGCAGCTATCAGGATTTGTGTCTGTAGTTCCTGTGTAAAGGTGTTAGTAAGGAGCCCAGCACTGAGGCACAATGACAAAGTAAAAACACATATTCTAAAATGATATGTGCAGGCACTGAGCTGGTTCTACATGTCCCATGCTGCAGTGTTGCAGGGGGATGAAGCCTGTGTAAGACAATGTATACAGTGTACAATGTATTTAAAATGTGTTGTGTGGCTTTTGGAGCCTGTGCAGTGCACAGGCTCAGTGTGTACAATGTAACACTTGTGCTTTAAATGTATTTTAAAGGAAAAGTGCACTTACTGGGGTTGCTGCATCCCAGGGGAATCCAGAATCCTGTGTGGGCTGCTGGGTTCCCCTCAGTCTTTACCCCCAAAACAGAATGCTTTCCCAGACAGCCTCCAAGCTGGGAGCTGTAGGGATGGTAGCAGGGAACATCAGCTTTCTAACAAGCTGAGTGGTTCCCTGGAGCTCCATGGGGCTCTCCATCTGCGGGCAGGGGATCAGGGCTGCCCATCGCGGGAGCTCACGTCTGGGCTAACGGTGTTCAGCTGGTCCCCTGGAAGGCTCCTGGAAGTATGTTTTGGAGGGAAACCTTCCCCCTAGCCAGACAAACCTGCACCTGGGTGGGTGGTACCTGGCCCCCCCAGGTGGGCTGTGGCTCAGAGGAGTTACCACTCCCCTCTGTCCATAAGGACAATGCTGAATGTGCAGGTGTCCAGCGCATACACGTCTCATGCACTTAAGCTGATTGGTTGAAGACCACAGGGTGGGCCTACCCCCTCTGTTCATGTGGACTGGAGTAGCATATAAAGAGGGCTTCTGCCCTGGGTAAAGTTGTACTTCTACCTGACTTGAATGCTGTAACATCACTGTATGCTGTCCCTACTAGCGATAGGAGAAGAGATCTTTTAAGAGCTATTGGCAAATAATCACCTTTTCGACAACCGACCAACAGAATTACTGCACTAATTCCGTTCTCCGGCTGTACTGGGTACAAGCATCCAGCGTCTCCGAGTTCCGCTCTGCCAGCTACCGAAGCAGAGGTCTGGTCCGTGACCAGTGGGGAACCAATCAACGCCAGTCAGTAACAGGGAATCCCCTATTGGCCAGGTCCCGTAAGACCAGGTACCGCTATCTGTGGACCAGAAGGGCGTAGCCAGAGCGTAAGGGCAGGTCGTCCGGTCACACACCTTAACCCTTGTTCTATGTGGTTTTTGATTGTGGATACAGAGGAAGAAATAGAAGACTCAGCATATATGATTGATATACTCCTCTTTTATTGTTGATTACAGGATATGGATATGTGTCCATACAATCTGATTATCAGTAGTCTGTATATGCTGCTTCAGGTCACTCGGAATGACAGCAATGTCCTATAGATACATAGTTACATAGTAGTGTAGTAGTTCACATGTCAATTGTTTCCAAGTCTGTTTCTTGTACTTGATATTGTCTTTATGACCATATTGCCATTGTTGTGATATGTTGATATTTTCCTACTCCTCTGTGCCCACAGAAAATCCAATAAATATATTTGAAAAAAACAAACAAAACCTGAGGGTATGATGGAACCGGGGTATGATGGTACGGGGGTATAAGGATACAGGGTATGATGGTACGGGGGTATGAGGATACAGGGGTATAATGGTACGGGGATATGAGGATACAGGGTATGATGGTACGGGGGTATAAGGATACAGGGTATGATGATACGGGGGTAAGAGGATACAGGGGTATGATGGTACGGGGGTATGAGGATACAGGGTATGATGGTACGGGGGTATGAGGATACAGGGTATGATGGAACCGGGGTATGAGGATATAGGGTATGAATGTACGGGGGTATAAGGATACAGGGTATGATGATACGGGGTATGAGGATACGGGGTATGATGGTACGGGGTATGAGGATACAAGGTATGATGGTACGGGGGTATGAGGATACAGGGTATGATGGTACGGGGGTATGATGATACAGGGTATGATGGTACGGGGGTATGAGGATACAGGGTATGAGGATACAGGGTATGATGGTACGGGGGTATGAGGATACGGGGTATGATGGTACGGGGGTATGAGGATACAGGGTATGATGGTACGGGGGTATGAGGATACAGGGTATGAGGATACAGGGTATGATGGTACGGGGGTATGAGGATACAGGGTATGAGGATACAGGGTATGATGGTACGGGGGTATGAGGATACAGGGTATGATGGTACGGGGGTATGAGGATACAGGGTATGATGGTACAGGGGTATGAGGATACAGGGTATGATGGAACCGGGGTATGAGGATACAGGGTATGATGGTACGGGGGTATGAGGATACAGGGTATGATGGTACGGGGGTATGAGGATACAGGGTATGATGGTACGGGGTATGAGGATACAGGGTATGATGGTACGGGGGTTTGAGGATACAGGGTATGATGGTACGGGGGTATGAGGATACAGGGTATGATGGTACGGGGGTATGAGGATACAGGGTATGATGGTACGGGGTATGATGGTACGGGGGTTTGAGGATACAGGGTATGATGGTACGGGGGTATGAGGATACAGGGTATGATGGTACGGGGGTATGAGGATACAGGGTATGATGGTACGGGGTATGAGGATACAGGGTATGATGGTACGGGGGTTTGAGGATACAGGGTATGATAGTACAGGGGTATGAGGATACAGGGTATGATGGTACGGGGGTATAAGGATACAGGGTATGATGGTACGGGGGTATGAGGATACAGGGTATGATGGTACGGGGGTATGAGGATACAGGGTATGATGGTACGGGGGTATGAGGATACAGGGTATGATGGTACGGGGGTATGAGGATACAGGGTATGATGGTACAGGGGTATGAGGATACAGGGTATGAGGATACAGGTTATGATGGTACGGGGGTATGAGGATACAGGGTATGATGGTACGGGGGTATGAGGATACAGGGTATGATGGTACGGGGGTATGAGGATACGGGGTATGATGGTACGGGGCTATGAGGATACAGGGTATGATGGTACAGGGTATGAGGATACAGGGTATGATGGTACGGGGGTATGAGGATACAGGGTATGATGGTACGGGGGTATGAGGATACAGGGTATGATGGTACGGGGGTATGAGGATACAGGGTATGATGGTACGGGGGTATGAGGATACAGGGGTATGATGATACGGAGGTATGAGGATACAGGGTATGATGGTACGGGGGTATGAGGATACAGGGTATGATGGTACTGAGGTATGAGGATACAGGGTATGATGGTACGGGGGTATGAGGATACAGGGTATGATGGTACGGGGGTATGAGGATACAGGGTATGATGGTACTGGGGTATGAGGATACGGGGTATGATGGTACTGGGGTATGAGGATACAGGGTATGATGGTACGGGGGTATGATGGTACGGGGGTATGAGGATTATTATTATTATTATTATTATAATTTTATTTATAAGGCGCCACAAGTGTTTCGCAGCGCCGTACAAAGGAACAATACAGGGAGACAAAACTTGGCATAACATTGAATAAATAACAAAAATACAAATAAAGAGCACCACAGTTCAATACACATTACAGCTTAAATGTAAGTAGTGAGGACTCAATCAACATACAACTAGAGGCTTGAGGCCAATGATGGAGATGAGTATGCAGACGAAGATGGTCACTGAGTGTTGGAGTATAGGAGAGCTGTGAGTGACATGTGAGGAGAAGAGGGCTTTGACAACAGGAGGGAAGAGGGCCCTGCTCAGAGGAGCTTACAATCTAGTAGGAAGGGGAGACAGACAGATTACAAGAGGTGCAAGCGAGGGGGTGGTGGTTAGATAGCAGGATCTAAACAGGCAAGGGGTCGGAGAACCAGCTGGTTTATGCAGTGGAAGGGTACGCTTTGATGAATAGGTGAGTTTTCAGTGCCCGTTTGAAGCTTTGCAAGGTCGGGGAGAGTCTAATGGAGCGAAGGAGTGCGTTCCACTGAAGGGGTGCAGCACGGGCAAAGTCCTGTACTCTAGCATGGGAAGCAGTGATCAGGGTGGAGGAGAGACGACAGTCGTCAGCTAACCGTAGAGGGCGGGAGGGTGTATGGATGGAGATGAGGTTAGAGATATATGGAGCAATGGAATTAGAGATGGCCCTGTATGTGAGTGTGAGGTGTTTGAAGAGGATTCTGTAGGGGAATGGAAGCCAGTGCAGATTATGTTGAAGGGGAGTGTCAGAGTTAGAGCGGCGGGAGAGGAAGAAAAGCCTGGCTGCAGCATTGAGGACAGGGTATGATGGTACGGGGGTATGAGGATACAGGGTATGATGGTACGGGGGTATGAGGATACAGGGTATGATGGTACAGGGGTATGAGGATACAGGGTATGATGGTACGGGGGTATGAGGATACGGTATGATGGTACAGGGGTTTGAGGATACAGGGTATGAGGATACAGGGTATGATGGTACGGGGGGTATGAGGATACAGGGTATGATGGTACGGGGGGTATGAGGATACAGGGTATGATGGTACGGGGGTATGAGGATACATGGTATGATGGTACGGGGGTATGAGGATACAGGGTATGATGGTACGGGGGTATGAGGATACAGGGTATGAGGATACGGTATGATGGTATGGGGGTATGAGGATACAGGGTATGAGGATACAGAGTATGATGGTACGGGGGTATGAGGGTATGGGGGTATGAGGATACAGGGTATGATGGTACGGGGGTATGAGGATACAGGGTATGAGGGTACGGGGGTATGAGGATACAGGGTATGATGGTACGGGGGTATGAGGATACAGGGTATGATGGTACGAGGGTATGAGGATACAGGGTATGAGGGTACGGGGGTATGAGGGTATGAGGGTACGGGGGTATGAGGGTACGGGGGTATGAGGATACGGGGGTATGAGGGTACGGGGGTATGAGGATACAGGGTATGATGGTACTGGGGTATGAGGATACAGGGTATGATGGTACTGGGGTATGAGGATACAGGGTATGATGGTACGGGGGTATGGTGGTACTGGGGTATGAGGATACAGGGTATGAGGATACAGGTTATGAGGATACAGGGTATGATGGTACAGGGGTATGAGGGTACGGGGGTATGAGGGTATGATGGTACGGGGTATGATGGTACGGGGTATGATGGTATGGGGGTATGATGGTATGGGGGTATGATGGTACGGGGGTATGATGGTACGAGGGTATGATGGTACGGGGTATGATGGTACAGGGTATGATGGTACGGGGGTATGAGGATACAGGGTATGATGGTACGGGGGTATGAGGATACGGGGTATGATGGTACAGGGGTATGAGGGTACAGGGGTATGATGTTATGGGGTCTATGAGGATACAGGGTATGAGGGTATGATGATATTGGGGTATGATAATACAGGGTATGATGGTACGGGGGTATGAGGATACAGGGTATGATGGTACGGGGTATGATGGTACGGGGTATGAGGATACAGGGTATGAGGATACGGGGTATGAGGATACAGGGTATGATGGTACGGGGGTATGAGGATACAGGGTATAATGGTACGGGGATATGAGGATACAGGGTATGATGGTACGGGGGTTATGAGGATACAGGGTATGATGGTACGGGGGTATGATGGTACAGGGGTATGATGGTACAGGGGTATGAGGATACAGGGGTATGATGGTACGGGGGTATGAGGATACGGGGTATGATGGTACGGGGGTATGAGGATACAGGGGTATGATGGTACGGGGGTATGAGGATACAGGGTATGATGGTACGGGGTATGAGGATACAGGGTATGATGGTACGGGGGTATGAGGATACAGGGTATGAGGGTACAGGGGTATGAGGATACAGGGTATGATGGTACGGGGGTATGAGGATACGGGGTATGATGGTATGGGGGCTATGAGGATACAGGGTATGGGGGTATGAGGGTACGCGTGTTAGGGTATGATGGTAAGGGGGTATGATAGTACGGGGTGTGAGGATACAGGGTATGAGGATACAGGGTATGATGGTACGGGGGTATAAGAATACAGGGTATAATAGTACGGGGTATGATGATACGGGGTATGATGGTACGGGGGTATGAGGATACAGGGTATGATGGTACGGGGGTATGAGGATACAGGGTATGAATGTACCGGGGTATGAGGATACAGGGTATGAATGTACGGGGGTATGAGGATACAGGGTATGAATGTACGGGGGGTATGAGGATACAGGGTATGAATGTACGGGGGCTATGAGGATACAGGGTATGAATGTACGGGGGCTATGAGGATACAGGGTATGAATGTACGGGGGCTATGAGGATACAGGGTATGGGGGTATGAGGGTACGGGGTGTGAGGGTATGATGGTATGGGGGTATGATAGTACGGGGTGTGAGGATACAGGGTATGATATGGTGGTAATGGAGCATATAGGTAGTAACTGGATCGTGTCCGTGGTAACTGGAGGAGCGTATAGATGGTAACTGGAGGTATGTGGAGATGGTGACTGGAGGAACGTATAGGTGGTACCTGGAGGTACGTGGAGATAGTAACTGGAGGAGCGTATAGATGGTAACTGGAGGAGCGTATAGGTGGTAACTGGAGGAACATATAGGTGGTAACTGGAGGAGCGTATAGGTGGTAACTGGAGGAGCGTATAGGTGGTCACTGGAGGAGAGTATAGGTGGTCACTGGAGGAGAGTATAGGTGGTCACTGGAGGAGAGTATAGGTGGTCACTGGAGGAGCGTATAGGTGGTCAATGGAGGAGCGTATAGATGATAACTAGAAATGAGTATAGATGGTAACTGGAGGAGCGTATAGATATGGTAACTGGAGATACTTATAGGTGGTAACTGGAGATACGTATAGGTGGTAACTGGAGGAGCGTATAGGTGGTAACTGGAGGAGCGTATAGGTGGTAACTGGAGGAGCATATAGGTGGTAACTGGAGGAGCGTATAGCTGGTAACTGGAGGATCGTATAGGTGGTAACTGGAGGATCGTATAGATGGTAACTGGAGGATCGTATAGCTGGTAACTGAAGATACGTATAGGTGGTAACTGGAGATACATATAGGTGGTAACTGGAGATGCATATAGGTGGTAACTGGAGGAGCGTATAGCTGGTAACTGGAGGATCGTATTGGTGGTAACTGGAGGAGCGTATTGGTGGTAACTGGAGGAGCGTATTGGTGGTAACTGGAGGAGCGTATAGGTGGTAACTGGAGATACGTATAGGTGGTAACTGGAGGATCGTATAGCTGGTAACTGAAGGATCGTAAAGCTGGTAAATGGAGATACGTATTGGTGGTAACTGGAGGAGCGTATAGGTCGTAACTGGAGGATCGTATAGCTGGTAACTGGAGGATCATATTGGTGGTAACTGGAGGAGCGTATAGGTGGTAACTGAAGATACGTATAGCTGGTAACTGGAGATACGTATAGGTGGTAACTGGAGGATCGTATAGCTGGTAACTGGAGATACGTATTAGTGGTAACAGGAGGAGCGTATAGATGGTAACTGGAGGAGCGTATAGATGGTAACTGGAGATACGTATAGGTGGTAACTGGAGGAGCGTATAGCTGGTAACTGGAGGATCGTATAGCTGGTAACTGGAGATACGTATTGGTGGTAACTGGAGATACGTATTGGTGGTAACTGGAGATACGTATTGGTGGTAACTGGAGGAGCGTATAGATGGTAACTGGAGATACGTATAGGTGGTAAATGGAGATACGTATAGGTGGTAACTAGAGATACGTATTGGTGGTAACTGGAGGAACGTATAGGTGGTAACTGGAGATACGTATTGGTGGTAACTGGAGGAACGTATAGATGGTAACTGGAGGAACGTATAGATGGTAACTGGAGGAGCGTATAGATGGTAACTGGTGGAGCGTATAGGTGGTAACTGGAGATACGTATATTTGGTAACTGGAGATTCGTATAGGTGGTAACTGGAGATACGTATATTTGGTAACTGGAGATACATATAGGTGGTAACTGGAGATACATATAGGTGGTAACTGGAGGAATGTATAGGTGGTAACTGGAGGAGCGTATAGCTGGTAACTGGAGGAGCGTATAGGTGGTAACTGGAGGAACATATAGGTGGTAACTGGAGGAATGTATAGGTGGTAACTGCAGCGTATTGGTGGTAACTGGAGGAACGTATAGGTGGTCACTTGAGAATATAGGTGGTCACTGCAGCGTAGAGATGGTACACAGTATGTAAATTAAGGGGAGGAGTCGCTACTGATCATTAGTTGCCGGTGTCCTACAAGGCGCTGCTGCCGCTAACACTGGAAGCAGGATACATAGCTAGAAAATGATAGACAGAATCGTATTGGTTGTTATGGGCAACATCACCTCTTTTTATTGTAGCAAATGTACCCCCGTACTGTCTATGAGTACCCCGTACTGTCTATCAGACTTGCTTGCCCCCCAAACACACTTTAGGGGTCAGCTTGTGTTACACATCCAGCCCGTACATAACACCCGGGGAAGCTCACATCCAGCCCGTACATAACACCTGGGGAAGCTCACATCCATCCTGTACATAACACCTGTTGAAGCTCAGATCCAGCCTGTACATAACACCCGGGGAAGCTCACATCCGGCCTGTACATAACACCTGGGGAAGCTCACATCCGGCCCGTACATAACACATGGGGAAGCTCACATCCAGCCTGTACATAACACCTGGGGAAGCTCACATCCAGCCTGTACATAACACCCGGGGAAGCTCACATCTAGCCTGTACATAACACCTGGGGAAGCTCACATCCAGCTCGTACATAACACCTGGGGAAGCTCACATCCAGCCCGTACATAATCTCACATCCAGCCCGTACATAACACCTGGGGAAGCTCACATCCAGCCCATACATAACACCCGGGGAAGCTCACATCCAGCCCGTACATAACACCCGGGGAAGCTCACATCCAGCCCCGTACATAACACCTGGGGAAGCTCACATCCAGCTCCGTACATAACACCTGGGGAAGCTCACATCCAGCCCGTACATAACACCTGGGGAAGCTCACATCCAGCCCGTACATAACACCTGGGGAAGCTCACATAGAGCCCGTACATAACACCTGTGGAAGCTCACAACCAGCCCGTACATAACACATGGGGAAGCTTACATCCAGCCTGTACATAACACCTGGGGACGCTCACATAGAGCCCGTACATAACACCTGGGGAAGCTCACATCCAGCCCGTACATAACACCTGGGGAAGCTCACATCCAGCCCGTACATAACACCTGGGGACGCTCACATAGAGCCCGTACATAACACCTGTGGAAGCTCACAACCAGCCCGTACATAACACATGGGGAAGCTTACATCCAGCCTGTACATAACACCTGGGGACGCTCACATAGAGCCCGTACATAGCACCTGGGGAAGCTCACAACCAGCCCGTACATAGCACCTGGGGAAGCTCACAACCAGCCCGTACATAACACCTGGGGAAGCTCACATCCAGCACATACATAACACCCGGGGAAGCTTACATCCAGCCCGTACATAACACCTGGGGAAGCTCACATCCAGCCCGTACATAACACCTGGGAAAGCTCAAATCCAGACCGTACATAACACCTGGGGAAGCTCACATCCAGCCCATACATAACACCTGGGGAAGCTCACAACCAGCCCGTACATAACACCTGGGGAAGCTAACATCCAGCCCGTACATAACACCTGGGGAAGCTCACATCCAGCACGTACATAACACCCAGGGAAGCTCACATCCAGCCCCTACATAACACCTGGGGAAGCTCACATCCAGCCCGTACATAACACCTGGGGAAGCTCACATCCAGCCCATACATAACACCTGGGGAAGCTCAAATTCAGCCCGTACATAACACCCGGGGAAGCTCACATCCAGCCCGTACATAACACCCGGGGAAGCTTACCTGCGTTGGGCAGGTAAAAGTCATGTTTTCCATTTATGACACTCGCTGTTACTTCTCCAATGGAGCAGGTGCAGGTAATATGAGAGTCACTGCAGCCGTTATCGGAATCATTGCAGCCAGTATCTGAGTAACAGCTGCCGATGTCTGATGAATCCGTAGACTCTGCTAGAAAATGATAGACAGAATCTTATTGGTTGTTATGGGCAACATCACCTCTTGTTATTGTAGCAAATGTACCCCGTACTGTCTATGAGCTTGATTCAGACCTGCTTGCCCCCCGTACACACTTTAGGGGTCAGCTTGTGTTAAACTTGTATTACAAACATCCAGTCCGTACATAACACCTGGGGAAGCTCACATCCAGTCCGTACATAACACCTGGGGAAGCTCACATCCAGCCTGTACATAACACCCGGGGAAGCTCACATCCTGCCTGTACATAACACCCGGGGAAGCTCACATCCAGCCCGTACATAACACCCAGGGAAGCTCACATCCAGCCCATACATAACACCTGGGGAAGCTCACATCCAGCCCATACATAACACCTGGGGAAGCTTACATCCAGCCCGTACATAACACCCGGGGAAGCTCACATCCAGCCCGTACATAACACCCGGGGAAGCTCACATCCAGCCCGTACATAACACCCGGGGAAGCTTACATCCAGCCCATACATAACACCCGGGGAAGCTCACATCCAGCCCGTACATAACACCCGGGGAAGCTCACATCCAGTCCGTACATAACACCCGGGGAAGCTCACATCCAGTCCGTACATAACACCCGGGGAAGATCACATCCAGCCCGTACATAACACCTGGGGAAGCTCACATCCAGCCCGTACATAACACCTGGGGAAACTCACATCCAGCCCGTACATAACACCTTGGGAAGCTAACATCTAGCCCGTACATAACACCTGGGGAAGCTCACATCCAGCCCGTACATAACAGCTGGGGAAGCTCACATCCAGCCCGTACATAACAGCTGGGGAAGCTCACATCCAGCCCGTACATAACACCCGGGGAAGCTCACATCCAGCCCGTACATAACACCCGGGGAAGCTCACATCCAGCCCGTACATAACACCTGGGGAAGCTCACATCCGGCCCGTACATAACACCTGGGGAAGCTCACATCCAGCCCGTACATAACACCTGGGGAAGCTCACATCCAGCCCGTACATAACAGCTGGGGAAGCTCACCTGCGTTGCACAGGTAAAAGTCATATTTTCCATTTATGACTTCCGCTGTTACTTCTCCAATGGAGCAGGAGCAGGTAATATCAGAGTCACTGCAGCAGTTATCGGAATCATTGCAGCCACTATCTGAGTAACAGCTGCCGATGTCTGATGAATCCGTAGACTCTGCTAGAAAATGATAGACAGAATCTTATTGGTTGTTATGGGCAACATCACCTCTTGTTATTGTAGCAAATGTACCCCGTACTGTCTATGAGCCTGATTCAGACCTGCTTGCCCCCCATACACACTTTAGGGGTCAGCTTGTGTTACACTTGTATTACAAACATCCAGTCCGTACATAACACCTGGGGAAGCTCACATCCAGCCCATACATAACACCTGGGTAAGCTCACATCCAGCCCGTACATAACACCCGGGGAAGCTTACATCCAGCCTGTACATAACACCCGGGGAAGCTTTCATCCAGCCCGTACATAACACCCGGGGAAGCTCACATCCAGCCTGTACATAACACCCGGGAAAGCTCACATCCAGCCTGTACATAACACCCGGGGAAGCTCACATCCAGTCCGTACATAACACCCGGGGAAGCTCACATCCAGCCCGTACAAAACACCCGGGGAAGCTCACATCCAGTCCGTACATAACACCCGGGGAAGCTCACATCCAGTCCGTACATAACACCCGGGGA
Source organism: Crinia signifera (assembly GCF_055691185.1). NCBI lineage: Eukaryota > Metazoa > Chordata > Amphibia > Anura > Myobatrachidae > Crinia > Crinia signifera. The sequence goes on from NC_139218.1 coordinate 390,003,303, forward strand.
AGATCACATCCAGCCCGTACATAACAACCGGGGAAGCTCACATCCAGCCCGTACATAACAACCGGGGAAGCTCACATCTAGCCCGTATATAACACCTGGGGAAGCTGACATCCAGCCCGTACATAACAGCTGGGGAAGCTCACATCCAGCCCTTACATAACACCCGGGGAAGCTCACATCCAGCCCGTACATAACACCCGGGGAAGCTCACATCCAGCCTGTACATAACACCCGGGGAAGCTCACATCCAGCCCGTACATAACACCCGGGGAAGCTCACATCCAGCCCGTACATAACACCCGGGGAAGCTCACATCCAGCCCGTACATAACACCCGGGGAAGCTCACATCCAGCCCGTACATAACACCCGGGGAAGCTCACATAGAGCCCGTACATAACACCCGGGGAAGCTCACATCGAGCCCGTACATAACACCCGGGGAAGCTCACATCGAGCCCGTACATAACACCCGGGGAAGCTCACATCGAGCCCGTACATAACACCCGGGGAAGCTCACATCGAGCCCGTACATAACACCCGGGGAAGCTCACATCCAGCCCGTACATAACACCTGGGGAAGCTTACATCCAGCCCGTACATAACACCTGGGGAAGCTCACATCCAGCCCGTACATAGCACCTGGGGAAGCTCACATCCAGCCAGTACATAACAGCTGGGGAAGCTCACCTGCGTTGCACAGGTAAAAGTCATATTTTCCATTTATGACTTCCGCTGTTACTTCTCCAATGGAGCAGGAGCAGGTAATAGAGTCACTGCAGCAGTTATCGGAATCATTGCAGCCACTATCTGAGTAACAGCTGCCGATGTCTGATGAATCCGTAGACTCTGCTAGAAAATGATAGACAGAATCTTATTGGTTGTTATGGGCAACATCACCTCTTGTTATTGTAGCAAATGTACCCCGTACTGTCTATGAGCCTGATTCAGACCTGCTTGCCCCCCATACACACTTTAGGGGTCAGCTTGTGTTACACTTATATTACAAACATCCAGTCCGTACATAACACCTGGGGAAGCTCACATCCAGCCCATACATAACACCTTGGTAAGCTCACATCCAGCCCGTACATAACACCCGGGGAAGCTTACATCCAGCCTGTACATAACACCCGGGGAAGCTCACATCCAGCCCGTACATAACACCCAGGGAAGCTCACATCCAGCCCGTACATAACACCTGGGGAAGCTTACATCCAGCCCGTACATAACACCCGGGGAAGCTCACATCCAGCCCGTACATAGCACCCGGGGAAGCTCACATCCAGCCCGTACATAGCACCCGGGGAAGCTCACATCCAGCCTGTACATAACACCCGGGGAAGCTTTCATCCAGCCCGTACATAACACCCGTGGAAGCTCACATCCAGCCTGTACATAACACCCGGGAAAGCTCACATCCAGCCTTTACATAACACCCGGGGAAGCTCACATCCAGTCCGTACATAACACCCGGGGAAGCTCACATCCAGCCCGTACATAACACCCGGGGAAGCTTACATCCAGCCCGTACATAACACCCGGGGAAGCTCACATCCAGCCCGTACATATCACCCGGGGAAGCTTACATCCAGCCCGTACATAACACCTGGGGAAGCTCACATCCAGCCCGTACATAACACCTGGGTAAGCTCACATCCAGCCCGTACATAACACCCGGGGAAGCTTACATCCAGCCTGTACATAACACCCGGGAAGCTCACATCCAGCCCGTACATAACACCCAGGGAAGCTCACATCCAGCCCGTACATAACACCCGGGGAAGTTTACATCCAGCCCGTACATAACACCCGGGGAAGCTCACATCCAGCCCGTACATAACACCTGGGGAAGCTTACATCCAGCCCGTACATAGCACCCGGGGAAGCTCACATCTAGCCCGTACATAACACCCGGGGAAGCTCACATCCAGCCCGTAAGTAACACCCGGGGAAGCTCACATCCAGCCCGTACGTAACACCCGGGGAAGCTCACATCCAGCCCGTACGTAACACCCGGGGAAGCTCACATCCAGCCCGTACGTAACACCCGGGGAAGCTCACATCCAGCCCGTACGTATCACCCGGGGAAGCTCACATCCAGCCCGTACGTAACACCCGGGGAAGCTCACATCCAGCCCGTACGTAACACCCGAGGAAGCTTACATCCAGCCCGTACATAACACCCGGGGAAGCTCACATCCGGCCCGTACATAACAGCTGGGGAAGCTCACCTGCGTTGCACAGGTAAAAGTCATATTTTCCATTTATGACTTCCGCTGTTACTTCTCCAATGGAGCAGGTGCAGGTAATAGAGTCACTGCAGCAGTTATCGGAATCATTGCAGCCACTATCTGAGTAACAGCTGCCGATGTCTGATGAATCCGTAGACTCTGCTAGAAAAGGATAGACAGAATCTTATTGGTTGTTATGGGCAACATCACCTCTTGTTATTGTAGCAAATGTACCCCGTACTGTCTATGAGCCTGATTCAGACCTGCTTGCCCCCCCATACACACTTTAGGGGTCAGCTTGTGTTACACTTGTATTACAAACATCCAGTCCGTACATAACACCTGGGTAAGCTCACATCCAGCCCGTACATAACACCCGGGGAAGCTTACATCCAGCCTGTACATAACACCCGGGGAAGCTCACATCCAGCCCGTACATAGCACCCGAGGAAGCTCACATCCAGCCTGTACATAACACCCGGGGAAGCTCACATCCAGCCCGTACATAACACCTGGGGAAGCTCACATCCAGCCCGCACATAACACCTGGGGAAGCTCACATCCAGCCCGTACATAGCACCCGGGGAAGCTCACATCCAGCCTGTACATAACACCCGGGGAAGCTCACATCCGGCCCGTACATAACACCCGGGGAAGCTCACATCCGGTCCGTACGTAGCACCTGGGGAAGCTCACATCCGGCCCGTACGTAACACCTGGGGAAGCTCACATCCGGCCCGTACATAACACCTGGGGAAGCTCACATCCGGCCCGTACATAACACTTGGGGAAGCTCACATCCGGCCCGTACATAACACCTGGGGAAGCTCACATCCGGCCCGTACATAACACCCGGTGAAGCTCACATCCGGCCCGTACAGAACACCCGGGGAGGTTCACATCCGGCCCGTACATAACACCCGGGGAAGCTCACATCCGGCCCGTACATAACACCCGGGGAAGCTCACATCCGGCCCGTACGTAACACCCGGGGAAGCTCACATCCGGCCCGTACGTAACACCCGGGGAAGCTCACATCCGGCCCGTACGTAACACCCGGGGAAGCTCACATCCGGCCCGTACGTAACACCCGGGGAAGCTCACATCCGGCCCGTACGTAACACCCGGGGAATCACATCCGGCCCGTACGTAACACCCGAGGAAGCTCACATCCAGCCCGTACCTAGCACCAGGGGAAGCTCACATCCAGCCCGTACATAACACCCGGGGAAGCTCACATCCAGCCCGTAGGTAACACCAAGGGAAGCTCACATCCAGCCCGTACATAACACCCGGGGAAGCTTACATCCAGCCCGTACATTTCACCTGGGGAAGCTCACATCCAGCCTGTACATAACACCCGGGGAAGCTCACATCCGGCCCGTACATAACAGCTGGGGAAGCTCACCTGCATTGCACAGGTAAAAGTCATATTTTCCATTTATGACTTCCGCTGTTACTTCTCCAATGGAGCAGGTGCAGGTAATATGAGAGTCACTGCAGCAGTTATCGGAATCATTACAGCCACTATCTGAGTAACAGCTGCCGATGTCTGATGAATCCCTAGACTCTGCTAGAAAATGATAGACAGAATCTTATTGGTTGTTATGGGCAACATCACCTCTTCTTATTGTAGCAAATGTACCCCGTACTGTCTATGAGCCTGATTCAGACCTGCTTGCCCCCTATACACACTTTAGGGGTCCGCTTGTGTTACACTTGTATTACAAACATCCAGTCCGTACATAACACCTGGGGAAGCTCACATCCAGCCCGTACATAACACCCGGGTAAGCTCACATCCAGCCCGTATATAACACCCGGGGAAGGTCACATCCAGCCCGTACATAACACCCGGGGAAGCTCACATTCAGCCCATACATAACACCTGGGGAAGCTTACATCCAGCCCGTACATAACACCCGGGGAAGCTCACATCCAGCCCGTACATAACACCTGGGGAAGCTTACATCCAGCCCGTACATAACACCAGGGTGAGCTCACATCCAGCCCGTACATAACACCCGGGTGAGCTCACATCCAGCCCGTACATAACACCCGGGGAAGCTTACATCCAGCCCGTACATAACACCTGGGGAAGTTCACATCCAGCCCGTACATAACACCTGGGGAAGCTCACATCCAGTCCGTACATAACACCTGGGGAAGCTCACATCCAGTCCGTACATAACACCTGGTGAAGCTTACATCCAGCCCGTACATAACACCCGGGTGAGCTCACATCCAGCCCTTACATAACACCCGGGTGAGCTCACATCCAGCCCGTACATAACACCCGGGTGAGCTCACATCCAGCCCGTACATAACACCCGGGTGAGCTCACATCCAGCCCGTACATAACACCCGGGTGAGCTCACATCCAGCCCGTACATAACACCCGGGGAAGCTCACATCCAGCCCGTACATAACACCCGGGGAAGCTCACATCCAGTCCGTACATAACACCTGGGGAAGCTCACATCCAGCACGTACATAACACCTGGGGAAGCTCACATCCAGTCCGTACATAACACCTGGGGAAGCTCACATCCAGTCCGTACATAACACCTGGGGAAGCTCACATCCAGCCCTTACATAACACTTGGGGAAGCTCACAGCCAGCCCGTACATAACACCTGGGGAAGCTCACATCCACCCCGTACATAACACCTGGGGAAGCTCACATCCAGCTTGTACATATCACCCGGGGAAGCTCACATCCAGCCCGTACAGAACACCTGGGGAAGCTCACAGCCAGCCCGTACATGGGGAAGCTTACCTGTGTTGTGCAGGTTGCAGTCCACTGGCGATGGTGGAGGTGTGTCCAGCAAAGGTGGAGTCACACTAGTGGTGGGGGGCCTGACCACGAGCCTCTTTACCTTGGCAGACTTGCCCGGCTATAAGGAGCAGAGGAAGAGACACCATGAGCTGTGACTACATAATTCTCCGCAGTGCAGTCACTTTCTACCATAGAAGCAATAGAATAGATCAGGGCAGGGGAACCGGCTGTAACTCTGCCATTGTGGCTTATAATGTATTGTTATAGCGACTAGTACAGATGCTGACCGTCATAGTAAGAGTATAGTAATATATAAGGATGGAGCAAGATCCTCCAGCTTTCTTACTGTACCTAAATGTCATATTCTGACAGTAATCTGTAACCATAGTTAGTGTAACCCCCCCCCCCCGGGTAGCGGGTCTATGCTGAGAGGGGGAGGGGCTAATTAGGTCAGTATATATATATATATATATATATATATATATATATATATATATATATATATATATATATATATATACATATATATATATATATATATATATATATATATATATATATACATATACATACACGCATACATATAAGGTTTGTGTGGCCCGGCACTCAACGCTGCTGCCCTGGTGCCCTTCCAAAATGTTGGTGTAGAGAATCAAAGAAAGGCTGGCACTCCTCTATCCACGCCAGACCGAAGCGTGGCGAGGGGACGCGTTACGCGTCCCCCCCGACCTGTTCATACCCCCACTATCCATATCTGCATGGAGTTGATTTTCTAAAGTGTGGCAAGCGCAGCGAGCCACCGAGCCCGAAGCGTGGCGAGCCCCGCGAGGGGACACGGATAACTTTACATGTATTCCGCGTGTGCTCGCCACACTTTATAAAATCAAGTCCATGCCGACGTGAATAATGTGTGGCGAGCGCAGGCGGAATACATGTAAAGTTATCAGCGTCCCCTCGCAGGGCTCGCCATGCTTCGGGCATTCCTCGGTGGCTCGAGCCACACTTTATAGTATCAACTCTACGCCGACGTGGATAGTGGGGGTATGAACAGGTCAGTGGGACGCATAACGCGTCCCTTCGAGGGACTCGCTTTCCTCGCCACGCTTCGGGCTGGCGTGGATAGTGGAGGCTTGAAAAGGAGGCTCTCCCTGAAGCGGACACGGACAGGGTTGCCGTACCCTGCCACAATAATTACTGAGACGCAGGAGTGTCTCAGACGCACCTGCATCTCAGACAGTTGGATCGCTTCACCGCCAGCGCCCGCATGATCCCCTCTGCGCCGGCGTCCGCCAGCGCAGGAGATCTGGCGGTTACCAGCACTGTGTGAGAGGCGCTCACTGGGCTTGCCATGGACCCCAGGGACAGAGCCATGGATTACAGGGACAGAGCCGGGCTGCCGTGGAGTCATTACGCTAAGTACGCTAGGCAACCGTTGGGCTACGCCGACAGTGTAGCTTAGCCTATGCTGAAAACGTAGCGTAGCCGGGCGCCCCCTCTACATGGATATATAAATATATATATATATATATATATATATATATATATATATATATATATAGACAAGGACAGAGGCACTCATGACTTGGATTCAAATAAAGGCAACTGGAGTCAAATTATATAACATATATGTTTATAAATTTGGCTCCAGTTGCCTTTATTTGAATCCAAGTCGTGAGTGCCTCTCTGTCCTGTCCTCGTCTCCATGTCTTCATTTGTGACAGCACCGGCTGCAGCTTCGTTCTTTGTTGGGAGTGCCTAATATCTCGCGGTGGTCCGGCTCTCCGTATCAGTACAGTATGCTGCGCCGGGTGCCCGTGCAGGGAGGATTAGAGATAGCAGCAGGGGGTTAGCACAGCACTCCTGGCGTCTTGTACAGTAATAGACAGGACCAATAGGTTGGTATACAACGTTTCAATGCCTCCTTTATTGTGGCATTTTCGTCAGGTATCCTGGAGTGCTGTGCTAACCCCTGCTGCTATATATATATAGTAAATTAGAACTATAGTTGTTCAGTCATTTACGTTATGCATCTCCTGATATACTCTGTGCTGCTGGGGGACCCTGCTACTGCCACTATATAACTCTGTGTGTGGGGTTGTGCTATCTCCATTCCCCTCCTCACATCATGTCACTGCCCCCGTCACATGCTGCCCTGTCCTTACTGACATAGCATGCATGTCCTGAAATACTCTGTGCTGCTGCCTTACCCCTAAGGGGTGCTAGGGGTGTGTTACACACCGTGGGGGTGTTTGTTCCCAGATTGTAAGTCATATGTGCATCACGTTTGGTGTAAATTGCTGCAGCCATTCTGGATATATACTCTGTGCTGCTGTCACACCGGAATTATACATATAAGCGTAGAGCAAAAATTGTGGGGTTTTTTGTATAAAGTTTTACTAAAATACAGCAGACAGAATAAGTATCACAGGTCCATTTGGGGGACATAGACCACATTGATGAGATACAGTACAGCAGACAGAATAAGTATCACAGGTCCATTTGGGGGACATAGACCACATTGATGAGATACAATACAGCAGACAGAATAAGTATCACAGGTCCATTTGGGGGACATAGACCACATTGATGAGATACAGTACAGCAGACAGAATAAGGCTCACAGGTCCATTTGGGGGACATAGACCACATTGATGAGATACAATACAGCAGACAGAATAAGTATCACAGGTCCATTTGGGTGACATAAACCACATTGATGAGATACAATACAGCAGACAGAATAAGTCTCACAGGTCCATTTGGGGGACATAGACCACATTGATGAGATACAGTACAGCAGACAGAATAAGTATCACAGGTCCCTTTGGGGGACATAGACCACATTGATGAGATACAGTACAGCAGACAGAATAAGTATCACAGGTCCATTTGGGGGACATAGACCACATTGATGAGATACAGTACAGCAGACAGAATAAGTCTCACAGGTCCATTTGGGGGACATAGACCACATTGATGAGATACAGTACAGCAGACAGAATAAGTATCACAGGTCCATTTGGGGGACATAGACCACATTGATGAGATACAATACAGCAGACAGAATAAGTATCACAGGTCCATTTGGGTGACATAGACCACATTGATGAGATACAGTACAGCAGACAGAATAAGTATCACAGGTCCATTTGGGGGACATAGACCACATTGATGAGATACAGTACAGCAGACAGAATAAGTCTCACAGGTCCATTTGGGGGACATAGACCACATTGATGAGATACAGTACAGCAGACAGAATAAGTATCACAGGTCCATTTGGGGGACATAGACCACATTGATGAGATACAATACAGCAGACAATAAGTATCACAGGTCCATTTGGGGGACATAAACCACATTGATGAGATACAATACAGCAGACAGAATAAGTATCACAGGTCCATTTGGGGGACATAGACCACATTGATGAGATGCAATACAGCAGACAGAATAAGTATCACATGTCCATTTGGGGAACATAGACCACATTGATGAGATACAATACAGCAGACAGAATAAGTATCACAGGTCCATTTGGGGGACATAGACCACATTGATGAGATAAAATACAGCAGACAGAATAAGTCTCACAGGTCCATTTGGGGGACATAGACCACATTGATGAGATACAGTACAGCAGACAGAATAAGTCTCACAGGTCCATTTGGGTGACATAAACCACATTGATGAGATACAGTACAGCAGACAGAATAAGTCTCACAGGTCCATTTGGGGGACATAGACCACATTGATGAGATACAGTACAGCAGACAGAATAAGTATCACAGGTCCATTTGGGGGACATAGACCACATTGATGAGATACAGTACAGCAGACAGAATAAGTATCACAGGTCCATTTGGGGGACATAGACCACATTGATGAGATACAGTACAGCAGACAGAATAAGTCTCACAGGTCCATTTGGGGGACATAGACCACATTGATGAGATACAGTACAGCAGACAGAATAAGTATCACAGGTCCATTTGGGGGACATAGACCACATTGATGAGATACAATACAGCAGACAATAAGTATCACAGGTCCATTTGGGGGACATAAACCACATTGATGAGATACAATACAGCAGACAGAATAAGTATCACAGGTCCATTTGGGGGACATAGACCACATTGATGAGATGCAATACAGCAGACAGAATAAGTATCACATGTCCATTTGGGGAACATAGACCACATTGATGAGATACAATACAGCAGACAGAATAAGTATCACAGGTCCATTTGGGGGACATAGACCACATTGATGAGATAAAATACAGCAGACAGAATAAGTCTCACAGGTCCATTTGGGGGACATAGACCACATTGATGAGATACAGTACAGCAGACAGAATAAGTCTCACAGGTCCATTTGGGTGACATAAACCACATTGATGAGATACAGTACAGCAGACAGAATAAGTCTCACAGGTCCATTTGGGGGACATAGACCACATTGATGAGATACAGTACAGCAGACAGAATAAGTCTCACAGGTCCATTTGGGGGACATAGACCACATTGATGAGATACAGTACAGCAGACAGAATAAGTCTCACAGGTCCATTTGGGGGACATAAACCACATTGATGAGATACAATACAGCAGACAGAATAAGTATCACAGGTCCATTTGGGGGACATAAACCACATTGATGAGATACAATACAGCAGACAGAATAAGTATCACAGGTCCATTTGGGGGACATAGACCACATTGATGAGATGCAATACAGCAGACAGAATAAGTCTCACAGGTCCATTTGGGGGACATAGACCACATTGATGAGATACAGTACAGCAGACAGAATAAGTATCACAGGTCCATTTGGGGGACATAGACCACATTGATGAGATACAGTACAGCAGACAGAATAAGTATCACAGGTCCATTTGGGGGACATAAACCACATTGATGAGATACAGTACAGCAGACAGAATAAGTATCACAGGTCCATTTGGGGGACATAGACCACATTGATGAGATACAGTACAGCAGACACAATAAGTATCACAGGTCCATTTGGGGGACATAGACCACATTGATGAGATACAATACAGCAGACAGAATAAGTATCACAGGTCCATTTGGGGGACATAGACCACATTGATGAGATACAATCCAACCAAAATAAAGCAAACCATAAAATGGACAAAGCAGCAGAGTTTCAGAAGGGAAAAATATGGTTTTTAATTAATAAAGAAATTACCAATTTTAATTTGGAATTATTTTAGGTGGCTCATCCGTGTTTTAATTCGCTCCTATGTAACTTATCTTCCACTGTAAACTAAGTTTGTACAGAAAGACAAGTTTTAGTTTTTATATATTCCGAAAATATATATAATGGGAAAAGCCGTCACTCCCTGGCTACATACAGCAATCCTGATGTCAGAGGGAAGTCCAGGAGCGCTGTGTCCCTCCTGGAATGGGCCATAGGTCACATCATGCGCTTCCCCTGGTATGAGGGTCACCAGGGGGCAGTTAGTGGCAGTTAGTCTGGCGGGAGGAAAAGGGGCAGGTGGATATATGTGACTGTTACTATCAGACCCACATGAGCAGGACCACAAGGGTCACCTATACCCACTCCCAAGTGCTAACCAGGGCTAACAGGAGTGTGCTCCTGTACCCCTAACACTACATACAGGGAGCGTCACCCACCCATGTACCCCTAACACTACATACAGGGAGCGTCACCCACCCATGTACCCCTAACACTACATACAGGGAGCGTCACCCACCCATGTACCCCTAACACTACATACAGGGAGCGTCACCCACCCATGTACCCCTAACACTACATACTGGGAGCGTCACCCACCCATGTACCCCTAACACTACATACAGGGAGCGTCACCCACCCATGTACCCCTAACATTACATACAGGGAGCGTCACCCACCCATGTACCCCTAAAACTACATACAGGGAGCGTCACCCACCCATGTACCCCTAACACTACATACAGGGAGCATCACCCACCCATGTACCCCTAACACTACATACTGGGAGCGTCACCCACCCATGTACCCCTAACACTACATACAGGGAGCGTCACCCACCCATGTACCCCTAACACTACATACAGGGAGCGTCACCCACCCATGTACCCCTAACACTACATACAGGGAGCGTCACCCACCCATGTACCCCTAACACTACATACAGGGAGCGTCACCCACCCATGTACCCCTAACACTACATACAGGGAGTATCCTCTATGTGCACAGTACAATATATAAATATACCAGCGCACTGACCTTCCTCCGCGGTGCAGGGACGCACATCTTGCTGCATAGACAGCCCATGTCTGGTCCTGAATTACAGGTAACCTCAAAATGTCAGAGAAACACGGATTATAACCGATATCACAGGAGAGAGAGAAAAATCTGCTTCTTCTCTGGACGACAACAACTTCCCAACAGGGGAGATTCTCTGAGTGACAGAGCATTTGTGATGTCATAGTGTGACATGCAGCAATAGCGATGAAGTGATCATGCACCAGCCAATCAGCTATGTTTGCAAAATGGCAGTTAGGAGTTTATTGGCTGTTGTGTTTATAGCCACTTAATCTCCTCACCAGGCTTAGTACATCTGCCCCTCCGGTCCTCCATCCGCTCTCCTCTTTAAAGCAGTTTTAACATTGTCAAAATCAGCACAAGCGTAGGCATAATTATACAGTGACCGTGTGAGGGGGACAGGGAAAAGGGGGCGTGTCATGAGGCCAAGACCCTGTGACACCGCCCCATGAGCCGTGATCCCGCCCCTATTTTTTGAACAGTTACCCAGTCTGTCCCTGATTAAGAGGAATAAAACATCAGTTATACTATGGGGCAGTATTATTTAGGGAGGGAGGATAATTCATGTATAATGAGAGATAGCAATACTTTATTAGAGTAAGGGGGCAATATTAATTGATCACTAATGTGGGCAATAAAAATTTTTTTATGATAGGGAACCAATTATGGTGGTCACATGGTAAAATAATAATTGTTACTTCTGTTCAAGACTGTCCAATGTATTGTCCCCAATACCAAAAAGTTGTCATTGTCCCTTAATTATTTAATAAATGATATTGCTCTCTTTGGGCGGTATTCAATGAGAAAAATTTGCCGGGTTTTATAGTGAATTTGTGCTCTTTTCGCGTTGGACGGAGAATTTTGCTCTCCAAAAGTGAACCACCCTATTCAATGTGATATTTTCGCCATCTTTCTGAGTGATTTTCTCCGTGTAGCAATTCTCCATCTTTTCATGGAGAACTGGATTGTGAACTTTTTAAAATAAAAGTTTTGTTTTTTTAATTTTGGTGTCAAAAATCCAGAATTTTATTCTGAGAAGGGGCATGCTATTTTTATTCATGTGCTTATAGCACATGAATATATATTTAATAAAATGTTTTTTTGTTTTTTTTTACACATAACAGCCAGCAGGGGGCCGGAGCCGAGCCGCTCATTAGATATTCATATATTCACTGCACCCGATCATTACATATGCACCATCGGGTGGCAGTGAATATACCCGGTCCCCTGCTGGCTCTGGGGGGGGGCAGCTTGTGTTGCCTGGGTCCCTGGGAGCCCTCCTCCCCTCCACATATGTTCTGGGGCAGGCAGGGAGACTTCAATCTCCCTGCCTGCCACCGTCCCACGGCACCCTGCAGCGGACGCTCGTCCGCTGCAGGGGTTAAGATTCGCCGCGAGGGGCAACGAGCCCCTGCGACATTGAATAGTGTCTAAAGACCCGTGATGGAGAATCTCCAAACATGGAGAATCTCCATAAAAACACGACGAGTGCATGGCGCCATGCAAGGAGAAAATTCTCATTGAATACTGCCCTTTATCTAATTATACCGCTGGGGGTAAACTAAGTAATTCCGTAGTGTAATGACATCTGTACGTGTGGCTTTATCTGGGCTTTCGCTGTTGTGTCTCATAGGATTTCATTGTTGTGAGAAAGTCAGGTGACCAGGTGACGGACATCAGCGGCCGCCCTGTACCAGACAGAAGCAGCGGCACCCAGAGCCCAAACACAGAGGCTCTGCCTCATGCGCCATCAGAGGAGAGGAACCGTGACGGGATTATCCTGGCACCTACTGAGTTATATCACAGAAAGGTGAGCTCCTATCTGTATCTGTACATCTTATAACGTCTGTCTGATAAACTCCGAAACCACGGAACCGGTTGTAGTACTGTAACCAATGACTCAGTGTCATTCCAGGTATAGAGACACCAGGTGTAGCGGCAACCACAGGGGTGGCACTCACAGGACTTCCAATCCGTATAGAAATACACACAGGGCACACCCTACTGGTGGCCGCACATCCCCGCCTCGCTGGTGGCCGCACATCCCCGCCTCACTGGTGGCCGCACGTCCCCATCCTCGCTGGTGGCCGCACATCCCCGCCTCACTGGTGGCCGCACATCCCCGCCTTGCTGGCGGCCCCACACCCTTGCAAGCCCCATTTGTGGGAATGGGATGTGCATGCTTGTGTGACGCTCAGTCATCCCCCTCTGGACCGATGTCGCGCCAGCGAGCTAGATCAGCGCGACTCCATCTGTACATCATCGCGCCTATATATATTCTGTAGCTATACCAGTGTTGGGGGGCGCGGGCTCTGAGATAATGTACTCATACTCCGGGTGGTTGAACACACCTCAGCCTTCAGCATCATATATGGTTAAGCTTGGGTTCAAATCACACTGATTAGAAAGTTGCTGTTTGCTCAATAACCACATTGGAATATTCTATAAATAAGAGTCTGATTAAGATAAACTCTGAGAACACGGAACCGATTCTGATACGGATTTCATCATTGTATAGGTCATTTTCCAAGGCTAAATATCATAAGACCTCAGTGGTCAGGGGTCTGTGGGCGGTCTTCCACAGGAGGGGTCTGTGGGCGGTCTTCCACAGGAGGTGTATGTGGGCGGTCTTCCCTAGCAGGGGTCTGTGGGCGGTCTTCCCTAGCAGGGGTCTGTGGGCGGTCTTCCCTAGCAGGGGTCTGTGGGCGGTCTTCCCTAGCAGGGGTCTGTGGGCGGTCTTCCCTAGCAGGAGTCTGTGGGCGGTCTTCCCTAGCAGGAGGGGTCTGTGGGCGGTCTTCGGCAGGAGGGGTCTGTGGGCGGTCTTCGGCAGGAGGGGTCTGTGGGCGGTCTTAGCGGGTATAGCCGCTAGTTATACATTTGGGCGGTCTTCCGCAGGAGGGGTCTGTGGGCGGTCTTCCCTAGCAGGGGTCTGTGGGCGGTTTTCCCTAGCAGGGGTCTGTGGGCGGTTTTCCCTAGCAGAGAGGTCTGTGGGCGGTTTTCCCTAGCAGAGAGGTCTGTGGGCGGTTTTCCCTAGCAGGGGTCTGTGGGCGGTGTTCCCTAGCAGGGGTCTGTGGGCGGTGTTCCCTAGCAGGGGGCTGTGGGCGGTCTTCCCTAACGGGGCTGTGGGCGGTCTTCTGCAGGAGGGGTCTGTGGGCGGTCTTCGGCAGGAGGGGTCTGTGGGCGCTCTTCGGCAGGAGGGGTCTGTGGGCGGTATTAGCGGGTATAGCTGCTAGTTATACATTTGGATATAGCACTTATTATACAACAACTGAAAAATAGCGTTCTCCATAAAAATATATATATTTTTTTGATTGATCACTAGTTTATGTTGTGCTATAGTGTAACAATACTGATATCACTGGACCCCTGGTGATTGGTCAGGGCACACTCTATAATTGATCCCTGACCCATTGTCTCCCATAGTGCCCTGCAGGGGAATGTATTACACAGTACTGCTAGGTGTGGGGGTAAAGGGCCCCATACATCAGCAATTAATTGTGACAATTTTCAGATATGGAGATGATTGCCACAATTAATTTTAGATGTGTGGGCTCCCCCTTTTGGCAATCCCAATCACAATCGCCAATCGATTGCTTAATCAGGTTTTTAAACATACTTAATAATCTGGTATTATCTGCAGATCTTTTTTATATGTGTGGGCATTCCCAATTCGTCTTCTTCATCTATTTACATTATGAACAGCTGAAATGACAATCGATTGGGGCAATTTCCAGATATGAAGATGCAATCTTTAGATGGAAAAATCTGCCGATCACTGAAAAAAACTGTAATGTGTGGGCAAAGTCGGATAGATCTGAAAATCCATTTATCTGGCCAAAATATCCCAATATCTGAAAATCCATAAATTGTGATTGCTGATGTATGGGGCCCATTAGTCATGTAACCAGCTCTTCTATGCTGCAGGTGCCTGGGAAGTGTAAGGATATGGAGGTCTCGTTCTCTGTGACAGAGTGGGACTATTCAGGCGGACACAAGGACGATGTAATGGACCCTCCGCAGCTGCCTGACTCAATGGGTAAGAGGACGTCTGTCAGGGGGTGTGTCTGTATCCTGCACCATCCAGTCACTTCTCTCCACCCCTCTCCCAGGTGATTGGCTGTTACTGAATGCTGCAGTTTGGGCCTAATTGGCCTCCATCACTTTGCATGTGGGTCCAAAGCGACTGCCATTCCAGCTGACATCTGACCCCCGTCTATCGGATGTTGGGGCTGGTGGTGGAAGGTTGATTGACACATTCTTCCCCCAGTGTCACTGGTCATGATGACCCTCGGGAGGTGACCTCCCACCCAGATACATGTAATGTGCAGGGCTGTTACTCCCGACACCTAGTGACAGGTCCTGTGCAGTGATATGTGCTGCTGTTATTACTAAGCATTGCTATATGGCTGTCATTGTCTGTTCTCCCCGCAGGAGAGTGTAGCTCTAGAAGCCCCCCAGGACGATGTGAGACCCCTCTGTATTCCCGGCATCATATAAAGGAAGAGGACTGTATTCTCATAGAGGATGATCAGGTAGCGGGACTGGCTGCATTATCTCTTCTGTATTCTGTTACTGTCATATCCTTATCCTGTGTATCCTTCTAGTATAGACGCTCAGTGTAATAATATCTCTGTCCTTGTATGACAGGATGAGCCGGAACACAGGATGTATCACCCGCAGTGTAAGGAAGAGGAGCCGATCCCTGATCCCAGCAGCTCAGGTGAGACGGCAGCGGGATTGGGTCACATGACCAATACATTGTGGGTAATTGTATACTATACAGATTATAGTGTCAGGGCAGGTAATAAGGTTGTACGTACAGATTATAGTGTCAGGCAGGTAATAAGGTTGTACGTACAGATTATAGTGTTAGGCAGGTAATAAGGTTGTACATACAGATTATAGTGTCAGGGCAGGTAATAAGGTTGTACATACAGATTATAGTGTCAGGGCAGGTAATAAGGTTGTACGTACATATTATAGTGTCAGGCAGGTAATAAGGTTGTACATACAGATTATATTGTCAGGCAGGTAATAAGGCTGTACGTACAGATTATAGTGGCAGGCAGGTAATAAGGTTGTACATACAGATTATAGTGTCAGGCAGGTAATAAAGTTGTACGTACAGATTATAGTGTCAGGGCAGGTAATAAGGTTGTACGTACAGATTATAGTGTCAGGCAAGTATTATAGTGTCAGGGCAGGTAATAAGGTTGTACATACAGATTATAGTGTCAGGGCAGGTAATAAGGTTGTACATACAGATTATAGTGTCAGGGCAGGTAATAAGGTTGTACGTACATATTATAGTGTCAGGGCAGGTAATAAGGTGGTACGTACAGATTATAGTGTCGGGCAGATAATAAGGTTGTACATACAGATTATAGTGTCAGGCAGGTAATAAGGTTGTACGTACAGATTATAGTGTCAAGCGGGTAATAAGGTTGTACGTACAGATTATAGTGGCAGGCAGGTAATAAGGTTGTACATACAGATTATAGTGTCAGGCAGGTAATAAGGTTGTACATACAGATTATAGTGTCAGGCAGGTAATAAAGTTGTACGTACAGATTATAGTGTCAGGGCAGGTAATAAGGTTGTACGTACAGATTATAGTGTCAGGCAAGTATTATAGTGTCAGGGCAGGTAATAAGGTTGTACATACAGATTATAGTGTCAGGGCAGGTAATAAGGTTGTACATACAGATTATAGTGTCAGGGCAGGTAATAAGGTTGTACATACAGATTATAGTGTCAGGGCAGGTAATAAGGTTGTACGTACATATTATAGTGTCAGGGCAGGTAATAAGGTTGTACATACAGATTATAGTGTCAGGCAGGTAATAAGGTTGTACATACAGATTATAGTGTCAGGCAGGTAATAAAGTTGTACGTACAGATTATAGTGTCAGGGCAGGTAATAAGGTTGTACGTACAGATTATAGTGTCAGGCAAGTATTATAGTGTCAGGGCAGGTAATAAGGTTGTACATACAGATTATAGTGTCAGGGCAGGTAATAAGGTTGTACATACAGATTATAGTGTCAGGGCAGGTAATAAGGTTGTACATACAGATTATAGTGTCAGGGCAGGTAATAAGGTTGTACGTACATATTATAGTGTCAGGGCAGGTAATAAGGTGGTACGTACAGATTATAGTGTCGGGCAGATAATAAGGTTGTACATACAGATTATAGTGTCAGGCAGGTAATAAGGTTGTACGTACAGATTATAGTGTCAAGCGGGTAATAAGGTTGTACGTACAGATTATAGTGGCAGGCAGGTAATAAGGTTGTACATACAGATTATAGTGTCAGGCAGGTAATAAGGTTGTACATACAGATTATAGTGTCAGGCAGGTAATAAAGTTGTACGTACAGATTATAGTGTCAGGGCAGGTAATAAGGTTGTACGTACAGATTATAGTGTCAGGCAAGTATTATAGTGTCAGGGCAGGTAATAAGGTTGTACATACAGATTATAGTGTCAGGGCAGGTAATAAGGTTGTACATACAGATTATAGTGTCAGGGCAGGTAATAAGGTTGTACATACAGATTATAGTGTCAGGGCAGGTAATAAGGTTGTACGTACATATTATAGTGTCAGGGCAGGTAATAAGGTTGTACGTACAGATTATAGTGTCAGGGCAGGTAATAAGGTTGTACGTACAGATTATAGTGTCAGGCAGGTAATAAGGTTGTACGTACAGATTATAGTGTCAGGCAGGTAATAAGATTGTACGTACAGATTATAGTGTCAGGGCAGGTAATAAGGTTGTACGTACAGATTATAGTGTCAAGCAGGTAATAAGGTTGTACGTACAGATTATAGTGTCAAGCAGGTAATAAGGTTGTACATACAGATTATAGTGTCAGGCAGGTAATAAGGTTGTGAATACAGATTATAGTGTCAGGCAGGTAATAAGGTTGTACATACAGATTATAGTGTCAGATTATAGTGTCAGGGCAGGTAATAAGGTTGTACATACAGATTATAGTGTCAGGGCAGGTAATAAGGTTGTATGTACAGATTATAGTGTCAGGCAGGTAATAAGGTTGTACGTACAGATTATAGTGTCAGGCAGGTAATAAGGTTGTACATACAGATTATAGTGTCAGGGCAGGTAATAAGGTTGTACGTACAGATTATAGTGTCAGGGCAGATAATAAGGTTGTATGTACAGATTATAGTGTCAGGGCAGATAATAAGGTTGTACGTACAGATTATAGTGTCAGGGCAGATAATAAGGTTGTACATACAGATTATAGTGTCAGGCAGGTAATAAGGTTGTACGTACAGATTATAGTGTCAGGGCAGGTAATAAGGTTGTACGTACAGATTATAGCGTCAGGGCAGGTAATAGGGTTGTACGTACAGATTATAACGTCAGGGCAGGTAATAAGGTTGTACATACAGATTATAGTGTCAGGCAGGTAATAACGTTGTACATACAGATTATAGTGTCAGGGCAGGTAATAAGGGTGTACGTATAGATTATAGTGTCAGGGCAGGTAATGAGGTTGTACGTACAGATTATAGTGTCAGGGCAGGTAATAAGGTGGTACGTACAGATTATAGCGTCAGGGCAGGTAATAAGGTGGTACGTACAGATTATAGTGTCGGGCAGATAATAAGGTTGTACATACAGATTATAGTGTCAGGCAGGTAATAAGGTTGTACGTACAGATTATAGTGTCAAGCGGGTAATAAGGTTGTACGTACAGATTATAGTGTCAGGCAGGTAATAAAGTTGTACGTACAGATTATAGTGTCAAGCGGGTAATAAGGTTGTACGTACAGATTATAGTGTCAGGGCAGGTAATAAGGTTGTACATACAGATTATAGTGTCAGGTAGGTAATAAGGTTGTACGTATAGATTATAGTGTTAGGCAGGTAATAAGGTTGTACGTACAGATTATAGTGTCAGGGCAGGTAATAAGGTTGTACGTACAGATTATAGTGTCAGGGCAGGTAATGAGGTTGTACGTACAGATTATAGTGTCAGGGCAGGTAATAAGGTGGTACGTACAGATTATAGCGTCAGGGCAGGTAATAAGGTGGTACGTACAGATTATAGTGTCAGGCAGGTAATAACGTTGTACATACAGATTATAGTGTCAGGCAGGTAATAAGGTTATACGTACAGATTATAGTGTCAGGGCAGGTAATAAGGTTGTACGTACAGATTATAGTGTCAGGGCAGGTAATAAGGTTGTACATACAGATTATAGTGTCAGGCAGGTAATAAGGTTGTACATACATATAATAGTGTAAGGCAGGTAATAAGGTTGTACATACAGTTTCTAATGTTTATAGATTTATTTATAAAAGCCAAACAATCTTTTTTGCCCTTTGTAGCTGCTGGGTATAGAGGTGGCTGTAAGAGCGCGGACACAGTGTGCTCTGTACCCATTCCCCGCTGGTGGGCGCAGTGCTAGAAATCCCGCAGTCCCCTGTGAGACCCCTCTGTACTCTCCGGGCTGTATATAGAATAACTATACCTACTGTAATGTAATGCTCTGTACCCATTCCCGACAGGTGGGCGCAGCGCTAGAAATCCCGCAGACCCCTGTGAGACCCCTCTGTACTCTCCGGGCTGTATATAGAATAACTATACCTACTGTAATGTAATGCTCTGTACCCATTCCCCGCAGGTGGGATCAGCGCTAGAAATCCCGCAGACCCCTGTGAGACCCCTCTGTACTCTCCGGGCTGTACATAGAATAACTATACCTACTGTAATGTAATGCTCTGTACCCATTCCCCGCAGGTGGGCGCAGCGCTAGAAATCCCGCAGACCCCTGTGAGACCCCTCTGTACTCTCCGGGCTGTATATAGAATAACTATACTTACTGTAATGTAATGCTCTGTATCCATTCCCCGCAGGTGGGCGCAGCGCTAGAAATCCTGCAGACCCCTGTGAGACCCCTCTGTACTCTCCGGGCTGTATAGAGGAAGAGAACAGGACAGTGACACAGGAATATCAGGTAGAGGAACCTGCTCTGACCTCTCCTCCTTGTACATCCGCTTCTCACAGTGCAGGATATTGTGTTATTCCCATGTCCCCGCCCTGTGTGTGAGTCCTATAGTGATGTTCTGTGTAACGTGTGGGTGGGACACGTATGTGACACATGTCCTTGTATGACAGGCTGAGCCGGGACCCGTGATCTATCACCAGCACTGTAAGGAAGAGGCCGTTCCTGCTGAGATCAGCCCAGGTGAGAGACGCAGACGATCTGGGGATACAATATTGCTGTATGGGGGGGGATATGTATATTACTGGGAATGTGGGGTGTATGTTACGTTACATAAATGGGGGGAGAGCAGTTATCTCAGGGCTATAAATGGGAACACGGGAGAGATACGGAGTCAGTGGGACATCACCGCCATCATCTTTACAACGCAGTGATCTGTCTCTCCAGTCTGATGTCACCACGCCACCCACAGAAGATTGGGAACCTGGTGACTTCAAGTGGGCACCTTCCGTAGACCAGCCACACTGACTGCAGGGGGCGCTCTCTGTATCTGTGATCATTCCCAGCACCGGTGGTCTCCCTGACGTCTGCATATTAATCACCTATATAATGATTTGTTATCACTCAGCCAATTCCCCGGTGTCTAAGCCAGAAGGGGTAATCCTGTAGTTAGGGTCACTGCTGTCCTCCTTGCGCTGGTTCCTGTCCTGGTCCCAGCTGCTCGGCCAAGCTCTCCACCAGCGTGGTGGGACTCTGGACTACAGCAAGCGCACCAGTCACCACAGAACCAGGAGCTGCTCTGCATGGAGCAATGCGTTGAACATTTATCCCATGTATATCCCAGGTGCTGGTGGAGGTCACTATCACCCCACCAGACATGATTAGAATAACATCTAGCTGATCTTGTGCTGTCCCCAATACCCGCAGGGGTAAACCTGCCTATCGGTTGTGCCCATGTTCTGCAGTAATGAGATGGGAGGGAGGAAGGGCTGGTTCTGTGCAGGTTACCACCTGCTGGTTCTCTGCCACAGAGTCTAGCACAGTACTACGGGAGAACAATCGGTGCTGATGTAGTTCTCGATCTCACATAGTGCCTGATTCTGGTTCACTCTCAGAGGCAAATTTCTTCTCAAATGGACAAAACCGTAATCAGTGCAGGTGGGGCAGATGTACCATGTGCAGAAAGAATTAGATTTGGGTGAGTTATTTTGTTTCTGTGCAAGGTAAATACTGACTGCTTTATTTTTACACTGCAATATAGATCTCACATTGAAGAAAAACCCCACCCAAATCTAACTCTCTCTGCACAAGTAACATCTACCCCACCTGCAGTGCACATGGTTTTGTCCATTTGAGAAGGAATTTGCCTCTGAGAGTGAACCAGAATAAGGCCCACAGTGTCCATTCCTGCTATGTTACTCCACCATATCCGTCACTATAATGTGTTTGTGTCGGCTGAGTTCTTCTTTTGCATTACCATTTATACAGATACATGTGTGTGCCCCTTCCCCACAGGTGGGTGTAATCCTACACATCCCGTAGACCCATATGAGACCCCTCTCTATACTCCGGGGTGTATGGGAGAAGAGAACAAGATGATCAGCCAGGATTATCAGGTAGAGGAACCCGGTCTGACCTCTCCCAGCTCTGCTTCCTCACATGTCTCACATTGCAGCATACAGTGTTATTCCTGTGTCCCCGTCCTGTGTGTCTCCTATAGAGATGTCCTGTGTATTGTGTGGGTGGGACACATATGTGACACATGTTCTTGTATGACAGGCTGTGCCAGAAGATGAGATGTGTTACCAGCAATGTAAAGAAGAGGACGTACCTGCTGAGATCACATCAGGTGAGAGAGGCTGACATACAGACCGTAGTGTCATACAGGTGATACGCACAGAGGTCTATGCTGCTGAGATCAGATCAGGTGAGAGAGGCTGACGTACAGACGGTAGTGTCATACAGGTGATACGCACAGAGGTCTATGCTGCTGAGATCAGATCAGGTGAGAGAGGCTGACGTACAGACGGTAGTGTCATACAGGTGATACGCACAGAGGTCTATGCTGCTGAGATCAGATCAGGTGAGAGAGGCTGACGTACAGACAGTAGTGTCATACAGGTGATACGCACAGAGGTCTATGCTGCTGAGATCAGATCAGGTGAGAGAGGCTGACATACAGACAGTAGTGTCATACAGGTGATACGCACAGAGGGCTATGCTGCTGAGATCAGATCAGATGAGAGAGGCTGACATACAGACGGTAGTGTCATACAGGTGATACGCACAGAGGTCTATGCTGCTGAGATCAGGTGAGAGAGGCTGACATACAGACAGTAGTGTCATACAGGTGATACGCACAGAGGCCTATGCTGCTGGGATCAGATCAGGTGAAAGAGGCTGACGTACAGACGGTAGTGTCATACAGATGATACGCACAGAGGTCTATGCTGCTGGGATCAGATCAGGTGAGAGAGGCTGACATACAGACGGTAGTGTCATACAGGTGATACGCACAGAGGCCTATGCTGCTGGGATCAGATCAGGTGAGAGAAGCTGACATACAGACGGTAGTGTCATACAGATGATACGCACAGAGGTCTATGCTGCTGAGATCAGATCAGGTGAGAGAGGCTGACGTACAGACGGTAGTGTCATACAGGTGATACGCACAGAGGTCTATGCTGCTGAGATCAGATCAGGTGAGAGAGGCTGACGTACAGACGGTAGTGTCATACCGGTGATACGCACAGAGGTCTATGCTGCTGGGATCAGATCAGGTGAGAGAGGCTGACATACATACGGTAGTGTCATACAGGTGATACGCACAGAGGCCTATGCTGCTGGGATCAGATCAGGTGAGAGAGGCTGACGTACAGACGGTAGTGTCATACAGGTGATACGCACAGAGGTCTATGCTGCTGAGATCAGATCAGGTGAGAGAGGCTGACGTACAGACAGTAGTGTCATACAGGTGATACGCACAGAGGTCTATGCTGCTGAGATCAGATCAGGTGAGAGAGGCTGACGTACAGTACAGACAGTAGTGTCATACAGGTGATACGCACAGAGGTCTATGCTGCTGAGATCAGATCAGGTGAGAGGCTGACGTACAGACAGTAGTGTCATACAGGTGATACGCACAGAGGTCTATGCTGCTGAGATCAGATCAGGTGAGAGAGGCTGACATACAGACGGTAGTGTCATACAGGTGATACGCACAGAGGCCTATGCTGCTGGGATCAGATCAGGTGAGAGAGGCTGACGTACAGACGGTAGTGTCATACAGGTGATACGCACAGAGGTCTATGCTGCTGAGATCAGATCAGGTGAGAGAGGCTGACGTACAGACAGTAGTGTCATACAGGTGATACGCACAGAGGTCTATGCTGCTGAGATCAGATCAGGTGAGAGAGGCTGACGTACAGACAGTAGTGTCATACAGGTGATACGCACAGAGGTCTATGCTGCTGAGGTCAGATCAGGTGAGAGAGGCTGACGTACAGACAGTAGTGTCATACAGGTGATACACACAGAGGTTTATGCTGCTGAGATCAGATCAGGTGAGAGAGGCTGACATACAGACAGTAGTGCCATACAGGTGATACGCACAGAGGTCTATGCTGCTGAGGTCAGATCAGGTGAGAGAGGCTGACGTACAGACAGTAGTGCCATACAGGTGATACACACAGAGGTTTATGCTGCTGAGATCAGATCAGGTGAGAGAGGCTGACATACAGACAGTAGTGTCATACAGGTGATACGCACAGAGGTCTATGCTGTTGGGATCAGATCAGGTGAGAGAGGCTGACGTACAGACAGTAGTGTCATACAGGTGATACGCACAGAGGTCTATGCTGCTGAGATCAGATCAGGTGAGAGAGGCTGACGTACAGACGGTAGTGTCATACAGGTGATACGCACAGAGGTCTATGCTGTTGGGATCAGATCAGGTGAGAGAGGCTGACGTACAGACAGTAGTGTCATACAGGTGATACGCACAGAGGTCTATGCTGCTGAGATCAGATCAGGTGAGAGAGGCTGACGTACAGACGGTAGTGTCATACAGGTGATACGCACAGAGGTCTATGCTGCTGAGATCAGATCAGGTGAGAGAGGCTGACATACAGACGGTAGTGTCATACAGGTGATACACACAGAGGTCTATGCTGCTGGTATCAGATCAGGTGAGAGAGGCTGACGTACAGACGGTAGTGTCATACAGGTGATACGCACAGAGGTCTATGCTGCTGAGATCAGTCCAGGTGAGAGAGTCTGACGTACAGACAGTAGTGTCATACAGATGATACGCACAGAGGTCTATGCTGCTGAGATCAGATCAGGTGAGAGAGGCTGACGTACAGACGGTAGTGTCATACAGGTGATACGCACAGAGGTCTATGCTGCTGAGATCAGTCCAGGTGAGAGAGTCTGACATACAGACAGTAGTGATATGATAGTAATTACTACTACACACAGACACCGGCCCCTTTTGTCTCTGCACACGTGTGTCTATGTGTAACACTGGCTGCGGGTAACACGTATATCCGGATATTCCTCCTGTCACATATGATTGTAATTACTACTACACACAGACATCGGCCCCTTCTGTCTCTGCACACGTGTGTCTATGTGTAACACTGGCTGCGGAGAACACTTATGTCCGGATATTCCTCCTGTCACTTATGATAGTAATTACTACACACAGACACCGGCCCCTTCTGTCTCTGCACACGTGTGTCTATGTGTAACACTGGCTGCGGGTAACACGTATGTCTGGATATTCCTCCTGTCACATATGATAGTAATTACTACTACACACAGACACCGGCCCCTTCTGTCTCTGCACACGTGTGTCTATGTGTAACACTGGCTGCGAGTAACACGTATGTCCGGATATTCCTCCTGTCGCATATGATAGTAATTACTACACACAGACACCGGCCCCTTCTGTCTCTGCACACGTGTGTCTATGTGTAACACTGGCTGCGGGTAACACGTATGTCCGGATATTCCTCCTGTCACATATGATAGTAATTACTACTACACACAGACACCGGCCCCTTCTGTCTCTGCACACGTGTGTCTATGTGTAACACTGGCTGCGGGTAACACGTATGTCCGGATATTCCTCCTGTCACATATGATAGTAATTACTACTACACACAGACACCGGCCCCTTCTGTCTCTGCACACGTGTGTCTATGTGTAACACTGGCTGCGGGTAACACGTATGTCCGGATATTCCTCCTGTCACATATGATAGTAATTACTACTACACACAGACACCGGCCCCTTCTGTCTCTGCACACGTGTGTCTATGTGTAACACTATCTGTGGGTAACACGTATGTCCGGATATTCCTCCTGTTACATATGATAGTAATTACTACTACACACAGACACCGGCCCCTTCTGTCTCTGCACACGTGTGTCTATGTGTAACACTATCTGTGGGTAACACGTATGTCCGGATATTCCTCCTGTTACATATGATAGTAATTACTACTACACACAGACACCGGCCCCTTCTGTCTCTGCACACGTGTGTCTATGTGTAACACTATCTGTGGGTAACACGTATGTCCGGATATTCCTCCTGTTACATATGATAGTAATTACTACTACACACAGACACCGGCCCCTTCTGTCTCTGCACACGTGTGTCTATGTGTAACACTGGCTGCGGGTAACATGTATGTCCGGATATTTCTCCTGTCACATATGATAGTAATTACTACTACACACAGACACCGGCCCCTTCTGTCTCTGCACACGTGTGTCTATGTGTAACACTGGCTGCGGGTAACACGTATGTCCGGATATTCCTCCTGTCACATATGATAGTAATTACTACTACACACAGACACCGGCCCCTTCTGTCTCTGCACACGTGTGTCTATGTGTAACACTGTCTGCTTATTGTTATACACAGGAGCTGAGCCCGGTGTAGAGCTGGATGCTGGTGACCATCAGGAGCTGCAGGAATATCTCCCAGAATCCAGTGCAGGTCAGTGCTGCTCGCTCTCCTATAATGTGACTTATACCAGACTGCCCTATATCACATTGCTGGACAGAACGGGAGGCCAAAGACTGTGCCCGGCGGCTGTTCTGGGTGTGAGCCGGTTCTATGGCTGCTCTGTAATATGTTGGGGAATAGATGTGTGACCGCCGGGTATGAGAGGGATCGGGTTGCTCCTCTGGTCACATATAATGATGGGAGGCCGTGGTTCTGGCTATGGGGGGCAGTATGTGAGGTGTAAGGACAGATACACCTATAGCTATAGGTGACCTCACAGCTGAGGCTTCTACACAGCATCACTCACCTGTCTGCTATGCAGGGGCGTATCTCCTAGAGGCAAAGGAGGCTCTAGTCTCCAGGCTCCAAGCCCTGAAAGGGGCTCCTGCATGTAAAGCAACACCTGTCTGGTTCACAGCGGGATCCAAGTGTGACCACTGCTCTTACAATGGAGCTCTGCGGCACGCCTGTAGTTAATTGGCTCTATTACAGGAGCCCTGCTAACATTTGCAATAGGGGACAAGATGGCTCCTGTCTGGTATCACTCAGCCTGCGCTGCAGCAAGCAATGCTGCTGAGGTGACACACACAGGTGAATGTTGACACACCATATTTGGGATGGGGGGGCGCATCTAACTCCAATTTGCCTCCAGGCAACTGGGGTGAACTTACACCCTGCTGGTATGTTTAGATATGTTCTCCAGGTCATCCCTAGGACGTTACCCACATACAGATATTGCCGTGCCCGCTTATGGACAGCAATCCCCCACCAGAGAGTTGGGGGGGGGGGGGTGTCCATTAAAACATGTATCTGCACCCTTATCACTGGTTGTGGATGTGTGGGTTGCACCCTCCCTATGTGACAGCAGGTGTGTTCCATGGCCCTGGGGTCTAAGGATTATAAGTGTCCTTCTAGGGAAGTACCGGTAACTATGGGTAAGAGCATGGGTGAGTGTAACAGAGAGGAAGGGGAGGGGCTTTACTATCGCACCTCATTGTACATAAGCAGGGGAGAGGAAGCACCAAGTGCAAAACATAATGTAGGCTTCCTCCCTCCTCCTTATCCCAAGTTCACAATATGCAACACGGCAGTGGGTGACTGGGAGAGGAAAGAGGGTGACACTGGGGCAGATGTATCAACCAGCGTTAAGTGCAAAAATGCACTTAACGCTGGTTAACTGGGGGGATTACGATTTTGCTAATGTATTACTAGCGCACCCAACGTGCGCTAGTGACAGCCCGCCGAGTTACGCTCGGCGGGGCTGTCCCCTGCAATCCCCCCCAGGGATTAACGGCCGGGGCGATGTATTAACAGCCTTCAAGGCGTTAATTCGCCCCGGCCGCTTCGCCAGCTCAGGGCTAGCGTTGTCCTATCCCCCACTATGGGGACAACGCTAGCCCTGCGTCTGGCTCCGGCTGCGCTGGAGATCTCGCGTTTTTTGCGAGATCTCGCGCATGCCCATTAGAGCCAGACAGGGGGGAGAAGCGCACTGAGCATGCGCGGTGCACCGGGGGAGACAAAAAGGAGAGCCGTGAACACTGGGCATAACGGCTCTCCTTATCGGCTTGGGGGATGTTAATACATCTCCCCATAACGAGTGCCCGCTTCTCCTCGTTATGCAGGAGAAGCGGGACCCGTTATTTCACAAACGTTAAAAGGATAATGATACATCTGCCCCAGTGTGAGGCAGAGAGGGACAGGGAGAAAGAGTAGGTTAGGTAGAGGCAGCATGTGACTGTGATTGTCAGTGCTGATAGGTGGCAGGACTCCGCTATCAGTCTGTCGCACGCAATGTCAGCCCCGCCTCTCTATGGTAAGGGCAGGTCCGTCATGCAGCATGTGACTGTGATCGTCAGTACTGATAGGTGGCAGGACTTGGCTATCAGTCTTGCGCACACAAGGTCAGCCCTGCCTCCCTATGGTAAGGGGCAGGTCCCTCAGGCAGCATGTGACTGTGATCATCAGCGCTGATAGGTGGCAGGTCTCGGCTATTAGTCTGACTCACAAGGTCATCCTGACTCTCTATGGTAAGGGGAAGGTCCCTCAGGCAGCATGTGACTTTGATCGTCAGCGCTGATAGGTGGCAGGACTTATCTATCAGTCCAGAACACACGTGGTCATCCCCACCCCCCTATGGTAAGGGGCAGGTCCCCAGGTAGCATGTGACTGTGATTATCAGCGCTGATAGGTGACAGGTCTCTGCTATCAGTCCGGCACACACAAGGTCAGCCTCGCCTCTCTATGGTAAGGGACAGTTCCCTCAGGCAGCACGCGACTGTGATCATCAGTGCTGATAGGTGGCAGGTCTCTGCTATCAGTCCGGTACACACAAGGTCAGCCTCGCCTCTCTATGGTAAGGAGCAGGTTCCTCAGGCAGCATGTGACTATGATTGCAAGTGCTGATAGGTGGCAGGACTCCACTATCAGTCTGAGGTACACAAGGTCAGCCCCGCCTCTTTATGGTAAGGGGCAGATCCCTCAGGCAGCATGTGACTGTGATCATCAGTGCTGATAGGTGGCAGGACTCTGCTATCAGTCTGAGGTACACAAGGTCAGCCCCGCCTCTCTATGGTAAGGGGCAGGTCCGTCAGGCAGCATGTGACTGTGATCATCAGCGCTGATAGGTGGTGATTCCCAGCCAAGAGCTCTTAGCCTTGTGGTATTAAGGTGGTGGTCTCCATCACTGGCTCCTCGGGGGATTCTGTCCGAGTGGTCTCAGGAACAGTCGCCCCCTCCCACTGGACCCAGCACAGCGCTATGGTTACAGGCCTGGGAATATTACATTACTTCCAGGCTTCTGCTTCACATTCCAAAGATCAATTCTGCTTTTGGTGCAAAACTGGACAGAATTCTAAAGGAAACCTAAGAAAGGACAACAACAAGACACAATAGATACAATACAATATGATATTGTCACATCCGGTGGAGGTAGAAGTTAGATGTATGACCCCATCTCCCAGTGATGCCAGAAGAAACGTTTCCCACCAGTGACAGGAGATGGGGGTAAAGAGCATTCGGGAGGATTAATGTTGTGCACAGTTCATCTGTCTGTACCCTGTCTTGGTGATATGTTGGCTGCAGCCATCTTTGCAGAGACCGGCGTCTTCCCTCTCAGAATTACAGGGAAACTGTAACTGTGTCATCTGTGAGTTGGGTGATAAATGTGACAGCACAGAACATAGCCCCCACCTTAGTTACCCGGTACAGTGTTGGTAATGTCGGAACAGGTGGGACACGGTCACATTGCTGGGGGGCTCGGGGTGTAATAGCTGAAGGTCTATGGTGTAAGCTGAATGGGAAAACACTGGCGACATCTGGTGGCTGCAGGTAACACCTCATGTATAGCACAGGATTTACTGAGCCTTCATGGGGACTGATTTACTGATGGTGTAAGGATAACGCACTGCAGCCTATCAGATATTGGCTTTCATGTGCCCGAACGTTCTACCAAAGCTGATTGGTTACTGAAAATGCTTAAAAATATTGTATGAAATCACTTTCCCGCTATGTGTATATGAAATATAAATTCCTTCTGTTCCCATCCCCGATATATCCCGATGGTATGCACATATTCCAACATACGGGAACATCCCAAATACTTTCAGTGCCGAGCCTGTCTGATATGAGACCTCGTATTGTCCTGTAACATGTAACACAATATCCCGAGTATTATAAGTGCTGGTTATATTTCTTCTAATATTCTGTAAACCTCAATATATTCATCATCGTGCTCTTCCATTGCTGCCATATTTCCTGTGAATATTGCATGTTTCTCCTAACTGGACTTTAAGTGCTTTACATTGGCCGGTACTCTTTACCTAGAACGGCGCCCGCGATTGGCATCGGGGGTAAAAAATCGCGGCCATCGCATGCACATAAAAAACGGGTGCGACGCGATGCCCGCGATTTTCCCATAGGGATCAATGTTAAAAGTGAGATTGGACGCGATTTTAGTGTTAAATGCCTCAATGCCCGCGATTTTTACATAGGAAACAATGTTAAATGGGCCACAGAGCCCTAATAGTCCCCCTGAAGTCTTAAATGGCCCCCACAATTTTTAACGCCACCCCACGATCAACGTGAACCAGCGTGGCGAGCGGCGGCGGTACGTGTCCTCCGACCTTTTCATACCCCCACTATCCACGTCGGTGTGGAGTTGAGAATAGAATAGTGTGGCGAGCGCAGCGAGCCACCGAGCCCGAAGCGTGGCGAGCGCAGCGAGCCCCGCGAGGGGACGCGGATACCTTCACAGGTAAACGCGTCCCTTCGCGGGCTTCACAGGTATCCGCGTGCGCTCGCCACGCTTCAGGCTTCGAGCCCGAAGCGTGGCGAGCGCACGCGGATACCTGTGAAGCCCGCGAAGGGACGCGTTTACCTGTGAAGGTATCCGCGTCCCCTCGCGGGGCTCGCCACGCTTCGGGCTGGGTGGCTCGCTGCGCTCGCCACACTATTCTATTCTCAACTCCACGCCGACGTGGATAGTGGGGGTATGAAAAGGTCGGAGGACACGTACCGCCGCCCCTCGCGGGCTCGCTGCGCTCGCCACGCTTCGGGTTGACGTTGATCGTGGGGTGGCGTTAACAATTGTGGGGGCCATTTCAGACTTTATGGTGACTATTTGGGCTCTGTGGCCCATTTAACATTGTTTCCTATGGAAAAATCGCGGGCATTGAGGCACTGAACACTAAAATCGCGTCCAATCTCACTTTTAACATTGATCCCTATGGGAAATCGCGGGCATCGCACCCGTTTTTTAGTGCATTCGATGGGCGCCGTTCTAGGTAAAGAGTACCCATTGGCCTTTACACCACAAAGTGCAGAACAAGCTGACGGCGGGCGCTGGGGAGATGTTGACGGCGGGCGCTGGGGAGAATGCCGCCGGCGGGCGCTGGGGAGGTGCCAACGGCGGGCGCTGGGGAGGTGCTGGGAAGGCGCCAACGGCGGGCGCTGAGGAAATGCTGATGGTGGGCATTGGGAAAATGTTGAAGGTGGGCGTTGGGGAAATGCTGGGTGAGCCGTTTAATGAGTACTGTGCAGGGAAGAGTTCCATAGAGTCGGAGCCATAAGGCTGAAAGCCTGACTCCCCCAGATGAGTTCAGGAAGGTTCTAGGTTCTAGGTACAGGTAACGGTTCATCATCAAAGCACAGAGGAATTTTCTGCACTATATAAGAAATAAATAAATCATCCACAGATCGCGGTAATGGAGTGGGGCAGTAAGGACGGGGAAGCTGCTTCGAGTACCCCGGGCCCTGGTCATGAAGGGCTTTGAAAGTCAGTGAGCGAATCCTGAGAGCGCTTCCTCAGCAGCACATTGTACACAGAGCCGCTCTCACACATCATCTCACTTCTATAGAATCTGTCACATTGCAGGAAACATGACGTGTGCGCTCTGCTCCTTCCTGTCCCCGCTATAATCACTGACTCTCAGTCTGTGGGGTCCTGCTGCCCCATTCCCCTCCTCACATCATGTCACTGCCCCTGTCACATGCAGCCCTGTCCTCACTGACGCATCACTTGTCTCCTGATATACTCTGTGCTGCTGGGGTCCCTGCCCCTCACACAATATAACTCTCAGTCTGTGGCTTCCTGCTGCCTCCATTCCCCTCCTCACATCATGTCACTGCTCCTGTCACATGCAGCCCTGTCCTCACTGACACATCACACATCTCCTGATATACTCTGTGCTGCTGAGGACCCTGCACCTCCCACTATATAACTCTCAGTCTGTGGCTTCCTGCTGCCTCCATTCCCCTCCTCACATCATGTCACTGCACCTGTCACATGCAGCCCTGTCCTCACTGACACATCACTAATCCCCTAATATACTCTGTGCTGCAATAAGTCTTAGGCTTGTTGATAGCAGAAAGAGGGGCCTTATTCAGACCAGTTCCCTACCTGGCCGATCGCTCACCATCGAATGATTTCTCCAGCCTCCGTTAAGAAAAGTCAGCTTGGAATGACTTTTGTAGCGGCCGCTATCTGCGGAATTCGGGGCAGGTGCTGACGTCATGTGACATCCCAAGCAGGCATCACCA
The DNA here is from genome assembly GCF_055691185.1 of Crinia signifera. Classification (NCBI taxonomy): domain Eukaryota; kingdom Metazoa; phylum Chordata; class Amphibia; order Anura; family Myobatrachidae; genus Crinia; species Crinia signifera. Next base: position 390,035,647 of record NC_139218.1, read on the forward strand.
CGCCTGCGTCTGCATGGGAACACCAAATTTGGACCCTAACGAACAAGTCTGAATTGGCCCCAGAGGTGCATTTTATTTTTTTCCACAGTAATTTATTTATTTTCTTAATTGAATCAGCAAGATCTATATCCCCAAATATCCATCATGTTGGTCACGGGGGATTGTAAAGAATCCCAAAAAACTCTTATTGACCATCGTCCTTATAACCATTTAGACCTGTTGACTTTACCTAGACCAGTGACGGAGAACCTTTGGCACTCGAGCTGTTGTTGAATTACACATCCCAGCATACCTTGCAACAGTTTTAACATGGCCAAATAGCAAAACTGTTGAATTCTGGGATGTTTATTTCAATAACAGCTGGGGTGCCAAAGGTTCTCCATCTCTGATCTAGACAATGTCAGTCATCCGGATCCCATACACTAATTGTTAAATTTCACTTTAACATTTATTGTCATTGTCTGTGACAATAATGTTACTTAAGCGCTGATGTTCAATTGATTTTATGATGCCTCAATAAAAATATCTTAAACCTTATGGAAATCTAGATTTGCTATGACGACGGCCCATCTATTTAGTCACATACTGTAGTTAAAAAAGTCTATAAGATTTGTTTGTCAGGATCCCACCCCATTAAATTGCTGGATTTGAGTGATTCCACAATTATTTATTGAACAGTGTTTCCATCTGTTTCCCTGCTACGGATGTAATACTTTCTGGTTGATCGTTGCTTGCCTCTACCTTGCTTCCACTTTTGTTTAGTGGGACTGCTTGCACTACTATCCAGTCTTCTGGAACTACACCTGTACTGGTTAATATTTCTGTTAATGGCATTGCCAGCACCTCTTTTTAAGCTTTTTTTAGTATCCTTGGATGGAGATACTAGCAATTATACATGGGTCATAAAATATATTTACACAGATGAGTTTGCATGAGGATGACGGCATTTTGGATTTGCTGATGTATCGCAGCAGTGTATGCCCATCTGACCCACCTGGGACCTTCCCGGCAGCAGGATTGCATGCATGTGATGTATCACATGCAACCCCGTTCGCTGCCACCAGGGTGGTCGGACGTCTGCAGTTCTGACCTCCAGCTCAGGTTCGGTGAGCACGGGACCGCACTTCGGACAAGTCAAACACATCCAATTTGCGCTGGTTTTTCAGCCCGATCCATCAGGATCAGGTGAAATCGTCCCAAATCGGACTAATGTATGGGCACCTTAAGTCAGGCATGTCCAAACTATGGCCCTCCAGCTGTTGTGAAACTACACATCCCAGCATGCCTTGCCATAGTTTTAGCATTCCCTAATAGTAAATCTGTGGCAAGGCATGATGGGACTTGTAGTTTTACAACAGCTGGAGGGCCATAGTTTGGACATGCCTGCCTTAAGTCCTGTATTAGTCTTTGTTTTCTTACCAACACTTCAGGAAATAAAATAAAGTTCCATCTGTGTACAGACTACTATTATAACTGCTGATATAAATATTTGCAATTGTACCCAAATATTATGAATTCTGTGGTCAATTATTCGTCGAACTCCATTTAATATTTGATTTATGTATATAAATAAGTACAGGCATTGTTCTGGTTTATCTGGCTGATCGCTATAGTGAGTTACTAAATGGTATAAAATTAGACCAATTTCTGCACAGTGTGTGTGGTGTGATCATAGCTGTGCACTGCTCAGCAAGCTGGACACATCAGTGATCCTAAGCCGTAGGCAGTGAGAAGATCCTCGCCCCACCCAATTCCTTACGGCAACATCTGATCCTTCATAAACACCAGTAATCCTGCTCTGCAGACCAGTGTGCTGCAGTGGGGACCTACAAGCACCCACTGGGGGGCAGCAGTGCTGCTGGCAGAGGAAGATCCCACGGATCATGGTGCTGTGCCACTGTTGTCGTCCTGCGGATTGTCAGCCATCGGTGTTGTACCCGTCTCCTAGTAACAGGACTGTGCGCTGACAGCACTAGAGGACTGAAGAACACTGGGGACTGGTGCCACAATCACTGGGGACTGGTATGACAACCAATGCCTGATGCAAGTTCTTGAAGCCATTTCCAGATACCATCCAAGATTTCTTGCCCACTAGTCCAGGAAGGTGGTAGAATATATGGTCCATGAATGCCTCCATGAGTTGGTCATCTCCTGTACAGTCAAGACCTGGCCTCCGGCGACTAATTTGTGTTCCCACGTATCAAGCTCAGGATGTGTGGGATTCGTTATAAGTAACCAGAATTGCAGTGGAGACCTTCATCCAGCATGTAGAAGACATAGCTGCTTCAGACTGGTCAAGCTACTTCACCAAGTTGTGTGAGCGCATTTGTACTCTGGTTAACGCTAGGAAATAATGTAATATTCATTTTGTAATTTTTTTTTCTTCTGTATATGAAAACTTATTGCGCACACCTCGTACAATTCCTCTTCCATCTTTCACCAGGCATTTTGTAGACTATGTTCCCCCAATTTTCCAGGGTAAACTGTGTAGCCTGGAGTCATCTCCTCCAGGTCTCTAAACAGCACATAAGCCACCATTGTTGGGTCAAGTAAAACAAAGGATAGGGCTGTAGAACGCGTGGTTTCTGCACACCACTGCTTAGTACATAGTTATCTGACACACCGTAGTCTAAGATAGAGGTGGGCGTATAATGGGCGATATTCCCAGGACAGACTGGGATTGCATATAACAATGTAACATGGACATTCCTATCTATCTTCCCATCCCCTTCTTGGTGTTTCCACCACTTATTGGCGTAACAATGGTGTAACACTTGCGAGAAGCCTCTAGTAGTGTATAATGGGAGATGGCTGCTTCCATTGTGCCGGTCTGGCTAGGATGTCTGAGTTGTACATATGTGTAAGCATGTATAATATATCACACATGATGACACCACGACCCATCCGCTGATGTACAGAGGGTTTATCTCAGTACTTTTGTCCCCAACAGGTCCGCACGCCTCCTCACACTATCCTGAGATGACGCATCAGTGCTCGGAGTGTCAGCAATGTTTCCCTAATCATTCCGCCCTCGTCACCCATCAGCAAACGCATAGCGCCAGTAATCTGTATAGGTGCTCGGTCTGCGGGGTGCGTTTCAGCTCCACATTGTCTCTTACCGCCCACCAGCGATGTCACACAAAGGACAAAGTGTTTTACTGCTCTTACTGCGGGAAATCCTTTCCTCAGAGGTCACGTCTCCTGTCACATAAGAGGTCTCACACCGGCGAGAGACCATTTCCATGCCTGGAGTGTGGTAGATCCTTTACCAGAAGGTATGGCCTCACTGCTCACCAGCTGCTCCACTCCGGGGAGAAACCATTTAAGTGCTCGGATTGTGGAAAGTGCTTCGCCCAGAGATCCAGCCTCGTCAAGCATCAGCGCACTCACACCGGGGAGAGGCCGTTCATGTGTTCCCAGTGTGGCCGCTGCTTTTTCCGGAGCTCTGAGCTTGTTCGACACCAGAGGATTCACACTGGGGGCAAATCTTTGGGTTCTAGTTGAGTAAACTCTGGATACATCAAAGGGATGGCTTACGTATCACACACAACATGGACTTGCGGTATCTGTCCGTTAAATCGATTTTGAGCAAGTTGCAGGCCAACTATCTGGAATTGCACGTGGTGAAGGGAATGCGGATTGTGGAAGTGAGCACTTCACTCTTCACAGATTGAAACTTTGTATTTTTTACTCCTAATAGAATCGTAGACTTCTCTTAAATTACTTATGAGTGGGATGATATCAATGCGGCATAAAATCGTGTTGTATGTTTGTCATAAATCCATTGGCTGAAATTTATCTAGAATGGTAGTTTTCCACCTGTGTATAGGATGAGGCCCAATCTCCGCCCTTTTTAAAGGCGGTCGAAAAATGAAGCCTTTTCTACAATAGGAAATAGGTAGCTCTCCCTCATACACTACAGGGAATAGCTCACCTAAAATCTTGCTGCTCCTCCACCTCCCGTTCCACCAAACTGTCAATTATCATCGAAGCACCGCTACCGGCACCTCCATCTTGGCTTTCAAATGAAGGACTTGTGTAGTAGTAGAAAAGTAAAATCACAGAACATTTGCAAGCAAGCTTCAATAGACTGTGTAACATTACATCCAATTACTACAATGGCAAGAAATGATGACGATGGATTGCCACCTAAAGTGTGTCAGCTGACCGTGGTGGCAGCCATTTTGTGTGCTGAAGTAACTATAACTGTGCATCCTGTCAGTACACTAGAAACCAGTGACCTCACCGAGACAAGATGGCCGTTATGTGGGCTGAATGGAAACACAAAGTTGTAGCTGGTCCGCTAATGGATGACTAATCCATGAGGGTCACTGGGTCAGAGACCCGGCTCACGTGGCCATGATGCTGGCTGAGGCACTGACTAGGTTAATCCCTAGTGCTGCATTCCCATTTCATATGAACTATTATGTTATACAGTGTGCTGTAAGTGTACGTTTAGTATTGTATTTTAACATGTATTTGTCAAATTGTCAGAAATCATTTTGAAATTCCCGGACTGCACCTATAGGAAGTTAAGGCCTGATTCAGACCCTGCCGAATTGCCCCGAATCCCCTCACTCAGCTGCAAGGTGGAGAAATCTATTGATGGTCTCTCACCATTGAATGATCTCTCCTGCCTTTGCTGAGAACAGTCACCCTGGACTGTCTATTCCAGCGCCTGCTGGAACGTTGCCCTTGCCGGGATGCTCTGGGTTGCTGGTCGAGGAGCAGATAAAATTTTTAATGGTCAATGTAATAGGCAAAACCAGTACTTGAGGCCCTCCAATCATAAACTATATGGACAAACAGAAGTGAATCCTGACCCTCACCACATAACTGACTTAAGGATGATATATAAATACAATTCGGAGCAGGTGCTGAGGTCATGTGACATCAGCTGCCCGCCTCAAGGAGGCATCGAAGCACCTACGTCTCCTGGGGAACACCCAGCGTTTTTATGGGCCCTGCTTCTCGCCCATGCCCACCCCCTTCTCGCACCTCCTGGATGGAAAGGCACGGCGAGTGTGAAACTTGCCAACGCCATTTGCTCCCGGTGAATTCGGTCCTGTTTGAATCGGCCCCTTAGTTTGTTTTACAAAGCTACGATATTTGGAAATAGATTGTTCATGGGACATATTTGTACATAGGAAATGACATAATTGTCTGGGCACCAGCAAGGAGATTGGTGGTGACTGTTCCGGCCTTTCTTTGAAATGCACACTAGTCCAGCAGGTTTGGGGAAAAAACTATGGGCCAGATGTACTAAGCTGGAAAAGTGATAAAGTGGAGAGTAAAAAAAACACCAGCCAATCAGCTCCTACCTGCCATGTCACAGACTGCGTTTGAAAAATGACAAGTAGGAGCTGATTGGTTGGTGGCTTATCAATCTCTATTTTATCACTTCTAAAGGTGCCCATACAGGTTACAATTATTGTATACAATATTCTATACAATATCGCATCTCATCGCATCTCGGTTTTGCGATGAGATGAGATCTAGTACAAAAAGTATGTGCAGCACATACTTTTTGTACTAGATCTCATCTCATCTGATCTCATCGCAAAACCGAGATGCAATATTGTATACAATAATTGTAACGTGTATGGGCACCTTAAGGGCTTAGTACATCTCCCCCATGTGTTTTTAAGAATTTCCTGTAGTGTGGAATATTCTATAGAAGTGTTCTATGAAGAGAGAATCATCTGCTAAATTGTATTGTTATTAAGTAATCTGGTTTTGGTTGTTATATGAAAGGAAGGAGGAAACTTGTTTAGCGCCATTGAAATGTTTGTTTTATTTATGGTTTAGGGCCGTGCTTCCCAAACTTTTTAATCACATCGCCCTAGAGCAGGGATGGGGAACCTTCGGCCCTCCAGCTGTTGTTGCACCAAGCATCCCAGCATGCCCTGCTACAGTTTTAACAAATAGCAAAACTGTAGCAGGGCATGCTGGGATGCGTAATTCAACAACAGCTGGGGGGCCAAAGGTTCCCCATCCTTTCCCTAGAGTATCAGAATTTTTTTTTCCTTAGGACAAAAGTTTCTTATTGAGTACTTAAGAAAAAAAAAATTAATTAAATAAATTGTGTTTATATATCATCCTTAAGTCAGTTATGTGGTGAGGGTCAGGATTCACTTCTGTTTGTCCATATAGTTTATGATAGGAGGGCCTCAAGTACTGGTTTTGCCTATTAAATTGACCATTAAAATTTTTATCTGCTCCTGGACCAGCAACCCAGAGCATCCCGGCAAGGGCAACGTGGCACCACTGGTTTAGGGGATAGTTTCATTAAGGGAACTCAGGGCTGATTTACCCCTGTGTTATTGTGATTTAGGATGAGAGTAAAATAGGGTGTGCGTGCCCTAAATGTGTACATATCCTCTGACTCTGATGTGGCGATTCAATTGTCTATTGCACCTTATGTAATGTTTAAAGTGACAGGAGATTAGGGTTATGATATTCAATTTTTGGGGGGTGCCGATCGCACCCAGACGGGCCTGGTTTAGCCACAACCAAATTGCTGAGCACGACCCAAAAAGTACCATTTGAGCATCCACAAGGGTAACTTTTTACACATTTCAGCTTGCCAGCTCAGGGGGCTGCTAGTTGACAATGTGTCTCCCTGCAGCTCAGTTAGCCTGAACAGAGCAACAATTGGATTGCTCCATATGGGGCCATTGACTGGCAGTCGCAGGGAGAAACCATTGAAATGCCCCCAAGAGGGGAATACTCCTAAAACAACTGTATGCTTTGCTGCCCCTAAGACCCTTCTGTAGGGTGAAATGTGTTTTTCAAGATATTGAGCAATAAACATCTTGTCTTTTTAAGACCACTGCATCTGTATTCTATGACCAGTAGAATGGTGCAAAACGCTGTTCTGTTCTCTAGGTGTTCTGAGTAGAGCCAGGTTTCTCCAAGCTCAAGCCCTCTGCCAGCTACCCCAGCATAGGACGGTGAGGGCCCAGTGGGTATTACCCAAGACAAACCAGGTGGTGTTGCAGTAGAGGATCCACGCATACCCAGAAGTTTCAGGTGCTTATTGTAGGAACCTGCTCCGAATTAAGTGGCATTATAGAAGCTTGGTGGTGGCGTTACCCTCCCACAATGCAGTGGTCGGAGTTCGTAAGAGGTGGTTACTGATGATACAGTCAGCAGGTTTCCCCCTAATAACACAAATCCAATGGGATCAAAAACATTCTCTGATCACCTTGCAGAGCCAGGTCACCCAGTCAGAGTTACTGGATCCTATTAAAAGGATGTTGGATAGTTTAATATTCAATATTGTATCAGCCAACAAATAGCAGCTTCATCTCCATATGGCAATGACAAGCTTGTTGGCACTGTCGGGCTTCATTAGCCTCTTCCCCGAACCTGTAGGTGTCACTGTGGCTCTTGCTGTCCATGTCCATGTCCACTTGCAGCACACGAACACGATTTTCAAATTTCCAAGGCAAAAAACACACAGTGGCCCCCACATGAAGAAACACAATTACATGGTTTCCCACTGAAACAAAATATATATACATTGGCCCCCACAGGAAAAAAATATTACATCTATCCCCACATAAAAAAACATCAATCACACTGTCCCCCATAGAACACAAAAAATTAAACACATTATCCCCCAGATTGTGCAAAAGACCTTATGCCAATGACAATAATTATAAGGGGCTAGAGTTAAGAAATCCCTCATATAAACACCATTTGTGTCACTGCCCAGCTGCCATTATGTCCTCCTAGGGAGCTAGAGGGGACAGTATAACAGCAGGACACACGAGCAGCTCTTCACTTTGTGAACGTGTAGCGGCTTAGACCATTTTTTATTATATTGTAGTTATTCTACGTGTGGTGATTATTATCCTGTTTTGTACTGTGCACAGTGGTCCTGCAGCACCTTCTTTAGTGCAGAAACAGTGCAAACAAAACCAGAAACGTCTCATAGTACAAAACCGTGCACGGCATGGGATACATTGCTGTATAACCATCGCGTAACATGCAGTCATAGAACCCACAATAGTACTGGTGCTGCTGTGTGCGGTGAGGAGGGGATGATGGTGTAATAGAGAGGCAGTGAGCCTCAGGGTGAGAGCAGCTCAATCAAACTAGTAATGCCCCTCAGGTGCTGCAAGGGAGGGGAATTTTACCCCCAGCACAGCAAAAGGGCATTAGTAATAAGATTTGAAAAACCAACATAATAGACGGTCATTCAGAGATCTGTTACATATATTTTGCAAAAGATATGATAAGCTTCCGGGCCTCGTCAAGGCTTCTCTGATACCGGAAGTCCTACACTGCATGATAACACCCAATATGGGCCATATAGTTGTCTGCTGTAAGGCTATATGATAACAGCACTTACCAACATATGTAAGTTTAGAGCCAGCCTATCAGGAGTTCCCCCCTAGATCCTCCTTGTGGCACTACAGGAACCAGCATGCCCTCCAAATGCAGGTCCCAACAAATGTCTCTTACATATAAAAACAGTGGTGAGAGCTGCTCTTCGCATGACAACTGCCAGGCAGAGTGTGTGTCAGACTCTCCCCAAAGATTGAGTGAGTTTCAGTGCTGTGGGGGGGGAGTGTAAAGCCCCATACACACTAGGTGATATTGTGCACTATATTCACAAGGGTTGGGATCATTTGGTCTACAGCATGATGGTTGACAGTCATTAGGTCAACATGGGAAAATGTTGACATGGGTCTAGGTCTACATGGGAAAAGGTCTACATGGTTCTAGGTCGAAAGGTCATTAGTTGACGGGTCGTTAGTTCGAAAATGTCTAAGTCAACAGTCAAAAGGTCAACATGGGGTTTTTCACTGTTTTTTTTTACTGGAAACTGTGTCCATATCGACTGTGTTAACATTCAAGTGCACCGCATTCCCTCGCATCGCTAACTGCGCTCGCGATGCATCGGACATGGTGCCTCGCTATGCTCGGCACACTATTTTATTCTCCCACCACGCCCTAGTGCAGGCATTCGCAACCACGGTCCTCAAGGCACACCAACAGTGCAGGTTTTGTAGATATCCAGGCTTGAGCACAGGTGACTTAATTAGTACCTGAGTGATTCTGATTAAACCATCTGTGCTGAAGCCTGGATATCTCTAAAACCTGCACTGTTGGTGTGCCTTGAGGACCGTGGTTGGGAAAGCCTGCCCTAGTGGATGGTAGGGCATTAAATACTGCCTGTCGGCATATGTAGGCTCAAAAAAAGTGAAAAACCCCATGTCGACCTTTTGACTGTCGACCTAGACATTGTCGAACTAATGACCTGTCGAACTAACGACCTTTCGACCTAGAACCATGTCGACCTTTTCCCATGTCAACCCTAATGACTGTTGACCATCATGTTGTAGACCAAATGACCACATCCCATTAACACATATTACCTAGTGTATACACGCGTCATGTTTTTAGCTTTTTTATAAATTAGCAAAAATCTCCCCCAAACTTTTTTTTCACGCTGTCATTATGGGGTATTGTGTGTAGAATTTTGAGGGGGGGGGGGATTAATTTATTCCATTTTGGAATAAGACTGTAACATAAATGAAGGTGAAAAAGTTGAGCGCTGTAAATACTTTCCGGAACATGAGGTCATTGAACATGAGGTAAAAATGGGGGAGAAATCCTCACAGAATAGCCTCTTCTCAGAGGTGCTAAAGGCTGAGACACTAGAGCCATTTAAACATGCATAGGATGTTTACATAAAAATAAGGATCAAGTAGGGATTGAGGTAACAATATGGTTAAAAAGGGACAAACTAGATGGATGGCGCGGTACTTATCTGCTGCCAAATTCTGTGTTTCTATGACTTAATATGTGAATGTAAGGAGAGTGAATTAGGGTCTGAAGGTGGAGGAGCCAGTGTCGGGCCTGTAGGAGAGGGGGAGGCAGATGTAGTCCTTTGCAGACAAGTCGAGCAGTAGCAATAAGGACAGAGTGGAGAGAAGGGAGATGGAGAGGCCAGATAAGAGGGAGTTACAGTAGTCCTGTCTAGAGATGACCAATGAGGGGATGAGGGTTTTTTGTTGCCATCAAGGTGAGATTTCCACAGCGCTGTGCATGGTCTTTCAGGGTCCTGTGTCGTTTATCTAGTCTCTTTGTGATACTATGTTGTACAGTTAGATTTGACACTGTATAGAGGTGCAACCTGTACCCCATTTGTGTGATTCTGGACTATCGCTGTCACAGAGGTGACTGATAATGAGATAAAAATGCATTTTTTCAACCTAAATTATAGAATGTGATTTCTCCCTCTCATAAACACAGGACTGCCTTCAGCTCCTGTCTGATGGAATCCAGTCATCTTTGGCCAGACCTCTATCGCCCAATTGTCTCCATATCAGGCCAGACTATTGCCCTCTCTAGCACGGTTTTGGCCTGGTCCACCCCTTACCTCACTAACCACTAGTCAGTGTCTGTCTCCGGCAACACCTCAACCCCTTCAATCCTTCCTGTTGGGGTCCCTCAGGATTGTCCTAGGCCCCCTTCTCTTCTCCCTGTATACCTCTTCCCTTGGTGCTCTCATAGACACCTATGGCCTTCAAGACCACCTCTTTGCAGATTACACGCTATACCTCTCCCACTCTGCCATTTCCACCTGGATATTTGAGCTCTCTCTGAATTTCAACATGGACAAAACCAAACTCATCATCTTTCCTCCATCCAGAGTTTACACTCCCCCGCCCCCCAAGTCTCCATCACTGTGGACAACATCATCTTCCCCATTCCCCAACTCCGCTGCCTGACTGTCAGTCTTGACTATTCCCTCTCCCTCCTTACCCTTCTATAAAAACCTATTACCAAGGCCACTCTCTGTACCTACTGCCTCAAGTCTTGGGCATCCCTGCTATGCTCACTTCCTGCCTTCAGTCCTCCTTGCCTGAACTATGAACCTGTTTGTCTCTTGTTCCCTCTAGATTGTAAACTCCTTGGAGCAGGGTCCTCTTCGCTCCTGTTCTCAAAGCCCTCTTCTATTGCATTTAAATTACAGCCCTCTGTTACTCAGCTAACAGCTATAACCACAGATCTTCTTACTTGTAATCATTCATCTCTTCCGACAACCTGCCCCTGGTAGTACACGGACAGCTCCTCTGCTGTATTGTCAGCTTTATTGTGTGTTGAGAATTGTACTGCTAATTGTTACATGTGCTCTCTTTTAATTTTTAATTACAGTAATGTGTAGTTCTGTGTGCCCTGTATTGTTTTAATGTGTGCCCTATATACAGCGCTGCCAACTATTTGTGGCACCTTATAAACAAAATGTAATAATAATAGTCATTACATCATCCATGTCCCTCTATTCGCTCTTGTTCAAACCGTCAGATTCCAACCTCCATTGGTGATATTGATTAAAACCTAAGTTCTGATTTAATATGTATATATCCGTAAATTTTATCACACGATGAAGCAACCCATTCACTGTACAGAGGGTTTATTTTAGTACTTTTGTCCCCAACAGGTCCGCACGCCTCCTCACACTATCCTGAGATGACGCATCAGTGCTCGGAGTGTCAGCAATGTTTCTCTAATCATTCAGCCCTCGTCACCCATCAGCAAACACATAGTGCCAATATATATAGGTGCCCGGTTTGCAGACTGCAATACAACTCCAAATTGAATTTTATGGCCCACCAGCGGTTTCACAGCAGGGACAAATTGTTTCACTCTTCTTTCTATGGAAAATCCTTTTCTTGCCAAGAGTGTGGGAGATCTTTTACCAGAAAATCTTCCCTTACTACTCACCATCGGATTCACTCTGGCGAGAAACCGTTTCATTGCATGGAGTGTGGCAGACATTTTGCCCTGAGATCCAGCCTTGTGAAGCATCAGCGCACTCACACCGGGGAGAGGCCGTTTGCGTGTTCTCAGTGTGGACGCTGCTTTTCCGATAGTTCCGCCCTTGTTCGGCACCGGAGAATTCACACTAGGGGGAAATCTTTTGTGTTTTAGCTGTTTGTGTTCCCATCAGATTATTCTTATGCACAAATCTATGGCCCTTATTCAGATCTGATCGGAGTACATATTTGTTCTCAAAATGGGCAAAACCATGTTCACTGCAGGTGGGGCAGATGTCACGTGCTGAGAGAGTTACATTTGGATGGGGTGTGTTGAAACTGAAATCTAAATTGCAGTGTAAAAATAAATTAAGCAACCAGTATTTACCCTGCGGAGAAACAAATTAACTCACACAAATCTAACTCTCTTTAAACATAAGTCATCTGCAGTGCACATGGTTTTGCCCATTTTGAGAACAAATTTGTACTGCAATCAGATCTGAATAAGGGCCTATGGCCTAGCTGAACAAACCAGGGCATTGCATAAAAGTAGCCAAGTGAAGTGCAGGAGTGTCCCTGGAGTGCATGGAGAGGTTTTTAAAAACCTTCATGCTGAACAAACAGCTGTTAAGACCTGGAGAATCGTGGTTTGAGGATGGCTGTAACAACCTCCTTTGATCAGCTCCATCCACACCACCCTTAGAACATGATCTACACACAGGGGAGAACCCCGCACCTACTCTGGCCTCTTATGCTGATATTGTAAAAGACACCATGGAGCATGCAGACTTCTGCAGACAGGCATTGCAGGAGTTGGACACAGCAGAAACAGGTGTAGTATACTGAATCTATAGTGGGTGAAGTGTTCCAGGGGGTTGGGATCATTTGGTCTACAGCATTATGGTCCACCCCATTAGGTTGACATGGGTCTAGGTCGAAAGGTCATTAGGTCGACAGTCAAAAGGTCGACATAGGGTTTTTCACTGTTTTTTTACCTGAATGTAAACACAGTCGACATGGACACAGTTTAAAGTGCACCACGTCGCTCGCTGCGCTCGCAATGTGTTGGGCACTGTGCCTTGCTATGCTTGGCAAACTATTTTATTCTCCCACCACGCCCTAGTGGATGGTAGGACATGAATTACCGCCTGTCGGCAGCTGTTGGCTCAAAGGCAGAGAAAAACTCCATGTCAACCTTTTGACTGTCGACCTAGACAACGTCGAACTAACGACTTGTCGATCTAATGACCTTTCGACCTAGACCCATGTCGACATAGACACATGTCGATCTAATGGAGTCCACCTAATGACTGTCAACCATTATGCTGTAGACCAAATGACCGCATCCCGTTCCAGGATGTGTATACTCTGAAGCAGCAATACTCCACAAATAGCAACTACACACCATAAACAAACTAGATGACTTAGAGAATCGCATCAGAAGAAACACTACATAACCATAAACGAACTCGATGACTTAGAGAATCGCAAACGAAGAAACATCCTGGCATCCTAAATCCATGAAAGGTGACGCTATCTGATTAAGGCATTGATTCAAAAGCAAACTCCTTGTTTATTGTACACGACTATGCTGCACTGCACGTTCAAAGAGTTACATTTGGGTGAGTTCTTTTGTTTCTGTGCAGAGGAAATACTTGCTGCTTAATCTTTACACTGCAAGTTAGATTTCAGTTTGAACACACCCCATCCAAATCTAACTCTCTGCACATGTTTTTTCCTATTAGAGAAAGATTTTACTTTTGCAAGCCAACTGAATTAGGCCCCTACTACTCTGATGGAATTACTGTATGTACTTGCCAACATGTTCATAGAGTGAGGACATTGCATCTGTCCCCAATGCGAAAATGCTGACACATGCCCGAGATTGACTAACTGCTGTTCAAACTTTCTTCACGGTGAATGATGTGTTGGGCTTCTAGGAGATGCCGTTCACTGGTCTGGGAGGGACACAAGCTGTTCGTCTTTCAGGACTATTCTGCAGAGGTTACAAGTTCCTGCAAAGGCTTCAGTCCTGTGTGTGCTGGATTGGTCAACGCTTATTGTTTCTAGCACGCCTTGGTATATTTACTTAGGACTCCATCCTAGACTTTTCCACTCCGGAAGATGCTGAGGCGGATCTTTAGTAATCCTCTAAAGCCGGGGCAGGTGATATCAGATCCTCTCTCATGGACTCTCAGGAGTGACCTCCTACATTGTACATTCCGTCTATAACATTGATCACTGTTTCTTATTCATAAGTATCCCCCTTTAATATATGCCTATAATTTTGCAATTTTCACCTAAAATGTTTTTTTTTTTAATAATTATTATTATTATTATTATTATTATTATTCATATTTACTGTTTAATAATGTCACTGGGTGTGGTGATTAGCTTGCCTTGCCATCTTACCTCTGCATTCCAGTGCTGATTCCTAATCATTCATTTTATTTATTTTTTTACTGTGTCTCGTCGATATGAAATGCAGGACACTGCTGTGGATCCTAGCGCCTTGTTCTCTGTGATTTGCGCAAGAGGATAGGTCGACACAAGCATTAGGTCATACTCTATCATCCACTAGGATGTTGAGGGAAAAATATAATAGTGCCCATGCGAGGGGAAGCAATACACTGATGCGGCATATGTGTCGAAATTTGGAACAAAAATGTAAAAAAATTCATGTTGACCTAATGCTTGTGTCATCATACATGCAAAATTGGAGCAACATGCCACAGTAAATATAGTGCACAACAGCTGCGCATAATATAAATAATAATACAAGAATCAATATACAGATTAATATCCTGTATCGTACAAATGGTAAAAATCCCTCTAGAAAAATCAATAGTATAAACCATTCAAAAAGTTGAACCGCTATCTAAAACCATGAGGTCAAATGAAAACTTTGTCTAAGAGTGATTTTCATCTCCAGCGACAGAGTGTGCATATATGTCAGCCAGACATCACAGACTTCTTTATTAATTGAAGTGGCACTCAGTCCATGTAGAATAAATGTGACATTCTGGGGGCTAATAATGAGAATAGTGGAGTTGTGGGTTCTATCCAATGCGAAATATTTTTTTTTGGGGGGGGGGGTTTTTCGCTGCTCCTGCAATTTTACACATAAGCAGCTTATTCCCTTCAGAGCTCGGCCCTGCTTGCACCTCTGACCTCCGACTCGGAACTCGGACAGCCTCCCGGCTGCGGAGAATGGGATTGTATAATATATATCGCATCCAAAAGGTCCCGGGCAACTCAAGGGGGATCGGCTGAGACTTCTCCCCTCCAAGAAGTCACAGTAATGTATGGAGGGGGGGGGGTGTTAGTTTTGTCTATTGTAATGTTGCTTGTTTATATTAAAACTTGTAAATCCGCTCAAAGCTAAAGCTTCGAAGGCTAGTCTGCTACCTTCAGTGTGCATGTGTGAGAGAAAGAGATGTAGTTTCATCTCCTGCCAAGAGAACGCAGTGTGTCCTAGCCACACTAAATTATATATATATATGATAATAAAGATTTTCAAAAAAAAAAAAAAAAAACCATAAAACACCTGATAAGTCAAATTCAGAGGTTGATTAAATTTTGCAGCATTTCCAGCCGCTGATTTTTGCTGGTACCTCCTTCTACTGTGCTTAGCTGCACCTAGCCGTCAGAACTTTGTGGCTCTATAGAGACAGTTTTTTAATAAACATGTTTTTTTATTAAGTAAAAAATTTACCGAGAACAAATGGCACCAACAGCAAAAATGTTTTATTTGAATTTCTATAATGTAAGCTCTAACGAGCAGGGCCCTCACTCCTCATGTGCTTTTCTTAGAACATATCTCTGCCACTGTTATAATTTCTCCAGTGTGCACTGCTGCAACTGTCTTTTTATTTACCATGTACTTGTCCTAATTTGCATTTGTACTGTAAATCTCTTTTTTCTTGCTTTTTGGTCATCTATGTATTGGCAGGCGCTGCGGAACCCTTGTGGCGCCATATAAAGAAACAATAATAATAATATAACAAATCTGAGCAAAGCTGTAATTTTTTTGCTTTTTCCACAGAGATGTTGGTATTTAAATGGTTAAACAGTGTACTCATAAAAAATGTTAGTATCCAGAAAAGAAAGAACATTTCCTTGGTACATACAAAAGATAACCAATACCAAAAATTAACAATTCGTGATCTCAAAAATGTTACCCTATATAGGAAATAGAATATTTTTTTTACACAACATGTGTCATTTGAATTTATTTAATGTGAATGATTCCGGCATTTTTAGTGGATATTCTGCACATCTATCGCAGAGATAGTGTGGCACTCAAAGGGTTAATACGTAATAATCATTAAAATATAATATATAGTCACTAGAGGGCCGTATTACACTACGTAGAATAACTATATTCGGTTCAGTATGATTCACCGGCTGTCACAACCCCAACAACGGTATCCTGGCCACCAGAATGCAACAGGGCAGAGCAAACTGGACCCTTGCGTGCTTTCTGCGCTTGCCACGCTGCGGGTACGATGGCTTGCTTCGCTCGCCACAAGGTTTCCCCGTGACAGAGAATAGACCCTGTGCATCGGGATTCCGTCTGATGATAATGTCAGCTGTCAGGATTTCGGCGTTGGGTTTCTGACCGCCGTGATCCCGGCTGTTGGCAAATTAACTGCATACCCTATGTTACATATATAATTTGCTATAAGATGGTGTACTTTAGACCTTGGTTCCTGTGCTTGTTGCAATCTGCACCTGGTACCATTAAGTTTGGTCTCACGTTCTTCCAGATGCTCATCTTACCACATACTAAACCAGGCATTCCCAACCACGGTCCTCAAGGCACACCAACAGTGCAGGTTTTGTATATATCCAGGCTTGAGCACAGGTGACTTAAATAGTACCTGAGTGATTCTGATTAAACCATCTGTGCTGAAGCCTGGATATCACTAAAACCTGCGCTGTTGGTGTGCCTTGAGGACCGTGGTTGGGAATGCCTGTACTAAACCCATTGTGAATATTTCTACGTTCTCATCATAGTTAGATACCTTTAACAAAGATCTGATTCTTCTGCGGTTTTGAGAACCCTCTGTACATATGATAAAAACACAGAACATCTGCTTTAAGCATACAAAATGGAATCCAGGAACAAAGATGGCCGCTCTGAATTTGTTTTCTAATTTCACAGTGTGGCTATTGAGGAACCCATTTATGAAAACCATCATGTTTATTTTGTCATAATGAGGTGCGCGCAGGGTATTCTAAAAGTGTTAATAGCTTTGGACAAGATATTCTTGTCTCGGGATACCACATCCAAGGAATCAGACCTCTCCATGGAAGATAAGGAAGCCAGGACAGTTGGGGTGTAATGTAGTGCCTGTAAAACGATGAAATTGCTTCTGAAAATAGGAGCGTCTTTTTAGTGTTGAGGTTAGGGGGATGCTGGACACACCTAAGTTCTTCCCTTGCCGATCAGCGTAATGGGCGTGCAGCCACATTGTAATGACTGTTTGGATGCCATGGCATACAAACAAAAGGATGATCTAATACATGAGGAGGAAGCTCTGGTGCATGTGTAAGAAGCAAAGTAGATCCGGCGCAATAACTACTGATCTAGTAATGTGTCTGTATAAGGGTCTTGTTTGTGTAACCAGTCTGTTCTGTATCTACACATAGCCTGTGCTATAGACCCAGACATCTGGCAAATGAACCTTGTCTTCTGCAGGACAACCATATTAACTATTACTAAATGTATTTACTCTAGTGTTGTGTTAGTTATGTGGTAATACATTTACAGTGCTGCAGTAATTCTAAGACGGGAACCTACAGAATTATACCCCCATCATCACACCTGTATTTTGTCCGTTACTGGTACTATTTGTAAATCAAAGCTGTAGACTAGGGGTTCTCAAATGCCCTGGGACCTTGTCAGACAATAAAAATGATTACAGGACCCCAGCAAAATGGCCGCCACGTGTGGTCAGCAGACATCACATGTATGGCAGAAATATGGAGGCACATAATGATTTGAGGCCTCTGAAGCAAGCCCACAGCAATGAACGAAAGGACTGATACTGTAGCTTTCGTTTTCCATGATCCCAGGGTCTCTACAATGTAAAATTAAAGACAACCATACACTGGGTCTGATTCATATGTGGGTGGAAGCGGAGGTGCTATCTCTGCTTATACGGAAGCAACAGTTGATGAAACAATATTAGTTCAGTAGGAGGCATCTGATATAAGTAGATGCTTCCTAGTGTAAGTTCACAGGTGGCCATAATCCAGTGCTGCATCCTACCACTGCCTCCACTCTGATTACCAGCCCACCCGCTGTTATATATGCCAGTGTTTGGACCGCTGGTCCGGTAGGTAGGACAGGATGCGCTGTCACCATTCAGCCAGTAGTGACAGGAATACAGATGGAGCCCCAGCCATCTAGCGGAGGTCTGGCAGTCGGATCGCCAGCCACCGGAAGGGGACGCGTGGACGTCCCCTTTCAACAGAGGTCCCCACCGAGGGCCTCCAGCTCCACGCACCCTGCCTGTCTCCCTGAAGTGGAGACGGGCAGGGTTTGCGTCCCCCGCCACCTGGAAACTGGGACGAGTGTGCCTGTGGGACGCTCGCGCATCCCAGTCAGATGGAGCACCATCTGGCCAGCGGTGGTATTCTGGCGAGCCCCGGCACTACCTGAGAGGAGCTCCATCTGTAGCTGTGTGTTGGGGGGATACTTTCAGAATTATTACCTTGGCAGGTTGCGATGCCATTTAAACATGTCATATAAATGTGGACATCTGCCTATCTATCCCAGCATTACGGAATGTTTCATCCCATTCTGCTTGGTGTTTTTCCATTAATGCCAGTGTGGAAGGAGATAGATTCACCAATGTTCTATTTGTGTAAAAAGATGGCCGCTTTCATTGTGATGATGTAATTGTAGTGACGTCAGTACAACAGTCCAGTAATGTTTTAAATATACAATACACTAAACAATTCTCTAAAAAATCCAAAGTTATGTGAGAATAGTAGGGTTGAGTTATAATGAATGGTTGTATATGGTACTAAATACATCCAATAATATCTGATGATGCGACCCATCCGCTGATGTACAGAGGGTTTATGTCAGTACTTTTGTCCCCAACAGGTCCGCACGCCTCCTCACACTATCCTGAGATGACGCATCAGTGCTCGGAGTGTCAGCAATGTTTCCCTAATCATTCAGCCCTCGTCACCCATCAGCAAACGCATTGCGCCAGTAATCGGTATATATGCTCCATCTGCGGAGTGTGTGTCAGCTCCAGTCTGGCTCTTACCACCCACCTGCGATGTCACGCCGAGGACAGATTGTATCCCTGTTCTTACTGTGGGAAATCCTTTCATCAGAGGTCCCGTCTCCTGTCACATAAGAGGACTCACACTGGGGAGCAGCCATTTTCCTGCCTGGAGTGTGCGCAATGTTTTCCCAGAAGGTCCGCCCTCACTAAGCACCAGCGGCTACACTCTGGCGAGAAGCCATTTCAGTGCGCAGAATGTGGCAAATGTTTTGTCCGGAAAGGCACGCTTGCCATGCATCAGCGCACTCACACAGGGGATAAGCCATTTTTATGCACGGAATGCGGCAAGTGCTTTGTCCAGAAATCCGACCTCGTCAGGCATCAGCGCACCCACACCGGGGAGAGGCCGTATGTGTGTTCTCTGTGTGGACGCTGCTATTCGAATGTCTCACATCTTGGTCGTCATCAGCGACTTGTACACCGGTCTAGATGAATAAACTGCCCGTCACTTACATAACAAGACTTGTATACAAACTGGAAATACTGTAAAGTGGACATCATTTCCCACCAATTGCATTATAAGGGGCAGAGCTGTGTTGTTTGGTCCTCCATCCTGTAGAGGGCGCTGTGCCCAGTTATGGATCCATCTAATAATGCACATAGTGGATACAATGATACCATCACATAAATTACTTCTTGGTCTGTGTTATATTGGGTATGAGAGTGACGGGACATTGGTACAGTCGCTTTTACTTCTGTGACCTTTGTGTGTATGAATGTAGTGATTACTTTAATTCATCCCTCTAGAAAAGAACAACAGGCAGATACAAAGTGCACAAGTCAGTAGTGTATGATTATTCAAAGGCTGCGCTCCTTACCAACACAGGGAATAACACTGTAAATGCAACTTCTCTGACCCTGTCATTTTATTCATTAAATCCACCATTAAACAGTATTTTGTGTCCCCTACACCCACCTACCGCCAGATTTTTCCACAGCCCCCCGCCCCCACTTGCACAAATCTGGGCCTCATTGGAAACACTACAACAAAAAGAGGTTCAGTGATGTCACACAGGAGGCCCGTCCCATTACACACACTCTCCTCTCTATATGACGGTATAGATGCTACTAGGGTGGCCAATCCCGGGATCGGGATCCTGGGAATTTGCCCCAAAATGTCTTCAATCCCGGGTTTTCACTCACTCAGACACTGCCCGGGTCTTCCCGACCCCAGCGTGTGGCCTGCGCTGCGTGACTTGGTCATAGGTCATTCTGCGCAGGCCGCACCTCCGCCGCTGGAACCCTCCGCCTCCCGACCAGCGATCCTGATGGCCGTAACACCTGCCGACTGCCCCTGGCAGCCGTAACACCCGCGGACTGCCTCCTCCTGGCAGCTTCCCCACAATGCTGCCAAATACCCCGCTCCAACATGTAAGTAAATGTGGGAGAAGGAGAGCTTTTCTTTTTAGGGATACCAATCCCAGGATTGAACATTTTTCAATCCCGATTCCTGGGATTGAAAAAATTCCCAGGAATTTGCATCCCTAGGTGCTACTATATAGGGACAGTTTATGCATCACTGTGTGGGACCTGTAATATCACCAGCCATGGTACCTTACCCTGCCACCAAGATATCGCGCAGCAGGAGGAGACATTTGCTGCAGGTATTGTTACAATGATTAATGATTTTCTCAGTAATGTCCCTCTGATAATGGGCACTGTGGGGAACGTGTACTTTTTGCTGACATTTACAGTACATACATCCTAGCGCCGATTGTTCCAATAAAAAAAATGGCGAACGCTCCACAAGTTCATCCTGTGCCGGATCTCCATCCATGCGTACCTACCTTTATCAATATTAAAAATGTATTATTTCTCTTTGGTGTACTATTATGTGGTCTGCTTAAGTTGAGTAGAGGAAAGATCACAGAACATTTGAAACACATGTACCTGGACTGGGATTGAAACAGATGCACTTTAAGGCGCCCAATCTCACACACAACTTGTACCCCGTAGGGTAGCGAGCACTTTTGTGCATATTCAGGGCTGGCGGGTGAAAGTTGCACAATGCAATGCCATTCCCTGTGTCTAGATGCAATGGCAATTCACACCCTTCACCGGGAATTGAGTTCCCTCCTGTGTTGCGACAGTTGTATCATAGGGTAACAGTGAACACCTTAAAATATACACTGGGCAGATGTATAAACAATCTGAACCTAATATAAGGACCATAGAATCAGTGTCGCTGAGATGGAGAGTGGATACTAATACAGCGTTATTTTGCTACTTTTTGTATAATTTTTTTTTATATTGCATCTAATATGGTTATTTTTGAATTATTTGTGCATTGTTCACAGTGAACCAGTTTGTAAGGGAGGGTTCAGGTGTGCATTGGTGTATTATGTGATGACTAAAAGACAGTACACACACTGCAATGTATAATAATGAAGTAGATACTTAATACTTTCTAATCCAAAGCTACGCAGATTTGGAATCGCTGCAGATTTGTGTATGTACAACAATCAGCAGATCTTAAGGCCTCCATACACTAGCACGGCTTGTCATAAGGACATGTCGGACCAGTTTGCCCTTGAGCTCCCCGGGAGGCTCGCTTATGATTTGGCACTTGATGTGCCATTTTTACATGCAATATATTGCATGCGATTTATTGCATGTAAAGAACATAGCAGCATTTGCCGGGTGGCTGAGTCAGAAGCAGCTACTGAGTTTGAAATAATATTTTGGAAAGACTGGCCAGTCATTTATTGGCTGAGAGAATTCTCTCAGCCAATCATCGGCCTCCCATCTGATTGGCTGAGAGAATTCTTTCAACCAATCAACATTCAGCCAGTTTTTTAAATATGTTTTTCAAATTCAGTAGCCGTTTCCCGCTCTGCTCCCTGCTTCACGGCTGGCACACACCTATGGATCGGACTCTGCAGCAAGTTCAATCTGTAGGATCACAGGACCGTGCATCGGGTCGGATGGAATGTCAAACTCATCCGATTTGCATTTGTTACACAAGTTAACTAGCAACACATATAGAGTATGTCACAATGGGCAACAGGCCCCTCCCCCCTCCTCTGGTATGTTGTCTTCAGCTAGAAAGTGCAATCCCTAATAAAAGCACATAACACATAGAGAATCGCCATTATGTTGTGTTCCTGTCACATGCATCACTAAATAAACCATTAGCGTTTGCCCATGACTACACTCCCGTGGATGTCTGTTATCGGTTAGCAGAACTGATGTTACAGTAGTGCCATCTAATATTGGGACATTGATCACAAAATATCTTTTATAAATAATAGTTTTTACTTAAGGGATTAACACAAAAAGATGGTTGGGGCTACTAACTCGTGAACAATCCATGCATAGCAGCACAAGGGAGAAGAAGCTGGTCCTGGCGCAGAGTGGGGCAGCTTGGCACAATGTGTATGAGGAGACATCTGTAGATGCTCTAACGTTTGGTTAGGTTGAACCTTTGCAGAGGTTCCTGGCCGGAGGCTGTGACTTAGCCTGTCCTGCTGGTAGCTGTCGTGTCTGCCCAGCAGGTGAGGTGTCAGAGGTAATATGGCCCATTCGGTTCGTGCTTCAGCACACTGTACTACATATGCCCGGCATCAGGGTGGTCATATCTCCTGCCTTCGCCCGCTGTTATCTTCCGGATGTGGGCATTCATCCTCCAAACCCTTATACAGTGATAAGTAATTTTCCTGCAGTTACACCATCGATTATACGTAACCGACCCTTATGCTGGTCATACACCAAACTGTCCTCTAACTCACCAACCTTCCTACTTGTGTATATGGTAAGGTTAGGCTCTTAGAGGGGATGGCAGGGGTTAGTCTCCTGCGAGGGGGGGGATAAGGGTTAAGATGCAGGTAGGGAGATTTAGAATTAACCATTTGAGGGCCAACATTGCTGTGGGAGATATGCAAAATATCCACTAAAAATGCCATCGTCGCTCACAGCGACTGTTCTCTTTTTGACGCAATGTTTAACAAAACTTCAATTAATTGTCTTCAGTACATTTGCCGGCAATAACTAAAGCGATTCATATTCCTCGACTTCGGCCCTGGCATTTTTAGGGGATATTTTGCACGTCTATCACAGTAACGTTGTCTCTCAAAGGGTTAATGGGGTAGGAGGATACTTACCTACGAGGTGCCAGTATCCTCAGCATCGGGGTGTCGCTGTCAGTCTTCTGTCCGGTGGCGTATCCAATTGCCGGATGACGTCATCTAAATCAACAATCATCTGGTCCAACGCATCTACTGAAGCGTCTAAAGATAGTTGACAGCTTCTAGAGTCACGGTAACGGAAGATAGACGCATGGTCACAAGATTGACATGTTTTTCATGGTTCTTTTCGCTTTAAAACGACTTGGGTCATACTTTACTATCCAAGTGGGCATAAAGTTAGATTGTAATAGTGTCCCGAGCGCAGCCATCAAAAAACATAAAACTTTGTGTCGACCTTGTGACTGATAGCTCGCGTCTATCTTGCGTTACTTTTGATCTAGATGCTGTCGACGATCTTTAGGCATCTAACTAGAACCAAGATTGGTCAACTACGTGATTGTCGATCTAGGCGCCGTCGATACGCTATACCAGAACCGTCCAGCGGTATCCTAAGCCATTCATTAATTCCCATTAATGCCAGTGAGGTGAGGAGCCAGATTCAGCAACATTCTAGTAGTGTAAAAAAGAAAGATGGCTGCTTCCATTGTGCTGGTGAGTGGAGAGTGATCATGTCTGTACAACAGTCCAGTTATGTTTTTAACACACAGTAAACTAGACCGTTCTACACAAACTCCAAGGTTATGTGGGAATGACGGGGTTCACTACTAAGCATTGTTTGTGGGATTTAATAAATGTAAAAAAAAATCTGATATGTATATGGTACATATGTATAAGTATGTATAGTTGAAATTTCAGTCCAATGATCCTTAGAGAAGATTGTGTCCAAACGTTTTTACATCAATGGTTCTTCAGTGGGCTGGTAAAAGATGTACAGTAGAACGTTCCTCATAAACAGTAAAAACCCAACGCGTTTCATCTAGAAAGACTTCATCAGGGGTAAAGCTTCAGAAACACAGAGACGGTTCTCTATGGGGAATATATATTCAAAGAATTGGAAGAAGGGTGTTGTGATCTGTGTATAACAATAAATAATGAACTTGTTCCTTTATAAAATAATGATAATGGTGAGTGCACCAAAAAGACTGACAGGATGTTTTATCCTCCAAATATTCTTTGAATATATATACCCCATAGAGAAACGTCTCTGTGTTTCTGAAGCTTTACCCCTGATGAAGTCTTTCTAGATGAAACACGTTGGGCCTTTACTGTTTATGAGCAACGTTCTACGGTACATCGTATACCAGCCCACTGAAATAAAACGTTTGGACACATTCTTCTCTAAGCTTGATTGGATCATTGGACTGAAATTTCTTGAATTCTGGTCTCAATTTTATTGTTTAGGCGCCAGACCACTATTGTGTTGTATATTGCTATTTTTGTTCTCTAGCCTGCAGGGAACTTGGTGTTTGGGCTGCCTTTTTCAGCGTGTGACACTATAAATCTTACTAGCACGTATTGGAATATTGGGGTTAAAGTATGTATAGTTTATCACATAAGATGACGCGACCCATCCGCTGATGTACAGAGGGTTTATCTCAGTACTTTTGTCCCCAACAGGTCCGCACGCCTCCTCACACTATCCTGAGATGACGCATCACTGCTCGGAGTGTCAGCAATGTTTCCCATATCTTTCAGCCCTCGTCACCCATCAGCAAACGCATAGCGCCAGTAATCTGTATAGAGGCTCGGTTTCTGGAATGCGTATTAGCTCCAAACTGGCACTTACCGCCCACCAGCGATGTCACAACGAGGAAAGATTTTTTCCTTATCACAGTGGTAAAAAATCCTTTCATCAAAGGTCAAGTCTCCTGTTACATAAGAGAACTCACAGCGGGGAGAGGCCTTTTTCATGCTCAGAGTGCGGGAAATGTTTTACCAGAGCATTTACCCTAACAAGGCATCGGCGGCTACACTCTGGCGTGAAGCCTTATCAGTGCACAGTATGCGGCAAGTGTTATGTCACGAGATCCAGCCTTGTCAAACACCATCGCACTCACTCTGAAGAGAGGCCATTTTCCTGTCTGGAGTGCGGGAGATGTTTTACCAGCAGGTCCACCCTCACTCTGCACCAGCAGATTCACTCTGGCGAGAAGCCGTTTCAGTGCTCAGAATGCGGCAAATGTTTTATCCGGAAAAACAACCTATTCACACACCAACGCATTCACACCGGGGAGAGGCCATTTTTATGCACAGAATGTGGCAAGTCCTTTGTCCAGAGATCCAGCCTTGTCAAGCACCAGCGCATTCACACCGGGGAGAGGCCATTTGTGTGCACAGAATGTGGCAAGTCCTTTGTCCAGAGATCCAGCCTTGTCAAGCACCAGCGCACTCACACCGAGGAGATGCCATTTGCTGTCCTCAGTCCTCCCCATGTAGAGGGCGCTGTCTCCAGTTATGGATCCATCTAATAACACGCATAGTGGATACAGTGATCACATGACTTACTTCTTGGTCTGTTATATTGGGTATGAGAGTGACAGAACATCGGGACGGTCTCTGTTACTTCTGTGACCTTGTTGTGCATGAATGTAATGATTACTTTGGTTCATCATCCACCTAGAAATGAACGACCAGACGTTACAAAGTGCGCACACATCAGTAGTGTAGAATGAGGCCTGATTCCCACCATGTCAGAGCAGCTGGAGAAGTCATGTCCTCTTCCTGAGCAGAAAACGCTGCACTCCCTCCCAACACAGGGAATGACGCTCTAAACATTCCTTCTTCTCACCTTAATATTATCATTTAGTCTTGTCCTATTGGGCAATAATCTGTTTGTAATTAGTGAGTGAAAATTAAATCAATCATTACATTACTTCTCTGTTTTATACATGTCTCTGCTGTCACATGGTGGTGGGCGGCCATTTTGTGAGCAGAAGCAATACCCAGGAAAATTCAGCCTATCAGCTCACTAGGAATCAGTGACATCACTGATGCAGGAAGCCTGTGGTCCAGATCAGTAGATACAAGAGTGTAGCTCATCGGAGCAATGGTTTCTTATTCCTAGTGATACAATAAGTGGCATCTCCAGGATCATGGGTTCAGCTTTCCTTATGTGTGTGCCATTTCCTCTATAGCCTGCAGGTACCAGTGTTGCTATTACTGCCCATGGACAGGGTTAGCCTGTGACCAGACACGTATCATAGTAACATACTAAGGGGATAAATGTACGATATACCCATCACCATGTATCTTTCCATAACTGATTTCCGAGTCTCCGGTGTGCGATCAGGCCTTACTGATTTCTAGCTAACCAAGGTCCGGTGTTAGGGTGTTCAGAGCGCCCTGCAAACAATACATTTTCACCTTCTCATACATTACACAGTGACAGTGCATACTGGAAAAAGGGGTGTGGTCGATCAAGACAGGGGTGTGGTCACCCAATATATACACCTTTTTTGTAGCACAATCTTATTCAGATTAGACCTCATGTAGTGTACTTGATTCATATTACACCACATAGTATAAGATAGTAACTCATTCACATTACCACACATATTCATAGGGGCACATGTAATAGAATGCGATGCGATAAAAATGTGTTTCTTTGGTCCGGAAATTGGCAAATTGCACATTTTTATCAAATTGCACATGTTATAGTGTGCGATTTGCAGTATAAATCCCACGTTTTGACGTGGGTCAGAAATTGCACATTTAAAATCGCATCCATATGTATTCACATTGAAAATATAAAAATTGCAAATGTAACATGGTGCGATTTATCAAATTGCACCGAAAACATTACCAAAACCGCCTGAAAAATAGACCTGGGTCTGGCAGACAAGTGTGACAGAAGCATGCAGAGATCAGTGAGATCTGTGCATGGTTCTGTCTGTAAAACTGTAAAAGTTAAAATAAAAAAAACACCACGTGGTCCCCCCCCCTTCTGAGCTGGTCCTGGTTTCAAAAGTATGAGGGACAAAATGACTGGAGGTCCCCCGTATTTCCAAAACCAGCACTAGGCTCTTGGACCGATCCTGGTTACAAAAAAGTAGGAGTGCCCACATTTTTGTAACCAGCATCAGGCTCCAACAACCAGTGGTATTATGCCAAAGCCG
The DNA here is from genome assembly GCF_055691185.1 of Crinia signifera. Taxonomy (NCBI): domain Eukaryota; kingdom Metazoa; phylum Chordata; class Amphibia; order Anura; family Myobatrachidae; genus Crinia; species Crinia signifera. The sequence continues at coordinate 390,062,874 of NC_139218.1, forward strand.
GGGGACACTTTTTACACAAGGTCCCAGGGCCAAAGCATTATTACCCCGGCTGAAGCCCGGGGCTATCCCCACGACTTGGGTGCCGGGTTGATATTGAATGTGTAAAAAATAAAATAAATAAAATAACATTGGGTCCCAGTAGTAGCGCAGCTCACACGTAACACTCCCAGTAGTAGCGCAGCTCACACATAACGCCCCCAGTAGTAGCGCAGCTCACACATAACACTCCCAGTAGTAGCGCAGCTCACACATAACGCTCCCAGTAGTAGCGCAGCTCACACGTAACACTCCCAGTAGTAGCGCAGCTCACACGTAACACTCCCAGTAGTAGCGCAGCTCACACATAACGCCCCCAGTAGTAGCGCAGCTCACACATAACGCTCCCAGTAGTAGCGCAGCTCACACGTAACGCCCCCAGTAGTAGCGCAGCTCACACAGAAAGCTCCCAGTAATAGCACAGCTCAGACAGAACGCTCCCAGTAGTAGCGCAGCTCACACATAGTGCCCCCAGTAGTAGCGCAGCTCACACATAACACCCCCAGTAGTAGTGCAGCTCACACATAACGCTCCCAGTAGTAGCGCAGCTCACGGTACTTGTTTCCTAGAATGGCCACAGTCGTTACTACTCGTGTACCTTAAGTTAAGGTACACAAGTAACGCGATGGACCCGATTTCCTTTGAAATCTGGTACATTTTGCAGGCAAAGGCAAAATCGCGTCGGCCGTGTCGCGTGCCATGTTAATGCACGCGACGCGACCGACGCGATTTTGCCATAGGGTTCAATGTTAAAATATTTTTAACATTGCAATCGTGTTGATCGCATCGGTCTTGTGCCATTATAATGGCACAAGATGCGATGGACGCGATTAACTCCATTTTACATAGGAAACAATGGGAAATGGCCCATTATGGGCCATTTCTCATTTTATATGCCCCCGTCATGGGTATTAATTAATATCCCCCCCCCCCCCATTGTGAACGGCACCCCACGATTGACGCCAACCCGAAGCGTGGCGAGGGGCGGCGGTACGCGTCCTCCGACCTTTTCATACCCCTACTATCCACGTCAGCGTGGAGTTGAGAATATAAAGTGTGGCGAGCGCAGCGAGCCACCGAGCCCGAAGCATGGCGAGCGCACGCGTATACCTGTGAAGTTATGCGCGTCCCCTCGCAGGGCTCGCCACGCTTCGTGCTCGCTGCGCTCTCCACACTTTATATTCTCAACTCCACGCCGACGTGGATAGTAGGGTTATGAAAAGGTTGGAGGACACGTACCGCCGCCCCTCGCGGGCTCGCCACGCTTCGGGTTGGCGTCAATCGTGGGGTGCCGTTCACAATGGGGGCATTTGAGCCATCAGGGGGGTTAAAATTGGGGTCTGGGGACAATTTTACATTGAATCCAATGTGAAATAGGGTCCCAGGGACCCTATTCACATTTGAATCTATGTAAAAATCGGGTCCATCGCGTCGGTCGCATCGCATGCGATCAACGCGATTTTTCCGACCCAATTAAAATTGGTGTGGCCGTGCTAGGAAACAAGTACCCAGCTCACACATAACGCTCCCAGTATTAGCGCATCTTACACATAACACCCCCAGTAGTAGCGCACCTTACACAAAACACCCAAAGTAGTAGCGCAGCTCACACATAACGCCCCCAGTAGTAGCGCACCTCACACGTAACGCTCCCAGTAGTAGCGCAGCTCACACGTAATGCTCCTAGTAGTAGTGCAGCTCACACATAACGCCCCCAGTAGTAGCGCAGCTCACACATGATGCTCCCAGTAGTAGCGCAGATCACACGTAACGCCCCCAGTAGTAGCGCAGGTCACACGTAATGATCCCAGTAGTAGCGCAGCTCACACGTAACGCCCCCAGTAGTAGCGCAGCTCACACGTAACGCCCCCAGTAGTAGCGCAGCTCACACGTAACGCCCCCAGTAGTAGCTCAGCTCACACGTAACGCCCCCAGTAATAGCGCAGCTCGCACGTAACACTCCCAGTAGTAGCGCAGCTCACACGTAACGCCCCCAGTAATAGCGCAGCTCACACGTAACACTCCCAGTAGTAGCGCAGCTCACACGTAACGCTCCCTGTAGTAGCGCAGCTCACACATAACGCCCCCAGTAGTAGCGCAGCTCACAGGTAACGCTCCCAGTAGTAGCGCAGCTCACACGTAACGCTCGCAGTAGAAGCGCAGCTCACACGTAATGCTCCCAGTAGTAGCGCAGCTCACACGTAACGCCCCAGTAGTAGCGCAGCACACATGTAACGCTCCCAGTAGTAGCGCAGCTCACACGTAACGCTCCCAGTAGTAGTGAAACTCACACGTAACGCCCCCAGTAGTAGCGCATCTCACACGTAACGCTCCCAGTAGTAGCGCATGTCACACGTAAAGATCCCAGTAGTAGCACAGCTCACACGTAACGCCCCCAGTAGTAGCGCATCTCACACGTAACGCTCCCAGTAGTAGCGCATGTCACACGTAAAGATCCCAGTAGTAGCGCAGCTGACACGTAACGCCCCCAGTAGTAGCGCAGCTCACACTAACACCCCCAGTAGTAGCGCAGCTCACACGTAAAGATCCCAGTAGTAGCGCAGCTCACAGGTTACGCCCCCAGTAGTAGCGCAGCTCACACGTAACGCCCCCAGTAGTAGCGCATCTCACACGTAACGCTCCCAGTAGTAGCGCATGTCACACGTAAAGATCCCAGTAGTAGCACAGCTCACACGTAACGCCCCCAGTAGTAGCGCATCTCACACGTAACGCTCCTAGTAGTAGCGCATGTCACACGTAAAGATCCCAGTAGTAGCGCAGCTGACACGTAACGCCCCCAGTAGTAGCGCAGCTCACACCTAACACCCCCAGTAGTAGCGCAGCTCACACGTAAAGATCCCAGTAGTAGCGCAGCTCACAGGTTACGCCCCCAGTAGTAGCGCAGCTCACACGTAACGCTCCCAGTAGTAGCGCAGCTCACACATAACGCTCCCAGTAGTAGCGCAGCTCACACGTAACGCCCCCAGTAGTAGCGTAGCTTACACGTAGCACTCCCAGTAGTAGCGCAGCTCACACGTTACGCTCCCAGTAGTAGCGCAGCTCACACGTAACGCCCCCAGTAGTAGCGCCGCTCACACGTAACGTTCCCAGTAATAGCGCAGCTCACACGTAACGCTCCCAGTAGTAGCGCAGCTCACACATAACGCCCCCAGTAGTAGCACAGCTCACACGTAACGCCCCCAGTAGTAGCGTAGCTCACACGAAGCACTCCCAGTAGTAGCGCAGCTCACACGTAACGCTCCCTGTAGTAGCGCAGCTCACACGTAACGCCCCCAGTAGTAGCACAGCTCACAGGTAACGCCCCCAGTAGTAGCGTAGCTCACACGTAGCACTCCCAGTAGTAGCGCAGCTCACACGTTACGCTCCCAGTAGTAGCGCAGCTCACACGTAACGCCCCCAGTAGTAGCGCCGCTCACACGTAACGTTCCCAGTAATAGCGCAGCTCACACGTAACGCTCCCAGTAGTAGCGCAGCTCACACATAACGCCCCCAGTAGTAGCGCAGCTCACACGTAACGCCCCCAGTAGTAGCGTAGCTCACACGTAGCACTCCCAGTAGTAGCGCAGCTCACACGTAACGCTCCCAGTAGTAGCGCAGCTCACACGTAACGCTCCCTGTAGTAGCGCAGCTCACAGGTAACGCTCCCAGTAGTAGCGCAGCTCACACGTAACACCCCCAGTAGTAGCGCAGCTCACACGTAACGCTCCCTGCAGTAGCGCAGCTCACACATAACGCTCCCAGTAGTAGCGCAGCTCACACGTAACACCCCCAGTAGTAGCGCAACTCACACGTAACGTTCCCAGTAATAGCGCAGCTCACACCTAACACCCCCAGTAGTAGCGCAGCTCACACGTAAAGATCCCAGTAGTAGCGCAGCTCACAGGTTACGCCACCAGTAGTAGCGCAGCTCACACGTAACGCTCCCAGTAGTAGCGCAGCTCACACGTAACGCTTCCAGTAGTAGCGTAGCTCATACGTAACGCCCCCAGTAGTAGCGTAGCTCACATGTAATGCCCCCCCGTAGTAGCGTAGCTCACACGTAGCACTCCCAGTAGTAGCGCAGCTCACACGTTACGCTCCCAGTAGTAGCGCTGCTCACACGTAACGCCCCTAATAGTAGCGCCGCTCACACGTAACGTTCCCAGTAATAGCGCAGCTCACACGTAACGCTCCCAGTAGTAGCGCAGCTCACACATAACGCCCCCAGTAGTAGCGCAGCTCACACGTAACGCCCCCAGTAGTAGCGTAGCTCACAAGTAGCACTCCCAGTAGTAGCGCAGCTCACACGTAACGTTCCCAGTAATAGCGCAGCTCACACGTAACGCTCCCAGTAGTAGCGCAGCTCACACATAACGCCCCCCAGTAGTAGCGCAGCTCACACGTAACGCCCCCAGTAGTAGCGTAGCTCACACGTAGCACTCCCAGTAGTAGCGCAGCTCACACGTAACGCTCCCAGTAGTAGCGCAGCTCACACGTAACGCTCCCTGTAGTAGCACAGCTCACAGGTAACGCTCCCAGTAGTAGCGCAGCTCACACGTAACACCCCCAGTAGTAGCGCAGCTCACACGTAACGCTCCCTGCAGTAGCGCAGCTCACACATAACGCTCCCAGTAGTAGCGCAGCTCACACGTAACACCCCCAGTAGTAGCGCAACTCACACGTAACGTTCCCAGTAATAGCGCAGCTCACACCTAACACCCCCAGTAGTAGCGCAGCTCACACGTAAAGATCCCAGTAGTAGCGCAGCTCACAGGTTACGCCACCAGTAGTAGCGCAGCTCACACGTAACGCTCCCAGTAGTAGCGCAGCTCACACGTAACGCTTCCAGTAGTAGCGTAGCTCATACGTAACGCCCCCAGTAGTAGCGTAGCTCACACGTAATGCCCCCCGTAGTAGCGTAGCTCACACGTAGCACTCCCAGTAGTAGCGCAGCTCACACGTTACGCTCCCAGTAGTAGCGCTGCTCACAAGTAACGCCCCTAATAGTAGCGCCGCTCACACGTAACGTTCCCAGTAATAGCGCAGCTCACACGTAACGCTCCCAGTAGTAGCGCAGCTCACACATAACGCCCCCAGTAGTAGCGCAGCTCACACGTAACGCCCCCAGTAGTAGCGTAGCTCACAAGTAGCACTCCCAGTAGTAGCGCAGCTCACACGTAACGCTCCCAGTAGTAGCGCAGCTCACACGTAACGCTCCCTGTAGTAGCGCAGCTCACACGTAACGCCCCCAGTACACCTATACTAAGCCGTGACAAAGCTTATAGAGAGCGAAATGCGCATTGGCAGATCGCTGTAAACTGTTTGTTTGTTTGTACCAGTGTTTGCTTTATTAACTGTAAAAAAAAAAAAAAAAAAGAAATTACTCAATGTATTGTGGTTAGAGGTAGCGGGATAAGAGAGCGAGTACTAGCTGCAGGCAGCGTGAATAAACATGCTAGCACACGCAGTGTACTAGTGGGAATATACCCCCTGATTGTGAAGGCACAGTATTGCAACGGAGAATCACCACAGATCTCCGGCTGCTAACTGAGCACACACGCTGACACGCGCGGCGAGTACAAAGGGAACAATCCCTGACAGAGACTTCTGTACTCAAGCCCGCCACCTTACCCGCATATTTAACTTGCCCTAGGTGTATATATATAACTGAGAATTGGGTATGAAGATACACACGGACGCACCCTAAATATCCACGTGTATACTACTGCCATAACTAAATAACAGTGCCTGCTTCATGATACCAGAGCATATGCTATCTTAAGCCACTCAATTGCAGACACCCAGAACTGGCTATATCAGTACAAATCAGTGTTTGGAAGCTGCGTGTTTTTGAGTGGCCTAATATCTATAAAAATGCATGAGTAGTATATCAAACCGCCTGCAGTATGAATAAACGGGAATCCCTCTGCACACTACAGTAAATTACTCCACCCGTTATAGCGGTAATTTAACGCACAGATAAAGCCAGCACTAACTAACTAAGCTTGCTTCTGTGGCCGCAATATCTCGGATGGAATAGGAGACAACATTACCATGATTAAATACTGTATTTAAATGATATGCAGAGCGTATACGCAGATACACGCAATTAACACTGCGGGAACACTCCCAAACGGTGGGATTATTGGATTATACTTACTACTTTATCTGTCTTATCAGCTAGCCTGCAGATGCATATATAATAGATGACATACTGTGAATGTGCATAATCAGGCATCCCACATTGTCGATATATGCATCAAAGCATAACCACTAAACAGTGCTTGCTATAAGGTGCAATAATATAGGTGGACCAAAGCCATAATAGCGCAATATTTAAAACCAGCTATACCAGCACAATCAGTGTTTTAAAGTCACATATATATGAAAGCACACCTTATGGTCTGATACAGATACCCTGCATGCACATTTGCAACGCTATCTCCACATCAGTAGCGGAAACTATAGTATTAAACCGTCATAGCGGTAATTATATATTCATACAGACTCAGCAGGCACACATGTACTGTAGCCCGTTTCTGTAGCCGCAATATTCTTGACGGGGAAATAAATAGCAGTGTTCTCATGAATTGCATAGTAGCTACTGTTACAAGTGTAGAATAATTACTTCTGAAGGCAACAGTGTCCTTTAGCAACAACAATAGTTGCGAATACATATAAACCCACACATTCAGTGAATATATACCCCTGACCACACTAGTACTCACTGGTACAATACCACTGATAGTTATCACCAAACTATCAGAGCAAACCTGATTAAAACAACAGTTTACAGATTTTAATCTTCTTATTTTTCTTTTCTTATCTATATTCATTACTTTATTTTAATACTTCGCTATCAATATCCCTGCCACAGGGACTCGTTATACCAGGTCACCAGACAATTAATAAAATTGACCAAATGGAATAATAAATGATGGCCTTTTACCTTTAATTGCATACCAATAAAGAACATGTACTAATTTTTATGTCCCATGGGACAATGTGGATGAGGAGTGCATCCCAGTGAAAACTGATTTCTTTCCTTCTTTTTCTGAACAAGTCAAACGCTAAATCAGTTGAGAGCACCCTAAAACCAAGAGAAACAATATTTATAAAAAGTTTCTTCTTTTTTGAAAAAATCCATCCACAGGGATATATTCCCAAAACATTATTTGGTGCGGGTCATACTGTATGTGTGTGTGTGAACCCCCAGTAGTAGCGCAGCTCACACGTAACGCTCCCAGTAGTAGCGCAGCTCACACCTAGCGCCCCCAGTAGTAGCGCAGCTCACACGTAACGATCCCAGTAGTAGCGCAGCTCACACATAACGCCCCAAGTAGTAGCGCAGCTCACACGTAAATATCCCAGTAGCACCGCAGCTCACACGTAATGATCCCAGTAGTAGCGCAGCTGACCCGTAACGCCCCCAGTAGTAGCGCAGCTGACACGTAACGCCCCCAGTAGTAGCGCAGCTGACACGTAAAGATCCCAGTAGTAGCGCAGCTCACAGGTAACGCCCCCAGTAGTAGCGCAGCTCACACGTTACACCCCTAGTAGTAGCGCAGCTCACACGTAAAGATCCCAGTAGTAGCGCAGCTCACAGGTAACGCCCCCAGTAGTAGCGCAGCTCACACATAACGCTCCCAGCAGTAGCGCAGGTCACATGTAACGCTCCCAGTAGTAGCGCAGCTCACATGTAACGCTCCCTGTAGTAGCGCAGCTCACACGTAACGCTCCCAGTAGTAGCCCAGCTCACATGTAACGCCCCCAGTAGTAGCGCAGCTCACACGTAACAATCCCAGTAGTAGCGCAACTCACACGTAACGCTCCCAGTAGTAGCGCAGCTCACACGTAACGCCCCCAGTAGTAGCGCATCTCACACGTAACGCTCCCAGTAGTAGCGCATCTCACACGTAACGCTCCCAGTCGTAGCGCAGCTCACACGTAACGCCCCTAGTAGTAGCGCAGCTCACATGTAATGCTCCCAGTAGTAGCGCAGCTCACACATAACGCTCCCAGTAGTAGCGCAGCTCACATGTAACGCTCCCTGTAGTAGCGCAGCTCACACATAACGCTCCCAGTAGTAGCCCAGCTCACACGTAACGCCCCCAGTAGTAGCGCAACTCACACGTAACACTCCCAGTAGTAGCGCAGCTCACACCTAACGCCCCCAGTAGTAGTGCATCTCACACGTAACGCTCCCAGTAGTAGCGCATCTCACACGTAACGCTCCCAGTCGTAGCGCAGCTCACACGTAACGCCCCTAGTAGTAGCGCAGCTCACACGTAATGCTACTAGTAGTAGCGCAGCTCACACGTAACGCCCCCAGTAGTAGCGCAGCTGACACGTAACGCTCCCAGTAGTAGCGCAGCTCACAGGTAACACCCCCAGTAGTAGCGCAGCTCACACGTAATGATCCCAGTAGTAGCGCAGCTCACACGTAACGCTCCAAGTAGTAGTGCAGCTCACACATAACGCCCCCAGTAGTAGCGAAGCTCACACGTAGCGCTCCCAGTAGTAGCGCAGCTCACACGTAACGCTCCCAGTAGTAGCACAGCTCACACCTAAAGCCCCCAGTAGTAGCGCAGCTCACACGTAACGCCCCCAGTAGTAGCGCAGCTCACACGTAACGATCACAGTAGTAGCGCAGCTCACACGTAACGCTCCCAGTAGTAGCGCAGCTCACGTAACGCCCCAAGTAGTAGCGCAGCTCACACGTAACGCCCCCAGTAGTAGCGCAGCTCACACGTAACAATCCCAGTAGTAGCGCAACTCACACGTAACGCTCCCAGTAGTAGCGCAGCTCACACGTAACGCCCCCAGTAGTAGCGCATCTCACACGTAACGCTCCCAGTAGTAGCGCATCTCACACGTAACGCTCCCAGTCGTAGCGCAGCTCACACGTAACGCCCCTAGTCGTAGCGCAGCTCACACGTAATGCTCCCAGTAGTAGCGCAGCTCACACGTAACGCTCCCAGTAGTAGCGCAGCTCACATGTAACGCTCCCTGTAGTAGCGCAGCTCACACATAACGCTCCCAGTAGTAGCCCAGCTCACACGTAACGCCCCCAGTAGTAGCGCAACTCACACGTAACACTCCCAGTAGTAGCGCAGCTCACACCTAACGCCCCCAGTAGTAGTGCATCTCACACGTAACGCTCCCAGTAGTAGCGCATCTCACACGTAACGCTCCCAGTCGTAGCGCAGCTCACACGTAACGCCCCTAGTAGTAGCGCAGCTCACACGTAATGCTACTAGTAGTAGCGCAGCTCACACGTAACGCCCCCAGTAGTAGCGCAGCTGACACGTAACGCTCCCAGTAGTAGCGCAGCTCACAGGTAACACCCCCAGTAGTAGCGCAGCTCACACGTAATGATCCCAGTAGTAGCGCAGCTCACACGTAACGCTCCAAGTAGTAGTGCAGCTCACACATAACGCCCGCAGTAGTAGCGCAGCTCACACGTAGCGCTCCCAGTAGTAGCGCAGCTCACACGTAACGCTCCCAGTAGTAGCACAGCTCACACCTAACGCCCCCAGTAGTAGCGCAGCTCACACGTAACGCCCCCAGTAGTAGCGCAGCTCACACGTAACGATCACAGTAGTAGCGCAGCTCACACGTAACGCTCCCAGTAGTAGCGCAGCTCACGTAACGCCCCAAGTAGTAGCGCAGCTCACACGTAACGCTCCCAGTAGTAGCGCAACTCACACGTAACGCTCCCAGTAGTAGCGCAGCTCACACGTAACGCCCCCAGTAGTAGCGCATCTCACACGTAACGCTCCCAGTAGTAGTGCATCTCACACGTAACGCTCCCAGTAGTAGCGCAGCTCACACGTAACGCCCCCAGTAGTAGTGCATCTCACACGTAATGCTCCCAGTAGTAGCGCAGCTCACACGAAACGCTCCCAGTAGTAGCGCAGCTCACACCTAGCGCCCCCAGTAGTAGCGCAGCTCACACGTAACGCTCCCAGTAGTAGCGCAGCTCACACGTAACGCTCCCAGTAGTAGCGCAGCTCACACGGAATGATCCCAGTAGTAACGCAGCTCACACGTAACACTCCCAGTAGTAGCGCAGCTCACACATAACGCCCCCAGTAGTAGCGCAGCTCACATGTAACGCTCCCAGTAGTAGCGCAGCTCACACGTAACGCTCCCAGTAGTAGCGCAGCTCACACCTAACGCCCCCAGTAGTAGCGCAGCTCACACGTAACGCCCCCAGTAGTAGCGCAGCTCACACGTAACGATCTCAGTAGTAGCGCAGCTCACACGTAACGCCCCCAGTAGTAGCGCAGCTCACAAGTAATGCTCCCAGTAGTAGCGCAGCTCACACGTAACGCTCCCAGTAGTAGCGCAGCTCACACCTAACGCCCCCAGTAGTAGCGCAGCTGACACGTAACGCTCCCAGTAGTAGCGCAGCTCACAGGTAACACCCCCAGTAGTAGCGCAGCTCACACGTAATGATCCCAGTAGTAACGCAGCTCACACGTAACGCTCCCAGTAGTAGTGCAGCTCACACATAACGCCCCCAGTAGTAGCGCAGATCACACGTAACGGTCCCAGTAGTTGCGCAGCTCACACATAACGCCCCCAGTAGTAGAGCAGCTTACACGTAACGCCCCCAGTAGAAGTGCAGCTCACACGTAACGATCACAGTAGTAGCGCAGCTCACACGTAACGCTCCCAGTAGTAGCGCAGCTCACACATAACGCCCCCAGTAGTAGCGCAGCTCACATGTAAAGATCGCAGTAGCAGCGCAGCTCACACCTAAATATCCCAGTAGCACCGCAGCTCACACGTAATGATCCCAGTAGTAGCGCAGCTGACACGTAACGCCCCCAGTAGTAGCGCAGCTGACACGTAAAGATCCCAGTAGTAGCGCAGCTCACAGGTAACACCCCCAGTAGTAGCGCAGCTCACACGTTACACCCCCAGTAGTAGCGCAGCTCACACGTAAAGATCCCAGTAGTAGCGCAGCTCACAGGTAACGCCCCCAGTAGTAGCGCAGCTCACACGTAACACTCCCAGCAGTAGCGCAGGTCACACGTTATGCTCCCAGTAGTAGCGCAGCTCACACGTAACGCTCCCTGTAGTAGCGCAGCTCACACGTAATGCTCCCAGTAGTAGCCCAGCTCACACGTAACGCCCCCAGTAGTAGCGCAGCTCACACGTAACAATCCCAGTAGTAGCGCAACTCACACGTAACGCTCCCAGTAGTAGCGCAGCACACACGTAACGCCCCCAGTAGTAGCGCATCTCACACGTAACGCTCCCAGTAGTAGCGCAGCTCAGAGGTAACGCCCCAGTAGTAGCGCAGCTCACACGTAACGTTATCAGTAATAGCGCAGCTCACACGTAACGCCCCCAGTAGTAGCGCAGCTTACACGTAACGCTCCCAGTAATAGCGCAGCTCACACATAACGCTCCCAGTAGTAGCGCAGCTCACACATAACGCCCCCAGTAGTAGCGCATCTCACACGTAACGTTCCCAGTAATAGCGCAGCTCACACGTAACGCCCCCAGTAGTAGCGCAGCTTACACGTAACGCTTCCAGTAATAGTGCATCTCACACGTAACGCTCCCAGTAGTAGCGCAGCTCACACATAACGCCCCCAGTAGTAGCGCATCTCACACGTAATGATCCCAGTAGTAGCGCAGCTGACACGTAACTCCCCCAGTAGTAGCGCAGCTGACACATAACGCCCCCAGTAGTAGCGCAGCTCACACCTAACACCCCCAGTAGTAGCGCAGCTCACACGTAAAGATCCCAGTAGTAGCGCAGCTCACACCTAACGCCCCCAGTAGTAGCGCAGCTCACACGTAATGATCCCAGTAGTAGCGCAGCTGACACGTAACGCCCCCAGTAGTAGCGCAGCTGACACGTAACGCCCCCAGTAGTAGCGCAGCTCACACCTAACACACCCAGTAGTAGCGCAGCTCATACGTAAAGATCCCAGTAGTAGCGCAGCTCACAGGTAACGCCCCCAGTAGTAGCGCAGCTCACACGTAACGCTCCCAGCAGTAGCGCAGGTCACACGTAATGCTCCCAGTAGTAGCGCAGCTCACACGTAAAGATCCCAGTAGTAGCGCAGCTTACACGTAACGCTCCCAGTAGTAGCGCAACTCACACGTAACGCTCCCAGTAGTAGCGCAGCTCACACGTAACGCCCCCAGTAGTAGCGCATCTCACACGTAACGCTCCCAGTAGTAGCGCAGCTCACACGTAACGCCCCCAGTAGTAGTGCAGCTCACACGTAATGCTCCCAGTAGTAGCGCAGCTCACACGTAACGCTCCCAGTCGTAGCGCAGCTCACACGTAACGCCCCCAGTAGTAGTGCAGCTCACACGTAATGCTCCCAGTAGTAGCGCAGCTCACACGTAACGCTCCCAGTAGTAGCGCAGCTCACAGGTAACGCCCCCAGTAGTAGCGCAGCTCACACGGAATGATCCCAGTAGTAACGCAGCTCACACGTAACGCTCCCAGTAGTAGCGCAGCTCACACCTAGCGCCCCCAGTAGTAGCGCAGCTCACACGTAACGCCCCCAGTAGTAGCGCAGCTCACACCAAGCGCCCCCAATAGTAGCGCAGCTCACACGTAACGATCCCAGTAGTAGCGCAGCTCACACATAACGCCCCCAGTAGTAGCGCAGCTCACACGTAACACTCCCAGTAGTAGCGCAGCTCACACATAACGCTCCCAGTAGTAGCGCAGCTCACACCTAACGCCCCCAGTAGTAGCGCAGCTCACACGTAACGCCCCCAGTAGAAGCGCAGCTCACACGTAACGATCACAGTAGTAGCGCAGCTCACACGTAACGCTCCTAGTAGTAGCGCAGCTCACACATAACGCCCCCAGTAGTAGCGCAGCTCACACGTAAATATCCCAGTAGCACCGCAGCTCACACGTAATGATTCCAGTAGTAGCGCAGCTGACCCGTAACGCCCCCAGTAGTAGCGCAGCTGACACGTAACGCCCCCAGTAGTAGCGCAGCTGACACGTAACTCCCCCAGTTGTAGCGCAGCTCACACCTAACACCCCCAGTAGTAGCGCAGCTCATACGTAAAGATCCCAGTAGTAGCGCAGCTCACAGGTAACGCCCCCAGTAGTAGCGCAGCTCACACATAACGCTCCCAGCAGTAGCACAGGTCACACGTAATGCTCCCAGTAGTAGCGCAGCTCACACGTAAAGATCCCAGTAGTAGCGCAGCTTACATGTAACGCTCCCAGTAGTAGCGCAACTCACACGTAACGCTCCCAGTAGTAGCGCAGCTCACACGTAACGCCCCCAGTAGTAGCGCATCTCACACGTAACGCTCCCAGTAGTAGTGCATCTCACACGTAACGCTCCCAGTAGTAGCGCAGCTCACACGTAACGCCCCCAGTAGTAGTGCCGCTCACACGTAATGCTCCCAGTAGTAGCGCAGCTCACACGTAATGCTCTCAGTAGTAGCGCAGCTCACAGGTAACGCCCCCAGTAGTAGCGCAGCTCACACGGAATGATCCCAGTAGTAACGCAGCTCACACGTAACGCTCCCAGTAGTAGCGCAGCTCACACATAACGCCCCCAGTAGTAGCGCAGCTCACACGTAACGCTCCCACTAGTAGCGCAGCTCACACGTAACGCCCCCAGTAGTGGCGCAGCTCACACCTAACGCCCCCAGTAGTAGCGCAGCTCACACGTAACGCCCCCAGTAGTAGCGCAGCTCACACGTAACGCTCCCAGTAGTAGCGCAGCTCACACCTAGCGCCCCCAGTAGTAGCGCAGCTCACACGTAACGATCCCAGTAGTAGCGCAGCTCACACATAACGCCCCAAGTAGTAGCGCAGCTCACACGTAACACTCCCAGTAGTAGCGCAGCTCACACATAACGCTCCCAGTAGTAGTGAATCTCACACGTAACGCTCCCAGTAGTAGCGCAGCTCACACGTAACGCCCCCAGTAGTAGTGCAGCTCACACGTAATGCTCCCAGTAGTAGCGCAGCTCACACGTAACGCTCCCAGTAGTAGTGCAGCTCACAGGTAACGCCCCCAGTAGTAGCGCAGCTCACACGGAATGATCCCAGTAGTAACGCAGCTCACACGTAACGCTCCCAGTAGTAGCGCAGCTCACACATAACGCCCCCAGTAGTAGCGCAGCTCACACGTAACGCTCCCAGTAGTAGCGCAGCTCACACGTAACGCTCCCAGTAGTAGCGCAGCTCACACCTAACGCCCCCAGTAGTAGCGCAGCTCACACCTAGCGCCCCCAGTAGTAGCGCAGCTCACACGTAACGCCCCCAGTAGTAGCGCAGCTCACACCTAGCGCCCCCAGTAGTAGCGCAGCTCACACGTAACGATCCCAGTAGTAGCGCAGCTCACACATAACGCCCCCAGTAGTAGCGCAGCTCACACGTAACACTCCCAGTAGTAGCGCAGCTCACACATAACGCTCCCAGTAGTAGCGCAGCTCACACCTAACGCCCCCAGTAGTAGCGCAGCTCACACGTAACGCCCCCAGTAGTAGCGCAGCTCACACGTAACGATCACAGTAGTAGCGCAGCTCACACGTAACGCTCCTAGTAGTAGCGCAGCTCACACATAACGCCCCCAGTAGTAGCGCAGCTCACACGTAAATATCCCAGTAGCACCGCAGCTCACACGTAATGATCCCAGTAGTAGCGCAGCTGACCCGTAACGCCCCCAGTAGTAGCGCAGCTGACACGTAACGCCCCCAGTAGTAGCGCAGCTGACACGTAACTCCCCCAGTAGTAGCGCAGCTCACACCTAACACCCCCAGTAGTAGCGCAGCTCATACGTAAAGATCCCAGTAGTAGCGCAGCTCACAGGTAACGCCCCCAGTAGTAGCGCAGCTCACACGTAACGCTCCCAGCAGTAGCGCAGGTCACACGTAATACTCCCAGTGGTAGCGCAGCTCACACGTAAAGATCCCAGTAGTAGCGCAGCTTACACGTAACGCTCCCAGTAGTAGCGCAACTCACACGTAACGCTCCCAGTAGTAGCGCAGCTCACACGTAACGCCCCCAGCAGTAGCGCATCTCACACGTTACGCTCCCAGTAGTAGTGCATCTCACACGTAACGCTCCCAGTAGTAGCGCAGCTCACACGTAACGCCCTCAGTAGTAGTGCAGCTCACACATAATGCTCCCAGTAGTAGCGCAGCTCACACGTAACGCTCCCAGTAGTAGCGCAGCTCACAGGTAACGCCCCCAGTAGTAGCGCAGCTCACACGGAATGATCCCAGTAGTAACGCAGCTCACACGTAACGCTCCCCGTAGTAGCGCAGCTCACACATAACGCCCCCAGTAGTAGCGCAGCTCACACGTAACGCTCCCACTAGTAGCGCAGCTCACACGTAACGCCCCCAGTAGTGGCGCAGCTCACACGTAACGCCCCCAGTAGTAGCGCAGCTCACACGTAACGCCCCCAGTAGTAGCGCAGTTTACACGTAACGCTCCCAGTAGTAGCGCAGCTCACACCTAGCACCCCCAGGAGTAGCGCAGCTCACACGTAACGATCCCAGTAGTAGCGCAGCTCACACATAACGCCCCAAGTAGTAGCGCAGCTCACACGTAACACTCCCAGTAGTAGCGCAGCTCACACATAACGCTCCCAGTAGTAGCGCAGCTCACACATAACGCTCCCAGTAGTAGCGCAGCTCACACCTAACGCCCCCAGTAGAAGCGCAGCTCACACATAACGCCCCCAGTAGTAGCGCAGCTCACACGTAATGATCCCAGTAGTAGCACAGCTGACCCGTAACGCCCGCAGTAGTAGCGCAGCTGACACGTAACGCCCCCAGTAGTAGCTAAGCTGACACGTAAAGATCCCAGTAGTAGCGCAGCTCACAGGTAACGCCCCCAGTAGTAGCGCAGCTCACACGTTACACCCCCAGTAGTAGCGCAGCTCACACGTAAAGATCCCAGTAGTAGCGCAGCTCACAGGTAACGCCCCCAGTAGTAGCGCAGCTCACACATAACGCTCCCAGCAGTAGCGCAGGTCACACGTAACGCTCCCAGTAGTAGCGCAGCTCACATGTAACGCTCCCTGTAGTAGCGCAGCTCACACGTAACGCTCCCAGTAGTAGCCCAGCTCACACGTAACGCCCCCAGTAGTAGCGCAGCTCACACGTAACAATCCCAGTAGTAGCGCAACTCACACGTAACGCTCCCAGTAGTAGCGCAGCTCACACGTAACGCCCCCAGTAGTAGCGCATCTCACACGTAATGCTCCCAGTAGTAGCGCATCTCACACGTAACGCTCCCAGTCGTAGCGCAGCTCACACGTAACGCCCCTAGTAGTAGCGCAGCTCACACGTAATGCTCCCAGTAGTAGCGCAGCTCACACGTAACGCTCCCAGTAGTAGCGCAGCTCACATGTAACGCTCCCTGTAGTAGCGCAGCTCACACATAACGCTCCCAGTAGTAGCCAAGCTCACACGTAACGCCCCCAGTAGTAGCGCAACTCACACGTAACACTCCCAGTAGTAGCGCAGCTCACACCTAACGCCCCCAGTAGTAGTGCATCTCACACGTAACGCTCCCAGTAGTAGCGCATCTCACACGTAACGCTCCCAGTCGTAGCGCAGCTCACATGTAACGCCCCTAGTAGTAGCGCAGCTCACACGTAATGCTACTAGTAGTAGCGCAGCTCACACGTAACGCCCCCAGTAGTAGCGCAGCTGACACGTAACGCTCCCAGTAGTAGCGCAGCTCACAGGTAACTCCCCCAGTAGTAGCGCAGCTCACACGTAATGATCCCAGTAGTAGCGCAGCTCACACGTAACGCTCCCAGTAGTAGCGCAGCTCACACATAACGCCCCCAGTAGTAGCGCATCTCACACGTAATGCTCCCAGTAGTAGCGCATCTCACACGTAACGCTCCCAGTCGTAGCGCAGCTCACACGTAACGCCCCTAGTAGTAGCGCAGCTCACACGTAATGCTCCCAGTAGTAGCGCAGCTCACACGTAACGCTCCCAGTAGTAGCGCAGCTCACATGTAACACTCCCTGTAGTAGCGCAGCTCACACATAACGCTCCCAGTAGTAGCCAAGCTCACACGTAACGCCCCCAGTAGTAGCGCAACTCACACGTAACACTCCCAGTAGTAGCGCAGCTCACACCTAACGCCCCCAGTAGTAGTGCATCTCACACGTAACGCTCCCAGTAGTAGCGCATCTCACACGTAACGCTCCCAGTCGTAGCGCAGCTCAGACGTAACGCCCCTAGTAGTAGCGCAGCTCACACGTAATGCTACTAGTAGTAGCGCAGCTCACACGTAACGCCCCCAGTAGTAGCGCAGCTGACACGTAACGCTCCCAGTAGTAGCGCAGCTCACAGGTAACTCCCCCAGTAGTAGCGCAGCTCACACGTAATGATCCCAGTAGTAGCGCAGCTCACACGTAACGCTCCCAGTAGTAGTGCAGCTCACACATAACGCCCCCAGTAGTAGCGCAGCTCACACGTAACACTCCCAGTAGTAGCGCAGCTCACACATAACGCTCCCAGTAGTAGCGCAGCTCACACCTAACGCCCCCAGTAGAAGCGCAGCTCACACATAACGCCCCCAGTAGTAGCGCAGCTCACACGTAATGATCCCAGTAGTAGCACAGCTGACCCGTAACGCCCGCAGTAGTAGCGCAGCTGACACGTAACGCCCCCAGTAGTAGCTAAGCTGACACGTAAAGATCCCAGTAGTAGCGCAGCTCACAGGTAACGCCCCCAGTAGTAGCGCAGCTCACACGTTACACCCCCAGTAGTAGCGCAGCTCACACGTAAAGATCCCAGTAGTAGCGCAGCTCACAGGTAACGCCCCCAGTAGTAGCGCAGCTCACACATAACGCTCCCAGCAGTAGCGCAGGTCACACGTAACGCTCCCAGTAGTAGCGCAGCTCACATGTAACGCTCCCTGTAGTAGCGCAGCTCACACGTAACGCTCCCAGTAGTAGCCCAGCTCACACGTAACGCCCCCAGTAGTTGCGCAGCTCACACGTAACAATCCCAGTAGTAGCGCAACTCACACGTAACGCTCCCAGTAGTAGCGCAGCTCACACGTAACGCCCCCAGTAGTAGCGCATCTCACACGTAATGCTCCCAGTAGTAGCGCATCTCACACGTAACGCTCCCAGTCGTAGCGCAGCTCACACGTAACGCCCCTAGTAGTAGCGCAGCTCACACGTAATGCTCCCAGTAGTAGCGCAGCTCACACGTAACGCTCCCAGTAGTAGCGCAGCTCACATGTAACGCTCCCTGTAGTAGCGCAGCTCACACATAACGCTCCCAGTAGTAGCCAAGCTCACACGTAACGCCCCCAGTAGTAGCGCAACTCACACGTAACACTCCCAGTAGTAGCGCAGCTCACACCTAACGCCCCCAGTAGTAGTGCATCTCACACGTAACGCTCCCAGTAGTAGCGCATCTCACACGTAACGCTCCCAGTCGTAGCGCAGCTCACACGTAACGCCCCTAGTAGTAGCGCAGCTCACACGTAATGCTACTAGTAGTAGCGCAGCTCACACGTAACGCCCCCAGTAGTAGCGCAGCTGACACGTAACGCTCCCAGTAGTAGCGCAGCTCACAGGTAACTCCCCCAGTAGTAGCGCAGCTCACACGTAATGATCCCAGTAGTAGCGCAGCTCACACGTAACGCTCCCAGTAGTAGCGCAGCTCACACATAACGCCCCCAGTAGTAGCGCATCTCACACGTAATGCTCCCAGTAGTAGCGCATCTCACACGTAACGCTCCCAGTCGTAGCGCAGCTCACACGTAACGCCCCTAGTAGTAGCGCAGCTCACACGTAATGCTCCCAGTAGTAGCGCAGCTCACACGTAACGCTCCCAGTAGTAGCGCAGCTCACATGTAACACTCCCTGTAGTAGCGCAGCTCACACATAACGCTCCCAGTAGTAGCCAAGCTCACACGTAACGCCCCCAGTAGTAGCGCAACTCACACGTAACACTCCCAGTAGTAGCGCAGCTCACACCTAACGCCCCCAGTAGTAGTGCATCTCACACGTAACGCTCCCAGTAGTAGCGCATCTCACACGTAACGCTCCCAGTCGTAGCGCAGCTCAGACGTAACGCCCCTAGTAGTAGCGCAGCTCACACGTAATGCTACTAGTAGTAGCGCAGCTCACACGTAACGCCCCCAGTAGTAGCGCAGCTGACACGTAACGCTCCCAGTAGTAGCGCAGCTCACAGGTAACTCCCCCAGTAGTAGCGCAGCTCACACGTAATGATCCCAGTAGTAGCGCAGCTCACACGTAACGCTCCCAGTAGTAGTGCAGCTCACACATAACGCCCCCAGTAGTAGCGCAGCTCACACGTAGCGCTCCCAGTAGTAGCGCATGCTCACACGTAACGCTCCCAGTAGTAGCACAGCTCACACCTAACGCCCCCAGTAGTAGCGCAGCTCACACGTAACGCCCCCAGTAGTAGCGCAGCTCACACGTAATGATCACAGTAGTAGCGCAGCTCACACGTAACGCTCCCAGTAGTAGCGCAGCTCACACATAACGCCACCAGTAGTAGCGCAGCTCACACCTAAATATCCCAGTAGCAGCGCAGCTCACACGTAATGATCCCAGTAGTAGCGCAGCTCACACGTAACACTCCCAGTAGTAGCGCAGCTCACACCTAACGCCCCCAGTAGTAGCGCAGCTGACACGTAACACTCCCAGTAGTAGTGCAGCTCACAGGTAATGCCCCCAGTAGTAGCGCAGCTGACACGTTACGCCCCCAGTAGTAGCACAGCTGACACATAACGCCCCCAGTTGTAACGCAGCTCACACCTAACGCGTGTGAGCTGGGGGCGTTTTGTGTGAGCTGCACTACTACTGGGAGTGTTAACGCCCCCAGCAGTAGCGCAGCTGACACATAACGCCCCCAGTAGTAGTGCAGCTCACACCTAAATAACCCAGTAGTAGTGCAGCTCACACGTAACGCCCCCAGTAGTAGCGCAGCTCACGCGTAACGCCCCCAGTAGTAGCGCAGCTCACGCATAACGCCCCCAGTAGTAGCGCATCTCACACCTAACGCCCCCAGGAGTAGCGCAGCTCACACGTAAAGATCCCAGTAGCAGCGCAGCTCACACGTAAAGATCCCAGTAGTAGCGCAGCTCACACGTAATGATCCCAGTAGTAGCGCAGCTGACACGTAACGCCCCTAGTAGTAGCGCAGCTGACACGTAATGCCCCCAGTAGTAGCGCAGCTCACACGTAAAGATCCCAGTAGTAGCCCAGCTCACACGTAACGCTCCCATTAGTAGCGCAGCTCACACGTAACGCCCCCAGTAGTAGCGCAGCTTACACATAACGCTCCCAGTAGTTGCGCAGCTCACACCTAACGCCCCCAGTAGTAGCGCAGCTGACACGTAACACTCCCAGTAGTAGCGCAGCTCACAGGTAACGCTCCCAGTAGTAGCGCAGCTCACACCTAACGCCCCCAGTAGTAGCGCAGCTGACACGTAACACTCCCAGTAGTAGCGCAGCTCACAGGTAACGCTCCCAGTAGTAGCGCAGCTCACACCTAACGCCCCCAGTAGTAGCGCAGCTCACAAGTAATGATCCCAGTAGTAGCGCAGCTCACAGGTAACGCCCCCAGTAGTAGCGCAGCTCACACGTAATGATCCCAGTAGTAGCGCAGCTCACACGTAACACTCCCAGTAGTAGCGCAGCTCACACCTAATGCCCCCAGTAGTAGCGCAGCTGACACGTAACACTCCCAGTATTAGCGCAGCTCACAGATAACGCACCCAGTAGTAGCGCAGCTCACACGTAATGATCCCAGTAGTAGCGCAGCTCACACGTAACACTCCCAGTAGTAGTGCAGCTCACACATAACGCCCCCAGTAGTAGCGCAGCTCACACGTAACGCTCCCAGTAGTAGCGCAGCTCACACGTAACACTCCCAGTAGTAGCGCAGCTCACACCTGACACCCCCAGTAGTAGCGCAGCTCACACGTAACGCCCCCAATAGTAGCGCAGCTCACACGTAACGATCACAGTAGTAGCGCAGCTCACACGTAACGCTCCCAGTAGTAGCGCAGCTCACACATAACGCCCCCAGTAGTAGCGCAGCTCACACGTAAAGATCGCAGTAGCAGCACAGCTCACACCTAAATATCCCAGTAGCAGCTCAGCTCACACGTAATGATCCCAGTAGTAGCACAGCTGACCCGTAACGCCCCCAGTAGTAGCGCAGCTGAAACGTAACGCCCCAGCAGTAGCGCAGCTGACACATAACGCCCCCAGCAGTAGCGCAGCTGACACTTAACGCCCCCAGTAGTAGCGCAGCTCACACGTAACGCCCCCAGTTGTAACGCAGCTCACACCTAACGCCCCCCAGTAGTAGCGCAGCTCACACGTAAAGATCCCAGTAGCAGCGCAGCTCACACGTAACGCCCCCAGTAGTAGCGCAGCTCACGCAGAACGCCCCCAGTAGTAGCGCAGCTCACACGTAAAGATCTTAGTAGCAGCGCAGCTCACACCTAACGCCCCCAGGAGTAGCGCAGCTTACACGTAAAGATCCCAGTAGCACCGCAGCTCACACGTAATGATCCCAGTAGTAGCGCAGCTCACACGTAACACTCCCAGTAGTAGCGCAGCTCACACCTAATGCCCCCAGTAGTAGCGCAGCTGACATGTAACACTCCCAGTAGTAGCGCAGCTCACAGGTAACGCCCGCAGTAGTAGCGCAGCTCACACGTTATGATCCCAGTAGTAGCGCAGCTCACACGTAACACTCCCAGTAGTAGTGCAGCTCACACATAACGCCCCCAGTAGTAGCGCAGCTCACACGTAACGCTCCCAGTAGTAGCGCAGCTCACACATAACACTCCCAGTAGTAGCGCAGCTCACACCTAACACCCCCAGTAGTAGCGCAGCTCACACGTAACGCCCCCAGTAGTAGCGCAGCTCACACGTAACGATCACAGTAGTAGCGCAGCTCACACGTAACGCTCCCAGTAGTAGCGCAGCTCACACATAACGCCCCCAGTAGTAGCGCAGCTCACACGTAAAGATCGCAGTAGCAGCGCAGCTCACACCTAAATATCCCAGTAGCAGCTCAGCTCACACGTAATGATCCCAGCAGTAGCGCAGCTGACCCGTAACGCCCCCAGTAGTAGCGCAGCTGACACGTAACGCCCCCAGCAGTAGCGCAGCTAACACCTAACGCCCCCAGTAGTGGCGCAGCTCACACGTAACGCCCCCAGGTCTAACGCAGCTCACACCTAAAACCCCCCAGTAGTAGCGCAGCTCACACCTAAAGATTCCAGTAGTTGTGCAGCTCACACGTAACGCCCCCAGTAGTAGCGCAGCTCACACGTAACGCCCCCAGTAGTAGCGCATCTCACACCTAACGCCCCCAGGAGTAGCGCAGCTCACACGTAAAGATCCCAGTAGTAGCGCAGCTGACACGTAACGCCCCTAGTAGTAGCACAGCTGACACGTAATGATCCCAGTAGTAGCGCAGCTCACACGTAAAGATCCCAGCAGCGCAGCTTACACGTAAAGATCCCAGTAGTAGCGCAGCTCACACGTAAAGATCCCAGTAGTAGCGCAGCTAACACGTAACGCTCCCAGTAGTAGCGCAGCTCACACGTAAAGATCCCAGTAGTAGCGCAGCTTACACGTAACGCTCCCAGTAGTAGCGCAGCTCACACATAACGCTCCCAGTAGTAGCGCAGCTCACACGTAACGCCCTCAGTAGTAGTGCAGCTCACACATAATGCTCCCAGTAGTAGCGCAGCTCACACGTAACGCTCCCAGTAGTAGCGCAGCTCACAGGTAACGCCCACAGTAGTAGCGCAGCTCACACGGAATGATCCCAGTAGTAACGCAGCTCACACGTAACGCTCCCCGTAGTAGCGCAGCTCACACATAACGCCCCCAGTAGTAGCGCAGCTCACACGTAACGCTCCCACTAGTAGCGCAGCTCACACGTAACGCCCCCAGTAGTGGCGCAGCTCACACGTAACGCCCCCAGTAGTAGCGCAGCTCACACGTAACGCCCCCAGTAGTAGCGCAGCTCACACGTAACGCTCCCAGTAGTAGCGCAGCTCACACCTAGCGCCCCCAGGAGTAGCGCAGCTCACACGTAACGATCCCAGTAGTAGCGCAGCTCACACATAACGCCCCAAGTAGTAGCGCAGCTCACACGTAACACTCCCAGTAGTAGCGCAGCTCACACATAACGCTCCCAGTAGTAGCGCAGCTCACACCTAACGCCCCCAGTAGAAGCGCAGCTCACACATAACGCCCCCAGTAGTAGCGCAGCTCACACGTAATGATCCCAGTAGTAGCGCAGCTGACCCGTAACGCCCGCAGTAGTAGCGCAGCTGACACGTAACGCCCCCAGTAGTAGCTAAGCTGACACGTAAAGATCCCAGTAGTAGCGCAGCTCACAGGTAACGCCCCCAGTAGTAGCGCAGCTCACACGTTACACCCCCAGTAGTAGCGCAGCTCACACGTAAAGATCCCAGTAGTAGCGCAGCTCACAGGTAACGCCCCCAGTAGTAGCGCAGCTCACACATAACGCTCCCAGCAGTAGCGCAGGTCACACGTAACGCTCCCAGTAGTAGCGCAGCTCACATGTAACGCTCCCTGTAGTAGCGCAGCTCACACGTAACGCTCCCAGTAGTAGCCCAGCTCACACGTAACGCCCCCAGTAGTAGCGCAGCTCACACGTAACAATCCCAGTAGTAGCGCAACTCACACGTAACGCTCCCAGTAGTAGCGCAGCTCACACGTAACGCCCCCAGTAGTAGCGCATCTCACACGTAATGCTCCCAGTAGTAGCGCATCTCACACGTAACGCTCCCAGTCGTAGCGCAGCTCACACGTAACGCCCCTAGTAGTAGCGCAGCTCACACGTAATGCTCCCAGTAGTAGCGCAGCTCACACATAACGCTCCCAGTAGTAGCGCAGCTCACATGTAACGCTCCCTGTAGTAGCGCAGCTCACACATAACGCTCCCAGTAGTAGCCAAGCTCACACGTAACGCCCCCAGTAGTAGCGCAACTCACACGTAACACTCCCAGTAGTAGCGCAGCTCACACCTAACGCCCCCAGTAGTAGTGCATCTCACACGTAATGCTCCCAGTAGTAGCGCATCTCACACGTAACGCTCCCAGTCGTAGCGCAGCTCACACGTAACGCCCCTAGTAGTAGCGCAGCTCACACGTAATGCTACTAGTAGTAGCGCAGCTCACACGTAACGCCCCCAGTAGTAGCGCAGCTGACACGTAACGCTCCCAGTAGTAGCGCAGCTCACAGGTAACTCCCCCAGTAGTAGCGCAGCTCACACGTAATGATCCCAGTAGTAGCGCAGCTCACACGTAACGCTCCCAGTAGTAGCGCAGCTCACACATAACGCCCCCAGTAGTAGCGCATCTCACACGTAATGCTCCCAGTAGTAGCGCATCTCACACGTAACGCTCCCAGTCGTAGCGCAGCTCACACGTAACGCCCCTAGTAGTAGCGCAGCTCACACGTAATGCTCCCAGTAGTAGCGCAGCTCACACGTAACGCTCCCAGTAGTAGCGCAGCTCACATGTAACGCTCCCTGTAGTAGCGCAGCTCACACATAACGCTCCCAGTAGTAGCCAAGCTCACACGTAACGCCCCCAGTAGTAGCGCAACTCACACGTAACACTCCCAGTAGTAGCGCAGCTCACACCTAACGCCCCCAGTAGTAGTGCATCTCACACGTAACGCTCCCAGTAGTAGCGCATCTCACACGTAACGCTCCCAGTCGTAGCGCAGCTCACACGTAACGCCCCTAGTAGTAGCGCAGCTCACACGTAATGCTACTAGTAGTAGCGCAGCTCACACGTAACGCCCCCAGTAGTAGCGCAGCTGACACGTAACGCTCCCAGTAGTAGCGCAGGTCACAGGTAACTCCCCCAGTAGTAGCGCAGCTCACACGTAATGATCCCAGTAGTAGCGCAGCTCACACGTAACGCTCCCAGTAGTAGTGCAGCTCACACATAACGCCCCCAGTAGTAGCGCAGCTCACACGTAGCGCTCCCAGTAGTAGCGCATGCTCACACGTAACGCTCCCAGTAGTAGCACAGCTCACACCTAACGCCCCCAGTAGTAGCGCAGCTCACACGTAACGCCCCCAGTAGTAGCGCAGCTCACACGTAATGATCACAGTAGTAGCGCAGCTCACACGTAACGCTCCCAGTAGTAGCGCAGCTCACACATAACGCCACCAGTAGTAGCGCAGCTCACACCTAAATATCCCAGTAGCAGCGCAGCTCACACGTAATGATCCCAGTAGTAGCGCAGCTCACACGTAACACTCCCAGTAGTAGCGCAGCTCACACCTAACGCCCCCAGTAGTAGCGCAGCTGACACGTAACACTCCCAGTAGTAGTGCAGCTCACAGGTAATGCCCCCAGTAGTAGCGCAGCTGACACGTTACGCCCCCAGTAGTAGCACAGCTGACACATAACGCCCCCAGTTGTAACGCAGCTCACACCTAACGCGTGTGAGCTGGGGGCGTTTTGTGTGAGCTGCACTACTACTGGGAGTGTTAACGCCCCCAGCAGTAGCGCAGCTGACACATAACGCCCCCAGTAGTAGTGCAGCTCACACCTAAATAACCCAGTAGTAGTGCAGCTCACACGTAACGCCCCCAGTAGTAGCGCAGCTCACGCGTAACGCCCCCAGTAGTAGCGCAGCTCACGCATAACGCCCCCAGTAGTAGCGCATCTCACACCTAACGCCCCCAGGAGTAGCGCAGCTCACACGTAAAGATCCCAGTAGCAGCGCAGCTCACACGTAAAGATCCCAGTAGTAGCGCAGCTCACACGTAATGATCCCAGTAGTAGCGCAGCTGACACGTAACGCCCCTAGTAGTAGCGCAGCTGACACGTAATGCCCCCAGTAGTAGCGCAGCTCACACGTAAAGATCCCAGTAGTAGCCCAGCTCACACGTAACGCTCCCAGTAGTAGCGCAGCTCACACGTAACGCCCCCAGTAGTAGCGCAGCTTACACATAACGCTCCCAGTAGTTGCGCAGCTCACACCTAACGCCCCCAGTAGTAGCGCAGCTGACACGTAACACTCCCAGTAGTAGCGCAGCTCACAGGTAACGCTCCCAGTAGTAGCGCAGCTCACACCTAACGCCCCCAGTAGTAGTGCAGCTGACACGTAACACTCCCAGTAGTAGCGCAGCTCACAGGTAACGCTCCCAGTAGTAGCGCAGCTCACACCTAACGCCCCCAGTAGTAGCGCAGCTCACAAGTAATGATCCCAGTAGTAGCGCAGCTCACAGGTAACGCCCCCAGTAGTAGCGCAGCTCACACGTAATGATCCCAGTAGTAGCGCAGCTCACACGTAACACTCCCAGTAGTAGCGCAGCTCACACCTAATGCCCCCAGTAGTAGCGCAGCTGACACGTAACACTCCCAGTATTAGCGCAGCTCACAGATAACGCACCCAGTAGTAGCGCAGCTCACACGTAATGATCCCAGTAGTAGCGCAGCTCACACGTAACACTCCCAGTAGTAGTGCAGCTCACACATAACGCCCCCAGTAGTAGCGCAGCTCACACGTAACGCTCCCAGTAGTAGCGCAGCTCACACGTAACACTCCCAGTAGTAGCGCAGCTCACACCTAACACCCCCAGTAGTAGCGCAGCTCACACGTAACGCCCCCAATAGTAGCGCAGCTCACACGTAACGATCACAGTAGTAGCGCAGCTCACACGTAACGCTCCCAGTAGTAGCGCAGCTCACACATAACGCCCCCAGTAGTAGCGCAGCTCACACGTAAAGATCGCAGTAGCAGCGCAGCTCACACCTAAATATCCCAGTAGCAGCTCAGCTCACACGTAATGATCCCAGTAGTAGCACAGCTGACCCGTAACGCCCCCAGTAGTAGCGCAGCTGAAACGTAACGCCCCCAGCAGTAGCGCAGCTGACACATAACGCCCCCAGCAGTAGCGCAGCTGACACTTAACGCCCCCAGTAGTAGCGCAGCTCACACGTAACGCCCCCAGTTGTAACGCAGCTCACACCTAACGCCCCCCAGTAGTAGCGCAGCTCACACGTAAAGATCCCAGTAGCAGCGCAGCTCACACGTAACGCCCCCAGTAGTAGCGCAGCTCACGCAGAACGCCGCCAGTAGTAGCGCAGCTCACACGTAAAGATCTTAGTAGCAGCGCAGCTCACACCTAACGCCCCCAGGAGTAGCGCAGCTCACACGTAAAGATCCCAGTAGCACCGCAGCTCACACGTAATGATCCCAGTAGTAGCGCAGCTCACACGTAACACTCCCAGTAGTAGCGCAGCTCACACCTAATGCCCCCAGTAGTAGCGCAGCTGACATGTAACACTCCCAGTAGTAGCGCAGCTCACAGGTAACGCCCGCAGTAGTAGCGCAGCTCACACGTTATGATCCCAGTAGTAGCGCAGCTCACACGTAACACTCCCAGTAGTAGTGCAGCTCACACATAACGCCCCCAGTAGTAGCGCAGCTCACACGTAACGCTCCCAGTAGTAGCGCAGCTCACACATAACACTCCCAGTAGTAGCGCAGCTCACACCTAACACCCCCAGTAGTAGCGCAGCTCACACGTAACGCCCCCAGTAGTAGCGCAGCTCACACGTAACGATCACAGTAGTAGCGCAGCTCACACGTAACGCTCCCAGTAGTAGCGCAGCTCACACATAACGCCCCCAGTAGTAGCGCAGCTCACACGTAAAGATCGCAGTAGCAGCGCAGCTCACACCTAAATATCCCAGTAGCAGCTCAGCTCACACGTAATGATCCCAGCAGTAGCGCAGCTGACCCGTAACGCCCCCAGTAGTAGCGCAGCTGACACGTAACGCCCCCAGCAGTAGCGCAGCTAACACCTAACGCCCCCAGTAGTGGCGCAGCTCACACGTAACGCCCCCAGGTCTAACGCAGCTCACACCTAAAGCCCCCCAGTAGTAGCGCAGCTCACACCTAAAGATTCCAGTAGTTGTGCAGCTCACACGTAACGCCCCCAGTAGTAGCGCAGCTCACACGTAACGCCCCCAGGTCTAACGCAGCTCACACCTAACGCCCCCCAGTAGTAGCGCAGCTCACACCTAAAGATCCCAGTAGTTGTGCAGCTCACACGTAACGCCCCCAGTAATAGCGCATCTCACACGTAAAGATCCCAGTAGTAGCGCAGCTGACACGTAACGCCCCTAGTAGTAGCGCAGCTGACACGTAATGATCCCAGTAGTAGCGCAGCTCACACGTAAAGATCCCAGTAGTAGCGCAGCTAACACGTAACGCTCCCAGTAGTAGCGCAGCTCACACGTAAAGATCCCAGTAGTAGCGCAGCTCACACCTAACGCCCCCAGTAGTAGTGCAGCTCGCACATAACGCCCCCAGTAGTAGTGCAGCTCGCACATAACACCCCCAGTATTAGCGCAGCTCACACATAACGCTCCCAGTAGTAGCGCAGCTCACACATAACGCTCCCAGTAGTAGCGCAGCTCACACGTAACGCCCCCAGTAGTAGCGCAGCTCACACGTAACACTCCCAGTAGTAGCGCAGCTCACACCTAGGTGAGAAAATAATACTGTCCCAATCTTCATGATCCAGGGCACCTAAATCAATCACCCAAGTAGTACGTAACGCACACAGACCATTTGTCCCGTTGAAGGAGAAAAGTACAGAACTGAAGTTGATTGTGTGTTGTGTCATATTTCGTATTAGTGCGTGAACAGGGGATTCAGAGACTTGCAGAGCGCTACTCCCCCCACTGCACGGTGACAGCATGGTGGAGCTGAAGGTAACAGTAAACAAAAGCATCAAGAGATATAATTTGTAGTGGCCAGAGAATCAAATGATTGGAAGAACTCCTTCATGGAATAATCGGCCTATAGCTGAAACTCCCAGGGAAACCCACCCCGAACTACCTCCCCCCCCCCCCCCCCCCCCCAGAATACTGAGTTCATTCAAATTTAATGAACCCGTACTCTATGCACTTGTTGTAGAAGAGGGGGAGAGAGACCAGGGAGCTATGAGCCATCAGAAATTGTAACAGGGATAATGGAAATCCCACCCCATCTAAAAGACATAAATTAGGATCTACAGAGCGTCTTTATCGCAATACGTGCTCGTTTACATACCCAGAAAAACGAACCAAAGTGCTATTACTTGGAATTGTGAGGCTGTAATATTGGAAGGGGAATTCTGGAGGATATCCAGGAACTTAGGTTGAGCAATCATTTTAAGAAGATTCACTCTACCAGTAACTGACAGAGGAAGTGTCTGCCAGGAACAGGGTTTTTTTATGGAAAGTATCAATCTGTGGGGTCAAATTAAGGGCCAAAAAGTCATTTGGGGAATGTAATACTCAAATACCCAGGTGCTTTAAATGTGTACACCGTCGTAAAGGGTGTACAGGGCTGACGAGTAGACGAGAGCAATGGAAACACCACTGACTTGTCCCAATTATTGCACCCCTGCCTAGTCCCTCTGTCCAGTGATAGAGATTTAGTAGTGAATCCATTAATGATTACCCTGGAGAGTGCTAAAGTTTAACCAAAGCAATAAAGTTAGGGCCGATACCAAATTTAGATAAAACCCTATATCACCAGTAGCCCACTGGATATACGTATCATCAGGGGATAAAAGGTCTTTGCCCGGTTTGGGTATTAGCACTAGCAGAGCCTCCGCCATAGAGAGGGGAAGAGAACCACCCTTCTATAGTGAATTGAATAATAATAAGAATTCTATATATGCATCTTGTACTATTAAATCAGGACCGTCTACCCCTCTACCAATCAGTAGCCACTAGGTCGCTAGGCGGCCAATAGCAGCATTTGGGAGGAGGAGCCGCAGGATGTAAACAAACAACCTGGTTCTCCTCCTGTCAGTTCAGCATGGATCGGGTGTTTGTGTTTGGATGCTATATGGACTGAAGAGGACGCGATCTACGCCGGAGGATTGTTGCAAGTATAATTTGCTTCAACAGGTACCCCTATGGATTTCTTCAGGACGCACTGATGGACGAATGGACGGCTACCTACGGTATTTTTCTTGTTTGTCTGTGTGTTTAACTATTTGTATTGCTGTGGAACTACAAGTTCCAGCGGGCCCTTTAATTCCCTGCATGCTGGGACTTGTGGTTCTCCAAGTCCCTGCATGCGGGGGAGACTTGCTGGGACTCATAGTTCCACAGAAATATACAATAGTTTTAATCTATTTTTACACACTTTATCAGCCTGATGCTCACAGCACAGGGGCATCGGGCACAGCCCCAGGCTTCAACCTGGGCAGGGAAATTCTGGAGGTGGGGGACCCCACTCCCCCTGGACCCCTGCCCAGGCTGGCCGGGGGGACTTGTATAAAAAGTCTCCCCCTGGCTGTGGCATTACCCTGCTGGCTGGTTGGGCATGGTGCTGGTTCTTAAAATACGGGGGAACCCCCAGTCATTTTGTCCCATGTATTTTGGGAATCATGACCAGCCCTTCAGCCTGGTTCTGGTTTAAAAAAAGAAGGTGAACCTTATTAAATTTTTCCCCTGATTTTTTAATGAACATGGGGGGGGGCACACTTTTTTACTTTTTTTTGCATTGCAGCATACAAATTCGTATTTTAAAATATAAATTTGTAAAAATACAGCCGCATGCATTCATATACAGGAGTATTAAGAATACAAATTTTTGTATTCTTACTAAATTTCCCCCTATATATTTTTAGGGCAATACCTAGACTCCCTAAATACTGGATACAGAGATTTACTACAGAATTCAATAGGTACATATGGAAAAATGCCAGACCTAAAATAAAAAAAAAATCGATTATTATCAAAAACAAAAAATATCCCCCAAAATATATAAGCTTCAAAAGTGATAAAATAGACAGTGATAAACAGCCAGCCAATCAGCTCCTTCCTGATATTTTTCAAACACAGCCTGTGACATGGCAGGTAGGAGCCGATTGGCTGGCTGTTTATCCCTCTCCATTTTATCACTTTTGAAGCTTAGAGAATCTGGCCCTTTATCTTGCTGCCAACTCAATATAGGGGATTATTAAACTCAACATTAAGAGCAACTAAGTACACTGGGAAACTTGTATTAAAAGACAAAGGCTATCTCAAGCTCCCATCTTGTATTTATCCCTAGTTGCAGAAAATAATCCCAAATATAAATCTGAATAATTGGAAAATAAAGGGATTAAACCATTAAAGGATTTGTATCTTGGCGGAGATCTACTATCCTTTACTCAAATTAAAGAAAGGTTTGATATAACTCCAGGAGAATTCTATAAATATTCGCAAATCAGACATTGGTTAAAATCCTTCCTACATGAATTAGCCACAGCGGAAATTATAACGAAAAAAATATTAGTTCAAATAAACATATATCTGGAAAGAGATGGAATAGCGTGATGGTATAAAATCATTTTAGAAGAAAATGTTATAGATAAAACTATCCAGTAAAAAAAGTGGGATTTTCATTAGATGATGCACAATGGTCTCAGTTATTTATGGACATCTGGGGGATGTCAAGGTCAAATCTCCATGTTGAGAGATATATGAAGATCTTCTATAACACCTAACTAACTCCGTCCAAGATACATAAATTCTGTCCAGAACAGCCAGATTTATGTTGGAGGCGTAGAGAGGATATCGGAGACACTACATATATTCTGGAGATGTAAAAAGCTAGCGTTATTTTGGAAAGAGATACAAGAACTTATTTTCCACACTGCTGGACGGGGACTCTCCCTGACCCCACAGGGGGCGCTGTTGCATACCTTCCCTTCAGAGATCCCTGGTGCATATAAATATCTCTAAGGACCGATACTTATAACTTCTAGAACATCCATAGCACAGCCAACAAAACAAGAGAAAGCGCCAGATATCCTACAACTTATGAATAATATAACCTATAGCTATAAAATGGAAACCCTAGGTACTTAATACCTAGCCAAGATTAGGAGGAAATGGGAAAAATAGGCGGAAGCCATGGAACTGGATAGGGAGGGCGAGAGAGGGCAGAAAAACGCAGGGAATAAACTTACTAAGATATAGAGCATAGAGCAGTGTTCTCCAACCTGTAGCTCACAGTCATAGTTTGGGTAGCTTGCCTAGCTACAGTACTGCTATCAGCTGGGATTAAGTGCCTGAAATCGGGACCTGAATCCGGGAGCCACCACAAGGCAGGAAGAGAGAACCCTGAATCCACTGGCAGCTGCAGAGGGATCCAGTGTCATTGTCCCGTAGCAGACTGAAGGCTGCTGCTTGGACCCACAAAGATGCAGACCACAGGTAGCCACTGGTGGGAGACAGCAGAACACACACAGAGATAAGTGGGAAGGTAGTTGGGAGTCACCGCGAGATGAAGATGGAAGTTGGCCAGACAGGTACAGGGATCACATGAGATTTTCCGGTACTTATGTATTATCTGGGCTCCCATGTTAAATGCACCCCATTTTTTCATACCCCTACTATCCAACTACGCATGGAGTTGATTTTATATATATTATATTATATAAAACATTTTTTAGCAGCTCTTCAAGCGGTTTTATTTTTCTTGAGTAGCTCACACCCCAAATAAGGTTGGCTACCACTGGCATAGAGTATAACAAAAACATTATAAGAAGGTCCTGTAACTCTAGGGTTTTGTCTAATTATTTCTGTATATATTGTTTTTCTTTATTATTTTCTTCTTGTTGAGTCTTATGTCGTTTTGTAAAAGACATATGTATGTTTGTACAGGTATATCTTGAATTGTGGAGCAATATTATGCTCCCGGGTGTGGATAGTGTGGTTGACCTAAAGATGGTCAACAGTCATTAGGTCGTCACCACTAGGTCGACATACTGCAAGGTCGACAGGGGTCTAGGTCATTAGGTTGACACAAGCATTAGGTCAACAAGGTCTAGGTCAACAGTCAAAAGGTCGATATGGGGTTTTTTCACTTTTTTTACCTGAATGTCGACACAGTCGGCATGGACACAGTTTTAAGTGCACCACAAGCCATGCTTCAGTCACGGTGCCTCGCTGTGCTCAGAACACTATTTTATTCTCCCGCCGCGCGCTAGTGGATGGTAGGGCATGAAATACCTCCTGTCGGCACATGTCGGCTCATTAAACAGTGAAAAGCCCCATGTCAACCTTTCGACTGTCGACCTAGACCATGTCGACCTAATGACCCGTCAACCTTGTCCCATGATGACCTAGACCCCTGTCAACCTTGCAGTATGTTGACCTAGTGCTGTCGACCATCTTTAAGTCGACCAACCGACCATATCCCATGCTCTCATATCTGTGTTGTATGATATAAACTGAAACTTGAAATAGAGAAATAAAAAATGAAATAAGTTTGTGTTGTTCTCCAGCGCTCGGCTAGCCTTGCTTCTCCGTCACTCTGAATCCATATATTCATAAACCTACGCAGAAAACTTTTGCGAAGGTGATCATTGGCTAATGTTCAATAAATTCATTGGTGTTATAATGACCAGGAAGGTGATAATTGGGCATCCTCACGGTAAGTATTAAGGTGTATAAACCTGTAGCGTTTTCTTTGTTGCTTGTCCTTGTAGCCTTCCGGTACGACTATGATCTCCGTGGATGAACTTTCTTACAAGAGAAATAATAAATACAATGTGTAGAATTGTTTTTCTATTGAAGTGAACACCCAAGCGGAATAATAATGAACAGTGATGAGTGTACCTAACGCCCCAAAGAATATAACAGGATAATAGTATCACGCTTTCTCTATAATTGAAGACCAGATGTTGTACCCAATTTACAGTGCCCAATAGATATTTCAAACATTGAGGGCCAGATGTATCAAGCTTCAAAAGTGATAAAATGGAGAGTGATAAACTGCCAGCCAATCAGCTCCTACCTGCCATGCTATAGGCTGGGTTTGAAAAATTATAGGTAGGAGCTGATTGGCTGGTTGTTCATCACTGTCCATTTTATCACTTTTGAAGCTTGATATATCTGGCCCATAGAGGTTTCTTTGTGAATGGACCCCTGCCTCGCCGGACAATCCTATGGATGTGCTCCGTATTGTTGTATATCATTCATGAAAAATAAAATTAAACAACCAATGTGTAGTCACGGTGATATAAATGTGACCAATAAATGGTAAAAGTGAAGATAACTATCAATGTTGCAAAATATATTGGTGCTTACCTAACTCATCATATACGGTAAGTGGTTCTCGCCTATATTGGTTTCTTTAAAAGGTTTCAAGAAGAATAGTGGGCGTACCCAACTTACGGTAGAGTAAGGATATTTCACTCCCGTAGCAGTTTCTTTTGGATCGCTGTGTGTTTTTCTACATTGGAGACTTTACACTTGTCATCACACAGGTAATCAATTTATTGGGACTCTCCATTTCTAGATTATGGCGCTGATTCTGGTTGCTTCGTCCCCGACTCATTCGCTCAGGGTCCAATGTTTTTCTTCTGCGCATGTGCAGGGTCCCTGGGCGAAGGGGCTCGGGGACTTACATAGTTGCCGAGCCATTCACTTGAAGTGGTGCGGTGCAGGAGCAGGGTTTGCCCGTTGGAACGCCCAGCGGTTCATGGGCGTCCCCATGAAAACGCTGGGTTTTCCCATAGGAATGCGGGCGTGCCGATGTGTGCCGGGGGCGGGAAGCTGACGTCGCACAACTGCTCTGTAAACTGCGAGCTTCGCGGTGTACTGAGCTGACCAGAATGAGGGCCTATATTCTGTTTTCTCTTTCTCTTATGTTGGAGGTTATAAGTTGTTCTGTATTCAATTATCTGTCTATGTTTTTGGAATTTGTTTTTGTGTTTCTCTGATTCAGCTGCCACGTCATGTCCACCCCTTTGTCTTATTTTTTATTATTATGATGGTTCAAGGTATACGTGTCCTACTATACAAGTCGCCTTTGTTAACTTTATCTTTCATGCACAGGTTTTTATTTTATTATTTGCAAAAATTTTTATAAATATTACTTGTGTAAAAAATATAAAATAAATAAAAGCTTGTATGGAAGAAGAGGCTGCTTCCTTTACACGCGCGATGCCAGGTCCTGCAGTCGGCTGGAAATAAGTACAGTATATATAAAAATTCATAAAGAAGTCTTGTTATGTACGTGAGGGGCGACTCATTCGCCTAAATCGGTGTGAATCCTCTTATGTAGCGAAAGAGTTGAGCTGTGAGAGAAGCAGCGGCCGCAGTGGGAACATGCGTACGGCTTCTCCCCCGTGTGCACGCGCCGGTGTCTCACAAGATTGGATCTATGCGTAAAACTCTTCCCACAGTCTGCGCAACCAAAGGGTTTCTCTCCAGAGTGAATCCGCTTATGCGTAACAAGAGTAGAACTTCTGGCAAAGCATTTCCCACAGTCCGGGCATATATATGGTCTATCCCCGGTGTGAGTCTTCTTATCTGACAGTCTGTCCTCGGTGTGACTTCGCTGGTGGGCGGTAAGAGCCAGTTTGGAGCTGAATCGCACTCCGCAGATGGGGCATATATACAGATTACTGGCGCTATGCGTCTGCTGATGGGTGACGAGGGCTGAATGATCAGGGAAACATTGCTGACACTCCGAGCACTGATGCGTCATCTCAGGATAGTGTGAGGAGGCGTGCGGACCTGTTGGGGACAAAAGTACTGAGATAAACCTTTTATATATCAGCGGATAGGTCACTTCATTTTGTATGAGACATTGGTTCACTTGCAAAAGCAAATTTTCTCTCTAATGGACAAAACCCTGCTGCACTGCAGGGGGGCAGGTGTAAAAGGCGTAGAGTGAGTTAGATTTGGGTGAGTTATTTTGTTTCTATGCAGGGAAAATACTGGCTGCTTTATTTTTACACTGCAATATAGATATCAATTTGAAGTAAAAACCCCACCCAAATCTAACTCTCTCTGCACATGTTACATCTTCCCCACCTGCAGTGTATTAGAGAGAAATACACTGCAGAATGTGTATTCTTATACATATGAACCATACATATATAAGATATTATATAGAGTAGTGCTTGAAAGTCTGTGAACCCTTCATAATATTATATTTCTGCTGAAATTTGGCCTAAAATTATCTCAGATTTTCACACAAGTCCTAAAAGTAGATAAAGACCAAATCAAATAAAGGAGATAAAAATATATAGATAAAAGCCAATAATCCACTCGCGCTATACAAACTAAAGAACCTTTTAAGGTTGGCCGCCTTACCACAATGTCCCCAGAGGGTTTAGGAGACAATTACAACAATAATAACACCCACCTATGGTATGGTGCCTATTAAAAATCAATTGAGGTTTAATGCCCGTCTAAAGATTTCTCCCCCATTCGCTCACATGCAAAGGGATATGTATGTGAACATATCCCTACGCATGGGGGACCTTTGTGTGGGGGCAGCCATTCGTTCCCCCTGCGATTGGCGTTACAACGCTCGCTAAGCAGCTAATCTGCTTAGTGATCCATGTTGAATCAGGCCCAAAACGTATTATTCTGATTGGTGCAATGATCATAGGGCACCCCGGTCGGGTGCACGCCCTGTTGTACGTGGGGCTATAACAGTGTTCACTAACAAATGATTACATAAATAACATATAGTGACATACAAATAGATACCGACTTTTTAATCTTCACTGTTGGTACAAAATAAAATAAAACATCAGCAATATTTCAGTTATGGGTATTGCTTGTTGCGCAGAAGCGTTCATATACAGGTAGTGCAGCGTCCCGCTTCTGTGCAGCTGGATAGTCAATGTGATGGTTGAGCTAGAACGTTGCTAAACACCACAAAAACCGATGCTCTCCCTATTAACCTATCTCATTCCTTCGCTCACCTGCACTCAACCTACCAATATAACTGGCAGAAGTAAACGATAAAGTATTTAGGCATATTTATCCACACCCAAACCTCTGATGTTTTATTTCTGCAAACCTCACTCCCCTCCTCGTGACTAACTACCTTGTCTAAATCCTGGCTCTCATGGTTAGGCCACATGGCTGCGTTCAAAACGTCCCTTCTGCCTAACCTAATGTATCTGTTCCACACGATCCCTTATATTTTCCCAAAAAATACCCACAACTCTGTACCTCCATCTTAACTAAATATATATGGTCTTCCAAGACCCCCACTTTGGCTCGCAGCAGAACGGTGCTGCCAAGAGCTTTGGGTGGACTAGGTTCCACGACTTACATTTATATCATGGAGCATTTCTTCTGGCCTCCCTC
Organism: Crinia signifera; assembly: GCF_055691185.1. Taxonomy (NCBI): domain Eukaryota; kingdom Metazoa; phylum Chordata; class Amphibia; order Anura; family Myobatrachidae; genus Crinia; species Crinia signifera. Next base: position 390,100,079 of record NC_139218.1, read on the forward strand.
ATGTATTACTCAAATACTGAATTGCTGATGGGATGGGTAGATCTTGAACAGGCCTCTGCCTCTTCTTTCACACTCGCGGACTTGTTGCGGATCCATGAGCCATTCAGACCAGATCACCTTACCCTACTCTCATCCACACCGGCATCCCACCACTATGTCCTCTCCAGCCTGTACCATACCAAAAATATCCATTACAACGGTAGTGAGGTTAGTCCCTAACCTGAATCTGAATAGATGGAACTCTATTGGTATCTCACCCCTAGGGGACATTTTAGATGGTCATTTTTTTACTTCTCTCCCCTTCTCCCTCCCCTCCTCGGAACACATCCACTACCTTCAAATTGCACACTGGTGTAAATCATTCCACCGTGCCTCCATCTCTCCAGACACTACTTTCACAGACACTCCTTGCCCTGCCCTTCTTATCTCAAGCAAAAGGTGACATATCTTTCTGGTACAACATTTTGATCAACTCGATTGAGTCACTTAAGTCAGGCACTCAGAAGAAATGGGAGTTGGACCTAGGTAGAACCCTCTCCCCTGCCCAATGGCATAAGATTTTCTTATCTTCTTATTCTATGTCTAGATGCCTCAACCAGACTGAAATGCACATTATATTGTTCCATAGGCTATACCTGCCCCCAGATCGCCTCCAGACATTTTGGAGTTCCTGTTCAAACATGTTCTGAAGACAATGTGGTAATGTTGGCCACATATTCCATATCTTCTGGTCCTGCCCAGTGATATTACAGTACTGGAATAATGTATTTGCTTTTATTACTAAAGTAATATTCCTCATGGAAACCAAATTTATCCTATACTCCTATATGACCTCTCCCCCTTTTGTACGCTGGTCTTCATGGCATGCTTATGTGTCCGATGGTGAAGGAGCCCAACATTTCCCAAATCTCTCCCATACCGACCCACTCCAATTTAGTCTGAATGAGACTCCCTCTACCTAACCACTGAGATTGTTATACACCCGTTGGCCTAACACTTGTTATGTTTCCTGTTTAATTGCTACCACTGATCTCTCATATTGAATTACAGGTATTCTCACTGTTGACCTCATGTGCTCTATGACGACGTGTCTTTAATATTTTATTGTTGTTCACGTGATTTACCCTTTGTTGTTGTGTTTTTATTCCAAATCCTGGATGTACCAATGATACTCCTTATTTCCCTTAACCCCCCCCTTTCCTTTTCCATCGTCTCCTTTTTTATTCTGTACCCCATACAAAAACTGAGGGTTTTTTTAAATAAAAAACCATTGATGTTAAAAGATTGTATGAAAGAAGAGGCTGCTTCCTTTACACGTGCAATTCCAGGTCCTGCAGTCGGCAGGAAAATAAGTACATATGAAATTCATAAAGAAGTCTTGTTATGGACGCGAGGGGCGACTCATTCGCCTAAGCCGGTGTGAACCCTCTTATGTAGAGAAAGATCTGAGCTGTTAGAAAATCGGCGGTCGCAGTGGGAACACGCATACGGCCTCTCCCCGGTGTGGATGCGCCGGTGTCTCACAAGATTGGATCTCTGTGCGAAACTCTTCCCACAATCTGCACAACTAAAGGGTTTCTCTCCAGAGTGAATCCGCTGATGCGTAATAAGAGTAGAATTTCTGGTAAAGCTTCTCCCGCACTCCTGGCATAAAAATGGTCTCTCCGCAATGTGAGTCCTCGTATCGGACAGTCTGTCCTCGGTGTGACATTGCTGGTGGGCGGTAAGAACCAGTTTGGAGCTGAAGCACATTCCACAGACCGAGCACCTATACAGATCACTGGGGCTATGCGTTTGCTGATGGGTGACGAGGGCGGAATGATTAGGGAAACATTGCTGACACTCCGAGCACTGATGCGTCATCTCAGGATAGTGTGAGGAGGCGTGCGGACCTGTTGGGGACAAAAGTACCAAGATATCAGCGGATGGATCACTTCATTATGTATGAGACATTGGGCCTTAATCTGGTTCACTCGCAAAAGCAAATTTTCTCTCTAACGGACAAAACCATGCTGCACTGCAGGGGGGCAGATGTAAAAGGCGCAGAGAGCTAGATTTGGGTGTACAGGGTAAATACTGCCTGCTTTATTTTTACACTGCAATATAGATATCAGTTTGAAGTAAAAACCTCACCCAAATCTTAACTGATAGAAAAGATGTCTATGCATGGAGACAGGGGCATGGCAGACTCATGACGTCATGATTAATCAGGCCCGAAATGTATTATTCTGATTGGTGCAATGATCATAGGGCACCCCAGTTGGGTGCACGCACTGTTGTTCGTGGGGCTCTAACAGTTTTCATTAACAAATTATAGAAAAAAATAACATACAAATAGACACCAGCTTTTTAATGTTCACTGTTGGTACAAAACAAAATAAAAAAATCAGCAATATTTCAGTAATGGGTATTGCTTGTTGCGCACAAGCGTTGATACACAGGCAGTGCGGCGTACGGCTTCTGTGCACTTGGATAGTCAATTTCTGGTGAAGGCGAGCTAGAACGTTGCCGGGGTGGTGTGGGGAGGATGGGATGCTGGCCCTGAGTCCTCCTGAGAATCGAGGCTTCTGACCACTCTGTCTTGCCCCAGAAGTATCTGCATTCAGCTCAGCTCTTGTTGCAGAGTCCTGGCTGTGGCTGGTCATTTGAATGAGGGTTTTGCAGTCGAAGGGTTTGTTACTACAGTCATGGCTGTTCACGGGCTCGTTCCCTGTATGGAGATTCATTGAATGCCGTGTGGACTTTGACCGCTGTATCATCCACCCAGTACCATCCGCTCCGCAACATTGGATCTTGTATCCACTTGATTTGTCTCTGGGTCACATGATCATCCTGTGTGCCCTGCATCTGTGCACTAAACTCTCAGCCGGGGGAAGACTGTGTAGATGACTGTGTAGATGGTCTGCTCTTGTGTGTGTGGGATCAACTGCCAGCTGGGAGAAGACATCATAGAGGGTTTACTTGATTACTAGGTGTGTAATATACAGTGTTTCAGCCCAAGTGGGCCTTCCTTAAACGATTGTATGAAAGCTGACTGCGCAGTGTCTTATTACAAACTAAACACTGATGCCCTCCCTATTAACCTATCTCATTCCCTAGCTCACTTGCACTCGACCTACCAATATAACTGGCAGAAGGAAACGATAAAGTATTTAGGCATATTTATCCCCACCAAAACCTCTGCTGTTTTGTTTTTTTTTGCTGCAAACCTCACTCCATTCCTCGCGACTTTAACTACCTTGTCTAAATCCTGGCTTGCATACGATGTCTCACGGTTAGGCCGCATGGCTGCGTTCAAAACGTCCCTTCTCCCTAAACTAATGTATCTGTTCCACACAATCCCTTATATTTTCCCCAAAAAATCCTTACAACTATGTATCTCCATCTTAACTAAATACATATGTTCTTCCAAGACCCCCACTTTGGCTCGCGCCAAGAGCCTTTGGTGGACTAGGTTCCCCGACTTACACTTATATCATGGAGCATGTCTTCTGGCCTCCCTCAAGTATTACTCAAATACTGAATTGCTGATGGGATGGGTAGATCCTTAACAGGCCTCTGCCTCTTATTTCACACTCGTGGACTTGTTGTGGATCCATAAGCCCTTCAGACATGATCACCTTACCATACTCCCATCCGCACCGGCATCCCACCACTATGTCCTCTCCAGCCTGTACCATACCAAAAATACCTATTACAACGGTAGTGAGGGTAGGCCCTAACCTGAATCTGAATAGATGGAACTCTCTTGGTATCTCTCCTCTAGGGGACATTTTAGATGGTCATTTTTTGTTTCCCTTCCCCTCCCTACAACAGAAATTGTCCCTCCCCTCCTCGGAACACCTCCTCTACCTTCAAATTGCACACTGGTGTAAATCATTCATTGCCTCCATCTTTCCAAACACACTTTCACAGATACTTCTTGCCCAGCCCTTCTTATCTCAATCAAAAAGTGACATATCTTTCTGGTACAATAGTTTGATAAACTCGATTGAGTCATTTAAGTAAGGCGCTCTCCCCTGCCCAATGGCATAAGATTTTCATATCTTCTTATTCCATGTCTAGATGCCTCAACCACACTGAAATGCACATTAAATTGTTCCATAGGCTATACCTATATTGTTTGCTATATCACCGTTTATTCTACTTAGGCTGCAGCATGTTTCAGCATAGTTAATAGAAACAAATTGATAAATGATGCTTTCTTATTTAATAATGATACCAACCATGTAGATTTAGAGGACAAAACCTTAGATGGACTGATGAACAAATTGGAGAATGTTCTCATAAAGGAGAAAAAGACATGGTGGGAAATCTTTACCCTTGAACAGTATATAGCTGCAAACATTGTCCCAAAAGGGTTAAGGATCATCCCTTTACATTATTATTTCTCATGGTTTAGGGATAGAGGCAATTAAGAAAACCTTATGTAAAACAAAAATTGATTAGGGGATGTATAACTTTATTGTTGAAGGCATTACTTTTATTTTGGAAAACAATTATTTTAATTTTGATGGGTGTTTTTACAAACAGTTGGTCGGTACCGCCATGGGCACCAGATTTGCACTCAGCTATGCCAAACTTTTCATGTCCAGGTGGGAGGAGTCACACGAATGGGCAGGGCATGGCTGGGGCGTAAGTCTGGTGCATTGGTGGTGGTATATCGACAATGTTATTTCTTATTTGGGAAGGAAATTAAGTTGACCTTCAGAAGTTCTGCACTCATTTAAATAATGATCAAGCCAATATTGTTTAAACTTTTGACATTAGCCAGAAGTCAGTGAGGTTTCTAGACTTACAAATTGAAGTAATAGATGGACACATAGAAACTAGCACCACGGACTGTAATACCTACATACATAGGACAAGCAACCATCTACCGGTGTGGCTTGAGAATGTCCCTAAGGGGCAATTCACCCATGAAATTGCTCAACTAAAGTAAAATTTGAAGAACAAGCCAAAGAGATGGTAGAAAAATTCTCTATCAAAGGCTATGAAGTCAAAAAGCTACAAAACACAGTTGAAGAGGTGGGGAAAATAGACAGGAGTACCCTTTTGTCTGATACCAAGAATGAAACAAATCGCCAAAAATAATTATACTATAGCATTTAATACCGGCTATCACAAAAGACATAAACAAATAGAAGGAGTGGCGAGAAAATATTGGAACATCCTTCTAAAAGGTGAGATCCTGAAAAAAGCTTTACCACCTAAGCCCACCTTCATATATGAGAGTGCACCCACTATTAAAGATCAATTAGTATCCAGTGCCCTCCATATGGATGGCAAGTGGTTCCTAACAAGGAATAAGGGTTTATTTCGCTGCGGAGACTGCAAAATGTGCAAATCATGTAAAAGTCTGGTAGCAAAATATGTAGAATTTAATGTGAACGGAATTTTGTTAAAAATTAAGGATTTCATTACATACCATACCAGTTATGTTACCTATGCCAATAGTATGTTCCTGTGATCTTGCATATATATATATAGGAAAAACGAAGCACCAAGTTAAATTCAGATGGGCCGAGCATATACGTAATATTGTAAATGGGAATCCCAACCACCCCTATTCCCTATAACTCAAAGAAAAATATCATTGTAAAACTGAAGGGATTAAAATGTTCTGTGCTACTGCATGGGTAAAGTAAAATTGGCGAACTAAAAACAGGGACATACATCTGGCAAAAACTGAAATGATGTACATTTATGATCTCAAAACCCTCTTCCCTGCTGGTCTTAATCATGATTTTGAATTGAGATGGTTTTTATAAGTATGTTTATTCATTTTTTTATTTTATTGTTGTTTCATTTTTTATTATTGTATTATTTTTCCATTTATGTAGTTCTACATTCATATGTTAATTTATATGGTAAACATAAGTATACCTAAATGTAAAGAAGATGTGATCGGGGCTAAACCCCTGGTATGGTATACATCCACGGAGTTAGTCTACTCCAAAATGGCCACCAGGGCATTCTATTGGTAAGAAACTACCATGTGACCTTCCAAACAGAGCATGATGGGAAGAAGGTCATTTAACTATTAAACATAGGAGGTGGAAGTGACATAATGGAACTTCCTATAGTAGCCGCCTTTTAACTTCCGGGTTATGAATGTTGGTTTCTTTTGTATATAACTGTGCATGTGGAGGGATCTGTATGCACCAGACCCTCGGCTTCACATGCTTGGAGACTACGATTGTTGGTAAGAACCGGCTTATACCTTTTATCAGCCATATATATTCATATTATATTCATATATGAGTATTTATCTGTATTTTTTATAGACACCTTCTTGATAAAGGCATCGCAGTATACCGAAACGTGTTGAATTGAGTGTCTAAATTTTATACATTAGCAGTGTGTGGAACATTTTTTTCAACACCTCTATACCATACCAATTACCCGGGTCACATCTAGTATGGTTACAGGTGTCTTATATCTGATCCTGCATTGCTTTTTTTTTTTAAATAAAAGCATTTTTATCTGGTCTCCATGACAATCCATCCAAAGAAACCTTTATAGAGTTTACGCAGCCTGTGACATGTAAGCATACATGTGAGCAATATTATAAAATTGCACGAGTGAGGTGATCCCGTAATATCCCCGGAACTTTGGAATCTCTGGGAACTCTCTTTCCATTGTCTCCATTTGCACCAAAGGAGAACATTGTATTTATACAGTATTACACTATTGTATATTCTCTCCCCTCTATTTTCCATATATCTTGGCGTTTATGTGAGGGTGAAAACTTATCTGGAGGAAATATACCCGGACACTCCGGGTATATTTGTGAGACCTAGCCTTTCCATTATTATCCATTTGAGTGGTCCGGTGACCATCTTTATAGTCTTATATGCAGCTTGTGGAATTGCAGCGCCTATGGTAGAATTTATTTTTTCTATATTATTTCCTATACGACCTCCTCCCCTTTTGTACGCTGGTCTCCATGGCATGCTTCTATGACCGATGGTGAAGGAACCCAATATTTCCCAAATCTCTTCCATACTGACCCACTCCAATTTAGTCTGAATGAGACTCCCTCTGCCTAACCACTGAGGTTGTTCCACCCCCCCTGTTGGCCTAACACTTGTTATGTTTCCCGTTTAATTGCTACCACTTATCTCTCATATTGAATTACAGGTATTCTCACTGTTGACCTCATGTATCTTTAATATTTTATTGTTGTTCACATGATTTACCCTTTGTTATTGTGTTTTTATGCCAAATTCTGGATATACCCATGACCCTCCCCATTTCCCTTAACCCCACCCCTTTCCTTTCCCATTGTCTTATATGAAATTCATGAAGAAGTCTTGTTATGTACATGAGGAGCGACTCATTCGCCTAAGCCGGTGTGAACCCTCTTATGTAACGAAAGAGTTGAGCTGTTTGAGAAGCAGCGGCCGCAGTGGGAACACACGAACGGCCTCTCCCCGGTGTGAGTGCGCCGATGCTTAACAAGGTCTCCCTTCTGGATAAAGCACTTTCCGCACTCTGTGCACTGAAAGGGTTTCTCCCCGGTGTGGATTCGCCAGTGGGTCACAAGGTTGGATCTCTGTGAAAAACACTTCCCACATTCTGCGCAACTGAAGGGTTTCTCGCCAGAGTGAATCCGCTGATGCGTAATAAGAGTAGAACTTCTGGTAAAACATTTCCCACACTCCTGACATATATATGGTCTCTCCCCGGTGTGGGTCCTCTTATGTGACAAATTTTCCTCAGTGTGACATCGCTGGTGGGCGGTAAGAGCCAGTTTGGAGCTGACGCACATTCCGCAGACCAAGCACCTATACAGATTACTGGCGCTATGCGTTTGCTGATGGGTGACGAGGGCTGAATGATTAGGGAAACATTGCTGACACTCCGAGCACTGATGCGTCATCTCAGGATAGTGTGAGGAGGCGTGCGGACCTGTTGGGGACAAAAGTACTGAGATAAACCCTCTGTACATCAGCGGATGGGTTATGTCATCATGTGTGAGACATTCTAGGATGTTGCTTTGGGTAACCAATCAGAATCTGCTAATTTATTTAGCACCTTTTTAGAAGATAATAGTATCTGATTGGTTACCCATAACAACATCCCATGAACTCCCGTCTTAGTAAATTTACCCCATTGTGTGTTTCATACATATGTACCATACAGATATCAGATAGTTTGTGAACCCTTCATAATATTCAATATTTCTGCTGAAATTTGGCCTAAAATTACCTCAGCTTTTCACACAAGTCCCAAAAGTAGACAAAGACCAAATCAAACAGAAGATTAAAAAAAAATGTAGAAAATACACATTCATTTTTTTTTATTGAGGGAAATGACCCAATATCACAATATTTTTTTTTTTTAATTCAGTAATCTTTATTGGTTTTGTGCAAACAGACAAACACGACATCCAAACACGTAGTCACGGCAATGTATGGGTGGTATACAACAATACAACAAAGGAAATCATAGTGCAGTGCAATCATATAGGAAACAGGTAACTGTCGCAGGATATACCGAATAGCGAATATTTCCTGTGTAAATTTTAACAGTTGAAATCTCTGAAGGCGCCATTCCGGTCAGTATCTAATATAAGGAACAGGAACATATATGTGACAGGCTTGTAATAAATGAAATGTATGATCCCACTGATGCAAAGTAATGGCAGGATATCCCCTCCAGCCAGAATCATAATATTGTATCAACAATGACGTGCATTAACTACAATAAAATAAAACCCTTACAAAAAACAAAACTCTAATTAACCCCCCACCCTGTATCACCTAACCCCAATCTAGGCATACCTGGATCCCGAACATCCCAACTAACTATACTAACTATTTGTAGAATGGGAATAAGTTAGTGGCATTTAGCTAAGACCAGATCAAATGTATACTAGCAATAGGTATAATCGCGTCTATATTAGCTAAACTGTGCCTAAAAACCTAACCTACCCCTTCTTCCCATCCCTCCCACCCATCCAACAAAAGGATAAAAATAGTATGGACTATCTGGGGCAATGGACATATGATACCAAAATGTAACAGATGCGGTATTTGAAGATAGACCGGTAAGTATTGCCTACATCCATTCTCCCAAGGAATGCCGATTTATCAAGGCCGAAGACTGGTAAAAATGTAGCAGATGAGATATATTCTATTTTTCGGTGATATAAAAAAGTATATCCAGAAGGAAAAAGGTAAAGTAAGGTAAAGAGTTGTTCCGCTGCAGGTAGGAGAAATGGAGTAGGTTGCAGTGAAGCTGTATCCACGCATATAAGGACCTGGGTCCGAAAGTACTCCGCGTCAGGGCAGGCCATCAAAGAAAATACATCCAGGTTGTTAGCATACATAAGTACAGTGGAAGCCACAGGATTGAAACATTGAGGTATAATCTTATCTTCTCCAGCAGCATACTTATCAGTGTATCCAAATTTCCGGAGATATGAAGGAACATATCCAGAAGCGTAAATATATAGTAGAGTAAAGGGCTGTACTGCTGCAGGATGGAAAGATGGAGGAGGTTTAGGAACAGGGAGCCATAAGTACTCAGAGTTAGGTGAGAGAGTACATCCAGTATATTAGCATACATAGATAGCATGGAATTCACAGGCTTAGAGCTTTGATGCACAGCTATATCTTCTCCAGCAGCATACGTATCAGGAATATAGGGGGTAGAGAGTACCTCTCATTGTACTTCAGTGAGCTGAGCAATAAGCCTTCCTGTAGAGGTATGTATAGCCTGCAGGATTTGGTGATGAGAGGATTCCATATTGATGGGAATGAGAACTGGCCAGGCAGAAAGCGGGAGTATGGTGGATAGCACCTTCAGCGTAACTGGACTATGTAACTGCGTGGCAGCACGAGATCCAAAATGGCCGCCGGAGCCTGGAAGCACAGCCAGCCCAGGCACCAAAGTACAGGCAGCCACCCGCAAGGAGACCGGAGGGAGGGGGGGGGGGGGCGGCAGGAGATCGCCAGGTAGTGCAGTCCAGTCTGCTCACCGTGTCCACGTCACTCACTCGAAACCGATGTTGAGAAAAAAATGGTAGTAAGGATTTCCTCTATGCACGAGTCTCATAAAGAGGACATTTGTATGTCTGTATTTATGCATGTAGGTAGGTACGCCAGGCGCACACAACCAAGTGTGTGTGGGTGGGTGGGGTGGTGGGCCGGGCCATTGGCGTATGGGAGTACCCAGCATTTCATGGGCGATCTCATGAGAACGCTCTGCCTCTCCCACCAGGCTGCAAATGCTTGTTACTGTGTAACATCCATTCGCAGGCCCTGTGAGGGAATCGCCCTTGTGAATGGGTGGCGCCCAGGCCACCATTACCAAGGTGGGTGATCTCGGTGGACTTGGGTGCACGCACGGTTGCACGTGGGGCTATAACAGTGTTCACTAACAAATGATAGAAAAAATAACATAATGACATATAAATAGATACCAGCTTTTGAATGTTCACTGAAACAAAAAAACCTCAGTCAATATTTCAGTAATGGGCATTGCTTGTTGTGCGGAAGTGTTGATACACAGGCAGTGCGGTGTCCAGCTTCTGTGCACCTGGGTACTCAATGTCCGGTGAAGGCGAGCTAGAACGTTGCACTGGTGGTGCAGGGAGGACGGGATGTTGGTGCTGAGTCCCCCTGAGAATCCTGACCACTCTGTCTTTCCCCAGAAGTATCTGCATTCAGCCCGGCTCTTGTCATGGCTGCGGCTGGTCACTTGAATGGGGGTACTGCAGTCGAAGGGTTTGGTGCTACAGTCATGGCTGTTCACAGGCTCAGTTCCCTAAACGGGGTATCACCTAATGCTGTGCGGACTTTGACTGCTGTCTCATCCGCCCCTGTCCCACTTGCTCCGCACCATTGAATCTTGTGTAAACTTCCTGATTCGGCTCTGGGTCACATTGCCCGTGTGCGCTGAACTCCGAGCTGGGGGAGACTGTGTAGATCAGGCATGTCCAAACTATGGCCCTCCAGCTGTTGTGAAACTACAAGTCCCATCATGCCTTGCCACAGTTTTGCTATTAGGAAATGCTAAAACTATTTATAGTTTCACAACAGCTGGAGGGCCATAGTTTGGACATGCCTGGTGTAGAAGGTCTGCTCTTGCGTTTGTGCACTCAACTGCCAGCTGGGAGAAGACTTCGTAGATGGTTTGTTTGATCAGTTTGTGCTCTACTCCCAGCGGGAGGAGCTTTAATGATGGTGATAGTAAGTATGGTGAGGTAGTAGGCGATAGGTGTGTAAGCTCCAACGTGTTTCAGCCCAAGTGGGCCTCCCTTAAAAGATTGTATTAAAGAAGAGGTTGCTTCATTTACATATGCAATTCCAGGTCCTGCAGTCGGCAGGAAAATAAGTATATTTAAAATTCATGAAGAAGCCTTGTTATGTACGTGAGGGGCGACTCATTCGCCTAAACTGATGTGAACCTTATTATGTTGCAAAAGATGTGAGCGGTTAGAAAAGCGGCGGTCGCAGTGGGCACACACATACGGCCTCGCCCCGGTGTGGATGCGCTGGTGTCTCACAACGCTAGACCGCTGCGTAAAACATTTCCCGCAATCTGCGCAGCTAAAGGGTTTCTCTCCAGAGTGTAGACGCTGATGCGTAATAAGAGTAGAATTTCTGGTAAAACTTCTCCCGCACTCCTGGCATAAAAATTGTCTCTCCCCGTTGTGAGTCCTCGTATCGGACAGTCTGTCCTCTGTGTGACATCGCTGGTGGACGGTAAGAGCCAGTTTGGAGCTGAAACACATTCCACAGACCGAGCACCTATACAGATCACTGGGGCTATGCGTTTGCTGATGGGTGATGAGGGCTGAATGATTAGGGAAACATTGCTGACACTCCGAGCACTGATGCGTCATCTCAGGATAGTGTGAGGAGGCGGGCGGACCTGTTGGGGACAAAAGTACTGAGATAAACCCTTTGTACATCAGCGGATGGGTCACATCGTGATGTGTGAGACATTGTGTTCTTATACATATGTACCATACAGATATAAGATTATATGTTTGTGAACCCTTCATAATATTCTATATTTTTGCTGAAATTTGTCCTAAAATTACACAACTTTTCACACAAGTCCTAAAAGTAGGTAAAGACCAAATCAAAGAAATTAGATTAAAAAAATCACGAAGGAATATGAGGCGTTTATGCTGGAATGCAGCGTTCTACTGTATCCAAACATAGCGCTTCTCACTCAAACCAAAAAGCTCTATTTTGCTCTGATCTGTCCACAAAACATTGGGCCTAATTCACCTAGATGATTTTTCTCTCAAATGGACAAAAGCCATGGTGCACTGCATGTGGCAGATGTAACATGCACATCTAAATTGCAGTGTAAAAAGAAAGCAGCCAGAATATAGCCTGCACAGAAACAAAATAACTCACCCATATCTAAAGCCCCGTACATACGGGGGGATATATAGCTGAGCGATATATTGCTCACAATGAACGATATATCGCTCAGTGTCCGGTTTGCATTAGCGACCAGACATAGTCGCTGATGAAAAAGAAACTGCCGGGGGAGCCCGGCAGTGGAAATCAGCTGGTCGCAGGAGCATGTTCCTGCGACCAGCGATCACCACAGGGGAGAAAATGGGAGCGCGCACCCGGCGATATATCGCCGGTGCACTCTCCCATCGCGGGCAATATGGTCGCTCAGCGACCATATTGCCCGCGATATTAGAAATAATCACCCCCCGTGTGCACGCACCTTTACTCTCTCTGTACATGTTACATCTGCCCCACCTGCTGTGCAGCATGGTTTTGTCTTTGCTATCCAGTCTGAATTATGCCCAATGTTTTAGTAGTCTTCTAGTTTCTCCATGGGATACTGCCAATGGGCAGCAATGTACTTTTTGGAGAGTTGGAGGGGTGCAGTTGGGAGTTTCCCGGCTGCTCTATCTAGCAGGGGGAATACAAACTGCCCTCTCTAGGCAGGAGCTCACAGAGGGGTAGCCATACCCCACCAGCAATGAAACAAGGCGTGGCTTTGTGACCACTTACACTCCCACAAAGCCATGCCTCCTTTTACAGAGACCACTTCCCTTTTCTGGAGCAAATCCGGCTGGGCCACCCGGGAGTCCCGCCTCCAACCAGGACAATGTTGGGAGGCATGAACATTAATATTAGCTAATGTGAGAAAAGCCTTCAGGTGCTTAGAGGTCACCTTGGGTTCTTTTGTGACTATTAGACACCTTCCTGTGGAGGGTAATGATGGTCTGGAATTTCCTGTATTTCTACACAATCTGTCTGACTCTTGATTGGTTTAGTGCAAGCTAGAGATGGTTTTGTGACCTTTTCCAGCCTGATGACCATCAACAACTCCTCTTCTGACATCCTCAGTAATCTACTTTGTTCATGGCATCATAAACTTCCACAGCCATGTGCTGTGAAAATCAGACTTTGGAAGATCCCGGTTCTTTTAAAAAGCCAGGTTGTCCACTCACGCCTGATGGTCATCCCATAGCTTGTCCACTCACGCCTGATGGTCATCCCATAGATTGTCCATTCACACCTGATTATCATCCCATAGATTGTCCATTCACACCTGATTATCATCCCATAGATTGTCCATTCACACCTGATTATCATCCCATAGACTAAAAACACCTGACTCAAATTTCACCTTCAAAATATCTGCTAAATCTAAAGGGTCACCTACTTCTGACACTCACAGGTATGTTATATTGGATCTTTAGCGGCTGTGAGATCTTCACTAGATGCTGTCCTTTATTTTACTGAAAATGGCAATGTTGTTCCAGTAGACCAGAGTAAGGCCTTCACACCCGCTACCAGCCAGTCACTGCCCAAGTGCAGGAAGGTGGTTGGTGCATTCTGTAGCCTCAATATTATGGCCTTGGGCAAAACCATGCTGCACTTCAGGTGGGGCAGATGTAACGTGTGTAGAGTAAGATTTGTTTACATTTTTTAAACTGAAATCTAAATTGCAGTGTAAAAAGAAAGCAGCCAGTGTGTCACCCAAATTTAACTCTCTCTGCATATGTTACATCTGCCCCACCTGCAATGCAAGGTTTTGTCCATTTGAGAAATATTTTGCTGTTGCGATCAGGACTAAATTGGGCTCCATGCCGATTCGCAGCAATTCCGCAATTAGCAGGTCAACGGGGCATAGCCAACATGAGATTCCATTGGAATCGTGTGATTTTAGCCCCTCCCAATAGACTCACGAATCGCAGCATTTTGCCATGAGTGGGCAGGGAATATTAATATTGCAATTATTTTGTATTTTTTTTATATAATTTTTTATTTATTGAAGTATTATAAATTAAAACAATACAAACAGATTGTGTACACAATTTAATATATATTACTTATAACAAGTTTTTGTCAAATAAAAGGGTATTTCATTGCAATATTACTACGTAATAGTATCCCTTGTTTAGAAAAATCTACAAATACATGAAGTGTCTGGGTCCATTGCCACCACAGCAGTACATCTACAACAAATATTGTCATATATACATATATAGGTGAAAAGAGTTCCAAATAAATGGTAGTCAATGAAATCAGGAGGTCTTGTGCATAGATATCATACCATAATGTGTTTTTAAAACATTTCCCAATCTACTCCTTCAGTGACTGAGATGGGGTTTCTATATAGCCCTCCCAAGTGTCTAAATACATTTCAGTACATTTTTATTATTGTAATGACGCTCCGAGCCACTCCATTCTAAAAATGTGAAATAGTTTACAAAAAGGGAGAACACGGGAGCTGTAGGGTGCAACCAAAGCTGAAGAATACATTTCTTAGCAGCTGCTGATATGATAATCAGTAGTTTCCTAACTCCTTGTGTCACTCAGGTTCTCTCTGGCACAATGCCAAATATTGCCCACTCAGAGATTAAGGGTTCCCTGCTGGGAAATGTAGATAGAGTCCAAGAAGCAGCACTCACACAGATTTTTCAACATAAATAAATAGAGCCCACACCAAGGGACAAGTGGGCTCTATTTATTTATATTGAAAAATCCGTGTGAGTGCCACTGCTTGGACTATATCTACATTTCCCAGCAGGGAACCTGAGGGCACCCCGGTGGCTGTTATTTAAGGAGTACATATACATATGTGTATGTATGTATGTATGTATGTATGTATGTATGTATGTATGTATGTATGTGTTTCCATCACAGTACTTGCAGGTTTAATATTCTTACTGTTTTCAGGTGAAGCTCAAAATATCAGTATATATCTGTACTGCTGATCATATTTCTCCAGAGGCCCTGACCAGCAACTGTCTGCTATTTAGTATCAGGATAGATAGTATCAGCATAGTCATGTTTAGTATCACTGTGTTTATTAGATTATTTAAATTATGTAATGGTTTATATTATGATAGCTTGTTTAGTATTAAAGTTATAGATTTAGATAATTACCGATAGTAACAACAGGAAATGAATGGCGGGCTGACCCCTGCCTAAATCTGGGGGAACCTGTTTCCAGCTCCATGATGTGAACAAAAGATCAAGGTACCCTCCAACTAGCTTCCAGCAACCCGAGGGGACTGACCAATAGTAGACACCGGAAAAATTGATCTCATCACATTTTGTCTATTGTTAATATAAGCTGATACACTGACCCCTGAAGCACGAGTTGCTGTACATTTTTTGGGATGGGAATTCGCTGTGAGCTGCCTCTTACAACCTGTGGTTTTGGATTAATGCTTTGTACTTTTTACTTGGGTTGAAACCTTTATTGCTTCAATCACTTTGTGGTTAAAGTTATCTTTATTTTTTGTAGCAACTGCTATTTTAACATGACAGAATTGGGGGCTCGTCCGGGATCCAGGTTCCACACACGCAGAGGTTGGGTCAACTACCAAAGGATGGATTGGTAAGTAAATGTGTTTTATGCATTAGACAATACAATAGTATATACAATTATAATTATATACACTCTTTCTTAAAGGTATTTCGGTGTGCATAACTAAACCAGAGATATGCTATGCTAATAGACGCAGCTTGTGTCCACAACAAACTATCTTATGTTTATTGAATAAACAGAACAGTACAAAGTTTCAGAACAGTTTATTGGTATTTAATGATGAAAAACCCAGTGCTTAAATTATCATATTGGAGGGGGTATGAAGGAATGAATAACGTAGAGATCGCCTCTCCCACTGCAACAGGGTATACAATGGGACATTATAGCAATTTGGGTAAAAGAACCATGGAGAGACTAGCTACATAGTGCAAAATTGCAGCTTTGATAACAGGTCTGAATCAGGCCCAAAGTGAAAGCATTGTTAGGCTGATGTCACTAGTTCCAAGATTATTCTGGTAGGTGCAATGATTCTGCACCGTTGGATCTTATGTCCGCTTCCTTCCATAAAGATTGTATGAAAGAAGAGGTCATTTCCTTTAAATGCGCAATTCCAGGTCCTGCAGTCGCCAGGCAAATAATTATATTTGAAATTCCTAAAGAAGTCATGTTATGTACATGAGGGGTGACTCATTCGGCTATATCGGTGTGAACCCTCATATGTAGCAAAAGATTTGAGCTGTGAGAAAAGCAGCGACCGCACTGGGAACACACATACGGCCTCTCCCCAGTGTGGATGCGCTGGTGGGTCACAAGATTGGATCTCTGCGCAAAACTCTTCCCACATTCTGCACAACTAAAGGGTTTCTCCCCAGAGTGGATCCGCTGATGCGCAATAAGACTACAACTTCTGGTAAAGCATTTCCCGCACTCCTGGCATGAAAATGTCTTCTTCCCGGTGTAATTCCTCGTATGCGACAGATTTTCCTTGGTGTGGCATCGCTGGTGGGCGGCAAGAGCCAATCTGGACCTGAAATGCACCCCGCAGACTGAACACCTATACAGATTACTGGCGCTATGCGTTTGGTGATGGGTGACGAGGGCTGAATGATCAGGGAAACATTGCTGACACTCCGAGCACTGATGCGTCATCCCAGGATAGTGTGAGGAGGCGTGCGGACCTGTTGGGGACAAAAGTACGGAGATAAACCCTCTGTACATCAGCGGATGCATTGCGTAATTATGTGTGAGACATTCTAGGATCTTGCTATGGGTGACCAATCAGAATCTACTTAATATTATCTTCTATAAAAGTTCTAATTAAATATCTGATTGGTTGCCCATAGCAACATCCATGTGAAAAAATACATCTCCGTAAATTTCCCCCATTGTGTGTTCTTATACATATGTACCATAAAGATATCAGATAATATATACAGTAATGCTTGAAAGTTTGTGAACCCTTCCTAATTTTCTAGATTTCTGCTGAAATTTGGCCTAAAATGACCTCAGCTTTTCACACAAGTATATAAAAAATATAGGAAATATACAAAATATAGAAAAAAAAGACGTGTTCATTTTTTTTTTATTGAGGGAAATGACACAATTTCACAGATCTGTGAGTGGCAGAAGTATGCGAAACTTTGATTTCAGTATCTGGTACGAAAAAGGAGGTCACCCAAACGCACCCAAATCTAAACTCTCACTGCACATTACATCTGCCCCACCTGCAGCGGCAGCATTATTTGTCCATCTGAGAAAAAAAAATCAGCGTTGTTATCAAGTCTTAAGTAGTTCCATTGTTTTCTTAGATTTCTAGTTTGTCCAAGTGATATTTAACAAACTGCTGATGGGCAGCAATGTTCTCTTTGGAGAGAAGCGGCTTTCTCCATGCAGTCCTGCAATGTGCACCATTGTTGGTCAGTGTCCTTCTGATGGTGGCTCCTGAACATTTACATTAGCTAAATATGAGACAGGCCTTCTGTTGGTTAGAGGTTATCTTGGGTTCCTTTGTGACCTTGAAAACTATTAGTCTCCTTCCTGTGGTAATTACGATCTGGAATTTACTCCATTTGTACACAATCTGTCCGATCATTGTTTGCTGAAATCCAAGCTCTTTAGAAATAGTTTTGTGACCTTCTCCAGTCTGATGCCCATCAACAACTCTTATGAGGTCCTCAGACTTTGAGGTCCTCTGTTCGTGGCATGATAAACTTCCACAGACATGTGTTGTGAACATCAGACTTTGATAGATCCCAGGTCTTTTAAAAAGACAGGTTGTCCACTCACAGCTGATGGTCATCCCATACATTGTCCACTCACACCTGATGGTCATCTCATAGACTGAAAATACCGGACTCTAAATTTCACCTTATATCTTCTAAACCTAGTGTCTCATACTTCTGCCACTCACAGGTATGAAAATGGCAATATTGTTCCAGTAGACCAGAGAGTGTCCTTCTGATGGTGGCTCCTGAAATTTACATTAGCTAAATATGAGACAGGCCTTCTGTTGTTAAGAGGTTATCTTGGGTTCATTTGTGACCTTGACAACTATTAGTCTCCTTCCTGTGTTAATTACAGTCTGGAATTTACTCCATTTGTACACAATCTGATCATTGTTTGATGAAATCCAAGCTCTTTAGAGATAGTTTTGTGACCTTTTCCAGTCTGATGCCCATCAACAACTGTTCTTATGAGGTCCTCAGACTTTGAGGTCCTCTGTTCGTGGCATGATAAACTTC
The DNA here is from genome assembly GCF_055691185.1 of Crinia signifera. Lineage (NCBI taxonomy): Eukaryota > Metazoa > Chordata > Amphibia > Anura > Myobatrachidae > Crinia > Crinia signifera. Next base: position 390,118,597 of record NC_139218.1, read on the forward strand.
CACAGACATGTGTTGTGAACATCAGACTTTGATAGATCCCAGGTCTTTTAAAAAGACAGGTTGTCCACTCATACCTGATTGTCATCCCATATATTGTCCACTCACGCCTGATGGTCATCCTATAGCTTGTCCACTCACACCTGATGATCATCCCATACATTGTCCGCTCACACCTCATGGTCATCCCATACATGGTCATCCCGTTCACACCTGATGGTCATCTCATAGACTGAAAATACCGGACTTTAAATTTCACCTTATATCTGCTAAACCTAGAGTGTCTCATACTTCTGCCACTCACAGGTATGTGATATCGGATCATTGGAAGCTGTGAGAACATCAGTAGATGGGGTCTTCAATTTAAATGAAAATGGCCATATTGTTCCAGTAGACCAGAGAGAGGCCTTCACTCCCTAGTAGCTGGTCAGTGACCAAGTGCAGGAAGGTAGCCAATGTTCTCTTTATCCCAAATGTTATAGTCTTAGGCATTACGTGTGAGTACATGCTTGTATACTTTATACTGTCTGACTTGCAATGCGATATCAAGGGATCACTATGAAATTTTCTGTAAAATTGCATCAAAAAGAGATATTCCACTAATACTACTGTTAAAGTTTTGATCTTGAAAGTTACATTTAGTGTGATAAAATCGTTAATGCAAGAAAAAAATTCTAAAGAAACTTGCCACTGTTGGAGTAAAACTACTACAGAATCACATAGAAGGTATACAGTCTAAACCTTATAATGTATTTAATTATACAACTGTAGATTATAGAATCACACAGATTACAGATTAACCATAATCAACACACATGTAAATGTGGTCAATTGCATCCAAACTCAGCCCTTCTAGTGCTAGATTCTTGTGCTTTAGTTCGAAGCCCTATGTGGCTGTGAACAATGGGGAGTAGAGAGAACATATAGCACAGAATAAAAACCCCAGGCTTTAAAGGGGAAGAAAATGGAATTCTCAATTAACAATTTGGATTCTATTGTTTTAGCCATCGACAGCCACTAGTTGGCGCCCAACTGAGCTGCTGAATTGTTGCTCCATTCCATCACTGGAATTTCAGCTTGCTATCCCCAGGGGTGGTGGGCTGAAATGTGTGAATATTCACCCATATCAGCGCTATTAAACAGGACCTTTTGTGTGTGTTGCCCCCATTACTTTGGTCAACTTTAGCCGCTATGAACGGCTTAACCCGACCATAATGAGCACAATATGCATGAAATAAACATTCATTGAATATTGCCTAGCGATCTCCTGTCACTTTAGATGTAAGATCTGGCATGAAATAACAATTGTTTACAACTCTTTAGGGTGGATTCGGTTGTTTTGAGTGCCCTTTAATTATCAATCATATTACACCTAATTAGCCGGTTAAGTGAATAAACACAAGTAAACCAATGGGCGTGACAGGGAAAAATGCTGTTTTGGTGCCCACACAGCGGACTTTATGCACATTTCAGTTTGGCAACTTCGGTGGGTGAAAGCTGAGATGTGTCGCAGAGGTTAATGGGTGTCTGCTCGGAGCAACAATTGAATAGCTCCCATTAGTTTAGATATAACAAACAAGACCCTAGATGTTTGTACAAAGTATATAACTATACAGTCCCATTTTATGAAATAGGCAAAATTAGTAGCGTGACAAGGAATAAAGTCTTCTGATTGTGATATGGTTGATGGTGATTTCATCATTTTAGGTATTTATTTTAACTTGTTTACACCTAAAACATGACTCAAATATTTGAAACCCTTTGGAACGGAGCGGGTTAGTTGTTTATGGAAAGACTTCTGTCATGTTTGATCTCAAGATTTGCAGATTTTTTATATAAGAATCGTGGCCTTGATGAAATAACAAGCGTTTGCCAATTTTTTGGGGCAATGGTTTCAACTTGTTTATGTTGTGAGACATAAGTTATTAATGCCCATTCCTTTATTGGGTGGGATGAAGTGTTATTTTCTCTTTTTGGATTAATTAGAGTAGCTCTATCTTTCTTCATTGATCTTCAATGATGGCTTCTAACCAGTATTTTTCATAGTCTTTAGATATGAAATTACACGAGTACATTCACTAGAATTTCTCCTTACTCTAAAGTGTTGACCTTTCGTTCAACCAATCGCTTCATTCAACCAATCTATAAGGTGTTCACCAACCACTGGGGTGTATAGTATTTAGCACCTGTAGGTTTGTTTTATATCATGATTCAAAAATCGTAATCTTTAATATAGATAAGATCTGGAAAATTTATTGTTTAGTTACCAAGAGCGAAACTTAATTGGATGTTAACATTATCATTTAAAAAATAAAATAAGTCTTAAGGTGTCTTCAGGGCCCTCGCATATCACAGAAATGTCAATGTATCATGGCCAGTTTTGCCTTTGGATGCCCCAAGTTATTCTATCATATAAGGTATTCTTCTCAAAAAAAAAAAAAAAAAAGCCAGAGAGATAAGCATCATTTGGGGTAGATTTTGCCCCCATCGCAGTTCCAGATTTTTTTGCAAGAAATATTCTTCAAAGTAGTAGATTTCTTTTTAGCCTGAGAGTTTTTGGCACAATTTAAAACTAGATGACTGCTTCTACTACTTTATAATTTTTGATGCACTTTTTACTGTAAACAACTTGGAATTTAGCTGGAAAATAGTTAATCAAACTATGTCCAAATAATATAAAAAAAATAACTAATTTTCCCTCTTACGTTGGTTACCTGAAAATGTGCTCTTACCATGTGTTTTTCCCCCCACACAACATACTTCATCCCCACCATATGCTATCCCTGTAATGTGTACCTTCAATTGCACACAATGCCAGCAGCAACCTATGCAGTGTACCCCAAATAGTTGTCTCAGGTGGTTCATCTATGGGCAAGATCTGCTTCATGTGGATCTTTCCACAGGGTAAATGATATTACTTCACAATTGTGTTAGTTTCCCATATAGACAATAAACTTTTTCTGGCTCACCTCCTAAAGTGTAACCTTCATAGTGCACCCAACATGGCTGCCGTATCTTGTACGCTTATGGATGGACCTGACGGTTTACATTAGCTTTGGGACTCTGCAATCACCCCATTTTGTGTCATCTAACCTATTGCACCCAGAGTAATTGTACACAGTGCACCCAAGATGACTGCCTCTCCCGGAACCTTGTGAGGTTGGAAAAAATAACCCGTGAAAGTTATGTAAAATGCATACACAAATCCTGCATTATTATCCAAATCACCATGTACCATAATGTATATTTTCTAATCTCACTCCATGGTAGCTACTTCAAGGCCATTACATAATTCACTTTCCCTGCAATTCCTCCCTCTGTGCACATTGCAGCCACAGCAATCCACTACCCTCTTATTAACACTCAAGAGCTTGTTTCATACCTATATACACTTATTGTAACATCCTCAACATGTCTCCTTAAAAAAAACTTTTATCTACCTCCTACAACTATACAGATCACTTTCTCCTTCTTATTCAACTAGCTTGTAACATATCACCAAATCCAGGCCCCAGCCACATTTAGCCTCCAAGACAGTGGTTCCCAAACTTTTTGAACGACGGCACCCTAGAGTATCAGAATATTTTTAACGGCACCCCTAGGCCAAAAGTTACTACTTTCAGGACCAATATAAAAAAAGTTGTGATTTAAATGGTTTTCCTTAGGTCCACTTATGTAGTGAGAAATATGATTCACTTCTGTTTACCCACATATTCTTATTGGAAGCCACAAGCACTGATTTTGCCTATTTCATTGGCCATAAATAACGTGAATTGATTCTGGACCACCAACCTGAGGCACCCCTGCAAGTGCTCCAAGGCACCCCAGGGAGCCTAGGTGCACAGTTTGGGAACCACTGCACCAAGAATACCTGTAAAACCCCAAGGAAAACAGCTGACACAGATTAAAAATTGTATGCTAACATTGGGCTGTATGGGAAGATGGGCCTTTTTGAATTATAGCATACTCGTGAACAAGCTTCCAGCAAACAGACATTCTATATAAATTGTGACCATTTCCAAACACCGAATACAAAACAGAGTTGATGCTATTGGGTTTGTTCCACTTGTCCACTGCCCTTTCTATGAAGCAATATTTTCTCAAATGTTCCCCGAATCGCCCGCCCTCAGGATCGAAATATGTCCTCATGTTCTAATACTTTTCTTCATTTGAAGACTGTTTCCCTCCTGGACCTTGTTAAAAGCCTTGATATATTTGCTTTTCTATTCATAAATTCCTATTATGTACCCCCTTTGTGTTATTGAATTCTTTCAAGGTTAGCGTTGTGATGTAGGCCATGCACCATTTTAGTTGTCCTTCTTTGTACCATACCTAATGTATTTATATCTCTCTTGAGATTAGGCCTCAATGAAGTACCATTCCCTACACTGGGAGGAAGAGCCTTTTCTACCCAGCAGAAAGAAGATTTCTGCAACACGCTGATTTGTGTTTACAGTATATACAGGGCGCTAATTTTATGAAATTATTTTCCTAGGCGACCCGGACGCGCACACAAGCCTGACATTAATAGACTGTTGCTTTGAACCATTTGTTTGTTTCTGAATACACCGATTTTATTTAATGACTTAGAGTATTGGTTTTTCTTTTTTTTTTTCATTCTCCCCACTGTACATTACAGTTGTAACGGTCCCTTCACCAGAGCTTGCATTGTACTGTACAGATGGAGCCGCAGCAGGGTTTTCCACACCTTGAAAAAGAGCTTATTCACAAGCCCAAAACGCGTTGGAAGAGAAGAGAGGACAACCTGGGAACCTGTTGGCAATTTGGACTATATATCATCTTGTGTCCTATTTGGGGAGCCCTTCCATCTGGAAAGGAAAGTACCCTAATCCGCCATAGGAACCTTTTTATCCATTTTTTGGATTTTGATTTTATTTGGATTTTATTGTTGCTGTTCATCATCTGTGGAAATAAAATGTTTTTGTATGGTGAGCTGGATTCGACTGTCTGATGCATTGGAGAAGGTCTGGGTGAAAATAAACCTTTTGGCGCACATAGGGCATTGACCCTTGGTGAGTTATCATTCTTATGGTTTGAGAAGATTTGGTCAGCTGTACAGCTCCATCTGTCCATCATTACGTAGAAGATTGAAAGATACCTTTATGTGTACATAGGGCACTAGTTGAAAATCAGTCAACTGTGTCCCATCTTATACTACTAGACGGAAGAGCTACCGTTATCAAGAAGTTGGTGTACCAATAACAATTGGTTATTATTAAATGGGAACATGCCTGTGATCATCCTTATTGTATTATATTGTATATCGTGCCTAAATGCGCCTCAATGCGTCTGAGCGTGCTACACCAGTGGCGCGACAAAACCATTGTCTAGCCATGCTGTCAGGATGAATAAGCGTGGCCCCATCTGTAGGGGGAACAGTGAAAGTGATGCTTTTTGTATCCACAATGAGCAATTTTAGATGGATCCATTACGGGACACAGGGCCTTATTCTAGTTCACTCTTAGAGGCAAATTCCTTCTCAAATGGATAAAACCATGTGCACTGCAGGTGGGGCAGGTGTAACTTGTGCAGAGAGAGTTAGATTTGAGTGGGGGTTTACTTCAAAGTGAGATCTATATTGCAGTGTAGAAATAAAGTATTTTTCCCTGCACAGAAACAAAATAACTCACCCAAATCTAATTCTATCTGCACCTTTTACATGTGCCCCCCTGCAGTGCACATGGTTTTGTCCATCTGAGAAGGAATTTGCCTCTAAGAGTGAACTAGAATAAGGCCCACATACTCTTGTTCAATTCCAAGTGCTGCATTCGGTGGAAAAAGATGCCTGTTTCAGTTCACATGCAAGTCTTGTTATAGTATATATGTGACGCGCACTTTATTATTTTAGATCAGTGTGAACCTTCTTATGTCGCCAAAGATTTGAGCTGTCAGAAAAGCAGCGACCGCACTGGGAACACACATATGGCCTCTCCCCGGTGTGGGTGCGCTGATGCGTGACAAGGCTGGATTTCTGGACAAAGCATTTGCCGCATTCCGAGCACTTAAATGGTTTCTCGCCAGAATGTATCCGTTGATGCACAATGAGATCAGCTCTGTTGGTAAAACATCTCCGACACTCCGGGCATGGAAATGGCCTCTCCACGACGTAAGTGCATTGATGCTTCATAAGATCGGCTTTCTGAGTAAAACATTTTCTGCAATCTTGGCACCTATACGGCTTCTTACCAGAGTGAATCTTGTGGTGCGTAGTAAGGGCAGACCTTCTGGTAAAACATTTTCCACACTCCTGGCATGAAAATGGCTTCTCCCCGGTGTGAGACCACTTGTGTGTCAGGAGATGTGACCTCTGATGATAGGATTTCCCACAGTAAGAACAGGAATACAATCTGTCCTTGGTGTGACATTTCTGGTGGGCGGTAAGAGTCAATTTGGAGCTGAAATGCACCCCACAGACCGAGCACCTATACAGATTACTGGCGCTATGCGTCTGCTGATGGGTGATGAGGGCTGAATGATTAGGGAAACATTGCTGGCACTCCGAGCACTGATGCGTCATCTCAGGATAGTGTGAGGAGGCGTGCGGACCTGTTGGGGACAAAAGTACTGAGATAAACCCTCTGTACATCAGCGGATGGGACGCATCATCATGTGTGATATATTATACTGTACATACTTACACACCTGTACAACCTCAGAAAAGAGGGGGATAGGACAATACTATGAATGTAAATAATTCTGGGACACAACTGATGTTAGACAGATTTCCATATTTAGAGTACGCACACGTTTCTGTCATACTTAATTTGTACCAATACCCTTTTTTATATAAATTTGATATCAAACAATAATTGTTTTGGTAGTACTGATTAACAATGTATAAACATGTACACTGTGCATTATTATTTAAATATATATGCATTTTGTCGCGGCCGACGGACGGCGGTGGCGCTTACCGGTCCGGGGGCAGGGTCTCCGCTCCCTCCGCACTGGTACCGGCCAGGGGAGTGCTGCTGCTCCGTCCGTCCACGTCCATCCCCTCCTGCCCCGCGGCTACCAGTGTGTGTTCCTGGCCGCCATACAGGAGTAGGTCCTGTCCCCCACTGGGCGCCACCATCTTGTTGTGGCTACAACAACTGCTCCTCCAATCAGGAGCAAGGCCAGGGGATAAAGCCCCTCACCTGGGAACTGGCTAGCGCCAGTGCTTCGTTACCAGTTCCCTAGGCAGTATTCTGTGACCTGAGCTCCAGAACTTCCAGAGCAACCTCTGCCACTCTGTGTTTTCCATGCTTTAGACTTCTGATCCATGTGACCACTTGCACCTGTACTTCTGCTTCAGTTACCAGCACTTGTGACCACCTGCGTGCTTCAGTTACCAGCACCTGTGACCACCTGCACCTGCGTGCTTCAGTTACCAGCACCTGTGACCACCTGCACCTGCGTGCTTCAGTTACCAGCACCTGTGACCACTTGCACCTGCGTGCTTCAGTTACCAGCACCTGTGACCACCTGCACATGCGTGCTTCAGTTACCAGCACCTGTGACCACCTGCACATGCGTGCTTCAGTTACCAGCACCTGTGACCACTTGTACCTGCGTGCTTCTGCTACCGGCATCTGTGCTCCTGCTGCATCCACTCCGTGCTTCCGGCACCTGTGCTCCTGCTGCATCCACTCCGTGCTTCCGGCACCTGTGCTCCTGCCGCATTTACTTCGTGCTTCCGGCACCTGTGCTCCTGCTGAATCTACTCAGTGCTTCCGGCACCTGTGCTCCTGCTGAATCTACTCAATGCTTTCGGCACCTGTGCTCCTGCTACATCCACTCCGTGCTTCCGGAACCTGTACTCCTGCTGCATTCCCTCCGTGCTTCCGGCACCTGTGCTCTTGCTGCATCCACTCCTTGCTTCCAGCACCTGTACCCCTGGCAGCATCTACTCCGTGCTTCCAGCACCTGGTCTTCCATTGTTCCTGCTAAACTCGTTTTACGCTTTCAAGTGCTCCACCACTGGGTGATCCGTCTTCTTGAACTGCCCTCGGCCTAACCTTCTCACTCCCTCTGCCTGAGCTGTCTATGCGAAGGACTTCCATTCGGTCTGTCTCCTTCAATCCTCCAGCTAACCCACTATCTCCGGATCCGCAAACGGACTCACAAAACCTGCAAGGCCTGACACATTTATGCTGTGGCATGTTCTGATTTTTTTTCAGGACATTATTGTGTAAGTAGATATTTCCGAATATAGGTAAAGCGCTATTTCATGGCAAAGAATACAGATGTATAAACGTTTTACAAGTATTCATACGCATCTATAAAAGCATCGGCCATAGGGTCTTATCGCAGGGCTGCTTTTTTTTTTAGCAAATGGACAAAACCATGCTGCACTGCAGGTGGGGCAGATGTAACATGTGCAGAGAGTGTTAGATTTGGGGATAGTTCCTTTGTTTCTGTGTAGCGTAAATACTGGCTGCTTTATTGTTACACTGCCATTTAGAGTTCAAATTGTGTAACTAATTATTATTTCTAAAAATAGGCGATATTTTAGCAAAAATAATTAGAACCATCTTGTTTGATCTCAAAACACGGTAAAAAAATCTGCTGTATTTACTAACATTCAAGTTATGGCCCGTGGGTTTACTTAGAACCTACTACACTATGGCATATCTTAGGTTTTCTGAGTCATTTAATAGATCAAGCTGTTAGAACGTAAGCAAGTGACCACTGTGAAGAGTACTCAGTGTGACAGACTATTCAAGGGCTGCTACAAATTTTGCCGGTGTCCTTCTGATGTGTATATATATTGTATATTATATGATATTGTATCTGATATCAAAACATGGTAAAAAGTCAGCTGCATTTAGTTTTTCCTGGGATAAATATGAAGATGTAATTAAATACATAGTTACATAGTAGTTGAGGCTGAATAAAGACTTGCGTCCATCTAGTTCAACCTATGTTTATAGTAGCTTATCCCTTGTTGTATGGTATGTTCTGATATTTTAAAGACAGATTGTTACTTATTCGTACCCATGGATGTTTTTAACCAATAAATGTTTATCCAACCTTATTTTAAAACGTATTTATAGTGTCTGCCGACACCACTTCTTCAGGAAGAGAGTTCCAAAGTTTGACTGCTCTGACTGTAAAGAAATGTTTTCTTCTAGATGAACAAAATCCATGCCCTCGCATCCTAGATTCCTTTCTAGTAGAAAAAAGGGTGTTTGACAGTTCCTTATATTGGCCCCTGATATATTTGTACATGTTGAGCATTTCCCCCCTTAAATGTCTCTTCTCTAGTGTAAATAGTCCCAGTTTGCTTAATCTCTCCTCGTAGCTTAAAGTCTCCATTCCCCTAATAAGCTTTGTTGCTCTTCTTTGGATTTTTTCTAATTCTATGATGTCCTTTTTATAGTGTGGGGCCCAGAATTGTACTCCGTATTCGAGGTGCGGTCTAACCAATGATTTGTACAGAGGCATAATTACTTTTGAATTCCTAGTTTCCATGCCCCTTTTAATACATGCTAGAGTTTTATTGGCCTTTTTAGTTGCTATATTACACCCTAGTTTGTTGTCTATTTGGACTCCTAGATCCTTTTTGAGTACTGAATTACCCAACTCATCCCCGCTTAGGTTATAACTAGCACACTGGTTATGTCTCCCAAGGTGCATGACCTTGCATTTGTCCACATTGAACCTCATCTTCCACTTTTTTGCCCACTCATCTAGATTGTCATAGAAACCAAGTAGATTAGTTTGGCATGAACGATTTTTCACGAACCCATGCTGGTTATAACTGAGTAAACTATAAAGGTCTAAATATTCCTGGATCCCATCTCTTAAAAATCCTTCAAATAGTTTAACATCAATAGTGGGTAAACTAACGGGTCTGTAATTAGCGTTAGTTTTTGAATAATGGCACTATGTACCTCTGCTATTCTCCAGTCTTTTGGCACCTTTCCTGATGATAGTGAATTATTGAAGATATAATGTAGAGGGGAAGCTAATTCCTCCCTTAATTCCATTAGTACCCTAGGATGAATCCCATCTGGCCCAGGTGATTTATTTGTTTTGATTTTGCTGAGCCTCAATATATTATTTCCTCGGTAGAGAAATCAATATTGAGGTCCGGCTTGTTCATCCCATTTGTGGTATGTGTGCATTCCACAGTCTGCTCTCCTTTAGTAAACACTGATGAGAAGAACTCATTTAACAGTTCTGCTTTTCCCTTATCCTCCGTAAAACTTTTTCCATTGATATCGGTTAGTGGGCCTATGTTGTCCTTAATTATACGTTTACTATTTATGTATTTGAAAAACTTCTTAGGGTTAGTTTTGCTTTCAGTGACTATAATCACTCTTCATAATCCCTTTTAGCTACTTTGATTGCCCCTTTGCAAATTTTGTTTGATTCTTTGTAATTGGTGAACGCCTCCTCATTTAAGTTATTTTTATAGAATTTAAATGTTCTTGTTTTATTGTTGATTGCTGACCTAACTTTTTTGTTCAACCATGGTGGCTATATTTTTTTCAGACCTAAAATGTATACATAAGGCTGTTTTATCATATCAGTCACATGAAGATACCACTGAAGATGTCTGAACACAAACAGATTAATATTATTTGCATTTTTTTGTCATTTGCGCCCTGCAGAAGTAATATATATATATATATATATATATATATATATATATATAGATAGATAGATAGATAGATAGATAGATAGATAGATAGATAGATAGATAGATAGATAGATAGATAGATAGATAGATAGATAGATAGAGAGAGAGAGAGAAATATATATCTATATCTATATATATATATATATCTACTATATGAGCATTATTGTTTGAGGAACCTGTTGATATATTATAGGAATCTGTCTGAATCCTTTCAGGACATTCCCCCCCTTTTTTTCAGAAAAAGGGTCCTATATGAAAAATGATTACGTTTTAGATGCAGTCATGCATCAAGATTAAGATCTCCAAAGGATCTATTCTCATACCTTTTCACACTGGGTCAAAAAAAAGTTCTTTGACATCTGGAGTAAAACACCCTTATTCAAGGTTGAGTTACCTACGGAAAGTTACCCCTGAGGAAGTCATTTTTAACGACGAAACGCGTTGGTTTTTCCTTACACTTGACTGAAATTGAATCAATGACTCCGCACAGATGAAAAGTGTTTTATTGTCATTTAAAAATTTGTATTAAAACTGTTGAACAGTAATTTGATTGTTACTTTTTGATATTTGGTGGTGGATACTTCCTATTAGGGGCGCACTTTGTTTCTCGCTATCTATTCCTTCCCCATCTCCCCCACTAACAGGGGGGACTAACTTAGTTGCTGCCCACCCACAACTTACAGCGCATTGAAAGTGTATCCATTTTTGTTTTTATATATATATATATATATATATATATATATATATATATATATATATATATATATATATATATATATATATATATATATATATATATATATATATATATATATATATATATATATATATATATATATATAAATTACGCAATGAGTCGAGGACTCTGCTGTGAAAAGGAGTCAGGAGAAACCTTTGGTACAGCCCAGTCTAGAACACAGTCCTTTAAGTAATGGACCCTATGGCATAAATTTCCGAAGATGGTAGATTCTGATTGTTTGCTCATAGCAACATCTTGAATAGAACAGACAGGTTGCTATGGGCAACATCACATTTTCAAGAGAACTCCCATCTTAGTAACTTTAACCCTATGTAAATTTGAGCATCCGGTTCTGATCTGACGGCTCCTAGCCCCCACCTTACGCATCCATGCAAATTAGTTCCCCATTCTAGGTACCAATTGTTAGGTCGACCACTATTGGTCGACAGTCAAAAAGTTGACACATGAAAAAGGGTGACATGCATTAGAATGATATTGTCCACATAAGCAAAATGTGGACTTTGAAAAGGTAAACGTGAAAAAGGTCAAAATTGTTTTTTTTTTGTTATTTTTCAACGCGGGTGTCTACGTCGACATGGACAGCATATAAACGTAATGTGTCTGCTCGCCACCCTTAGTGCACGGTGCATCGCTGCGCTTGGCCTATAATTATATTCTACCTCAATGTCCACCAGGATGGTAAAATATTAACAAGTCCTTTTAAAAAAACAAAAACAAAAGCTTATCTCATTTTTACTTTTTGTTTGTGTCGATCTTCTGACCATGTCAACCTTTTCTTGTGTTGACATTTGACTGTAGACCAACAGTGGTCGACCCTAGTTACACACATTCCCCTACACCTAAATAAGGTTCCGAAAGTGAAGATGATTTAGCGAAAGTAGATGAACACACAATTCCTTAGTAGTGGATCCTTGGACCAGGGGACATTTCCATAACCTCTGAGAAAACGCCTTATTTCCTGCCCAGATGCATCAAAAGGAGCATATTGCCCTAAATGAAGGTGTAGGGTACTAATGTACACTGAACACACACATGCACATTTTGAAAAACAGTATGAAATCTCATGGCTACTTCCAGGGATGACCATGACACCGATCAGCAAGAGGACATGACTTTACCATCTCCTGTGACATGGTAGGAATTAGTCCGCATCCTAGACCACCGATGTGCGCACACCTTGTACCTTCCATTTGTTCATTTCTAGGTAATCACTACCTATTCATGTGATGGTATCACTGTATCCACTATGTGCATAGTTCGATGGATCCATAACTGGACACAGCGCCCACTACAGGACGGAGGACCACACAACGTATCCCTGCTCCTTATCATGTATTTTTGGCAGGAAGAGATGTTCGTTTATTCACCTAGACGAGTGTGAAACTCTCTGATGTCTACCGAGATTTGAGCTTTCAGAAAAGCACTGACCACACTGGGCACACATGTACGGCCTCTCCCTGGTGTGAGTGCGATGATGCTTGACAAGGTGGCATCTCTGGACAAAGCACTTGCCGCATTCCTTGCATGAAAATGGCTTCTCCCCGGTGTGAGTGCGCTGATGCTTAACCAGGCTGCATTTCTGGACAAAGCTCTTGCTGCACTCCGTGCACTGAAACGGCTTCTCCCCGGTGTGAATGCGCCGATGCATGACGAGAGTAGATCTGGCTGTAAAACATCTTCCGCACTCCGGGCATGAAAATGGCCTCTCCCCAATTACAGTCCTCCTATGTGTCCTCTGAGGAAAGGATTTCCCACTGTCACAAGGAAATAGTCTGTCCCCGGTATGACATCGCTGGTGGGCGTTAAGAGCCAACGCAGAGCTGAATCGCACCCCGCAGACTGAGCACCTATACAGATTACTGGCACTATGTGTTTGCTGATGGGTGACGAGGGCTGAATAACTAGGGAAACATTGCAGACACTCCGAGCACTGATGCGTCATCTCAGGATAGTGTGAGGAGGCGTGCGGACCTGTTGGGGACAAAAGTACTGAGATAAACCCTCTGTACATCAGCGGATGGGTCGCGTCATCATGTGTGAGACATTCTGTGCAGTTATACATATGTACCATATAGAAATCTGATTTTATTGAATGTATTCAGTAACATTTACCATTGGTACTCATAAGTTAGCCCGGTCATTCCCACATAACCTTGGAGTTTGTATAGAACCGTCTAGTTTACGTTGTATAAAGAACATAACAACTGGACTGTTGTACGGACATGATCACTCCACACACAACGGCACAATTGAAAGCAGCTATTTTTCTTTTTACACTATTACAACTTGGCTGAATCGGTCTCCTCCCCTCTCTGGCATAAGGACAACACTCCAAGAAGAATGGAACGGGGCAGAGGTATACAGTATATAGTTATTCAGAGAAATAATATATCTATAGAGTATTGAATCTGGCATAATCCAATTATGAGCCAAAGTTATTGGCAAACACACAGGTATTCGATGAAGCAGGTCTTTTTGCAAATAATCAGAGTGAGACTGACCAAGCGTTGGTGGAGGAGGTGAAGCAGTCACTGTATAGCAACTTTAACTAGACCTTCTGGGATCCAGGGAGATGTTTGGAGACCCGGGACCTTCACCCAACCTTGCCGGTTGACCATTAAGCCTTGATTATAAAGCCCTAGATGGTGCTAAGTTTGATTTAATAGCCTATATGGTTTTACACTATATGGGACTACCTTGTATCTCTTTGCGGTATACTGGAGAATTTGATGGCCAAATAGAGATGAGGAAGGATTTCTGAGGAACCCTAAAAACTTGCGCTGTTTCTCTGTTCTGAGTAGAGGCCTAAAAAAGGTTATGGATCACCTAAACTTCTGCACTATAACTCTGATGAATATAATGAATTGGATTTGCATGATGAGAAGTGATCTCCTTATGTTTTGTAGGTGCTCAAGTTTTTGAATGATCGGAGCAAAAACACTTCAACAAAATTTTGGAACAATTTGTTCATTCCTGTAGAAATGTGATTTCTATCCTGGTTGTGAGCGATCGTTCCTCTTTTCTCTTTTTAGGATTGCAATTATAAGTAGGTGGAGGCCACTTTTCAGAATTTAGATGCACCCTCCTTGAATCAGGGGGCTCTCAACTAAACTAAACTTATTTATATATATTCGGTTACATCTTTTATACTGGAAACGTAGAATCATAAAATAACGTATAGTGAAATACTGTTAAGCACAACATATGCCAGAATGGGTCCCTGAGGCAATGTGCAGTTGCGCTCAGGAGCTGGAGATGCCAGCAGCAGTCAGATACCGTAACGGCTACAGGTAGAGCCTCGCTTATTCACCCTGACAGCGTAGATATCGTGTAGATGTGGGTTTGGTCTCGCCACAGTTGAAACACACTCAGACACATTGAGTTGGGCACGACAACATACACAGCATGCAATACACATCTCCACCACTGGGTGGAAAATGCTCCACTAATCCAGCAGCGGATGGATATACAGTAAGTCAATCTTCTCCCTTAATGTGACTTACAGTATAGGGTGTTTTACATTTATGCAACAATTAACAGGTGTGCTATAACTCATAGACAATGTCTAGATCGACAGTCAATAGGTCAACCCAAAAAGTTAAATTCAAGCAGAAGGTCAACACAGAAAACCCCACATGAAAATGTTGACTATTTTTGGTGTCAATGTTGACACCTGAGCATGTGGGGAGCCAATCATGTGTGTGATTGCTTGTGCAGACCTTTTCACCATGTGGACTCAGGCACGGTCTGTCAGTCATCAGTATAAAGCCAGATTAAAGGGTATACTGTACCCCGGCACCCCCTGGCCAGAGTGAACTGGCATCAATAGCTTTCCCTCTTGTGCAGCAGCAGAATCAGGCAGCCAGCACGTAAGCAGGGCAGTATGCAATGCAGGCAAACACACATCCGGTTTCATGAGCTACTGATGGAGCTTTCCAACCAGAGGAGAGATAGGAGGGTGGAGAGGCTGTAAGTGGCACAGGGATCACCGTTTCTCCCCCTCCCAGCCAGTCTGAGTATAGTCACAGTATTAGTTTAAATCTAATACACGCCATTGGTTTAAGTATTTTGTACACAATCCATTCATCCCAACATGTCCGATTCCAGCAGGGACAAAATGCACTTCCCTCCAAGGCTAGGGTCACACATAGCAGGTAAGCGGGACCTGCTGGGCAGGCAAGAGCGTTTTGGGATTGCACACTAACCTGTCCACATGATGCTGATGCGGAGGATCCAGCCAGTGCCACAACCAGATTTGGAATAGAACACAGTGCGACAGTCGCACTATGTGAACACATACATTTAAAATGTATGTGTTCTACTTGAAATCCGGTTGTCTTGTCTCCCTGGTCTGATCTGGTGGTTGCGGCACTGCTGCATATGTGCGGACAGCGCTATAGGAGACCATGTGCTCACCGGGCCCCGCTAAACCGCTATGTGTTTGAGCTGTGTTTAAACACCTTTGTTATCAATTAAATAGTTCAACACAGGTGACGCCAACTTTATATTAAGTGTGAAAACCAAGTAAAGAACATTTATCCCTCCTGGAATGGGTCATGTTGGGAGATATGCACTATTTAAAATAAACCCCCACCATCTTCCACTGGGGCCGCCATGTCTTGCCCACAAGACTTAATCTGGATATCCCAATTTAATATAAATCTAATCAGTCATGTAATAAGCATCAGTGGCCTAGACAGGTCCATATGTGTTCTGATAACATTGCCACAAATACCCCATAATACAAAATAAGTGACCTTTAACTTGGAATATCTAATAAAAAGCAAGTTTATTAGGGATCATTTTCAAAGTCACAATCTTTGTGTTTGAGAAGGTTTCTGTGCCGGAGAGAAAGCTCATGAGCGGAATTAGAACACTACGCAGTCTTCACTTGGTCATAGCGCAGCACACATGGTGATTGTGCGATTACCCGGCTACTTTTGCGCCATGCCTGGGATGATCTGGTTGGGCCATGGATTTGTGGGCAAAACTGCTAAATAATCTGATGGGAAGTGTCTATATAATAAGGGGATTACATAATCACGGACCTACTTTTAATATCACGCTAAAACAATTTTGTATACAATTGTATAATATGGAGTAAAATACATTTAGTTATATAAAGTTAAGAGTGTAAATTGAACGCTTTACAATTGAGAACTAAGAGAGATAAAACAGGACAGAGCAATAACAGACACAAAGCAGGTATGAGGGCCGTTCTCGTGGACTTATAGTCTAGTCTCTGCATTACACAAGGGTGTGTTCTCTTTTTGCTCGCTGCATGAGATTTTTGTCCTATCTGCCATGTAGCACAGAAGATTGGGCGAGAGGTGGAGTAGTAGAATAACACAAGGTGTATATAAATGGGGCGGACGACTCTACAGTGGTAGCAGGTGGGAGGCAGTGTGACGGTTTCACGCTCACCAGCCTGTGCATGGTCCGATGGATCCGTAAGTGGACACGACCCCTCTTACACGCCCAGTTTTAGTGACCGGAGCTCAGTCACAACCTGAATTCAGCTGCCATTGACCATATACATTTTTGTGGTTTGTAAACCAGCTTTACTATATATACAGTATGCAGCTAGAACACAAAAGATTTCCCTCTAATATGAATCCTCTGATGGCGAACAAGATCTGATCTCTGGTAAAAGCAGCGGCCGCACAGAGAACAAGGGAACGGCCTCTCCCCGGTGTGAGTGCGCTGATGGATCACCAAGTTCGATCTCCAGACAAAGAGTTTGCCACACTCTGTGCAGCTGAACGGCTTCTCGCCAGAGTGAATCCGCTGGTGCATAGTAAGGCCATACCGCCTGGTAAAGGATCTCCCGCACTCCAGGCATGAAAATCGCCCCTCCCCGCTCCTTTTATGCGACAGGAGACTTGACCGCTGATGAAAGGATTTCAAAACCAGTCTGTCCTTGTTGTGGCATCGCAGGTGGGCGGTAAGAGACAATTTGGAGCTGAATGGCACCCCGCAGACTGAGCACCTATACAGATTACTGGCGCTATGCGTCTGCTGATGGGTGACGAGGGCTGAATCATTAGGGAAACATTGCTGACACTCCGAGCACTGATGCGTCATCTCAGGATAGTGTGAGGAGGCGTGCGGACCTGTTGGGGACAAAAGTACTGAGATAAACCCTCTGTACATCAGTGGATGGGTCGTGGTGTCATCATGTGTGATATATTATACATGCTTACACATATGTACAACTCAGACATCCTAGCCACACTGGCACAATGGAAGCAGCCATCTCCCATTATACACTACTAGAGGCTTCTCCCAAGTGTTTCACCATTGTTACTCCAATAAGTGGTGGAAACACCAAGAAGGGAATGGGAAGGAATGTCCATGTTACATTGTTATATGCGACCCCAGTCTGTCCTGGGGATATCTCCCATCATACGCCCACCTCTATCTTAGACTACGGTGTCTCAGGTCACTATGTACCAGGCGGTGGTGTGGAGAAACCACTTGTTCCCCAGCCCTATCCTTTGTTTTACTTGACCCAGCAATGTGATATCTTATAGCATTTGGTCAGTGACTCGCCGTGATGGAAGCGGTATAGCTATACAGGTATAACTCTAGGTTATGGTGGCCTATGTTTTGCTTAGAGACCTGGGAGGAGATGGTAGGCTTCATAGCCACCAAACTATGACTCCAGGCTACACAGATTACCCTGGAAAATTGGAGAAACATAGTCTACAAAATGCCTGGTCAAAGATGGAAGAGGAAATGTACGAGGTGTGAGCAATAAGTCATCATATACAGAAAAAAAAAAATAATTTTACAAAATGATTATTACATTATTTCATAGCATTAACCAGAGTATAAATGCGCTCACACCACTTGGTGAAGCAGTTATGTCTTCTACATGTTGGATGAAGGTCTCCACTGCAACTTCTGGTGACTCAAAAACAAATCCCGCACATCTTGAGATTCATTTGTTGGAACACAAATGAGTCACAGGAGGCCAGGTATGGACTGTACCGCAGATAACCAATTCATGGTTGCGTTCATGGGCCATAAATTCTACCACCTTCCTGGACTTGTGGTCAAGAAATCTTGGAAGGTGCCTGGAAATTGCATCAGTCATTGTTTGTCAATTGATTGGTTGTAGAACTGGTCCCCAGCGATGGTGCACTGCTGCATAAGGAGCTGCATGACCAGTCTTGGCCACAAAATTAGCCACCATTTGCTTGGTCACGCGGCACTCACATTGGAACATCTGTGGTGGCACACCTCCAACTGGGCTGCCTATTTGGTCTTGGGGTTGAAGCTGTAGATCCAGGATTCATAACCGCTGATAATCCCCCAGAATTTGAGAAACAGCTATCAAACCTGGCCAACATGTTGTAGCACCCAGTGTGCAAACACCTTGCTCAGGCCAAGCTTTTTCTGAAGTATCAAGCAGATGGAACCCAATGAGATGAGAACATCCTCCTTTAACTGGGCATGGTCAACCTGATGTGTAACTCAACTAAGGCCCACAAGACACCAATGCTGTCCTAGGTGATGGAGGACACAGGTCATTTACAGGGCTCCTAGGCTTTCACGGACAGTCTCTTGTGCTGAAATTCTGCAAATTACTCAAATATAGTGGTTTATACCAACATCTTTAAGTAGTCTGCCCAGTGGCACCAAGCAATGGTAGTGTCAGCAGTGCTGACACGTGTGGTTCTGCGGCTCCACCGCAGCAGGGTTCCCCGGCACCCTGAGGAGGGCGTTCCGGGTACTCTGGTCAGCAGCGCTGACCTGTTTGCTGCGGCACTGCCGGGTCCCGCAGCGTCACTTCCGCCTGGCCGGGACACAGTACTCCTGCCCGGCCAGGGGGCGCCAATGCGGGAACATGAAGGATGGGACACTGGGTGGCACGCGCCTGGCCAGCGGAATGTGATTCTAATCACAGTGGGCTGGACACACAGCGGGGGCTGATTGGCTGGGCTATCCCTCTTAAGGGATCTGGCCGAGCTCAGCCCCACCGGTGATATTGTTCAGAGCAGAGGCTCTGCTGTCCAGTCCAGTCTGGCCTTGGTCCTGTCAGTCCTGATCTTGTCAGAGTCTCGTCCAGTTACAGTCTGGGTCCAGTCATTGTCCAGTTGCTGTCCTGGTCCAGTCACAGTCCTGCCGTAGTCCAGTCTCTATCCTGTCCTGGTTCCGTCCTGATTTGGTCCTGTCTAGGTCCGGTTGTGGTCCAGTCATTATCCAGCTGCCATCTGGCTGCTGTCAGCGTCCAGTCCTGTCCTGGTCCGGTTTCAGTCTAGTCTTGTCACGGTCCTGTCCTGGTCCAGTCTTAATCCGGTTCCGTCTTGGTCAGCGTATCTCCATCCAGTCCTGCCAAGTCACTCCTGGCGTGCATGTTACCATCTGGTGCTGCCGGAGGCTTCGGTCACGTAAGTGCTCCAGTGGAGCCTGTTTCCTTATCTCTTTATTTCTGCTGGCAAGCTGCCCTTTACCTGAGTTATTACTATTGTTGTCCTAGTCCAGCTCTCCGTGATTCGGGGAGGCCCACAGCTGTGGGTTCACGCCTGTTTTGGGGTACCGTTACTTTGAGTGTACTGTTTTATGTTGGCGTGTATTTTGTTTGGTGGCACCCCGTTATTAGTCGGTCCGGTGCCTGTGACTTGGTCACACTCCCCATCCTTGGCTTGGTGCAGTTAGCCAGCGAGTCCTGTCCAGTTAGCACCTGTAGTTAGATCCTCCTCTTAGTCCTATCTCTGGCAGTCGCCGTAGACCTGTAACACCTTGAAACCTGGATGCATCGGGGTCGGAGCTGGCTTAACTCGCTCCTTCGAACGCGGCGACTACAGGAGAAGCCTATCATTCCGCACACTACGGTCACCTGCCTGAGAAGGCCAATAGAGTTAGAGTAGGGTGCGCCGTGACCGTCCTAAACAGCGGTCATGGCTGAGGGCTCAGCCCACCACCATCGTCCCCACGTGCCCGTCACGTTGCTCCAATGGTGGATTCACACCCAGATCCGTGACCGGTAGATTATGTTCTGTGGATCACATTGGTGGTAAATGTCAGAAACAGGTAATATTCTCCAGTCCTCTAGTTCTGGGGGCCCTTGGCCGCTGCCAGCACACAGTACTGTTACTAGGAGACTGGTATAACACTGACTGCTAACAGACTGCAGGACGACATCCGTGGCACAGCACCATGATCCGTGTGTTCTTCCCAGAAGCAATGCCGCACCCAGCGGGTGCTTGTACTGCAGCGCATTGTTCTGTAGAGCAGGATTACTAGCGCTTATGAAGGAGCAGATATTGTAGTGAGGAGTTGGGTGGGGCGAAGATATCCTCACTGCCTATGGCTTAGGATCACCAATGTGTCCAGCTTGCTGAGCAGAGCAACCATGAGACTTCTATCTGTGGGGCAGAGCGCACAGCTATAATCACACCACACATTCGCACACTGCGCTACAGCTCAAATAAATTAGTCTAATTCTACACCATTTTTTTTAACTCACTATAGCAGCGGTTCTCAAACTGTGGGTCCTGACCCCCAAGTGGGTCCCGACCTTCTCAGTATGGGGTTGCAACTATTCAAAAATCAGTTGAATTGTTTATTTTAGACTCTTCCCATCATGTTATGCCTCCACAATGCTGCCATGCAGGTGCTCTCTGATGACTACACATGTTATGTGATCTTCTGCAGTAACTTTCTGGAGTGCCGTAATTATTTTTATTGTCTGATGGGGTCCCAGACCAAAATAGTTTGAGGACCCCTGCACTATAGCGATCAGTCAAAAAATAAAAAAGCAGGACAATGACTGGACTTTTTTATAAACATAAACAAAATATATAAAAAAAGGATTGAGAACATTAAGATTAAGTTTCTGCAGCATTCAGAATGCTGGTATTTTGGGTAATTTGGGTATAATTGCAAATATGTCTATCAGCAATTATAATATTAGTCTGTACACAGATTGGACTTTATTTTACTTCCTGAAGTGTTTGTAAGAAAAATGAAAAACTTATACAGGACTTACTCAAGATGTAAACTAAAGGAAAAACCTTTAACTCCTCTCAGAATCAATGGCACTACCAGCAAATCCAACCTGCTGTCACCCTCATGCAAACTCATCTGCGTAAACATGTGATTTCATGACCAAAGTGTAACTTTTATTATCCCCATCCAAGGATACTAAAAGAGCTTAAAAAGGAGGTGCTGGTAACACCATTAACATAATTATTAACCAGTACAAGTGTAGTTCCAGAAGACTGGACAATAGTGCAAGTAGTCCCACTAAACAAAAGTGGAAGCAAAGTAGAGGCAAGCAACTATCAACCGGACAGCCTTACATCTGCAGCAGGTAAACTGATGGAAACACTGTTCAATAAATAATTGTGGAATCACTCAAAACCAGCAATTAACAGGATTACAAACAGCAAGGATTTTTAATAGAGGGGAGATTCCTGACAAACAAATCTTATTGACTAACTGGGTGGCTGAATAGATTAAAGGGGGCCATGGTCATTGCATATCTATATTTTGGTAATGCTTTTTTTAATATATATTTTTATTGAGGCATCATATATCAACAGAACATTAGTGCTTAAGTAACATTGTTGTCCCAGACAAATATCAGTTGTTTTCAGTTTACAATAAACATAACAGTGACATTTTGATAACTAGTGTATGGTGTATGGTATCCGGATTGCTGACATGGTCTAGGTAAGTGATGGAGAACCTTTTGCACCCTAGCAGTTATTGATCTAAACATCCCAGAATTCATGACAAAATGTTGTTGCGCAGCCGCATCGCAAGTACAGATGTAGCACTCGTTGCCTTTGCAGAGGCTGGCGGTGACCCCAGGGGATGCGCGCGCACGAGACACACGTGCATCCCTTTCAACCGGAGCTCCCCCCGGGTCCCCGCCACCTTCCCCCACTTAACCCTGTCCATCTCCCTGGAACAGAGACGGGCAGGGTTCCCGTCCCCCACCGATGGGAAACTGGGACAAGTGTCTCAGTCAGATGTAGCATCTGCTCACCAGTTGGGGTGGTCTGGCGAGCCCCAGCGCTGGATGAGCGGCGCTACATCCTTAAGTAAATCTAAGCCCAGAGGATGGGTAAAACCATATAAAATACAGTATTATTAAAGAATACCATAAATCAGTCACTCGAAAAATACAACCTTGAGATGTCCAGATTAAATTGATACAGCGTTTTAATATCTAGTCAATTTTCATCATGAAGACACCGACTAATCCCGTTTATCTATTTTCGTTATCGTCACATTTTAGTCCCAGATAAAAACCTTAGTCGACGAATAGTTTGAGTATAAATTTTTGCCGCTGATTAGATTTACACCTTTTTTAATCCCCCTGTGACCGGCATGGTGGATATTTGGGGATATAAATCTAAAAACTTCTCTGCTCTTATTATGTGACCTTTGATACTACCAGATTGTAATAGGCTATGAATCAGACATGCAGTGTACGCAGAAACTTGCTGATTCAATTAATGAAGATATAAATTACTGTGGAGAAAGGTAAAATACACCTGCTCTCCGCAAGCCTAAGTATTATTATGATTGTGAAATGTGATCAGAACATAGGGGGTTATTCTACTTCACTCTTTCTGACAAAATCCTTCTTAGATGGACAAAACCATGTGCACTGCAGGTGGGGCAGATGTAACTTGTGCAGAGAGAATTAGATTTGGGTGGGGTTTTACTTCAAAGTGAGATCTATATTGTCGTGTAAAAGTAAAGCAGCCAGTATTTACCCTGCACAGAAACAAAATAACTCACCCAAATCTAATTCTCTCTGCACATGTTACATCTGCCCCACCTGCAGTGCACATGGTTTTGTCCATCTAAGAAGGAATTGGTCAGAAAGAGTGAACCAAAATAACCCCCATAGTTACAAAGGGGGTGCATTGGTGTGATGTATACACATCTATATGTACACATATATACAAATCATCATCACATAGACAATTAACTTGTACATTTAAATGAAGTCATCATCTACCCCCTTCCCATTATATGTATACATACTACGCACTATGGTCAGAACCACCTTTCATCATCAAAGGGATTTAGACAACATCTCTAACTTTTTTTATGCAAACAAATTTCCTATCTGGTGACCGTCCTCCCCTATCGCTAATTATCTGCCGTTCATGAACTATTGCATAGAAGTAAAATATATGATCTCATTTTTGACTGGACATTGAAAAACAAAAATATATGGAGAAATGCAATCCGTTGACAAGCTCGAAGACGGTGAGGTCATCCCAAACAAGGTCAGGCAGAAACCCAAAACTGCAGGACAAGGGGCAAGGTACTGTAAGTGATAGAAAAATGTAGCAGTGTGACAAGCTCTTGTCAAGCCGATGGATCTTCAGGGAAGCAGCAACCTGTACACGACTGAGATTGTATCAGTGAGGATATGGCTGCCTGTGGCATGTGACGAGGGGAATGGAGGACTGAGAGTTATATAGTGGGAGGAGCAGGGTCCCCAGCAGCACAGAGTATGTCAGGAGATGGGTGATGTGTCAGTGAGGACAGGGGCAGTGACATGATGTGAGGAGGGGAATGGAGGCAGCAGGAAGCCACAGACTGAGAGTTATATAGTGGGAGGAGCAGTGTCCCCAGCAGCACAGAGTATATCAGGGGATGAGTGATGTGTCAGTGAGGACAGGGCTGCATGTAACAGGGGCAGAGACATGATGTGAGGAGGGGAATGGAGGCAGCAGGAAGCCACAGACTGAGAGTTATATAGTGGGAGGAGCAGTGTCCCCAGCAGCACAGAGTATATCAGGGGATGAGTGATGTGTCAGTGAGAACAGGGCTGCATGTGACAGGGGCAGTGACATGATGTGAGGAGGGGAATGGAGGCAGCAGGATGCCACAGACTGAGAGTTATATAGTGGGAGGAGCAGGGTCCCTAGCAGCACAGAGTATATCAGGAGATGAGGGATGTGTCAGTGAGGACAGGGCTGCATGTGACAGGGGCAGTGACATGATGTGAGGAGGGGAATGGAGGCAGCAGGAAGCCTCAGACTGAGAGTTATATAGTGGGAGGAGCAGGGTCCTCAGCAGCACCAAGTGGTAATGGAGGCTGTTACTATACTGAAAGTAGAAACATTGTGTTGACAACCCCATATCTATATGAAACCAGGCAGTTACACATTAGAACGTGTCGGTGTAAATAGTGTCATACAGGACATCACAGATACATTATATACATAGCGGATATAAGTAGTGTGAGTGAGAAGTGACGACCAGATTGACATGGCGCTGACCCCTCCTCTGTCTATGGGGGGTTACAGGTCACCTGTGATAACAAGTCTTGGCTTATAGGATTCTCTGTCTTACTATCACACAGGTGCAGACAGAATCTGATCACGTCATATTGTCAACATATCCGTATGTGTCAGCGGCTGAGTGGTGACATGTGTCAGCGATTATAGCAGGGATAGGAAGGAGCAGAGCGCACACGTCATGTTTCCTGCAATGTGACAGGTTCTATAGAAGTGAGATAATGTGTGAGAGCGGCTCCGACTCTATGGAACTCTTCCCTGCACGGTACTCATTAAACGTTCACCAAGCATCTCCCCAGCGCCCGCATTCTCCCCAGCACCCGCCGTCAGCTTGTTTTGCACTTGGTGAATACGATGGTGAATATATTGAGGTTTGCAGAATATTAGAAGAAATATAACCAGCACTTATAATACTCGGGATATTGTGTTACATGTTACAGGACAATACGAGGTCTCATATTAATTAAAAAAGCCAAAAAATCTGTTCTGCTTACTACCAGGGAAAACCTACTTTTCAAAACTCCTCCCGCAGTTACCACCTCAGAGACCACCAACACAATTAGGATGGTTGGTAATTTCTGCAACGAATGGAGGGATAATAAAGATATCGTGCAGAGACACTGGCCAGTCCTGCTGTCAGATAAAGACCTTGCAACCAAACTAAACCCGAAGGTGGATATGAGTTGGCGAAGGGCACCCAACCTGAAGGATACCCTAGTACACAGCCACTATATCTCCACTCAAAAGAAAAAAACACTCCTGACAGGCAGTCATCCCTGTGGTAATTGCAAAATCTGCAAACTGATAAGCAATACCACAGTAATAAAGGACCGTTTTGATGAACCCATTAAGATCAGAGAATATCACAATTGCAAGAGTGAGAATATTATATATTGTCTCACTTGCCCATGTAACCTGAAGTACGTAGGGATGACCTCTCGCCCACTCAAACAAAGAGTTATGGAGCACATGGGCAACATCAGGAACGCCACCACGGACAGACAGAAGATGAAACCACTGACCACTGTCGCCCGACACTTCCTAAAGATGCACTCATCCGATGCCAGCACCCTGAGATTCTTTGGGCTTGAACAGGTCCATCTGGGTCGCAGAGGAGGCAATATTAATCAGGCATTGTTAAGGAAAGAAAGTTGGTGGATCTTTCATCTGGGAACGCTAACACCTAATGGTCTAAACGAGGATATCAATTTCAGTGCCTTTCTGTGACTTCATCCATCCTCTATTTCACCCCTGATAACCTCCACTTACACCCTGGTTAAAGTAAACCCCTATCCCCCATTCTTTCCAGCATTAATTCCATAATCAATTATTCGTCAGCTCTTGTTTATCAGAACAATTGTTATCAAGTTTATTACCATCATTAATGCTATGATTATTACTTTTTCTTTATGTTACTAATCCATTGCAACTAATATAGTTAGCGTTTTGCCTCTGACTAAAAGAAACAACGACTAATCACTCAGATGTTTTAACATCATGTCCTCAATTGAATGTGCAAAATGCACACTGCTTCATAAGTGTCGACAGGCCAATGTCAACAAGTTAAACATCACCTTCTTTAATCAGCAATTTTCCTAAACCTGGTTAATAGATACCATCCAATTCACCCACTGAGGTCCCCCCTTCTTTAAATACCCGGCCACCATTCTCATTAGTCTCCACCAATTTACTACAACCAACATGCCGAGGGTATGTCCCAGCAAGCATCTTAGTACTATTCCCTGACACTCCCCCCTTTTCTTTTCCCTTTTTTTTCCTTTTCCTTTTTTTCTTCCAGTACAGCG
Organism: Crinia signifera; assembly: GCF_055691185.1. Classification (NCBI taxonomy): domain Eukaryota; kingdom Metazoa; phylum Chordata; class Amphibia; order Anura; family Myobatrachidae; genus Crinia; species Crinia signifera. Next base: position 390,145,090 of record NC_139218.1, read on the forward strand.
TCCTGCATACTAATTCAAGCCTTCGCCTTTATTAAAATGTCGCCGGGTGTCGTCACCACCAGCGGGATAATGGGGGTCAATGGTTATGCAGCATTAGGGCCGAGATCTCGCTACCTGCTGCCACTTATAAATATAGTGTCATTGCCACCCATTTTATTTTATTTAATTTCAATGTCAATTTCATTTTTAGAATATAATTTCAATATAATATGTATTTAACCATATGACGTCTACTTTTCTACTCTTGAATATCAATTGGTCAATTATGCGTCACTTTATTGATGCCACAGTGCCCCCAGTGCCCCCCTGTGACCATCCCTCAAGTGCCATGCTTTTGATCGCTTATATTCCTTCCCGCACAGGGCGACAGCCATGCAGTAACAACCAGCAACACAGTAGGAGCCTCCGTTACCATAGCATCATAGTATCATAGTATACAATTTTCCTCTACTATTTCATTGGTCTACATTCCCATCAGTCAATTTCTGACTGATCTTATTGGCCGCACCCTCCTATATTGATAGACTGAGGGAATCCTAGGATCACACGTCATCTGTGATCAAGCCTACCGGCGAAACACGTGTAAGAGGTACACGCCTCTGACACGCCCCCCCCTCCTGCTGAGTCCCGGCTCAATCTCCTGCTTTTCAGATCCTGGACGCCATCGCTGCCGTTACCACAATACCAGCGTCCTTACAGGCAATCCACCGCCAGCCGCCAGCCGAACCCCACACCCACGGGTCAGGTAACAATTTGCTGCCCTAGCCCGGCTTGGAGAGCACAGCCTGCACCGACATTACACATAGTGTTATGTCGGAACGTGCAGCGTGAACTCAGCCGCGGCAGCCAGCTTTACCAGCGGCTATTCCTAGCCACAATTAGCGGGTCTCTTTTTGACAGCCACAAGATCGTAGCTCTCACCCCGTTTCTAAAGGGGCTTTGTATCTGTTATTTATTTACAAAGCATCAGTGCAGTCTATACTGGTGACTTTGCTATTATACCCTGCGCTATTTTCTTCCTATTGCACTGATTGCTTTCTGCTTCAAGTTTTTTGCTGTCTGCACCTTTTGGACTGCACTAATTATTGATGCTAATTACGCTAATTGCTCTAGGTATTAAACTGAACAGCCTGTGCATTCGCAAATTCTGTATGTAACAATGATAATAGAGCCATTTATGTGAAGTCTGTTAGTGTTATTACTAATTACATGGGTTGCCTGCTCACTTATATTTTTTCTGATTATCTACCAATCAGCAATCTGTTAGAACTATACCTAACTATTGTACTCTCCACCAAACCCTGATTACACAGTAGATAACCCTGATTACCTCAAAGTCAGCAGTTTATGTGACTATATATGTGTATTGGTTACCGTATGGGTGAAAATCTATTTATCTATTTCTCTGACTATGTACCCAATGTACTGACAGTTATTGTTTCTCATTAAATCATCCCTTTGGCATGGAGTGGTGATCAGTGCAAATTAATACTGACACCGCCCGTACCACTCCCGGTGTGGAGACAAGGGTACAAATATATATTTTTTTGAGCCCAAATCCTGGGACTCTTTCGATTTCTGGGTGGCCCTATTTGTGACTACTATCTCTCTCATCCGCTATTTGACCTTTGTGATTGATGGTGGACAGCAGAAGGGGTGTCACAGATAACCATCCATTTATCTCTACCCCTCCTAAATTTTCTGTGACTCTCTCATCTGTTCTAGTGAGCCTGTTCCCCCTGCAATGCACCAGGCAACAGGGTGATCGAGTGCTTGCTGAGCAAAAAGCAGAAGCACACCTTGGCTTACCATTATAAGACATTGTGGTATTCTCATCTGTGTTAAATACGGCCATACATCACTGGTCCGCCTGATTTCCATCCCGCACTCAGCAGCTAAGCAGTGATTGGACTGGCTAGTACCTCTCCGGGAGACCGTTTGGGAATACCAGTTGCTGTAACTAAGCGTGGACAGCAGATACACCCTTGTCCGACTAAGGGAGTCTCCTATTCTTCTCCTTTTTGTTTTCACCATCAATATACATTTTTTTCTGTATACCGGGAATAATATTAACACCAACAGCAGGGGGCAAGTGTCATGTGTCTTTTACCCCTTTTGCTCTTACCAATTGAGATATCATATATTTTCCAATGTATTGATTGATCACCAAGGGAGCACAAAATTTACCTTGATTATCTTCGCCACAAAGTGTCTTGATGCCTATACGATATCTATGATGTGCAATTTTTTTGACTCAGTACATTTGTTTTAGCTCTAAATACTCATCAAAAGTTATGTATTAAATTTTATAACTAATTTACAGTAAAGTGTGCCCCAAAAAGCCTTTGCGTTCTTCCTTTTTCTGTCACTTTGTGTGACCCCCCCTTTTTTGTGAGGTCTCATATCTGACAGGCTCGGCACTGAAAGTATTTGGGATGTTCCCGTATGTTGGAATATGTGCATACCATCGGGATATATCGGGGACGGGAACAGAAGGAATTTATATTTCATATACACATAGTGGGAAAGTGATTTCATACAATATTTTTAAGCATTTTCAGTAACCAATCAGCTTTGGTAGAACGTTCGGGCACATGAAAGCCAATATCTGATAGGCTGCAGTGCGTTCTCCTTACACCATCAGTAAATCAGTCCCCATGAAGGCTCAGTAAATCCTGTGCTATACATGAGGTGTTACCTGCAGCCACCAGATGTCGCCAGTGTTCTCCCATTCAGCTTACACCATAGAAACATAGAATTTGACGACAGATAAGAACCATTTGGCCCATCTAGTCTGCCCCTTTTTTACCCTTCAGGTAAACTCAACCCTTTTTAATCCTTATTTCTTTGTAAGGATATTCATATGCCTATCCCAAGCATGTTTAAATTGTTCTACTGTCTTAGCCTCTACCACCTCTGATGGGAGGCTATTCCACTTATCCACTACCCTTTCTGTGAAGTAATTCTTTCTAACATTTCCCCTGAACCTACCTCCCTCCAGTTTCAGTGCATGTCCTCGTCCATAGACCTTCAGCTATTACACCCCGAGCCCCCCAGCAATGTGACCGTGTCCCACCTGTTCTGACATTACCAACACTGTACCGGGTAACTAAGGTGGGGGCTATGTTCTGTGCTGTCACATTTATCACCCAACTCACAGATGACACAGTTACAGTTTCCCTGTAATTCTGAGAGGGAAGACGCCGGTCTCTGCAAAGATGGCCGCAGCCAACATATCACCAAGCCAGGGTACAGACGGATGAACTGAGCACAGCATTAATCCTCCCGAATGCTCTTTACCCCCATCTCCTGTCACTGGTGGGAAACGTTCCTTCTGGCATCACTGGGAGATGGGGTCATACATCTCACCTCTACCTCCACTGTATGTGACAATATCATATTGTATTGTAGCTCTTGTGTCTTGTTGTTGTCCTTTCTTAGGTTTCCTTTAGAATTCTGTCCAGTTTTGCACCAAAAGCAGAATTGATCTTTGGAATGTGAAGCAGAAGCCTGGAAGTAATGTAATATTCCCAGGCCTGTAACCATAGCGCTGTGCTGGGTCCAGTGGGAGGGGGCGACTGTTCCTGAGACCACTCTGTCAGAATCCGCTGAGGAGCCAGTGATGGAGACCACCACCTTAATACTACAAGACTAGAATGTCTCTGCTGGGAGTTGTAGTCTTGTTGTCTGATGCAAAGTGATTACAACAGCAGTTGTTTAGTGGATGATGGAGAAGTGCCTGCTGGGAGTAAGCCTGTCCGAGGTCACGTCCATAAACTGGAATCAGTCCCTTGACCAGCACAAAACAATACTGACCACGGGAGGACCAGGCGCACGGTCAGAAAGTTCACGTTAGAGACCATAGCGCAAACAGACAAGAGGGACAAAAGATGAAACCTAGCAATCCTAATGTACACTCTGGCACCATAGTAACGCCGTTCTCCTCCTTTCTGTTACACTCGCCCATGCTATAAACAGCTAGTTACTGGTACTTCAGTAAAAGGACACTTAGCGTTCTGAGACCCCAGCGCCATGTAGCACACCTGCTGTCACACAGGGAAGGTGTCCTGCCTACCGTACCGTATGCTGCTACTGGAGCCCATGGGCCTGCTCACAATCACAGCCATTTGGAGAGCCAACACCCCCAAACTGCAATAAGGGTGCAGATCACTATATGTCCTAATGAATCCCCCCTCAGCTGGCGTAGCCGACTGATGCCGTGTAGAAGTGAGAGAGCATCTACTGTGAGGTCACCTGTAGCCACCTATGTATCTGTCCATGCTCCTCACATACTGCCCCCTACAGCCAGAACCACGGCCTCCCATCATTATATGTGACCAGAGGAGCAGCCCGATCCCTCTCATACCCGACGGTCACACATCTATTCCCCAACATATTACAGAGCAGCCATAGAACCGGCTCACTCACAGAACAGCCGCCGGGCACAGTCTATGGCCTCCCATTCTGTCCGGCAATGTGATATAGGGCAGTCTGGTATAAGTCACATTATAGGAGAGCGAGCAGCACTGACCTGCACTGGATTCTGGGAGGAATTCCTGCAGCTCCCGATGGTCACCAGCATCCAGCTCTACACCGGCCTCAGCTCCTGTGTATGACAATAAGCAGCCAGTGTTACACATAGACACACGTGTGCAGAGACAGAAGGGGCCGGTGTCTGTGTGTAGTAGTAATTACTATCATATGTGACAGGAGGAATATCCGGACATACGTGTTACCCGCAGCCAGTGTTACACATAGACACACGTGTGCAGAGACAGAAGGGGCCGGTGTCTGTGTGTAGTAGTAATTACTATCATATGTGACAGGAGGAATATCCGGACATACGTGTTACCCGCAGCCAGTGTTACACATAGACACACGTGTGCAGAGACAGAAGGGGCCGGTGTCTGTGTGTAGTAGTAATTACTATCATATGTGACAGGAGGAATATCCGGACATACGTGTTACCCGCAGCCAGTGTTACACATAGACACACGTGTGCAGAGACAGAAGGGGCCGGTGTCTGTGTGTAGTAGTAATTACTATCATATGTGACAGGAGGAATATCCGGACATACGTGTTACCCGCAGCCAGTGTTACACAGACACGTGTGCAGAGACAGAAGGGTCCGGTGTCTGTGTGTTGTAATTACTATCATATGTGACAGGAGGAATATCAGGACATACATGTTACCCGCAGCCAGTGTTACACATAGACACACGTGTGCAGAGACAGAAGGGGCCGGTGTCTGTGTGTAGTAGTAATTACTATCATATGTGGCAGGAGGAATATCCGAACATACGTGTTACCCGCAGCCAATGTTACACATAGACACACGTGTGCAGAGACAGAAGGGGCCGGTGTCTGTGTGTAGTAGTAATTACTATCATATGTGACAGGAGGAATATCCGGACATACGTGTTACCCGCAGCCAGTGTTACACATAGACACACGTGTGCAGAGACAGAAGGGGCCGGTGTCTGTGTGTAGTAGTAATTACTATCATATGTGACAGGAGGAATATCCGGACATACGTGTTACCCGCAGCCAGTGTTACACATAGACACACGTGTGCAGAGACAGAAGGGGCCGGTGTCTGTGTGTAGTAGTAATTACTAACATACGTGACAGGAGGAATATCCGGACATGAGTGTTACCGCAGCCAGTGTTACATATAGACACACGTGTGCAGAGACAGAAGGGGCCGGTGTCTGTGTGTAGTAGGAATTACTATTATATGTGACAGGAGGAATATCCGGACATATGTGTTACCCGCAGCCAGTGTTACACATAGACACACGTGTTCAGAGACAGAAGGGGCCGGTGTCTGTGTGTAGTAGTAATTACTATTATATGTGACAGGAGGAATATCCGGACATACGTGTTACCCGCAGCCAGTGTTACACATAGACACACGTGTGCAGAGACAGAAGGGGCCGGTGTCTGTGTTTAGTAGTAATTACTAAAATATGTGACAGGAGGAATATCCGGACATACGTGTTACCCGCAGCCAGTGTTACACATAGACACACGTGTGCAGAGACAGAAGGGGCCGGTGTCTGTGTTTAGTAGTAATTACTATCATATGTGACAGGAGGAATATCCGGACATACGTGTTACCCGCAGCCAGTGTTACACATAGACACACGTGTGCAGAGACAGAAGGGGCCGGTGTCTGTGTGTAGTAGTAATTACTATCATATGTGAGAGGAGGAATATCCGGACATACGTGTTACCCGTAGCCAGTGTTACACATAGACACACGTGTGCAGGACAGAAGGGGCCGGTGTCTGTGTGTAGTAGTAATTACTATCATATGTGACAGGTGGAATATCCGGACATACGTGTTACCCGCAGCCAGTGTTACACATAGACACACGTGTGCAGAGACAGAAGGGGCCGGTGTCTGTGTGTAGTAGTAATTACTATCATATGTGACAGGAGGAATATCCGGACATACGTGTTACCCGCAGCCAGTGTTACACATAGACACACGTGTGCAGAGACAGAAGGGGCCGGTGTCTGCGTGTAGTAGTAATTACCATCATATGTGACAGGAGGAATATCCGGACATACGTGTTACCCGCAGCCAGTGTTACACATAGACACACGTGTGCAGAGACAGAAGGGGCCGGTGTCTGTGTTTAGTAGTAATTACTATCATATGTGACAGGAAGAATATCCGGACATACGTGTTACCCGCAGCCAATTTGCCTCTCACACATGCTTACTCCTTCTTCCTCCCCTTGTGTATATGGGGGTATGGAGGATATATTCCAATTACAGTAAACTTTAGAACAATTTAAATTTTTTAGAATGACTGGTCACCATCTGAGCAAATACAGCAGCCCCAGCAGTATATTCCCACTTATATCCTGAAATAGGTGGTCTGTATGTCAGCCTCTCTCACCTGATCTGATCTCAGCAGCATAGTCCTCTGTGCGTATCACCTGTATGACACTACCGTCTGTATGTCAGCCTCTCACCTGATCTGATCTCAGCAGCATAGACCTCTGTGTGTATCACCTGTATGACACTACTGTCTGTATGTCAGCCTCTCACCTGATCTGATCCCAGCAGCATAGACCTCTGTGCGTATCACCTGTATGACACTACTGTCTTATGTCAGCCTCTCACCTGATCTGATCTCAGCAGCATAGACCTCTGTGCGTATCACCTGTATGACACTACTGTCTTATGTCAGCCTCTCACCTGATCTGATCTCAGCAGCATAGACCTCTGTGCGTATCACCTGTTTGACACTACTGTCTGTATGTCAGCCTCTCTCACCTGATCTGATCTCAGCAGCATAGACCTCTGTGTGTATCACCTGTATGACACTACCATCTGTACGTCACCTCTCTCACCTGATCTGATCCCAGCAGCATAGACCTCTGTGCGTATCACCTGTATCACACTACTGTCTGTATGTCAGCCTCTCTCACCTGATCTGATCTCAGCAGGGACGTCCTCTTCTTTACATTGCTGGTAACACATCTCGTCTTCTGGCACAGCCTGTCATACAAGAACATGTGTTACATACGTGTTCCACCCACACAATACACAGGACATCTCTATAGGACACACACACAGGACGGGGACACGGGAATAACACAATATCCTGCACTGTGAGACATGTGAGGAAGCAGAGCTGGGAGAGGTCAGACCGGGTTCCTCTACCTGATAATCCTGGCTGGTCAACCTGTTCTCTTCTCCCATACACCCCGGAGTATAGAGAGGGGTCTCATATGGGTCTGCAGGATGTGTAGGATTACACCCACCTGTGGGGAATGGGCACACACATGTATCTGTATAAATGGTAATGCAAAAGAAGAACTCAGCCGACACAAACACATTATAGTGACGGATATGGCGGAGTAACATAGAACCAAAGTCATGCAAATAAAAACCACTGTATCCCGACTCCCGGGTAATGGTCCATTCTCCTGCAGTGCCGCAGTCACCAGCGACCGGGAAATACAGACTGTTATACTTACTGTGATGGGACCAGGGAACGGTCAGGGATGACATATACCCCACATTCCCAGTAATATACATATCCCCCATACAGCAATATTGTACCCCCAGAGCATCTGCGTCTCTCACCTGGGCTGATCTCAGCAGGAACGGCCTCTTCCTTACACTGCTGGTGATAGATCACGGCTCCCGGCTCAGCCTGTCATACAAGGACATGTGTCACATACGTGTCCCACCCACACGTTACACAGGACATCCCTATAGGACTCACACACAGGGCGGGGACATGGGAATAACACAATATCCTGCACTGTGAGAAGCAGATGTACAAGGAGGAGAGGTCAGAGCAGGTTCCTCTACCTGATATTCCTGTGTCACTGTCCTGTTCTCTTCCTCTATACAGCCCAGGGAGTACAGAGGGGTCTCACAGGGGTCTGCGGGATTTCTAGCACTGCGCCCACCTGCAGGGAATGGGTACAGAGAATTACATTACAGTAGGTATAGTTATTCTATATACATCCCGGAGAGTACAGAGGGATCTCACAGGGGTCTGCGGGATTTCTAGCGCTGCGCCCACCTGCAGGGAATGGGTACAGAGCATTACATTACAGTAGGTATAGTTATTCTATATACAGCCCGGAGAGTACAGAGGGGTCTCACAGGGGTCTGCGGGATTTGAAGCGCTGCGCCTACCACCGGCGGGGAATGGGTACAGAGCATTACATTACAGTAGGTATAGTTATTCTATGTACAGGCCGGAGAGTACAGAGGGGTCTCACAGGGGTCTGCAGGATTTCTAGCGCTGCGCCCACCTGCGGGGAATGGGTACAGAGCATTACATTACAGTAGGTATAGTTATTCTATATACAGCCCGGAGAGTACAGAGGGGTCTCACAGGGGTCTGCGGGATTTCTAGCGCTGCAGCCACCTGCGGGGAATGGGTACAGAGCATTACATTACAGTAGGTATAGTTATTCTATATGCAGCCCGGAGAGTACAGAGGGGTCTCACAGGGGTCTGCAGGATTTCTAGCACTGCGCCCACCTGCGGGGAATGGGTACAGAGCATTACATTACAGTAGGTATAGTTATTCTATATACAGCCCGGAGAGTACAGAGGGGTCTCACATGGGTCTGCGGGATTTCTAGCGCTGCGCCCACCTGCGGGGAATGGGTACAGAGCATTACATTACAGTAGGTATAGTTATTCTATATACAGCCCGGAGAGTACAGAGGGGTCTCACAGGGTTCTGCGGGATTTCTAGCGCTGCGCCCACCTGCGGGGAATGGCTACAGAGCATTAAATTACAGTAGGTATAGTTATTCTATATACAGCCTGGAGAGTACAGAGGGGTCTCACAGGGGTCTGCGGGATTTCTAGCGCTGCAGCCACCTGCGGGGAATGCGTACAGAGCATTACATTACAGTTTGTATAGTTATTCTATGTACAGCCCGGAGAGTACAGAGGGGTCTCACAGGGGTCTGCGGGATTTCTAGCGCTGCACCCACCTGCGGGTAATGGGTACAAAGCATTACATTACAGTAAGTATAGTTATTCTATATACAGCCTGGAGAGTACAGAGGGGTCTCACAGGGGTCTGCGGGATTTCTAGCGCTGCGCCCACCTGTGGGGAATGGGTACAGAATATTACAGTAAGTATAGTTATACTATATACAGCCCGGAGAGTACAGAGGGGTCTCACAGGGGTCTGCAGGATCTCTAGCACTGTGCAGCCACCTGCGGGGAATGGGTACAGAGCATTACATTACAGTAGGTATAGTTATTCTATATACAGCCCGGAGAGTACAGAGGGGTCTCACAGGGGTCTGCGGGATTTCTAGCGCTGCGCCCACATGCGGGGAATGGGTACAGAACATTACATTACAGTAGGTATAGTTATTCTATGTACAGCCCGGAGAGTACAGAGGGGTCTCACAGGAGTCTGCGGGATTTCTAGCGCTGCGCCAACCTGCAGGGAATGGGAACAGAGCATTACATTACAGTATGTATAGTTATTCTATATACAGCCCGGAGAGTACAGAGGGGTCTCACAGGGGTCTGCGGGATAACTAGCGCTGCGCCCACCTGCGGGGAATGGGTAAAGAGCATTACATTACAGTAGGTATAGTTATTCTATATACAGCCCGGAGAGTACAGAGGGGTCTCACAGGGGTCTGCGGGATTTCTAGCGCTGCGCCCACCTGCGGGGAATGGGAACAGAGCATTACATTACAGTAGGTATAGTTATTCTATATACAGCCCGGAGAGTAAAGAGGGGTCTCACAGGGGTCTGCGCCCACCTGCTTTAATTGCATTCATAGAAATTCTTAAAGACAACTGCTTGGCTGTGTTTATTTTACAGACACGAGAATACTCCCCTGGGCTGCATTCAAAATAACAATTGCTTGTCCAGAGACCCCATTGTAGGTGCCAGAGTCATTAACATATCAATTCCTATCTGAGACTCTCCCAAGGGTAAGTTGTTCCCAAATGTACCAACTTATCCATTAAAAAAAAAAAAAAAAAATATAAAAAAAAAATCGCTGATGATCTACAAGTTAATCACATTGGATGTGTCTCCAATCACACACAGGCCCTTATTCAGATCTGATCGCAGTACAAAATTTGATCTCAAAATGGGCAACACCACGTGCACTGCAGGTGGGGCAGATGTAATAGGTGCAGAGAGTTAAATTTGGGTGGGGTGTGTTGAAACTGAAATCTAAATTGCAGTGTAAAAATAATGCAGCCAGAGTTTACCCTGCACGGAAACAAAATATCTTACACAGATCATGTTACATCTGCCCCACCTGCAGTGCATATGGTTTTACCCATTTTGAGAACAAATTTGTACTGCGATCAGAACTGAATAAGGGCCACAATGTATTGGTCATGTGACCCAATCCCGCTGCTGTCTCACCTGAGCTGCTAGGAACAGGGACCTGCTCCTCTTCCATACGCTGCTGGTGATACATCCTGTGTCCAGGCTCATCCTGTCATACAAGGACAGAGATATTATTACACCGAGCGTCTATACCAGAAGGATACACAGGATAAGGATATGACAGTAACATAATACAGAAGAGATAATGTAGCCAGTCCCGCTACCTGATCATCCTCTATGAGAATACAGTCCTCTTCCTTTATATGATGCCGGGAATACAGAGGGGTCTCACATCGTCCTGGGGGGCTTCTAGAGCTACACTCACCTGCGGGGAGAACAGACAATGACAGCCATATAGCAATGCTTAGTAATAACAGCAGCACATATCACTGCACAGGACCTGGCACTAGGTGTCGGGAGTAACAGCCCTGCACTGTGACGTGTATCTGGGTGGGATGTCACCTCCCGAGGGTCATCATGACCAGTGACACTGGGGGAAGAAGGTGTCATCCAACCTTCCACCAGCCCCAACGTCCGATAGATGGTGGTCAGATGTCAGCAGGAATTGGCAGTCGCTTTGGACCCACATGCAAAGTGATGGAGGCCAATTAGGGCCAATCTACAGCGATCAGTAACAGCCAATCACCCGGGAGAGGGGAGGAGAGAAGTTACTGGATGGTGCAGGAGACACACCCCCGAGACAGACGTCCTCTTACCCACTGAGTCAGGCAGCTGCGGAGGCGCCATTACATCGTCCTTGTGTCCGCCTGAATAGTCCCACTCTGTCACGGAGACCGAGACCTCCATATCCTTACACTTCCCAGGCACCTGCAGCATAGGAGAGCTGGTTACATGACTTACCCACACACCTAGGAGTACCGTGTAATACATTCCCCTGCAGGGCACTATGGGAGACGATGGGTCAGGGATCAATTACAGAGTGCGCCCCGACCAATCACCAGGGGTCCAGTGATTTATCAGTATTGTTACACTATAGCATAACATAAATCAGTTATTAAACACCTTTATAGCACTTATTCTATAACAACAAACCTCAGTGTTCTCCCTAGAAATATACAGCTATATGTACAATAAGAGCGCTCACCTCTTCGGTCTTTCTGTGATATACCTCAGCAGGTGTCAGGATACTCCCATCACGCTTCCACTTCTCTTTTGGTGCACGAGGCGGAGCCTCTATGTTTGGGCTCTGGGTGTGACTGCTTCTGTCTGGCACACTACGGCCGCTGATATCTGTCACCTGGTCCCCCGACTTTCTCACAACAATGAAATCCTATGAGAGCACCAATATGTAAGACGCTGCCCTATGTATATAATACAGTAATCTCCCCACATACAGTAATCCCAGTTGTATATAGCAGCTCTGCACCATCTCTGTGTAACAAAGGCTGCACTGTATATATGGCTGTAACCATAAGAGGCAGGAGACACACACAGAGGGCACCTGCCTGCTCCTACCCACAATTCCTGGCGGCCACTGCTCAGCGCCTCTCACCTCTCTGGTCAGCAGACTGATAATCTCCATGGTGAGGCTCAGCAGCTTGTCTATGATCAGGTCTTTGTTCCTGTCAGTCAGTAGCGAGTGCCGGATATGTTCCAGGACCAGGACCTCCATGGTTGGTCTTCAGGTGACGTCTCCTGAGGGAAGGAATAAAATTCAATCTGTAATGTAAGGATTATGGGATTTCCCCTCAATTTTTTGAAGCACGAGAGGGGACATGGTCTGGTGTCAGGAGGTGTGACACTGGCAGGTATTCAATGCTGTGGGCGAGCGGCGACAGCGAGCAGGGCTTCCTGCTCGCTGTCACCACTCACCCTGTCAATATTCAATGCACTGATTTTTGGAGCGAGGGGGAATTGGCATATGCGGCTCCAGAAGTACCGAGACTCGCGGCTATATACAGCGAGTTTTCTGCATTAACCGTGGGTCTCGCTGTTTTGGGGAATTCTCGCCGTCCTGTGACGGCGAGGATTTCCCCAGAACGTTGAATGGAGCGAGCTGCCGGCGCGGGGGTTAAACAGCGAGGATCGCTGGTTTTCTGCAATCCTCGCTGTTTAACCCCCTCACCGAACACATTGAATACCTGCCTTTGTCGGAAACAATGTCACAACCCTGCTCCTATTTTGTCACACTGGGGGCAGGCACAATGCTCCAGGTATTGCCAGCCTGCCCCCATGGATTCCGGGCTCACGTACATATTGCATTTTAATACTTTTTACATCCAATATGTAAATACATACCCACATACAGGCATAACAATATCTAACCCAGTTATGGCTAACCTTGACACTCCATTTGATGTTGAACTACACATCCCAGCATGCCCTGCTATAGTTTTGGGTACTTATGTAATATATGGACTCCCGTTTTTCTTATGAGACCGCGTCCGCTCGCCACACTATATAAAATCAACTCCATGCGTAGTTGGATAGTAGGGGTATGAAAAAATGGGGTGCATTTAACATGGGAGTCCAGATAATACATAAGTACCTAGTTTTGCTATTTGGCTATGCCAACTGCTGCAGGGCTTGCTGGGATATGTAGTTCAACAGCAGCTGGAGCGTCAAGGTTAGCCATCACTGGTCTAACCTCCAGTAATAGATAAAAAAGGAAGGCGATAACACATCAGCCAACCAGCTCCTAACTGCCTAGTTCAGACGCAGTTTTAAAAAGTGGTTTATCGCTTCACCAGGCTTAATACATCTGCCCCTAGGTCATTCTGTGCACTCTCCTCCGATGCATCCCAGTGCTCCTGATGTTAATGATCAGCATCGCCGCAGCTTCCAGAGGTGATCTGGGGCTGACCACACATGTGCTCTCAGGGGCTCAGAAAGTGGGGTCTCCCTGCCCCCCCTGTTGTGTGGGTTTCAGTGCCACTCCAGTGCCATTGGCTGCACCCCTGTCCCGAGGGGGTTAATAACACTGCTGCAGCCACCACAAAGGGTCATTCTGTATGTAACATATGTGTAATTGCCTTAGCTTGATGTGTGAATAGGCGTAACACTTTGACATATGAAATATACCTAAATAAGTAATAGATCTGGTCCCATTTATTATAGTGAATGAGCATTATTTATATGCAGACCAGAGATGTCATTGCTATTAGTATCTCTTCTCTGAGCAGTGTTAGCAGATGGCGGAGTCACCAGGGTCCAGTATCCGGGTATTACCTGAGACTGCTGCTCTCCGGGTCACTATTTGGCTCAGGGCGCTGCGCTGTCGGTCTGCCGGTAACACTGCCCGCTATATCCGGCCTATGTGATGGGGAAACGGAGCTTCCGGTATCCATTCACTCGGTGATCGGCAGGCTTCGTCTGGGGACTTCATCACGATTGCGCTTGATTCCTCAGGTCTGGCACATAGATCCCATTCATAGAGTCCTAAAGTTCCGCCTCTGTGAGGATGCGGCGGCCATCTTTAAAGCTGGCTTAATGGTTAGCTCCGATGGCTGTGCCCTTTCTCTTCATAATTCAAGCTATCAGCAAAGTAGATAGTGGGGCGGGTGCTGCATATGCTAAGAGTCCGTTGATGGACAGGATGTTTTCTAGACATGACATTATTGTTGATTGTTGATATATGCCTTATTGAGGCTATGGCGGCCATCTTTGGTGCTGATACAGCTTCATATTGGAGTACAAACTACTTCATAGTTGACTACCCTCCTGCATTCTGCAAGACTGTATTTTGTGAATAGTCTATGCACAAAATACATGGAAACACACAACCCAAACCACATATCTAAAATATAAAAGATGTGTAGGTGATAACATGGTATGATCTAATATTACAGAGTAAATGTGCGATTTTAACCCATTGGCCCAATAATCAGTGTGAAAAGTGCCATATCTCAAGTGTTTTACTTCCAGATCAAAAATGATGCGTGGGGCCGTGAGCATCGCATCAGATCCGGAGATCGCCATGGCTGCCACAAGAATTTATTGGATCCGGAGGCAATAAATATATTTTTTTTAACAGTTTTTTATATTGCGCAGCATATTCCGTTGCACTTTACAAATTGGAGACAGAGATACTACAACACACTGGGTATTTACAGATAGTCAAAAAGATAGGAGGGCCCTGCTCACAAGCTTACAATCTATAGATAAATGGCATTGCATATGATACATCTCATGCAAAGGCAGCACGTGTGATCCTGACTCCCAGCATGCTCAGCGGCTTCCAGACAGGCAGTCGCCGAGGTATCGCTTTATAGGCTGCATGCGATACCTCCGCTTAGTCATACCTCCCAACATTGGTGGTAGTGGAGGAGGGACACAGGCATGCAACGAAGGATAGGGGTCATGGCTTCCCCTCAGGGAGCTTGCCTATGTGGCTTCCCCTTAGGGAGCATGGGCATACCTCCCAACTTTTATGATGAAGAAATAGGGACACTCGCGCGGCGCGTCCGAAAAGGGGGGGGGGGGGTGGCGTATGCAAATGAGGGCACGGCTTATGCTAATTAGCCGCAACCTCATTTTCATACGAGAATAGACGCTGTGCGCGTGCGCACAGCGTCTATTCTATTAGATTGGGGGGTCTCCCAACTGCCACCCCCCGCAGCGGGACAATGCCTGCCGCGGGTGGGACAGCGGGACAGGACCCGAAAATCGGGACTGTCCCGCTGTAATCGTGACAGTTGGAAGGTATGCATGGCCTATGCCAGTGGGAATCCTGCGAGGCCATGCCCTCCGGTTTAAACCGCTGTTGGGGGCATGTTCAGCACCGTGAGAGCTGCTGGCCATGTCCCACCTCCTTTCTGCTGTGAATAGACACTGTGCGTATGTGCACAGCATCTCTTCCCTGCTGCTAAGCAAAGCTGCATCATTTGAGTCCCGCTCCCTCCCCAAAGAGCCACGAATGACAGAATTTGTTTCAGCGGCTCCAGGGGTATGCGGGGCTACAGACTTGCCCATCTTCCCTGTACATGTGTACTAACCCTTTCTTAAACATATCATTTGAGTCTGGCATTACAACCTTCTATAGCAGAGTATTCCATATGTTACTGCCCTTACTGTGAAGAAACCTTTTCTACGCTGGGTGTGAAACCTTAGGCGGTGACCGTGTGTCCTGTGTAAAATGTTCCTTTGAAAGTTCTCTTTATTGACCCTTAATGTTTTTGTATAGTGTAATCCAGGCATGTCCAACCTGCGGCCCTCCAGCTTTTGTGAAACTACACATCCCAGCATGCCGTGCCTTGCCCTAGTTTAAGCATTCCCTAATAGCAAAACTATTTCAAGATATGCTGGTACTTGTAGTTTCACAACAGCTGGAGGGCCGCAGGTTGGACATGCCTGGTGTAATCATATGTTGTCTTAGACGCCTCTTTTCTAATGTAACCATCCCTATCCTGGCTAGCCTTTCCTCGTAACCCATTGTAACCATCCCTATCCTGGCTAGCCTTTCATCATAACCCAATGTGACCATACCTAACCTGGCTACCCTTTCCTCATAACCCAATGTAACCATCCCTAACCTGGCTAGCCTTTCCTCATATCCCAATGAAACCACACCTATCCTGGCTAGCCTTTCCTCATAGCCCAATGTAACCATCCCTAACCTGGCTAGCCTTTCCTCATAACCCAATGTAACCATCCCTAACCTGGCTAGCCTTTCCTCATAGCCCAATGTAACCATCCCTAACCTGGCTAGCCTTTCCTCATAACCCAATGTGACCATACCTAACCTGGCTAGCCTTTCCTTATAGCCCAATGTAGCCATACCTAACCTGGCTAGCCTTTCCTCATATCCCAATGTAACCACACCTAACCTGGCTAGCCTTTCCTCATAGCCCAATGTAACCATACCTAACCTGGCTAGCCTGTCCTTATACCCCAATGTAACCACCCCTAACCTGGCTAGCCTTTCCTCATAACCCAATGTAACCATCCCTAACCTGGCTAGCCTTTCCTCATAGCCCAATGTAACCATACCTAACCTGGCTAGCCTTTCCTCATAACCCAATGTAACCATACCTAACCTGGCTAGCCTTTCCTTATAACCCAATGTGACCATACCTAACCTGGCTAGCCTTTCCTTATAGCCCAATGTAGCCATACCTAACCTGGCTAGCCTTTCCTCATATCCCAATGTAACCACACCTAACCTGGCTAGCCTTTCCTCATAGCCCAATGTAACCATACCTAACCTGGCTAGCCTTTCCTCATAGCTCAATGTAACCATACCTAACCTGGCTAGCCTTTCCTCATAGCCCAATGTAACCATCCCTAACCTGGCTAGCTTTTCCTCATAACCCAATGTAACCATCCCTAACCTGGCTTGCCTTTCCTCATAACCCAATGTAACCACACCTAACCTGGCTAGATTTTCCTTATAGCCCAATGTAACCATCCCTAACCTGGCTAGCCTTCCTCATACCCCAATGTAACCATCCATGACCTGGCCTGCATTTCCTCATAACCCATTGTAACCATACCTCTGGCTAGCCTTTAGTCATAGCCCAATGTAACCACACCTAACCTGGCTAGCCTTTCCTCATAGCCCAATGTAACCATACCTAACCTGGCTAGCCTTTCCTCATACCACAATGTAACCATCCCTAACCTGGCTAGCCTTTCCTCATACCACAATGTAACCATCCCTGACCTGGCCTGCATTTCCTCATAACCCATTGTAACCATAGCTCTGGCTAGCCTTTACTCATATCCCAATGTAACCACACCTAACCTGGTTAGCCTTTCCTCATAGCCCAATGTAACCATCGCTAACCTGTCTAGCCTTTCCTCATCACCCAATGTAACCATACCTAACCTGGCTAGCCTTTCCTCATAGCCCAATGTAACCATCCCTAACCTGGCTAGCTTTTCCTCATAACCCAATGTAACCATCCCTAACCTGGCTTGCCTTTCCTCATAACCCAATGTAACCACACCTAACCTGGCTAGCTTTTCCTTATAGCCCAATGTAACCATCCCTAACCTGGCTAGCCTTCCTCATATCCCAATGTAACCACACCTAACCTGGCTAGCCTTTCCTCATACCCCAATGTAACCATCCATGACCTGGCCTGCATTTCCTCATAACCCATTGTAACCATACCTCTGGCTAGCCTTTAGTCATAGCCCAATGTAACCACACCTAACCTGGCTAGCCTTTCCTCATAGCCCAATGTAACCATACCTAACCTGGCTAGCCTTTACTCATATCCCAATGTAACCACACCTAACCTGGCTAGCCTTTCCTCATAGCCCAATGCAACCATATCTAACCTGGCTAGCCTTTCCTCATAGCCCAATGTAACCATAGCTAACCTGTCTAGCCTTTCCTCATATTCCAATACATCCATCTATAACCTGGCTAGCCTTTCCTCATATCCTAATATAACCACACCTAACCTGTCTAGCCTTTCCTCATACCACAATGTAACCATCCCTGACCTGGCCTGCATTTCCTTATAACCCATTGTAACCATACCTCTGGCTAGCCTTTACTCATATCCCAATGTAACCACACCTAACCTGGTTAGCCTTTCATCATAGCCCAATGTAACCATCGCTAACCTGTCTAGCCTTTCCTCATCACCCAATGTAACCATACCTAACCTGGCTAGCCTTTCCTCATAGCCCAATGTAACCATCCCTAACCTGGCTAGCTTTTCCTCATAACCCAATGTAACCATCCCTAACCTGGCTTGCCTTTCCTCATAACCCAATGTAACCACACCTAACCTGGCTAGCTTTTCCTTATAGCCCAATGTAACCATCCCTAACCTGGCTAGCCTTCCTCATATCCCAATGTAACCACACCTAACCTGGCTAGCCTTTCCTCATACCCCAATGTAACCATCCATGACCTGGCCTGAATTTCCTCATAACCCATTGTAACCATACCTCTGGCTAGCCTTTAGTCATAGCCCAATGTAACCACACCTAACCTGGCTAGCCTTTCCTCATAGCCCAATGTAACCATACCTAACCTGGCTAGCCTTTCCTCATAGCCCAATGTAACCACACCTAACCTGGCTAGCCTTTCCTCATAGCCCAATGCAACCATATCTAACCTGGCTAGCCTTTCCTCATAGCCCAATGTAACCATAGCTAACCAGTCTAGCCTTTCCTCATATTCCAATACATCCATCTATAACCTGGCTAGCCTTTCCTCATATCCTAATATAACCACACCTAACCTGGCTAGCCTTTCCTCATACCACAATGTAACCATCCCTGACCTGGCCTGCATTTCCTCTAAACCCATTGTAATCATACCTCTGGCTAGCCTTTACTCATATCCCAATGTAACCACACCTAACCTGGTTAGCCTTTCCACATAGTCCAATGTAACCATCGCTAACCTGTCTAGCCTTTCCTCATCACCCAATGTAACCATACCTAACCTGGCTAGCCTTTCCTCATCACCCAATGTAACCATACCTAACCTGGCTAGCCTTTCCACATAGTCCAATGTAACCATCCCTAGCCTGGCTAGCCTTCCCTCATAGCCCAAAGTAACCATTCCTAGCCTGGCTAGCCTTTCCACATAACCCAATGTAACCATCCCTAACCTGGCTAGCCTTTCCTCATAACCCAATGTAACCATCCCTAGCCTGGCTAGCCTTCCCTCATAGCCCAAAGTAACCATTCCTAGCCTGGCTAGCCTTTCCTCATAGCCCAATGTAACCATCCCTAACCTGGCTAGCCTTTCCTCATAACCCAATGTAACCATCCCTAACCTGGCTAGCCTTTCCTCATAACCCAATGTGACCATACCTAACCTGGATAGCCTTTCCTTATAGCCCAATGTAGCCATACCTAACCTGGCTAGCCTTTCCTCATATCCCAATGTAACCACACCTAACCTGGCTAGCCTTTCCTCATAGCCCAATGTAACCATACCTAACCTTGCTAGCCTTTCCTCATAACCCAATGTAACCATACCTAACCTGGCTAGCCTTTCCTCATAGCTCAATGTAACCATCCCTAACCTGGCTAGCTTTTCCTCATAACCCAATGTAACCATCCCTAACCTGGCTTGCCTTTCCTCTTAACCCAATGTAACCACACCTAACCTGGCTAGCCTTTCCTTATAGCCCAATGTAACCATCCCTAACCTGGCTAGCCTTCCTCATATCCCAATGTAACCACACCTAACCTTGCTAGCCTTTCCTCATACCCCAATGTAACCATCCATGACCTGGCCTGCATTTCTTCATAACCCATTGTAACCATACCTCTGGCTAGCCTTTAGTCATAGCCCAATGTAACCACACCTAACCTGGCTAGCCTTTCCTCATAGCCCAATGTAACCATACCTAACCTGGCTAGCCTTTCCTCATAGCCCAATGCAACCATATCTAACCTGTCTAGCCTTTCCTCATATTCCAATACAACCATCTCTAACCTGGCTAGCCTTTCCTCATATCCTAATATAACCTCACCTAACCTGGCTAGCCTTTCCTCATACCACAATGTAACCATCCCTGACCTGGCCTGCATTTCCTCATAACCCATTGTAACCATACCTCTGGCTAGCCTTTACTCATATCCCAATGTAACCACACCTAACCTGGCTAGCCTTTCCTCATAGCCCAATGTAACCATATCTAACCTGGTTAGCCTTTCCTCATAGCCCAATGTAACCATCGCTAACCTGTCTAGCCTTTCCTCATCACCCAATGTAACCATATCTAACCTGGCTAGCCTTTCCACATAGTCCAATGTAACCATCCCTAGCCTGGCTAGCCTTCCCTCATAGCCCAAAGTAACCATTCCTAGCCTGGCTAGCCTTTCCACATAACCCAATGTAACCATCCCTAACCTGGCTAGCCTTTCCTCATAACCCAATGTAACCATCCCTAGCCTGGCTAGCCTTTCCTCATAGCCCAAAGTAACCATTCCTAGCCTGGCTAGCCTTTCCTCATTGCCCAATGTAACCACACCTAACCTGGCTAGCCTTTCCTCATAACCCAATGTAACCATCCCTAACCTGGCTAGCCTTTCCTCATAACCCAATGTAACCATCCCTAACCTGGCTAGCCTTTCCTCATAACCCAATGTAACCATCCCTAACCTGGCTAGCCTTTCCTCATAACCCAATGTAACCATCCCTAACCTGGCTAGCCTTTCCTCATAGCCCAAAGTAACCATTCCTAGCCTGGCTAGCCTTTCTTCATAGCCCAATGTAACCACCCCTAACCTGGCTAGCCTTTCCTCATAGCCCAATGTAACCACCCCTAACCTGGCTAGCCTTTCCACATAGCCCAATGTAACCATCCCTAACCTGGCTAGCCTTTCCTCATAGCCCAATGTAACCATACCTAACCTTGCTAGCCTTTCCTCATAACCCAATGTAACCATCCCTAACCTGGCTAGCCTTTCCTCATAACCCAATGTAACCATCCCTAACCTGGCTAGCCTTTCCTCATAGCCCAAAGTAACCATTCCTAGCCTGGCTAGCCTTTCCTCATAGCCCAATGTAACCACCCCTAACCTGGCTAGCCTTTCCTCATAGCCCAATGTAACCACCCCTAACCTGGCTAGCCTTTCCACATAGCCCAAAGTAACCATTCCTAGCCTGGCTAGCCTTTCCTCATAGCCCAATGTAACCACCCCTAACCTGGCTAGCCTTTCCTCATAGCCCAATGTAACCACCCCTAACCTGGCTAGCCTTTCCACATAGCCCAATGTAACCATAGCTAACCTGGCTAGCCTTAGGATTTCTAAAGCATTCACCAAAGTCGGTGAGGTGCATACACATAAAGGTTCCTTTTACTTTCTCTCCAGCTGTAAATGGAAGTGAACACCCACATCCTGATGCAATCCCCCTTAAAGGTAGAACCCTCACCTGGGACTAGGTATAACCATTCACATGAAGGTATCTTTATCACAGGTCAAGGATTTTACATTTGCTCCATTTCCTCAGTCATGTGTCACATATATTCACTTAATGAAGTAGAAGTAAAAAATGAAAGTTTTTATTCCATGTGCCAAGCCATTTCTTTCAATAAATCCATGATAAGTATCAAGACCGTATGAAAAAAATATCAGGACCATATTAAAAAAATATATAATTTATTCCATATTGCAAAAGGGTAAAAAAAAAATAAGTAAAAAGACATTATGGATAGAACGAGAATATATTACCATTCAACAACCTGCAATAGCAATAATATATGTATTTCAGAAAATACATAAAAATAAGGAAAAAACCCTTGCCACCCCATTGTGGCAGGGACCAATTTTGTGTTGTTGGATTTTTCACCCTATGTAGACCATCTGTTACAGCCTCCAGTAAAAATTAATAACTTATATCTTAAGGATACTATTGCCGTTATTAGGGAATTACATCAAGTTGAGTGGAAATCAACATATAAACTGGTTAAAACTAAAGTGACATCACTTTACATCATTAATAGCTTTGTATTGGAAGTGATTGACTTAATATTACAAAAACAACTATTTTGGTTTGAGGACACATTTTAATTACAACTTATTGGTACTGCCATGGGAACCAGGATAGTCCCAAGCTACAAACCACTAAGGAAACTGGGACAATTTAAAATCCTTGGCCTGTGAACGGTTATACCTTGTCCCAGGTGAGTATTCTATCTATGGGGGGGGGGGGATCTCAGCAGTGTGTGGGTCACTATATTTAAAAAATACAATTACAGCCAGAGTGAATAAAAAAAAAACTTTATATGCATGCATCTTACTGAAATTAGGTGAATGTGACAGGAAACCTGATTATTATACATAAAGTGTCCAAATATGGAAATAATAGATGTTTTCTGTTCTCTCTCTCTGAATAGTGCTTTCAGAAGGAAAATGTAATGGAGGAAGATCTGTAAAAAGGTCCAGAATTTGCGATCACGGACCACTCAGCTGGGATAAATCTGGTATGGAGAGGAGTGGTGTTCATGAGTGGGGATTGAGATGCAGTCCAGAAAGTACAGGTTTCTTTGATGTACTATTATTAATGCACATTTTTACAAAATCCCACAGTCCCTTGTGCAATTCCAAGTCCAGCATTTAGTGGGAAAAGAAGTCTGTCTTCAATTTGTATACAATTCTTGTTATATATGTGACGTGCAGTTTATTTACCCAGGTCGGTGTGAACCTTCTTATGCCGACCAAGATTTGAGCTATCTGAAAAGCAGCGTCCGCACTGAGAACACACATATGGCTTCTCCCCGGTGTGGATGCGCTGGTGCTTCACAAGGTCGGGATTCTGGACAAAGCATTTGCCGCATTCTGTGCACTTAAATGGCCTCTCGCCAGAGTGAATCTGCAGATGCTTAGTAAGGCCGTATCTGCTGGGAAAACGTCTCCCACACTCTAGGCATGAAAAAGGCCTCTCCCCAGTGTGTGTCCTCTTATGTGCCAGGAGACGTGACCTATGAGGAAAGGATTTTCTGCAGTAAGAGCAGTGAAACCGTTTGTCCTCGGTGTGGCATCGCTGGTGGGCGGTAAGAGCCAGTTTGGAGGTGAATGGCACTCCGCAGACCGAGCACCTATACAGATTACTGGCGCTATGCGTTTGCTGATGGGTGACGAGGGCTGAATGATTAGGGAAACATTGCTGACACTCCGAGCACTGATGCGTCATCTCAGGATAGTGTGAGGAGGCGTGCGGACCTGTTGGGGACAAAAGCACTGAGATAAACCCTCTGGCACATCAATGGATGGATTAAGCTATCACGTGTTAAACTATACATAATTATTTATATGGAGATAGTAGTTTTAGGGAGCGCCCTGTTAGAAAACAATACCTTATTATTTTTTCACCAGAATTATGGGCCTTATTCTAGTTCACTCATTCTGACAAAATCCTTCTTAGATGGACAAAACCATGTGCACTGCAGGGGAGCAGATATAAAAGGTACAGAGAGAATTAGATTTGGGTGAGTTATTTTGTTTCTGTGCAGGGTAAATACTGGCTGCTTTATTTTAACACTGCAATATAGATCTCGCTTTGAAGTAAAACCCCACCCAAATCTAATTCTCTCTGCACAAGTAACATCTGCCCCACCTGCAGTGCACATGGTTTTGTCCATCTAAGAAGGATTTTGTCAGAAAGAGTGAACTAGAATAAGGCCCGATATGACAAAAGGTCAGTATTGAATGACCAGGTCTATCTCTGAATAACTCCAAAATAAAATATAAGGAATCCATCATTTAGGAGCGATTTTAAAATGATGAAATTCATATTTTGTCTAAAATCCAAAATAGTACATAAAACAACATGTTTACAGCATAACAAATAGCAATATGTATGCACTTTTTTGTCCTCTTTAGGGTGCGTGAGCCTATTGATAACTACCTTTACCTGCAGAGATTCCAAAAGCAAATCACTCGCGTTTCATCAAATGTGACTTCTACAGGGGGTCTATTAATACTTATACATATGTACACAACACAGACATCAGGTTTTATATTAGTCCAGTAATTCCCACATAGCACTGGAGTCTAGCTGCAGGTTTAAAAGAAGTGTAATGACCAATATAGTACGCTTTACAAAGAAACCACTTATTATTTCCGGGTTTGGTTGTATATTGGTCAAATAAATTTCTCTGTTTCTAACTGGATTCCAATTTAACCTAACATCACTCCTTGGGTGAGACATATTAGAATCAGGCCCATTACGCAGACTGTGCAGATGAGCAACGAGCGGTGTGCTTGTTGTAACATGGGTACAGCAAGTTTTTTGAATGCTGCGCTAGCTCGCGAGCTATTCAGAGCACATGGTCTGGCAGCCAATCAGGAGCGGCAGTGGTGGCTCTTGATTGACTGCCGAGCCACAATCTCCAATTGGCTTGCGAGCCGGCGCTGCATTTGAAATAGCCGCGGACCTGCTCTGAGCCTCTGATACAGCCGTGTCTATGATACGGCTGTATTGGTGTTACATTGCTCGACTGAGCATTGTAATCCCCTGTGGAAATGAGCATTGTAATCCTCCATGGCAATGAGCATTGTAATCTCCCTGGCATTGAGCAGGAACCCTCTGGAGCGAGCATGAAGAC
Source organism: Crinia signifera (assembly GCF_055691185.1). Classification (NCBI taxonomy): domain Eukaryota; kingdom Metazoa; phylum Chordata; class Amphibia; order Anura; family Myobatrachidae; genus Crinia; species Crinia signifera. The sequence continues at coordinate 390,169,942 of NC_139218.1, forward strand.
CCTGGCAATGAGCATGTAGGTAACTGACACTTATGTGGTATAATATGTAATAGGCATTACGGTGTGTGATATAATATGTAATGGGCATTTTGGCGTGTGGTTTAATATGTAATTTGTAAATCGAAATGTGCGGGCGGCATGGAGGGCCATGGGGTGGCAGGCCATTTGCATATGAGAATGCCCAGCGTTTCATTCAACATTCACATGAGAACACTGGGCGTTCTCATGGAAATGCCCCAATGACGCGGTTGCGGGGTGCGGCCAACTGACATCACTGCCCACTTCCTCCCAAGGCTCCATGCATATGTAAGTGGCTTGAGTCACTTTTATATGCGTGAACTTTCGCCATCATTCGATGGTCACCAACCGTCAAATGATGTGGGTGGATCCCACTAGGCTGCGTAACATCCATTCGCAGGCCCTGAGAGGGAATCGCCCTTGCGAATGGGTGGAGGCCAGGCCACCATTCGCAAGGCGGTGTTTGGTGGACTCGCAAGGCTTCAAATTAATTGGCAGGACTACACTTAATAAATTAGCACTGCCAATAATAATAACAACAGTATTAATAATTATTTTATTGTGATACCGGATGGTATAATATTGTTATTTTATGTGTTTATATGTGATTTGTGTCCTTTTAATTCAGGGGTGGGGAACCTCCGGCCCGCGGGCCGGATACGGCCCCCGCACCCAGTATGTCCGGCCCGCCCGCCTGCCTATATTACAGCCGCCCGACCGCCTGCCTATATTACAGAAGTATCATCCGCCCGGCCGCCTATATTTCATACAGCCGCCGGGGATGGCTGCTGCCGCCGGGGAGATGTGCATAAGACGCGCCCGCCAATCACTGCCGGCGCATCCCCTCCACAGCCACTGTGATTGGCGGGCACGTCTTCTACACATCTCCCCGACGGCAGCAGTAGCAGCCATCCCCGGCGCCTGGTATGTAATATAGGAGGGAGGGCGGGCAGGCGGATAATAATACATCAGTAATATAGGCGGGCGGGCGGCTGATACATCAGTTATATAGGCGGGCAGCTGATTAATCGGTAATATAGCCGGGCTGGTGGCGGGGGAAATGTGCAGAAGATGCGCCCGCCAATGCTGCTTCTCTCACCCTCCCTTCCCCTGTGACTGACACATCCAGGGGTTGTCATTTACCCCTGGATTCACCCCCAAACAGGTTAATGTGATTATATCTGATTCTCATAAATCAGACATAATCACATTAACCTGTTTGGGGGTGACACCCCCCTTCCTCCACACTGTCACTTTTTATGGTGTCGCTGCCCATGTGTATTATGCCCACATGTATATGCCAGTGCCCTGTGTATAATGCCCACATGTATATGCCACATCCAGTGTGTATAATGCCCACA